>NC_090939.1:247580294-248205294 GCF_040938575.1 Ambystoma mexicanum
CTTCTTGTTCATGGCCTTTTAAGAATGTCATTGTATTTTCTCTTGTTCCCTCCCTTGCCTTGAAACGCTTTGAAACACATTGTGTATAGGCGCTATATAAATAAATGTGTATAGGCTCTATATAAATAAACTATTATATATACTGCGCGGGTGTTAGTCTGTTTTCTCTCATAGCAGGCTGTCTGAAAGTGTTCGTGTTGCAAAATGGGGGGTAGAGTTCCTAAATATCCTGCGTTGTAGGATGGGGTAAAGGTGTTACAGGGAAGGGGACACTGGATCTCACCATCCGTTGGCCCACTCCCCGAAGACCCCCTCACCCAGGTTATCCTCCCGCATTGGCCCACCCCCAGGAACTGGATACAAAAGCGATGACTGTGTCCTGGCCACCTGGATGTCAGATTCCCCAGCGACTAGTGGGTCAGACACCTGGTTTCTCACACATGGTACTCGTGGGTAGATTAGAGGGGAGGGATACGTTTGTGATAGATTCATATGCCCCAAATGTGAATGACAAAGAACACTCCCCCCTCTGTACCGAGATTGGCTGGAGGATATCGATCCGATATAATTATCTGGGGAGGGCACTTTAACTGCACCCGGAGTTAGACGAGACCGGGAAGAGAGGTCCCATTAAACAGCAAGCATCAGAATCTTTAAACAAAATTGTAATGATTTGGTTGAATTATGGAGGGAATCTCATGGCATACAGAAGGGTTACTCCTCCTATTCATATGTACAGGATTCCTTTTCTCATTTAGATTATATCTTAGTAGGAAGGGAACACTTTCACTGGTTCACAGACATAGCATACTTAGGGAGAATTATATCAGATCACTCCCCATTGGTGGCAACCCTGCAGGGATCACAGAGAAGGCTGGCCCTCCCACTATGGAGATTCAGAGTGGAAGCTTAGAAGATATGGCTATTCAAACCATACGTGATGAGATCTCATTTCCTTTTATTTTTTAAACTAACCAAAGGGTCGGTAGTGGATGTAAGCGTGCAATGGGAGGCTTTTAAAGTGACTATAAGAGGTATTTGTATATCGAAGTTAATGGGAGTGGAAACACATTGAACGATTCCATGAGTAAAATTGAAAAGAAGGTTCAACATTTAGTAGGGGAATTAGCAAAGGGGTTACAAGAGGGAGAAGTTTTTACACAAGCATGGAGATCTCACCAGGAGTTACAGGAGTCTCTATTCATATTTGAATATAGCTAATATAGGGTCGGGGTTCACAGAGAAGGGGATAAAGCATGCCACTTATTGGCATGGTCAGTGAGACAGGAACTACCTCAATCGACAAATCACTCAGGTGTTCTATCAAGATGGGGACATGGTTGTATCAAAACATGGGATAAACAAGATGTTTCAGGAGATATTACGAAAACGTATATACCAGTGAGGGAACATATTTGGGAGACAGAGGTGACCAATTTACTGGATTTGGTATGCTTGCCTATTATCAGGCGACTTTCGAGATGGGCTTGATGCACCTATAGAGGCATCGGAAATCATAAACGCTATTAAATCGATGCAAAAAGTCATGTTGGAGGGATGGTTTTTACCTTATGCTCTCGGAGCTACTGGTGCCTAAATTGAAGATAGTTTATGAGCATGCCTTTGGGACAGGAATTCTTCCAGAAACGATGCGAGAGGCATGGATTGCAGTCCTTTTAGAGAAAGAAAAAAAATTAAATAAAATCGGAATTGGAATTACTATGATTCATAAGAGCCCATCTCGTTAATAAATGTCGATACAAAGATTTTAGGGAAGGGTTTAGCAATGAGATTATCAAAATGTAGTGCCAGAATTCATGCACCCTGACCATTGCAGGTTTGTTGGGGGACGCAACACCACAATGAATTTACATCATGTTATGGATCAGGTGAAGCAAACGCAAGAAGATCTGGTGCTGGCCTCACTAGATGTGGTTAAAGCGACTCCCTAGAACGGGCATGGTTTGTTAAGGTTCTGGAAGCTTTTGGTCTGGGTTTCGGTATGTTGAGATGGCTTTGACAGCTTTAGAATATTCTGGTGGCAAGGATAAAAATGGGGAACTGATTGTCTTCAAAGTGGATTTTGGAAAGAGGTACAAAGCAAGGTTGCCCAGTCCTCCTCTCGTCCCCGCCCCCATCTCATTTGCCATGGCGCTGGAACCATTAGCTACTTCAGGAAATACATTCAAGAGACGGCTACACGCGTGAGGGGTAGGAGGGGGGTGAATTACACCGAATATTTCCTTATATGCAGATGATATTTTACTCTATGTGAGTAACCCACTAGATAATATTACAATTATACTGGACGTCTTATGCAATGTTAGGAAATTACCAGGGTTTTTGATTAATGAGGAAAATTGGATATTGTCCCTTTGGCCTACGGAACTGGAATAGGAATGTCCTACCAGATTGGGGAGCGAAATAGGAGCTAGAATCCTTTAAGTATTTGGTATCCAGATTTTTCCATATGGTGAACAAAACATTTGTATACAATACAGGAACGTCGTTGTAGGGAATTGGAGATTTTATTTATTTTATTGTTTAGAGCGCAAACCTAGCTTGAGAGCAGCAGAGCACTGTACAGAGTGTGGGTAGCTGGCATTTGGGCTGGCATCTTAGCAGTAGTGCAGTACTGTGAGGTCTGCATGTCGGCATGTGCGTCCATTGGAATTATTCCAGATGTTGCTGAAAGAGCCTTGTGCAGTGAATTTCTGGAAGATGAAATTTAGAAGTCAGAATTGTCTAGAATGAAACAAGCAGGTGCAGGACCAGTGACATAGGATAATAGGCAGTATGCACCAAAAGAAACAAAAATAAATGATTATGGCACCAAACCATTGTTTTTATGCTGTACTTCAAGCCTCTGCAGAATAGTAAGGCTTGCGCTACCGGTGAAAACTCTGGGGCTGCTTAAATCCAACACAAAGCTTGGTCAACTAAGTGAACATTTACACACAAAAAAAGACCACAAAGGGTGGTCTGTAACTACCATACCAACACGTGGATGTAAACACAGAAATGATGCCCTACTAGTATGCAAGTGTTTTCCGTTTATAGAATCTTATCAACAATGACCGTATTAATTTCAGCTTTTTCCGCAACAAATCTCTACTTTATTAAACCACCCCACTGAAGCAACACAGGGTTTTTTTAGATCCCGCTTGAAGCCCACAAAACCCTGGTTAGCTGGACATCAAAAGCTGCCAGGAGCTACTATTGACATCACCGTCCAACTGTTACCACACAAAACCACCTATATAACATTAACTGTGTGTTTTGGAACCTGTAAAAAAAAAGGAACGTTGGGACACATCCAGAAGACGTGTAAAGTACAATGGGGGCATAACTGAATGGACAGAACGATACTAAATGCATGGGGAAGTCAGTTTTGAGGCATGTTACGCACTAGCCCTTCATGCCCCAGAGGTAGCTCTTGCTTACTAGATGAGATCTACTACCACGGAGCAGTTTTTAGCTTTTGCTCCTCATATCTATATTTCGGTCTCTGCAAACAAATCTGTGAAATCACCATCCAAGCATGAATTTCACACTGAACTAAAATACAGTCTCCAGTCGGGATAGAACTGTGCACTATTAGCCAAAATGGCCATGCGAAAAACAACGCAGGCTTCCTACATTGTGCATTTTTGCTTCAACTTGAAAAAAGGGTCAAACCAACAACAACTCAATGAACACAGGGTTGGTTGTTATTAGCATCCACTCGGCATCATGACTTATCAAACACTAAGGCCCTCAAAGGGTCAAAGGGCATGGAACTACTTCAAGCAATGGCTTTTCATATATGACAAGGCGTTTTTCATTCTCCTAAGATTTATTACTGATCTCTCTAATATAAGGATTTCCCCAGGGTACCTGCACAATACACAGTTACTCTGCCTTCATTTACATAGTTCCTTTTTATACGCAAATGTTACCTTATAGTATGTACAAAATGATTTTAGGATCAAACAAAAATCAGAAGTATACAACGGTTTACTAGATTCCTAATTTCATAAAGAGGAAACTGTACTGAGGCACATGGGACCATCATTCATAACTAACAACAAATATTTGTGGGCCCTGGCGTAGGAAGTCAACTCCAACGTGAGTGTGGAATGTTGCAAATGCAGCAAAGTATTTCAAAGCTATGAGAAGAATGGCAATGGGATATTTCCTCATTCTGCCAAAAACATTAAATGTGCACACTGGGATGAGATGCGAAATGGAGACAACCCACTAGGGTGCAGAATGTCTCTGGTTGTTGTATGGCATGCCCTAGACTGCAAGATATGTCGTTTTCTAAAATCAGTACAAGTACACAAAATTAACTGCACAAAAGAATCTATATAACAGAATATATTTCGTAGTTATCATGATTCTAAGAAGAAAGCAGTTCAAAGATATATTTAGGTAGGTTTCTAGGTATGATTTAGGTTTGTTGGGAACATTGATTTCTTGCGTAGAATGAGAGGGGAGAGGGGGTTCTTTTTCTTAATATTTGAGGTTTGTTGAAAAAAAACAAAGTTTACAAAATTTAATTTTTTTTAAAAAACCCACAAACTGGTTCACATCATTCTTCGTGAACTCTTCCATTAGTCTGTTTTGACACATCCTTTTGCGAGGGGATTTGCAACACCCTTCCTGCAAGCACAGTCTGAGGTTTTTCCACAGCATACTTCATGAAAGAAAAGTGCAGTGCCGCAGCTAGATCTAAAGCCGAGTGCCTGCTCTCAGTGCTGCTGCATGGGGCGACAGGCCTACAGGCAGCCTTTAGGGCCTGGGTCTACTAGATTATTAGTAATTGAAGACAATTTATCACACATCTGTGACCAGAAATACTGGTGCAGTGGTAACTATATTACCACTGCATTTTTAATTCACCGTCCAACTTATAATGAGGCCCATTGATCCTTACTTGAAGCGGTTTAATGTGCTCTATGATCAACAACTGCTTCCGTCATCTATGTACCAAACTCCCTAAAAAAAATTCTGAAAGAAGGGGCAAATCCCTTGAAGAGTGTAGTTAACAAACAATATCTTAGTTAAATAGAAAACTGAAAATACAGTAGCAAAACACTAGCAGACTGCATCCAAAAACATGTTAAAAATGCAATACATTAAAAGGACCAGGAAGGACTTCATCGATTAGCTGAAATACAGATCTCAGATGACATTGGGGGAAAAACCACTTTGATCTCTATAGAAACAGAGAACGCCATTGATAGAGTTGAATGGCCTTTTCCTACTAGGACCCTGGTGGAGATTGGATTCTATGACACCTTCAGATATTGTGTTCAAAGCTGTAGCGCTAACTTGTAGCAGACCTTGGGGTCATTGGAGTGGCTTTGGCACAGTTTGCCCTTTCCCAATGGACCAGACTTACCTTGGTACCCTGTTCTCTTCATTCTGGCACTCGAACATTTAGCTTACCATATACGGATACACACCTTCATCAAAGGTATTGCCATGGATGGGGTGGAGAGGCGACGTCTCGTACATGGTGAAGATGTCTTTCTTACACCTGCACAGCTCAAGTTCCCTCTACCACATTTGATATCCATCACTTCCGAGCATGGAGCCCTTTCGTGATACAAGATAAAATGGACTAAAACAGAGGTACCTAAACAGGGATCTAAAAGGATGCCTTTGGACTCGTCCCTGGTTCCCATGATAATGTATACCAATGATATGCATTTGTGGATTGATGTTAGGAGCACGCCATAGTCAATAGTTAAAGCCAACTTAGACATGGTATGCGAGGAAATAGAGCGGGACTAGAAATTGTGGTGCATCTTGCTAGCGCACTGATGCATTGGCTCAGTTTATAATAGTCTCCCTCCATCAGCTATTCTACCTCTTCAGTCGTAGTACGTGTTTGGTCGAAACTTGGGGTTCGCACAACATACATACATACATAGTTATGCTTATAACAGAAGGCTGCATGTTCCTTGATTATCCAGCATTCACAACGATGTCTGAAAGACGCTATACTGCCCAAGCCAGGGGAGTGGTAATGCGGACTGTAAGGCAAGAATTTCAGGACCGAATTTTCAGAAGCATCAAAAGTTCATCCGCCAGCCCTATTGATCTGATTCTAGGCCCAGTGTTCCAACATCGACTGAAGGACGACTTACAAAATGTGTTAGTACAACATCCTCAAACAGCTGCGTCTGGGGAGTTGATCAACATCACAGAGCTGGATAAGTGCTTCAGAGCAACCGCCAAAGGCTTGAAACAACTAGTCTTTAACCTAAACCAGGCACGAAGTTTTATGCTCAAACCAAGATTACACCACGAGGGGGACCTAACCCATGGAGACCGATGGGGTAGAGTACCTTTAACCATTCAAGAGCAGCAGTGCAGAAGTCAAGAGAACACATGTATTGCTGCAACAGAAGTCACTATGGACACGATTGTCTTCATGCCAGATCGGTAAGCGATCCTGCTAAGAGTTAAAACAGTGCCCTCTTTCAGGCATTGGTCGGGATCATCCAAGTTCCTTTAGTAATAGACCAACAGTTTCCACCTCCTCTCGTGTATCTACTGGTGGAATTCCTGGGAAAAGGTCAGTGTTGGAGGGTTCGAGAGCACATGGGAATGACATGGATCCTCAATATGTACAACATGCTATACCCAGCTTCTTTAAGGCATCCCAGAACCAGTATATTGTGTTGGCAGTTCTCAGATGAACTCAGGCGTCGTTACACATGCTACCATGTCATTATGCATGAGGCTACAAGGATAACAAGAATATATCCTGTTCGCTTTGATTCATACTGCTCAATTGAAAGTCATACTGGACATGCCAGGGATGACCCTATAATTCAACCATCAACTGGCCTCTGTGCCATGTTCACGTTTCCTAAGAGTATTGCCAAAGGGTGTGTCACAATGAGCAGAAGTACAGAGTCTAGCAGCCATTGGAGCAGCGAGTCAGGGAGTGCAGCAGTGGTAGACAGCGTGGCTGGAATGGGGAGGCAGGAAAGAGCATTTGAATAAAAATTAAACCACTGGTCCTCCTGCTTGCTGCAGTGAGATGGGGCAGGCCAAGATGCAGGATTCGGGCTGCATAGCTGTTTGGAAACGCCCTTGAAGCCTGTTGTCTTGGCCCTTTTTCCGAGTGCAAATATGTAAAATCATAGATCCACTTCTTTGAAGGGTTATTGATCGTGCTTCCTTCACACATCTATTGTTCAGTACTGCAACATCCCTGTCGTTGACTTCTCGAAACAAATTGCATCTACTTGGCGCAACAAACCTGCAGTAAAAATGGGGACCCAGTACCCTCCCCGGTCTCAGATTTGATAATCGTGCTGAAAGAAATGAGGGCGAGATAGGACTCTGTGCACGAAGCTAGACAATCTGACACCTTGTGGAAACACTGGCAACCCGATTTGATAAAGGGAGCACCAGGTGTCGGCGGCATAAAACAGAATAGGAAAAACTGAAGACAGGGAGAACGCCACTTGGTCTGCACTTGAAAAAGTAGCCCACAACCTGAAGGCAAGGAGAGGGTCAAGGTAAAGAAGGACCATCTTGAGGCCAGCTTGCACAGAAATATGGTTTTGGGACTGCCAGAGGCAATGCAAATGGCAAATATGGAACACTTCATTGAGAAGTTCCTTCAGGAACTCCGAGATGACGAACCACCTTCTCGCTTCAATGGTTTATTAGGAAGAGTTCTCGGCAACCCACACCAAAACTTGGTGAACACCCAACACCGGTTACACCACGATTACAGTACTGCAGTGACAGATATGATGCGTCACATTTTCGTTTCAAACAGCCGACCTTCCTTTGCGATTGTCAAGAAGCAGCCAAGGGACTGTGTTTTGTAATATAGCATGTTGTCTCCAGCCAAACTCAATACTTCATAAAGTTAGGATCAACTTCTTTTCATCACCAGATAAAGTGGAGACCTTTCTGGAGACACTACCAGCGGTTCCTTGTGTGTCTCCACCTACCCCATTATGAGCAGCCGTGGCCGCAATAACCAGTGTGTAGTATATTTTCAGGGTTTGAAGTGTTTTTCACCTCAAATCTTTTTCTTACATAGTTGAAGCAATAGATATTTCAAATTGGAATCCTGCAAGGTTTGCGACATTTAGAAATGAAAGTGCCTGGAGTGCAGTTGCTGAGTTTCTTCAAATGTTAAATTGGAGGATTTACCTCCAGCCCCTGGATGGGGGCAACTGCTCTATTTCAAAGCCAACTTGGAATTCAGTGGTGCAGTAAAAATTGGCAGTAATTGCGTTCAATTTACTACACAGCCGACCTTGGAGTGAAGCTGAATGTTTCTAAAAGGTTGTGGGGACATAATATATACAGTGCTTTCTGGTCAAGGTGCTATAGGTTTGGCATGCGTGCCGATGTTAATGCCGGCGATTGATAAGGGAATGGAGGGGAACTCTTGATGCTACCAAACGCTCCTGAGCTGGAACATACAGGGACTAAACAAATTGCTGCTTACCAAAAATAGATTAAGGGATACAATCACTCTCCTATAGGAGGCACATTTAATGGGATCATTGAATGAAGGGGTAGTTGGGTTCAGCGGTAATGCCAGACACCATACTGCTTTTTCAATCATACTTGAGAGGAGGTATTAACCCATCTGACCCCTACACTTTATTCGGTACAAGGTGGATATGGAATAGGGAAAGGGTCCATTAAAACATATGCACATTACCACGGATTCCTTGTGGCAGCACCTGAGAAATATTTTGCCTTATCCAAACCCAACATTCTATAGGGAGGCGCCTCTTCAATACAATACTCCTCCCTACCATAATTATCAGTTAGATATGGTGGACAATATTCCTGACATTGATTATAGAACATTCCATCCTTGGGGTCTGAAAACCGAAACCAGTGGGAAATCCCCTGCTAGAACATCTTCAACAGGATGTAACCAAAGCGATGGCAAACCCCTCCTCCCCCCTCAGTCAGTGCTGGACACCCCAAGCCCGAACTCTACTGCACCTGGATATGTGTTGCATAGGGAAATCAAAGTAGTCTGCTGGAATATTGCAGGCCTCTCGAAAAATATAGATGACCCAGACTGGGTTACCTTTATTACCTCTAATGACATTATTTGTTTCCAGGAGACCTGGGCTTACAACCCAGTGACAATGAAGGGCGTTACCAATTATGAAGTCTTAGTAGTAAAACAAAGGGGTGCCAAAGGGCGACCGAGAGGGGAGTTGAGCGCATGGGTCAAATCCACTCTTAATGGGCAGAATGAAGTAATTACTACTAACATGGACCTACTCTGTCTCTTTTTGTGTTCAACTCTTTTATTCATATTTTCCAATATGACCACATTACACATATTAGATAATTGTTCTCTGCGTTACAAAATATAATGGTCAAAAAACGCGGACTTCAGGCATACATTTCGGCTCAACTGCTTACCTATGCATCAGCCCTCCCCTCCCATCCCCTACCTTCCTTCAGCTTCCCCTCCCCCCGCTCTTCCTCCCCCCACTGTCTCCCATTGTCCATAGCCAACGCCATTCCCAGTGTCAGGGGCGATTCTCCAGCCATGTGTGGGGTACCCTTATGCCACGTTCAGGAGCCCCAGAGCTCTGAACTGCAGATGGCAGGTGCATTCCTTATCTGAGTCCTTAATATATTGTAGAAATGCTTTCCACTTACTGAAGAAAGCCATCACTGCACCATGCAATGTGTAGGTCATATTTTCACAGAAGTAATCTCCACATCCCACTTACCGAGTCGTCCAAAGTGGGGACATGTGTGGATTTCCATCAGACTGCGACAGCGTTCCTGGCTATTACTAGCATCAGCCTCAAAGGCGGTCTTTGGTTGCTTGTCTCAGCTTGGCTAGATGGCTGCCAGCCCAACAGACAGAGCTCTGCGCAGCTTAGCAGCAGGACCCCCGTTATTCGCCTCAACGTGTCCACCATCTCTTCCCCGTAGGGGCGCAGTTGAGGCCATTGCCACCAAATCTGTATGTAAGTACCTGCCACCCCACATCCCCGCCAGCGCAAACCAGAACCAGTAGAGCTCACGTGTACATCCCTCACCGGGCAGACGTACCACCTCGCTAACATTTTATATTTTGATTCCGGGTACTGCGCACTGACTTTCAGCTTTGGGGCTCCACGCCACATCTCTGCACATAGTTGTCTATTTATCTCTAGCCCCAAGTCGTTATGCCATCCCTTTGTGTAGGTGGGGATACTGGTTAAAGTCTAAGTACGCATATCAGGCCTGCAGATCGACCCTGTGTGAAGATCAACTTTTCGAAAGCGGTAAGGGCCCTTAATGCTCCTCTTTTAATGTCCCCTTGTAGAACCCAGTGACGTACCTGTAAATATGTATAACGCTCCCCCTCTGAAACACCAAACGCATCTTTGCAGTCAGGGAAGGGCCCGATGTTGCCCTCCTCGAACATGTGTGCTATATTCACAACCACCTTCTTGCCATGTTCTAAAGGTGTTGTTCCGATATGCTGGTGAGAAACCACGGTTATGGTGGATTGGAGTGTCAGGGCCCAGGAATTATGTTAACTCTTATTCTTTACGCTGTTGCATCCCAAACTTTAAGAACCATGGCTGTAGATGGCAGTTCGTATAGGCTTATGGGACGATCTTGTCGTGGGACACACAGCATATATCGCAAAGGTCGCCCTGCTACACACTCCACCTAGATCCACCCATTTGCGCAGGACGCGTAACTGCGTTGCTTGAAATTATTACCAAAGGTTGGGTAGCGCAAGCCCTCCCTCCTGTCTTGGTCTGTATAGTGTGGCAACAGAAATCCCTGCAGGTCGATTCTTCCAGATGAAAGCGCTCATGTCTTTTTGGAGGTTTTCTAACACCTTTCTAGGGACCCACATGGGTAAAGTCTGAAATAAGTATAAGAGCTCTAGCAAGATCATCATCTTAATAGACTATCTGTAGCTGGGAATCGCCCAGAGAGATGTTCAGCGCCTCGCACTTGTTGATATTGACCCTGAACCCCAAAACTGCCCTGTACCTATCCAAGAGCTCAAGTATCCGCAGAAGTGTCTTTTGGTTGACGCTAAACGTATGCAATCTGCATACAATACTCTCTTGTGCTCTATCATCCACATACCTGATCCCATGAATACCCTTCCTCAATCCTTATTAGTTCTGCTAGCGGCTCAACCAACAGTGCAAAAAAGTAGTGAGGACAGCAGGCATCCTTGCTGTATTCCTCTGCAAACCTGGAAGCCCTGAGAGAGGTGTCCGTTGACCGAGACCTTTCCACCGGGTGTCTTGTATAAAGCGAATACCCCCTTTATGAATCGGCTACCCAGGTCAAATTTACGTAGCACCTCCTGGAGATAACCCCTCTCCACCCAACCAAAATGCCTTTTCTGCATATAAAACTACTAGCAGTGCAGGGGTTTTCATCCTGTAAGCAATGTCAGCGAGATCCACTACCCGGTGGGCATTATCCACTGCTTGTCTCCCAGCCACAAAACCAGATTGGGCAACTGATACCAAGGAAGGATGCACCCGGTCAAGCCTGGCCGCGAGTTTCTTCGGATGTAGTTTTCTATCTGTGTTGAGTACGGCTATAGGGCGATAGGATGCACATTGGGTTGGGTCTTTACCTTCCTTGAGGATCACTGAGATTGTCGCTTCCTCCATCGTTTTCGGGACTGTGCCCTCCTTCCATATCACATTAAACAGCACATGGAGAAGACCCAGCAGTTCCCTGGCGTAAGCTTTGTAAAATTCCAGTGCAAACCCATCAGGCCGTGGGGGCCTTTGCATTTTGAGGGAGCCGATGGCCTTGAGGATCTCCTCTTTATTTAACCCCTCTCTCTGCACCGGTGTCAATTTCGGCAGATGCAATTATTCAGGAAGGATGCGATATCCTGAGGGTCAGGGGACCGATGCATATAACGTTTTGTAAAAATCAGCAAATACCATTCACTTCTCCTGCTCCAAATCCATTAGCCTTCCACACCCTTTCTTTATCGGAACAGACTGAGCTTCCAGGCAAGCAACTTGCTAGACTTGTTTGCATGTTCATAATAAAGCTGCTTGGTCTTTAGGAGGGTGAATTCTGTCTTATTTGCCTCAATTAAATTAATATGCCTTCCGAGTGCTTGCACATCCTTGTAGACCTTTCACGAGACAGTTTCCCTGTACTTTCCTTCTGTTGCTTTCCGTTGCTCTAATAGGGACTGTAATTCTAACGCTCGTGCTTTCCGTAGGCCTATCCCTTTTTGCAATCATCACGCCTCTAATATAGGCCTTGAAGGCCTCTCAGCGCGTCTACACACTCGTCTCCCCCTGCCCATTCTCCTCAAAGAAGTGCCCAATCCCTTGCTTACACACTGGATCATTGAGAATGGATGTTTTGAGCCTCCAGTAGGAGGTCTTGTGTTATTTCGGCCGCAGCTCACCCTCTATCATAACTGGGGCGTGGTCAGAATATGTAATAGTATCGATCTCTGCAGATCTCACACCAATTGAGTTATGCCACCCGACCAAGATGTAGTCTAGTCTGGAGTAGACCTTATGCACATGCGAATAGAACATAAAATAACGCGCGTGGTATTCCACTGTCGCCAGCAGTGCACTAGCCCTGCCTCTTTCAGCCTCTTCAAAAGTGCTTTAGATGGTCGTGTCGCTCCCATGTATGGGTCTTTGGAGATGTCCCAATTAGGGTCAAAGTTAAGATTTAGGTCCCCGGCGAGTACCATCTCCTCCGATGAAAAGGATACCAGATCTTTCAGGACCACACAACAGAATACATTTTGGCCTGTGTTTGGGGCATATATGGAGGCCATGGTGATGGGCGCTCCTTCAAACCACCCATATATAAAAAGGAGGTACCTTCCGTTGGTCTGTTTTGATTTTTTCTAAGTGAAATTTGACCCTTTTGTGCACCAGTATGCAAGCCCCTTTGGTTTTGTTCTTAGCGCAGGAAAACAACTGATGCAGGTATTCCTTCGAGTAAAGTCTACCTGTGTCTTTACGCATTAGATGAGTTTCCTGCACGCCTATGTCTGGGTTACAGCGCGACTTGAAGGACCGGAATTGAGCAAGACTCGTGCTGTTCATTGTGTGTGTGGGCCTCTTTCCTCTCCTGTGGGATCTTCTTGTGGTTTCTTCTTGCCAGGCCTCCCTCTGCCCTTGCTATCTGTCTCCCACCAGAAGGTGCGTTTCCGCCGGTCGTCCGCTATTTCTGAGCCTGCGCTGTCAGGCAGACAATGCTTCTCAACTCTCAGCAGGCTCCTTCACTGAAGTCCTCTGGCACTATCAGCCGCCTCCCTTGCCTGTTCTTCTGTGCTCGTGTGCCCCTACAGATTGCAGCGGGGACTCCTTTAGCCTCCGGGCTTGTACTCTCTGCCTCCGACACTATTCCTCCACTTGCACCTCCCACAGCGCCAGTGCTGGGGCAAACCTCTGCGCTTGTGGTGCGAGCACTGCTCCTTTGGGGATCCAAGGCTCCAACCCTCAGGACCCCGGGTCGAGCCTCTGCATCAGAAGCCGCTCCCGCCGCCTCTGCAGTGTTTCTCCAGCCTCCACTGCACAGCAGTGGTATCCGCACACGCGACTGCCTTCCAGCCTGGTGCGATCGTCTCGGTGCTGGTTACAGTGCATGGCGAAAGGCCACGCTATCCACTGCCATGCTGAGGCATGCAGGCCTCTTCCTGGCCTGATGTACTATTCCCAATAGGTCTCTGATTGCTGGTTCCTCCTCAGTCCGGTAAGCAAAACTCACCCCACTGGTGCATATGGCGCCTATGCCTCACGTTGCTCAGTGTATTATTGCCATGGTCTGCCACATGTCGGCTGCCATTCCCCCGATGGGGTCGTACCAACTCAATTAGGTGGCCATTTTCAGCAGCCATTAGCCATGCCCCGATCCTACTCTGTCTCTTAATAGATTTACCAACTCAGCAGCACTACTTCTTGACCACCCTTACGGCAGAAACGGCCTCCAAACATTATTAGAGCTGGAATCCGCACTAGTCCAATGGCCTCACTTAAATATGTCCTGATTCTGGGTGACTTCCACCTTCAGTTTGAGCCCCAGAATGAACTTACCAAATTTGTTGACAAAGAGGGTCAGACGTGGGATAGCACCACGTTACAGATGGCCAAACCAACCCACCAATATAAGTATGCTTTGGAAACCGAGTGTTACGCTTACCTCTGATGCCCTTCAGAAGTGCCTGGTTCGGATCGCCAGCTGTATGACTTTTGGTGTTAATGCTGCTAAACCAAACCACTCCCTTCCGGGTTCCATCTGTTAAAATCGTGGCAAAAATTGGCAGTGAACACAAAATATTGCGGCAAAAAGGCAGTGGTTTTGCCGGACACCCCAGCAACCCCGTGGCCCATTATACAATGTAATGGGAGCGGGGGACTCCCCCCCCCCCCCCCCCCCGCTCACCTTAAATGGTGTAATGGGGTCACCTTTAACGGGTCAAACCACAGCATTTTTGCTGCAATTTTTGTTCAGGCGTCATTTTTGCCGCGATTTGATCACTGCATACCCTCCCTTTGCACGGTTCTGCTAAAAGTCTAATTGCCCAGCGTACAGGTAGGTTGGGAGTGAGTTGGAGGTCCTTGATACGATTATTTTTGTGCAGGGCCCCCTGGGTGTATCAGATACGAAGAGGGTAAGCCACTCTGTCTACTGCTTCCCCCCACCCCACCACCCCAACTCTCCCCAGGGTATGCCGTCAGGCAATGCAGGACGTGTGCTCACCTTTGTAGTGATGCGCAGAACATCAGATTGACATCTGTCTCCCAGTTGCTTCACTGAGTGGTGGCCCAGTCCTGCTGCAGTGCACGTGATGCCAGTAGGTAAGTGTTCTGCCTTGCGCGTTATAAAGCAGTGTCCACGCGCGTCATTTACTGTCCTCTCTTGCTTCAATATTGTCCTGAGCGATGCGGTGCAATGCGCATTGTAAAGCTGTGTCCTTTTATGTTTGTTCATAGTTTGAAATGTCAGTTCCTTTGTTGAGTGCTGTTAATGTGTCTTTCCTTTTCAGGCCGTCTGCAGCGCAATGCCTTAGGCTTGCTTACTGGTGTCCAACGATGCAGAAATCAGCTGGAACGAAGAGGAATACTGCTGCTACGGAGGTAAGCAGGGATACGGGGGCATGCTGGGAAATGCTCCGAATGCTGCTAATCGCTTGCCGAGTGTTGTTTCTTGTCTCCTAGGTAATGCGGACCGCTGCGATGGAACAAGGCCCTTCTGTGAATCCGGAGACTCCCACAGTGAGTATTCTGATGTTGAGCAGCTTCGGGACCCAGATCAGGTAAGCGGAGGTACTGCAGGAGTGAAGCTGTGTAGCACGTAGAGTCTGCAGTGAACAGCAAGCGTTACACTGCTTGCAACTTCAGCCAGCGAAAACGCTAAGCTCTGGGTGTGGCCCATGGCGGGGCTTATATAACCATGGGCTGCTCCCAGCACCACTAGACCACCAAGGAAAAGGACTGCCAGGGGCCATCTTGGTTCCTATACGGCATCCTGCTCTGGGGACCATTTTGGTGGTGGCAGTTGCCAGTATTAAAAAAACTGCAAAAAAGACTGTGCCAGCCAGCAACCCTTCGTGCCAAGGCTCTTCCTACACTACATGTCTGCGTTCCATCCCGTTAGGGGTCATGCTAGGGATCATGACACTGGGCAAATTCTATTTCGAATGGGTGTGAGGGCGTGCAATAGCTGCATGCTCGGTGACGTTGTGCCCTGTGCCACTTTTTATAGGGGCCTATTTGTAGCCATTTCAATGTCATCCTCTTGGATATATTACATTGGGATCTCACCAAAGAGCTGAAAGTTCATTCTAGAACAGAAAGTGATCCTTATCTGATATTATTGACACTAAAACACTACAGAGGAAAAATAATGATTCTCTTCCAGCCAATGTGGCACTGACCTGCAGGAGGAGAATAAAGTGGGAAGCGGTAGATCTGGAAGCCAAGGTCCGCTCATTTTCTCAGAGATACTACCTCTCCTTGAGACAGCTTTTGATCTAGAGAACCTTAGCGATGAGATACTTTGGGCAGTCAACGTGTAAGTCTCAGAGCAACTTAGTTATCACCCGACTTAACCCCGGAAACGTACAAAAGCGGAGGGAAAGCATAACTGCAATACGGGTTGGTACGATTAGGAATGTAGGAATAAAAACAGGAATTGCTGACTTTATTAAAATCCGCTAACCCCGGCTCTCAGAGATTCTTCCCAAGTATTAGGAAAGATTACAAGGAATTAGTAACAAATAAAAAAGAAGCCAAGGCAATCGTCAGATGGAGAGCCTTATTTAAGCTGCAGAAAATAAGGATCATAAAACCTTCTAGCAGATCGCCTATTTGGGTAATCGTGAGGAGGGCAATCAGTTTCTTTCCAGTCTTTACAAAGAGGAGCTCATCTTTTTTTTAGAACAAAAGGTTTGTTGCCAATTTTTTGGCATAACCCTGGCTGACCATTCTCCCGTAAGGAAGTGGGTGACGCATTAAATTCACAATGTGGGAGCAAGCACCTGGTCCGGATACAAATCCAAGTGGATACTTACAAATTAGAACCCATCTTCGGCATTCTCCAGGATCAACAGAGTCCTTTCCACCTGGATGCAAGCTGAGACAGTTTCCATATATATGAAGGGGGGGGGGGGGAAGAAACGATCCAGACAATTACCACCCTATTTCCCTGCTCAATGCCACTGGTAAGATTTTTGGCAAACTCGTCCTCACTAGACTGCAAGAATGGGCAGAGGTTTCCAACTGTATTAGTGATTTGCAAATGGGATTCAGGAAAAACTTTAGCACCACTGTCCAGGTTTTTAGACTAGTGGCCCCATCACGAGTTGGGCGGTATCCTGACTGGAATACCGCCCAACTGTATTTGTGTTTCCGGCCACCCGTCCGGCGCCATTAGTGGCAGATCCAAGGTTGGGCAGTAATGGGTATTCCCCATTGGGTCCATTGGAACCAATGCAGATTTTTTTTTGGTACAATAACCGCGCAGTAATTTGGCCGAAAATCTGCATTTTTCTGGCGCATTTGCTGCCGACTCACGTTTGGGCGGATCCTTAAATGCTGCGGTTAAAGAGTTACCGCCACATTTAAGGGCTACCGCCCAACTCGTGATGAGGACCTAGGTGTTTCAATTGAGAAATATATTGTTGTGGCCTCCGGCATGTTGTACTTCCCCTTTATAGACCCCCCAAAGACGCCCTTTGATGGTATCCTGAGCACAGAACTGTGGAAGTAGGAACATCCCCAGTTCACTGCTTAGAACTATCCTGCAGTTGTACACCAGCAACACAGCTAAAGTCAGGTATGGGAACAGTGGGGAGTGCACCAGACAGTTCCCAGTGGAGAAGGGTGTGAAGCAGGGTTGAGTTTTAGTTTCCACCTCCTCTCCATCCATTTTATTTATATTGTAAATCACCTACCTTCTGACCTTGCTGACTCACCCAAACTAGGAGGCAGGGAGGAGATGTAAAACAAGTCTCAGGTTTGCAGATGATGCAGTTCTCATTTACAGAACACCAAGTAGTCCCTAACAATTTGCAGGCCAGTTGGTCAGAAGGGTCTAACCTTTAACCCAAGCCAAACCAAACGGATGAGGTGAGGCAAAGGGATGAGGAAATATACCAGCTTATCCATCCATCCATCTAAGAGGCACTCAAATTGACATTTGACTATTTGGGATTTAATGGTAAATGGGGCCAAAACAAATCTAACGTTATCCCAAAGATGCACAGCCAACCTAAATTTTGCTAAGAAGTTTGGGAATAATATTGTTCCTTCGGCACTAGAAACATATAGATCTCAGGCAGTGGGGGCAGCAATATATGGAGCAGAATTGTGGGGCCATGGGAGAATCTCCAGCCTAAAAATCACAGAAAATACATTTCTTAAAAATCTACTAATTCTCCCTTGAATGCACCTAGTTGGTTTGTGCATTTTGAACTTTGTCTGACACCAATCAGCGATTGAAATCGCTCTGAAACCCCTGCTGTAATGGGCGCCGAAACTGTGGTCAAACCAAGAATTGGGGAGCAACCGTGAGGCACTCACGGACTTAATGAACTGCGAAGAAGCCAGCAACCTCCCATGGTTTGCATACATTAGGTCAATGTTGTATTCTCCGAACTTGGAACGCTTCTGGCTCGACCCAAGGTTAATCCAGGGGAATTGAAATTCTGTAATTCAAGATGCCTACAGAGAATAGGCTCTTTGCAATAAAATCGCTGACAGTTTATCTTGAGCCACTGATTGATTACATTTGGCAAACAAATTATCATGGGAGAGTTATGGTGATATATAAAATCACCATTTGCACGCACACTCTTCATGAAACTTATGAACGAACGGTTCCATGTCATTTCATCGCGGGATGTTTTTTCATGGGGTTTTTTTAACGAAAAAACCCATCGAATTTCTTTTTTTTTTGGGGGTGGTCCCCCCACCCAACCCCCTTTCAGTTTTTATCTATTCCCAAACACCCACATTATATAATATATATAAAATTTTCTAACCCCTCCCCCAAAAAAAGATTTGATGGAGTTGATCGGTAAAAACAATTTGTGGTAAAAAAAAACCACAGAAAAGCGTCCTGCAATGAGAGGACGTTGTACCGATTGAACATCCTCCCTTTGTCACCCTTAACGAACCTGTGGTACAAAACGGAGAAAGTCTTGTCCCTTTTGTGAATCTGTTCAGCAGTTTTTGTTAATTTGCAGTGGAGACTCTGAAATTCCCACTAGCAACCTAAAATACAGTCTGAAGAATGATTATATTAGTACGCTAGATAGCACTGAGACTTTTTGTAGGATTATGTGCCACCCAGATGTGGTGTTTGCAATCCCAAATTGCCTGCGAAGGGCCTGAAGGAGAAAAATAAAAAGTAAGGTCCTTGATTAACCGAGCTGTCAAAGCCTATTCTATCCATAGATTTTTGTCTTTTTAACACCTGTTCACCCTAATGTGTGCTGGGCTTTTAATGTATGTTTTAATGCCCTTTCCTTTCATGGCTTTGTGCTGAAATAAAGTACTTTTGACTGACTAAATGATCATCTCCCTGGATCTATCAAGCAGGTCTAGTAGAGACCTTTCAAAGTCCACACACAAAATATCTCAAACAAGGTCATATTTTTCATCCCCACTACACACGAACATTTCCGGTATTCCCCCTTACATGACCCACATTCAAGGATAGACCAGATTGGGTGAATGATAAACCCTTACGAACGAAGTGGGACCATGCTCAATACTTGCTTGTACTTTTCTGATCATAGCCCCGTCACAATGGAATTGGAGTGAACAATCTTTGCACGTGAACCACTGATGGAGATCCAAGTCCGACATAGCATTTGTCAGCATCATATCCCCTATTTAGTGCTATTTCATCCCCAATTTGGGGTCAGTGGCAAGTCCACCCCGTGAGAGGCATTCATGGCCTAGATTTAGAAGCATTTGCATAGGGGCTGAGAATATATTTTGAAAAAAGGAGGAGATCCCTCAGCCATCCATTTCCAACTGTTTGTTCTTCACAATACCGCTTTGGCTGTTCGGTCTCTAGGCATCAACACCACCATCCCCTGGCACCCACACTTTGTGGGCCAGACTTACAGGATGGGAGTCAAAACACCTATAGGATCTGAAACTCCTCTCCATTGTCCAGAAGCCCCTCAAAACTAGGCGATTAGAATTCTTAGTTGCAGTGGCACCCATAAATCTCACATTCAAGCACAATAAAAATTCTCAGCTGCCCCCCATTTTCTAATCCCGGGGGGATGAGCAACTACAACTCTGATGTTTATTTAAAAAGAGTCACTGCGCTGGTTTCTTTCTTCCCTTCCGTTTATTGCAGTCTGTAAACGATTCTATTTGAATTGCAAAAACAATTCCAATTGAGTGCTTCATCGGGTACATCCTCTTCCCAAAGGGCCAAGATGAAGTCATCATGACTTCCTGAAATGTGTTTGAGGGGTGTGGGGGGTCAATGCCAGGAAGAGTATTGTTGTGCTTTTTGTAGCCTGGGAATACAGGGAAATTAATTCACCTTCCAACACCCCCAGGTACCTTTTGTGCCCCTTATATGCCACAACGTCAACAGTCAGATTTGCTCCCATGGTCATCATCAGGATGCCAGAAGAAAATGTACATCCTGCCATTGTGAAACAAAGGGTGCAGCGGAATGTGCAGTACACACTCATGAGCTTGAGAGCGGTATTGATGGCAAAAATGCAAGATGTAGGGATGCGATGGAGCTAGTTTGCTGGGGCATTGGCATGCAAGCATAGTATGAGATCGAGCTTGGAGGGGCAGGGGTGGCTTTTGTGCCTTCTCCTCCTCCTCCTCCTCCTCACGCCGACAGAATGGAGCCACACAGCAGAGTGCATATGCTCTTTAATTTGTATATGCGTGCACTGTGTGATATGTTGACAGAATTTGGAGTCTTTTTTACCAACTATGCAGATGACACAGAGCTAGAGGGATCACATAGGGAAGACAACGCCAAGATTGGTCTAATATACAGTAAAATCAATGAAAGGATGCAATCCAATTGGATGTGTCTTAACAATTCAAAGACAGAACTTATGCTGTTCGGATCCAGCCGTCTCCTAGACAAACTGGGCGGGGAATACAAAACATTCCAGATTAAGGAGGCCATCATAACTGTATCTAACCAGGTCAAGACGCTGGGTATGATGATGAACTCCTCTGTTAGTTTGGAAGCTCAGGCCAATTTCTTACAAAAAGAATACTGTCTACTATCTGCGGTTTATGAGGGCTATTAGACCCTTTTTAAGTGATAATAACATGGCCACCATCGCCAGGGCTGTTGTGCTTTCTAGGCTAGATTACGGCAATGCCCTTCTGATTGGTGGAAGTGCCAAAGACATGCACCCTTGCCAAGTCATTCAGAATGATGCTGTAAGGATAGTAAAAATCTTCTGAGAAGAGACCATATTAACATGGCTAGAAAATCGCTCCACTGGCTTAGTGCCGAAGATAGGATTAAGTTTAAATCCCTTACCCTAGTGCACAAATGCCTCTTCGGGAAAGCTCCCAACTACCTGAAGAAAAGTATTGTACTCTATACATCGAAGAGACAGCTGCGCTCAGCAGGAAAAAACTTGCTAGTGGAACATAAATATAAGCTCAAATCGGCCATGGGTAGATCCTTTGCAGTGCAGGCAGCTCAGATGTGGAACTCCCTCCCCTTGGCTTTGAGAACACTGGAGAATCACCTACAATTTCGAAAACCTATGAAAACTCATCTTTTCAAGTAATTTTCTTTCCAGCTTGACAGCTCCTCTAGTTGATCTAGTGAGGTCCTTTAGAAACTTGTGTATGTCTGTGTTACAGTGCCCTGATGCCTGTGGGCTTTCGGCGCTATAGAAGCCTACATTACATTACAAAGGAAACGGGTCACTGACCAATGCAGTGGAAAGGGCCAGAATATAACAGTCAATTTACCAAAAATAATTCAGATTGGAACATTTCACTGAAAATCATAATAGCGAAAAATACTGAAAATATTAAATATATATAAAGTAGTGGGGGTAAGGGGTTAAAATGGGTCGGGTTGGGTGGTGTTGAAAGGATAGAAAATTAAGGGCTGGGGCGGGGGACGCCACAGTGAAAAAAAAAAAGAATTCTGTATTTTTCGATATTTCGGACACGATTAAATGTACCACTCTGAATTTTCCAACAGTAAGATCAAACATAACCGTCAGACTGAGTGCTACACTGTGTGGAACGATCTGGTTGTGTTGTGATATGATCTTGTCACCTTCTAGCAGGCTAGTGGACGCCACTTAAGGACAGACCACTGGTAATTTCTCATATCTGCTCGTCCGACCCCCCCCCCCAACCCCCCCGCCCCACCATCTAACACCCATGGGTACAGAACTACCTTTCTGAGAGGTTCTAGGGTAAATTGGGGCAGGGAAGAGTGATCGATGGCCATTTTAGAACTCTACGAATTTTGATCATCGCTTGGGTTTCCTTGCTCACCATTCTTAGCTCTCAAGTGCAACTCCTGGGGCCAGAGCGCACATTGTCCACCATTTTGACTTGTTGGAACAGTACGGATTATTGAACATGTTACTGGGTCCACCTCCCGATAAGCAGATATTGGTTCTTCAGTTTCTCACTACCAGTGGTATACTTTTTGTTTTATGCTTCTTTTACTTTGTCTGAGAATTACATGATTCACAAGCATAATTGGCACCAAGTTGCCTCTTAGGAGGTAAACAAGAAATTCAAATTCGTCATGCAGATGCTCAATAGCCATTCTCCACTCCACAACATACAAAGATGTTGTGGCGACCCCACCAATGCAAAGACCACTGAAACAAATACCCAGCACAAAGAAGACATGGCATATGGCCAAATAGGGAGCTGCAACCACTGGCCAATTCTGATGGGCGCTCTCATACCTTCCCCGGGTATGAAATTCCAGGAAAGACCTCCCAATCTTCACAAGTGGCTCTCTTCAGTGGCCTGCTGCCCACGTCAAGGCTATCATTCCTCTCTCGAAACCCTTAAATATCGCTGAAGTGCACTGCATATTAAAAACTGGTCTTGTGACCGTCCCATTCCTCAAAGCATTTGTGGAAATCACCACCAACCCGTCTGGATGAGGAAGACCTGCAATGCCCTCTGCAGATCTTGGAAGCAATGGAAGGCACACCGATCTTAGGGGCCAAGCATCTCCCTTACAACCACCAGCAAAAGTTGCTAGTCATCTCCTACACCACGAGAAGAGAACAATGGCTACCAAAGGAAGTGAACCCCTGAGAATGACAGCTTCCGTGTGGAATACCAGAACATGTCCTACATTAGCGAAGTAAACGCTGAAGCCAGTACTAGCTTTCTAGAATGTGTCTAGCACCATCACAGGATTCCCACACTGGGTGCAAATCATGCATGCATGATCGTAAAAAATTTTTACAAAAGTAAAACGTTCAAAAAAAAAAAAAATCTAATCACAGGTGCCCAGTCAAAACGAGCTCCATAAATACCCTGGGTACGAAGTTGCCTAAAAAGTACTACCCTCCACAACAATGGGTTGCACATCAGCCGAAGGCAACCATATAAATCAATGCAAATATAAAATATAAAGGCAACCAATTTTGGATGCAAGGACAATTTAAATAAGCTCTTTAGGTGACCGGGAACAATGCATTTTAATACTACTTACTTCCCAGAGCCACACACAACCTGTTGAAAGATGGCATGAACAAGGGAGGGAGAAACGAACATGGCAAACCCATGTACACGCTACAGCAACTGTGCCAGTTCACCTGTAAAGAAGTGTGTGTTGGGAGGAAGAAGAGGACCTGCAGCTGCAGTGAATTAAGAACTCACAACTATTTAACTAGGGAGGCAGGTACTAAGGTAGTTAAGTCTACCGAGCTACAAGGCAGTACTGAGGGCACCAAACTATAGAGTATCAAAAGGAAAGACGGGAGAATAGGTGATCCTGCAGCAGTATTGAACAGAACTCTGGTTTGAATGGCAAAACAGAGCCAATATGGCTAGGACAAACGGTGTAAAGGGTAAAAGAATGGGAAAGGGTTCATTCAAACTTTAAGACTACGTGCGTGTCTTTCTTTGAAGAGCAAACATACCCTTACGAAAATAAAGAAGAGATAATGGAGTGAAGACAGGGATTTCATTTTTCCAAAAAGGGACTTATAATGGAGCATCGACCTCTACCACAGATGGAGGCACAAGCCTACTCAAACCTGCAAGACCTTTGCATAAATACGCCAACTTTGCAACGGTCTGATACTTAAAAAAATAAATATCTTTGTAGCACTGAATGAAGGCTATCAGCAGAAATGTTTTAATGTTTGGGGTTCTAAACGATATGGATAATAAACATCGGTTTATTGGACGCATGGGCAACTACAGAGGACGTTAGATGACAGCCAGCTCAAGGGTTATAGTGTCAGGTTCACAGGTGTTAATTAGCGGCGACTCTGCAAGGAGGACAGTAAGACAGAACTGGGAACCGAGAGGGTCCAGTTCACATCCCTGCCTTAAGTCCTGAACTATCAGGAAGCCATGAACCCTGCAGGTCTCCCTCGCCCCTGGAAGACGCAGTGAACCGTACTTAAAAAAAAAATTTAAAATAAAAAAAAAAAAGAGCTACAGTTGAGGCATCTTGAAAATGCTCTCCGCCTCGGTGGACACCCAGGGAATGCCATGAGTGACAGCAGGGAGAGGCCCGCAGAGACTTTGAGAATTCTTTAAGACTTTTGCCATTCTGACTCTTGAGTTGCACACTACTGTATATATTCCAGAACAAACTTTGCAAAAGGATTGCAGGATTTGCACCCCAGGAGGTGTCCCCCTGGCTTCCTGACAGGTGGTCGGTAAGAGAAGGCACCTTTCTACATCCTTTCCAAGTAATAGTCTCAATCTGACGTGGATATGCCAAGTTTAAGAAGCATGCGTTTAATAAACATTCAGTTTCCTCACACAGTCTTTTAAAACTGCAAAGTGTAACCGTGCACTGTTGCAGTTAGGTTTACATCAAGGACTACCCAACTATTTCACAAACTTGCTTCATGAAAGACCCGTCATTCCCCCTATTCAAGATGAAAGCTACTAGCTAGTCATGAAGTCACTCACCCCTTCATTTCTTCACATGCACACAGCACACTGTGTTTTAGTCGCCACTAGCCTATTATCACATGCCAATGGCTAGTGCAAATGTTGAGGCCTTCCTCATTACAATAGGGATGGGCAGTTCTGCAATAAATCCAATAGGCGAGAGGGTTCCAACTAGATTTTCACAGAGAATTGTTTCCCCCCCCCTTTTGAACATCCCACACATCTACTTGCAAGTCTGTGTCGCTGAACTTTCAAAAGGCTCCACATGCCAGGGCCAACTTCCGGTCTAAAACCCATCTTGGATTAGCAATAAATGCTTTTCATACATAGTATTTTGTTGGAGACTATTGCTTTGCTTTTGAGCTCTATATTTAATAAAGATTGCCCATGCTAACAGCTCAGGAAGTCTTCATTCTATTAAGGACAAGGAGGCGAGCATTATGCTTTACTCTCTTTAATTACTGCCATTCAGCATTTTCAACAAAATATTTAAAACCGTAACATTTGCTCTTTTTTTCTCTTATGTAAAAAATACCAAATATGAGAGGTTTTAAATGTTCTAAAGTCACTGTTCTTTGTTGCACTACCTCTCCCATGATCCTCCGGGGCTTAGTAGTCCTGACCTCTCCTGATCCACCTATCCGAGAGCAGGTCGCAGTATAAGAACCCTCCATGATAGTCCTCTGGCTCTTTCTTTTTCCTCTTTCTTTTTCCTCTCAAGTGTGTACTGAACTCAAAACTGTCCTTTATTTGACCCTGGACGAAACTGGAACTGACTGTTCAACTGTAACTTGCTAGGTCCTCCGGACCACTTTGAACGAACTTCTTAATATCTTTGATCTGTGCATGGAGTCAAGTCGCTTTCTGGTCTTCTCCTACGAGAAATGTAAAATACTTCATGAGGGTGGCCAACCACATCTGAACATCAAAAAATACATATACAGGTTCAGATTTTTAAATACTTCATTGGGTGGGATATAATGCTCGCCTCCTTGTCTTTAATAGAATGAAGACTTCCTGAGCTGTTAGCGTGGGCAATCTTTATTCTATGACAAGACAGGAGGCTCGCATTATGCTTGTTCAAAGCTTGCCACCACTGCATTAGTTATATTAGAAACCGGCTTCAAGTAAAAGGTTTTAAAGGTCGACTCTGAGGACCAATCTGCCGATTTCATAATGTCCTGAAGAGATACCCCCGCTGTAAATGCTTTAGAAGCCATTGCACCCCTCGTAGAATGTGCCCCAAATACTGACAGATCAATCCCAGCCCATTGCATGACCTCGCGCACCCATCTAGTGATAGTGGCTGCTGCAACTGCGTGGTAAGGTTTTCTGCGCGCTATAAGCAATTGGGAAACCCCTCGCGGCCTAAGGTGCTCTGTGGAGATTTCGTAATCCTTGATGCACTGGGCAATGCATAGCTTCTCATTTTCTGTGAAGTAAGGGTATGAAATCACTTGCGATCCCGTCTTTGTTCTTTTCGCTATGTGAAAAGCTACTCCTTCTGGTTAGAAGATCTTTCTATCGATTTCCAACGCCTACGTCCGATACTCTGCGGCATGATGTAAGGCACAATAACATGGCCAGTTTACCCGATAACTGAGCGGAAAAGGTCTTTGTTCGCTGGCCATCTAAGGAAAAGTTTGAACACTACTCTAACATCCCATAAGACTGCGTACTTCGGATCTGGGGGCTTTCTAATTTTTATTCCTTTGAGAAGCCTCAGGACCGCTGGGTGCTCGCCTACTGCAATCCCTTCTATTTTATCGTGTCCCGCTGAGATCGCTGATCTGTAAACACCTATCATTCTAAAAGCTCCCCCTTCTTGAAATTTAATTGCCAGAAAGTTAAGAACTTGCACTAAAGGTGCTGAAACGGGATCCAGACACTGGTCTGTGCACCATCGCGCCCAGGCTTTCCATGCAGTGCTATAGCTCCTAATGGTGGAAGGCGTCCAGGAGTCTTTGATGCAATCTGCAGCGATTCGCGAAATCCCAGGCAATTCCCATTTTCTCCTGAAATCCTGCAGGCCATCAACTGCAGCTTGCCCGTTGAGATCAGGGGATGGATCTGGCCGGTGGGTCCTGGTAGAAGGTCCGGCTGATGCTGAACTATCCTCGGAAAATCCGAAGAAAGTTCCATCGCTTCTGGAAACCAAGGCTGAGATTTCCAGAGCGGTAGTACCATCACGAGTTCGGCGCGATCTCTGCAAACCTTCGCTAACGCTCTCGTGATCACGACAAATGGCAGGAATGCGTAATGAATCGCACCGTGCCAAGGATGTATGAATGCGTCCATGCCCGCTGCTCCCGGGTCTATCCTCCAACTGAAGTATGTCTGCGTCTGAGCGTTCAGTCTGGACGCAAATAGATCTATGTGTATTGGGCCCCAGCACTTCTGCAGCTTCTCGAAAACTTGTGGGTGTAGTTTCCAATCGCTTGAATCTATCAGATACCTCGAGTTCCAATCCGCTGCCTCGTTGAGAGCCCCTGGCAAATATTCTGCTTTGACTGCAATATGATGTTCCAGGCAATAATGCCAGAAATCTTTTTCTAATTCTGCCAGTAGCTTGGACTTTGGCCCTCCCAGTTTGTCCATGTAGCGAACTGCAGAGATATTGTTCATCTTGAGCAGAACACAACATCTTGCCTTGTCTTTCGTGAAGGCTCGCACTGCAAATGAACCTGCTAACAATTCGAGGCAGTTTATGTGCAGATGCAACTCTTGCTCTGACCATTTTCCTCCTGTTTCTACGTGCTTGCATCTGGCTCCCCAGCCTGACCTACTTGCGTCCGATTCTATGACCAACTCTGGCGCGTCTCCAAAAAATGGCTGGGCCATTCCACGCCTCCATATTCTGAAGCCACCAGTGGAGCTCGGTGAGCACTTCGTTGTACAAGGTCACCAGTTGGTGATACCCTACGCCCCCTTGTAGATGCTTGATCTTGAGACGTTAAAGAGCTCGGTAGTGGAGTGGGCCTGGAAATATCGCCTGAATCGAGGCGGCTAACAATCCCACTTCTCCGGCTAGACATCAAAGCAAAATAACTTTCTTCGCTATCACTACTCTGAGCTCTTTCTTTATTGCTCTCACTTTGTGATGAGGGAGCTTGAGGGTTGCTTTCACTGTGTCTATGGTGAAGCCCAGAAATTCCAGTCTCTGAACTGACCTTAGTTGTGACTTGTCCCAATTTACTAAGAACCCTAGAGAGGACAAGAGCGTGCAGATCCATTGAACATTCTTGATGAGAGTACTTCTGTCTGCGGAAAGTACGAGAATATCGTCTAGGTATATGATAATACGTATCCCTCTCTCTCCTATGGCGGCTGCAACCGGTTTCATCACTTTGGTGAAGGCCCACAGGGCGGACGCCAACCCAAATGGGCGACAAGAGAAACACCAAATCTGGTCTTTCCATCGAAAGCGCAGGTACTTCCGAAATTCCTGAGCTATTGGAATTGTAAGATAAGCGTCCTTGAGATCCAGGCGCGCTAAGTAGTCTCCTTTGCACAGGAGATACGCGCAGAAGGTGAATACCTTCCATTTTGAAATGATTGTACTCGAGCCATGCGTTTAAACTCTTCAAGTTTATGACTAGTCGAGTCTTGTCTCCCCTGTGGACCAGAAACATGTTGCTGAGGAAACTTGGCTCTTCTTGCATATCTCGCTCTATAGCTCCCTTGTTTACTAGACTGAGGAGCTCGTTGTGCAACAACTAACTCCTCGCTTGCCATATATATGGGGGGAAGGTTCTACTCTCTGGATGAGGTTTCCTGCAAACTCTAGCCGCAGCCATGCACTGCTTGTATCACCCATGCATCGCGCGACAACGCTCGCCACTCGCTCAAAAATCGGAGAGTTCTCCCTCCTACTCTCGTACTTGCTGTACTCACCGGCGGCGGCACTGGGTTGTCGTTAAGATCCTCTCCCTCTCCGACCTCTAGAAAATCTGGATCTGGATGGGAAGAAGGTATCCTGAGGTTTCCCCTTCCCAGTATTGGGCTCGCTGTCCCTGGGGCCGGCGCCGATAGTTGTAGCGACTGGACGTTCGGCCCCCGTGTTGTCTGGTCCTGGAAAAAACACGTCCCGGGAAGATTTTCTTTATTGAGCTCTGAGCTCTCCGAGTATGTGCCCACAAACTGGGCCAGCTCTTTAGCGAAAGCTTCGCCGAACAAAAGGCCTTTGGCATTTTCCCCTGCCTCATAAGAGGCTAGATCGCTTAATTTCTCATCAATCTTCAATAATACTACTCTCCTCCTTTCTGACGAAAGTGCGCAATTGGCATTTCCCAGAAGACACACTGCCCTCTGGGCCCAGCTTCCTAGAGCGAGGGGGTCTACTGGAGTTCCGGTGTCCTTCGCCTTCTCCGCCAGGTCCATTATTTTTGCTAGAGGACCTGTTATGTCCAACAGCTTGTCCTGGCATCTCCTCCAGGCGCGGTCAATTCCTTTCCTAATATCACGCGCGGACTTAGTCACAAACGTGACCATCTTGGGATATAGGTACGGAGTTTGCGCTAGCTTCCCTGGCAACACTGGCCTAGGGCACTCCGACCTCTCTCTCTCAAATGGCTTTCTTATGTGCTGGGATGTGTACACTGCTACCCTGGGTAATGGCACCCATTCAGAAGATTTTGGGTGTCTGATAGTCTCTGGGTCGAACATGTCAGCGGTGTTCTCCAAATCTTGAGGGTCGACATTCTCTTCTAAGTGTCGTCAGATATTTTCGTCTCCTTCCCCCTCATCATCGGGCGAGTAGCCCTCGTCATAATCCCCTAAATTGTTCACCCCTGGGGTAGGGGGTCTGTCCTGGTTCTCTTTCTGTTTATCCAGGAAGGCTCACTTTAGCCTAGCAACGGGGGTCGCTTACATCTTGGGGAACAGCATCCTCCCTTTCATTAGTGCTCAGGGGGGTCAAAGAGTGTTTGCTCTTCCGAGCTACCTTATGCCCCTTCGGTTCAACCCCATCTGCGGGGTGTCTGGCTGACGGCCCTTCATCTGGGCTCTCTGCCAGCCTTTTCTTGGCAGTTACCTGCTTCTGCCTTTCTGCCATCCTAGCCTCCAAAATTTCAAGCCTCTGTGTTATAGGCTGTACTCCTAGAGAAACTGCTTGAGTAAGCGAGTCCCCTAGCACTTTCTTAAAGCTCTGAGATAAATCAGCTTCCTGGTGAGGGAGGGGGGGGGGGGGGAATCTTCCATCCATTCTTCTGCACTCCATTCCAGAGAAGTTGATGGCGTTTGGCCAGGGCTTCTCTATGCAGCCATCACTCAGCACTGAGGGGTGGGAAGGCTGCACAAAGCAGTGGAAGAAACAGCTTTAGTTTTAGCAGGATAATCCCTTTCTCCCCCCTGCACGGTAAAATTCTGGATTTTTTTTTTTATTTATTATTATTTTTTTTTATCTACGTGATGTGGAGGCTTACTGTCACTCTCCGCTTCGCGAACGAAATGAAAACGTTAGGCGTGAGCGTTGAGGTGCCCCCAGGGAATGCCGGGAAGTATATTTTCTCCCGCTCCCATGGGTCCTAGAGACAGCTGCGCTCTCAGCGTCTCATGACGGAGCGGGGCCGGCAGCCTAAGGCAGGCACGTTCGCTCGCGGCTCCGGCACCCGCTCTTGTTATATTAAAATTCTAAAACTTCTTGCATGTTAATAAATATATATACTTTACAGACGCATGCGCGCGCTGAACTCCCGTGAGGTAAGCACTAATTACTTATTAACTAAAATAAGTCTAGAAGACAACAGGTGTAATCCAAATATTCATTTTTACCAAATTTAAGTATTCCCCGAAACGTATCATCAAATAAGAGACAGGTACTTATCTCAAAATGGCAGCAAAAAGAAAGAGGCAGAGGACTATCATGGAGGGTTCTTATACTGCGACCTGCTCTCGGATAGGTGGTTCAGGAGAGGGCAGGACTACTAAGCCCCGGAGGATCATGGGGAGGTAGTGCAACAAAAAACAGTGACTTTAGAACTTTTAAAACCTCTCATATTTAAATGTTACAGTTTTCGATATTTTGTTGAAAATGCTGAATGGCAGGAATTAAAAGAGAGTAAAGCACAATGCGAGCCTCCTGTCTTGTCATAGAATTAACAGATGCTGGCTAACCTGCTGCATGGTGGTTTAATGAAATGATTTCTATGTTTGATTAGTTAATATAATTCCCCACCTAAAATATAATCCAGTTTCTTTGCCTGGAAAATTAACATATGTAATTCTGCTTAGCATCACCAAACCACCCCAACCCAAAGGATGTGGAACAAATTAATTTCTCTTAGACCATAAAAAGCCTTTGTTTAACTCTAAGAGCAGTGTTGTCACTGGCCAATGTTCTGCAACCAAACGAGATTGCTCTACTTAAAACCTTTTAGTGCCAGGATTTCTGTGCCTCCCCAATGAATTGGGACCGAACGTAATTCACCATATATCGTATTTTACTCCTAGTCCATTGCTCCCTTTCCTCAATATTTTTGGGACATTCATTCCTTGTGGGATGGGACATTGAGTAGCACAAAACTTTGTGCTATTATTTTGATACAAAGCGGTCATATTTGTAGCCTGCCCTCTCAGCCCTGCCCACAACTTCTCATTCTAGTCCTCCCCTGCCCCACCCCATCTGCTGAGGTCGGTACCTAACTGATGATTACATTTTAGAGGGAATGTATGGAGGAAAGGGGACTATGACCGAAGAGTACAGTAGTTGCTACAGTAACTAAATATGTCTTGCTGCTACGTCCCGTCTCCATTCCGCCATGCTTTTGTGGGTGAATGGTCCTCACATAAACAAATAGGTTGAGGACTGAGTAGCCAAACTGTGCGTCTGCCTTAGAACTGTAATCTTGGCTGTAAGGCTTACAAACGGCTGAAGAGATCGTCCAAGTATCCCCTTTAGTCATTACAGCCCACATGATGTTGGAATGCAACTAAAGCATCCTTGGCTCAGACTAGGCCTGCACACAGCCCACTTGAGAGTGGGAAGCTTTTGCTCTGAATGGATCTTGGTGAAACATGACACAATCTATCGCACTATTGAGGCTTTAGAAGCCAGACTATCTTTGTTTCAACCACCAAAGGTGATGGACAACCTCTCTGTAGATACGAAATGTTTGGTTCTGTCCAAGAAGAAATTGCGCACTCTCCAGATATCAAGGCAATGCAAAACTCTTTCCAAGTCGTATGAAGAATTAGAAAAGAAAACCAATAAACAAATATCCCTTTTTTGTGTGAAATTCTGAATGGATTTTTTAAAATGGAGGACGGTTGAGTTCCATGGACCACTATAAAATGACTCTCCAGAAGACCGTACTCAAAACTAGCTTTCTTTCTAGCTGATGGAAATGACATTAAGAACACAATCTTTTATGCGATAGCCATGTAGCCATATACGCCAAAGGTTTGTGGCAGATGGTTGCCTAAAGGACATTGAGATTCCATCGAGGGACCTTCTGTGGAGGGAACAAATGCACAAGGCCATTGAAATGCCACTTGACAACTGGAATTAATAAGCCGATACAAAAAAACAAAATCAGAGTTCAAGTAAGCCCTTAAAGAGTAAGGATATATGTCCTGCAAGAACGTACTTGCAGGCCAAAAAAAGCCAAATGACAAACAATAACCCATCATCAATGGTGCTCGAAATGTGATTCTTATGCTTCTCCAGTGACGAAAAACAGAACCTTATCCATTTGCTTTTATACTGTGCCCGAGGGGGAGGGTTTCTGGCATCTTGGATTATATGCAGGGCTCGAAATTAGGATTGGATAAGCAGGAGCTACAAGCAGCTTCCGGGTATTTAGCCATAACCGGTCACCAGGAGCTACCACTGGGGAACAAGAAGCTAGTACATAGCATTACACGATTCTAACTTCCACATAAAATGCAAACATATTTCTGTATCCGTTATTTATGACCCCCTTGTGCTTTAAATGTCATATAGATGTGTCCTAATGTTTATTTATAGATTGTCACAAACGCACAGAGTTAAATTCACATAGATGTGTTTGTTTGGCATTGGTTGGCTTGGGAGCCGAAAGAAGCTCCTGGTAACTGTTGGCAACTGTTCTAGGCTATACGTATGCGTATACATAGCTCCCAGATCCCTTCAATTATGAACCCGATATGCATATTGACAACAAACAGTACCAGGTGCCCCAACACTAGTGTTCAGGAACCAAGTTCCTAAGAACATTGATTGAGAGGAAAGGTGAATGATCCTGCCCACCTTGCGAGAAAGTCTGGATGAATTGGGAGTCTTAGCGGCTGGAACAAGGTCAGGCTCATTAGATCTGAGAACCAAAACCAGGCTTACCACCGGGGGGTAGGGAGGGGGAGAGGAATCACCAGGGTAACGCTGAGAGAGCCTCATTACAGACAAGCTAAATGACTCCGGGAGTCTGCTTCTTCATTCCTCTGGCCTGGGAGACGTACAGACTGCAAGAAATTGCAACATGACAGAGGAGGAGTTCACCACCTTTTTCTTGATATTGGGTCGTGGAGTCCTCAGGGCTCCGAAAACGGCATGGAGCATCCAAAACTTCAGATACCTGTAGGCCACCCTGTGCAGCTTCCCACCCAAACATAGTGGAATCTCTTATGAGGATGGCCAGATGTTAGAGCTCCTCAAATGAAACCCCATCAGTAGATTTTTGAGACACCTCCACTAAGTTAAGTCTTGTCAGACAACCTAGGATCTTGGTCTGCGTTGTGAGATGAACCAGTGGGACTGACAAAACATTGCAGGCCATGAGGAATAATAGCCTCTGGAACCACAAGCAGAGGTGTTTGTCAGAAACAGGCCACAAGTATATGTCGCGTCCATCTCTCTGTCTGGTGTAGGGAAGTCTTGGGCCTGTAGACCGTTCCAGCAAAAGCTTATGAAAATCCGATTCTGTGAGGACATCAGGGAGGACTTTCCAGTTAAGGGTAAACATGTAGTCCTGGAGGCGTAGGTACCCAGTAACTTCAACCATCTTTGTAAACACTTGGGGAGTTGAATTCAGGCAGGAAGGAAAGGCCATGTACTTAAAATACCACTCCTACAATGAAACAAATGGTCTGTGGCCCGGCCATATCGGAGCATTCAGGTAAGCATCTTTTAGATCTACCATAGAGATCCTACATCCTACACAGACAGTGTGAGGAAGCACGCCCTTATTCCCTATACCAAAGGAGAAGTTGGAAGGCAGGACTGGGGTGTGGCAGACAGGAGGAACTCCCAAGGAGAGGGATGAGCCAATTCCTAGTCACAGAGGAGGGCTGCAGAACATCCCAGGGGGCGGCGCCCAACAGTTCATCCCCCATCTCAGCTGACACACCTGAATGCACTATTGGATAGAGGTTCGCAGGAGGGGCTACAGCCTTACACAAAGGCAAAGACTCAGTCTGATGGTGGAACTAGTGGAAGAAGGAGCTGGAGATCAGAGGAAAAAGGCTGGAGGAGAGAGCTTGAGGCCCTGAAGGGGGTGCAGAGCTCAGCATGCCTGAAGAGGTCCAAAGGGGTGGGCCCTGCTGGAGCTAGAGAAGAGTCCCAGAAAACTAGGCTGGAGAGCCAACAGAACTGGGACTGCTGGTAAGGTGTTAGGGTGTGGTGGCGCAAGGAAAGTTGTGCGCAAGGGGCAAAATAGTTGATGGTGGGACATACTTGGAAAGGGAGGGAACTTGGGCCCAAAGGGGTGAAAGGAATAGAGAACCAGAAAATGGCGAGAAAAAAAAACGGAGAAGGGGAGCAGGAAAGATCTCCTAAACGGTGGTAGTGGGCGGATTACTCACCTGTACTCTTTACTGAACAGAGTCCTGGTGTTCGTTTTCGCAAGCTTTTAGTTTCCTTCCCCTGCCTCAGGTTCACTTTGTATTAAACAAGCAAGGGGAAAGGAGGTAAGCCCGTGCCCCAACTGTCTTTTGGATGGGTAGTTTGGAGACTCAAGGGAGGCAGGACTTCATGTATACAAGCACTCTTGACGAGGAAGACTAGTACTCTGTGTAATAATTACTGGTAAATAACTGGGGTATTTTTACTGTGGTCATGCTTTTTGGGTACCAAATACTCAAAATGTATGTTACTCATAGTTTTAGCCCTGTTATTTATGGGTTCGTTCGTTCGTTCGTTCGTTCGTTCGTTCGTTCGTTCGTTCGTTCGTTCGTTCATTTGTTCGTTCGTTCATCCTAAGAGGAGAGCTGAGGTGCAACAAACTAAAAAGGTATTTTAGAGCGCTACTTGCAGTACCATGTTACCGGAAAGAGGTGGGCTTGCAGGGGGTCCAGATAGGATTGAATAGGTTTGCGGAATAGAAGATGGTCTTCTATTGTGTGTAGGTAAAGTAGAAGAATTTTCCATAGTTTGGTTTATATGCTGTTCTCTGTAGGTAATGTGGGAGGTGTCATTACAAGTGGGTTTTTTTTCGGTACAATGGGGCAAGACCATACAAGGCTTTGTATGCCATAGTAAATGGCTTAAAGGTGATTCTAGATTTAATAGGAAGCCAGTGAAGTGATTTTATAGCTGGGGATATATGGGCATGTCTTGAAAGATGCTTAATAATGCGAACTGCAGTGTTTTGTAGTAACTGAAGGGCGTGGATAATGGATCCAGTGGAGTGCGTGTAGATGGAGTTACAGTAATACAGCCTAGCTCCCACTATTGCTCTAGCTGTAGTGGCAGAATGCAGCTCTAATAGTAGAAGTCTAATATGTCGGCGTAACATCGGTCAGAAGTTCGTAGAAAGCAACATGCTTTTATTTGTGAAGACACAGCGATGGTCAAGTCTGGCCAAAGTCTGAGGGTTTGTATAGCACTTGAAGGATTCATGGTAAATCATAAGATTAATTCAGGATGTAACTGTTGAATTTTGGTCTGATGCTGGGGTGGAGGAAACAAATAGGATTTCCTTTTTTTATGGTCTAGTCCTAACCAGCTGTTGAACATCCATGATTAACATTTTTTTTTTCATACTCTTTGGATTTTACTTTGGGCAACGATGGGATCTCCTTCAAGTTTGAAAATGATTTGAGTGTCGTCAGCGTAATGTAATTTTGCAATTTGACACCAAAATCCATTAAGAGGTCGTGGACCTGTTTGAGATAAAGGTTGAATAGCAATGAGGAAATGTTAAAGCACTCTGAGCAAGAGCAAACTCTACCTTGACTCGTTCAGAAGCTGAGGAGCCTAGTTTCACCTGTTAGATTCTTTGCTTCCTCGTCACAAAGCTGTACCAAGCTTCTGGCAAGCCTGGGTAAAAACCATGTAGCAACCTATAATCCTGCCACACCAGTGATTTTTTTCAAAACAATTCAGTGACCTGCTTAAGATAACTGCAGACCCAAAATCGTGCCTCATTAAACAGTTTAGAGTGCTTAATAAACGTGGTTGTTGCAGCCCATGTAGCCACACTGATGATGTCCAGTGGAGGAGCGCCTCAAAACTCTACCCTTCCCTTTCACCGTTCTCCACCCCAACCAGATGTCCCTGAATTGTGGAGGACAATGGGAGCTGCAGTGGAGATTGAGAGTTTGATTGCCTCAACTTTGGAAGGACGAGAAGGATGTTTTGCCATGCCAAGGGTAACAAATGGTGATTCTGCCTGGTAAAAAGGATGAAATGCAGTCCATACAAGTAGATAAAGCCTTGCCACATCCAGTGGGTGATGATCAGATGCCCGGTCATCTGGGAGCACAATATCCTGGTTCTCATGAAAGAAGGACACTGCCTTTGGTCTAAAGGAGGCAGGTAAACGTAGGACCACAGTATCAGGAAGAACTGGACATAGGGTTTGCAAGTACTACACCCAACTCTGCCATCCATCTCCCCAAAGTTATGACTGCCAAGAACTTAGCCTTTGTAGAGAGATATTTCAGGCACATGTCAGCCAGCGGTCCAAGCACAGCACCCTGTAATCCTTTCAGGAACAGTGGAAGATTACAAAGTGGAACGATTGATGGAGAGCATGGATGGCTGCTGTGGGAAACCCAAAGTGTCACACCCGCTAGTACCCACGGATATGGGGGATGGGGGTGGGGGGGGGGGGAGATCTCTCTCTCTCTCTCTCTCCCCCCCCCCTCTCCTCCCCAACTTTATCCGTTCTATACGGTGGGAGATTTAGAAACTCGGGGAGAAAGACGGCCAGGAACGAGAAGTTTGTGAGAAGGGCAACACGGTTGACCTCGTTGACAGGAAGCTGTTACTTTTAAGAACCCTTCAAGGCAGAAAACGTAAGACCAGGAAAAAAGGCTAAAGAATCCTGCGTCAGAGATAGAGGGTCCTCCCGCGTAACTGACCAGGGTGGGTAGGAGCAGCAGACACTGTGGTATTGCCCTTGGCTCCAAGAACAAAGAAGCAACAACACAGCTGGTGCGTTGGGGAGAACGGTCCGTGTTGAAGTCAAGGTTGCAAGCAGCAACATTGTAAAGTGAGCGCTGGAAGCAACATTGCTAAGCGTGTGTGATGAGACGCGAGTGTAGCTAAATTGTTGGTAAATATTTGATCATTTAGAGGAAAAGATGCAATACCGTTGACAGAGTGGTCCGGCACACTGAATGTGCTCAATCAAAGGTCTCTGTAGAGTATCTTGATGAAAGGAAACAAAAGCAGAAGATCAATGTGAAGTGTAAATTGTGTGAATCGAAGTGGTCCTGAGACGGTTTAAGCAAAACCCATTGATTCTGGTATCAAAAGGGGATCTGAACCCAGACGAGGGGGATCCATGGTCCGAGCCCGAACAAGGGAGGCAAAGCTGTGAAGATTGTAGAAAAGGGAGCTGAGCCTGGACGAGGGGGACCTGTGGTCTGAGCCCAAAGGAGGGAGACCAGTCTTGAACTTGTGAAAGTAAAACCTTGACAAAGGAAAGGAACTTTTATGTTTGGTTTGCTAAATCAGGCCCTCTGCATTAAGAGACAGTCATTGCGAGAGAGACTTTGGCGAAAGGCCCTGTTGCCTGTGTGTTGAACTGTTACCTCGTAGCCAAGGAGCTAGAGTGTGTTCAAAGAAAAGAAACGTGAAGAAAACGTGGGGAACCGAAGCCAACTGCTCAACTATCCTGATTTATCATTTCTTGAACACTTTTGCGTACTTATGCGTACATTGTTATCCCACACCATTTTGTATTTAGAAGTAAGTATTGGCAATAGGTGTATTAGTATAGGCCTTTTTATTTTGACAGACTCCACTAGGACTGCGTTATTATTAGTATTTGATGGTCGTTTAGATAGGCATTTTACCAACCCATTAAAGCTCAATTAACACCCTTGAATTTTGATCACTTGTGTCTGTCTTCACTGTTTAATACCATGCCTTCCTTACACCTAACACTGGCATAAGAACGCAAAGACAATGGTCCAGTGGGAAACCAGCAAAGTTAGATTTCCAGAGGAAGAGGGCCTTTTTCCCCTGCACCAGTTGCAAAATGTTTCTTTGATGCGGGCAGGCGAGAATGTTGTCTCGTTTTCTGGCTGCTTAGATACAGGGAGATACCCCCCTAAGAACACCCCTGACATTGTAACTTGATGCATTACCACTGAAATTTCCTGTAAAACATTGGAATCTGGGGACTGTGGGAAACATATCATCACTGCTTGGGCTACAGAACAGAGTATCCACCTTTCATGCCTTCTGAAATGTCAGAAAGGCAATTTAGAGCTGTACTTGATGGCCCGAATTGAAGGCAAAGAGGTCCACCGTCAGACTCCCAAACCAGGCACTGAGAAGTTAAGCAAGATAGAAAGAGGGGAGTACAGGATAGTGAACGGGCTAAGGAAATATCATGCAGAGGCAGCCTGCAAGTGTATTCTCCCACCCCAGAAGATAGGCTGCCAAGAGATTCACTAGATAGGCTTCTGTCCAGCGACAGATCTCACTGGTTAGCTGTGCCAACAGGTCGGGTCTCGTGCCCCCCTTCCCTTTGCCAGTTTAGGTACCGCTGCGCGACCCGATTGTCATTGCTTACCAACAGTACTTACTGTAGAGAGGGAGTGAAACACACAAGGGAGCACTCTGAGCTGCTCTTAACTCGTATCATTTCAAATAGAGGGCTGCCTCCACACAAGACCATCTCTTTTGGGCTTGCTTTCACTCCAACGTTTCCCCTCAGTCCGTCTGGTTGGCATTAGTCATACGAACTGTGGGACCAGAGCGACACAGGGATAGATCCTTCATTAGAGATTGGATAGAGAGAGCCCCCAGAGACGTTTGTTCCAGAGAGCAGTCAATCGTGGCAGGCATTCAAGTCTTGTATTGGAGACAGAGAGAAAGGCGAGCAATGCCCCAAGAGCCAATATATGAAGGACTTCAAATGGTGACCCGCCCATTACACCAGATGTGTTGTTGCTGACAGACCGCTGGACTTCCAACCATTCCCATGCCGATGGGCAGTAAGCTTGTAAGACACCACAGTCAAGCTGGGACCCGACCACCACACTCTGGGGAAGGAAGACCCATGAAAAAGTGCTGTAACTGGCTACAAGATAGTGGACAATCTGGGAGAGCGGCACCTGCCAAGTCTTCCAACAGAGGAGAAACCCATGCTACTGGAGGTTAGCACAAACAATCCTTGTGTCCCGAGAGGCCCCAAGGAAAGAAGGAAGGATCAGAAATGTGCCAGTCATCCATGTAGGGAAAAACATTTGGATTCCAATGTACGCACCACACCTACCACAAGGGGCAAGGAGCTTTGCAAACAACCTGGGAGGGGAAGAGAGCCTGAATAGCAGATTATAGTCCCTGGTGAAGGAAACGCAAGAATGCCTGGTCTTCTCTTCATACTGGAATGCACATAGGCATCCCTCCAATCAAGGTGGGCAGCCAGTCGCCTGTGTATATCAGCAGAATGATAGACTGCAGCGCGTCACAAAACTGTTCACTAATCAAGTACTGGTCTGAAATCCTGATGTCTTTTGCACCCGAAATAATATTGGGTATCCCCCATGCCCCTGCTCCTACTGGGGCACAAGCATAATAGCATTCTTTAAAAGCATCTCTGAAATCCCTTCAATCATTACCTGGTGTTTGACCGATCTGGTGTAGCGATCGGTCCCAAGAGAGGGAGGGGTGATGGGAGTGTAAGATAAATTTATGGCGTAGCCATTCTGAACATCCTATAACACTCATGCATCTCCTCCACACCCGCCTGTGGCTCTGCAGGTGCTCTATCCTCCCCATAATGGGATAGACTCTCCAGAATCCCCATAGCCATGACTTCAGACGGGGCTGGGATGTCAAAAGGATGGGCTTGCTTCAGCCGGATCTGTCCATTGTTGGGTGTCCCTTGCCACCGCCCCTACTTTGAATGGGCCATCTGCCTTGGCTTCCCTGGGATGATGCACACCTCTGGACAAATGGTACACAAGGAGTTGGACAAATAAAATTGACGAGGTTGAGATTCTATGCCAATTTCTTCATGGGTTCCTCCATCCGTGACACAATAGCCTCAAACCTAAGGAAGGAAGTTGAAGTAGGAGAGTTTTCTGAGACCCATCCAACTTCTAATGTTCACATGCAGAGCTGAGGACAAGCTACCAAGAAGGATCCTGCAGCAGTGGCACACAGTCCAATAAATGTTACATTAGATAATCATTTGGATGGACGTTGCATGCTGGATAGGATCTCAGGCAGATCCTCCTTGTTCTGCAACGCATCAAAAACTTGAATGAAGTCCCACAATGTAGGATGCACATATTCCCATTCTGGGGAAACATTGGAGGCTGAAAAGGAGCGCTTCAATGCCACCTCAAGCTCCTTTCGTGTAGGGGCAACAGGAAGGGCCTCTTCAATTGTAACCCAAGTCTGGGTAGAAGGATTGTATGCTAAGAAATCTTTTGGTACTGGAGGAAATTCTGAATCAAAGCCCAACTATGGGTGTCGCCTCACTACAGAATGGGGAAGAGCCAGTCTATCAATCTCCTTCCATTCCGCTTTATTTAACTTATCTATATTCTTATTCATTTGAATTATTTACTTTATCCTTCTACCTCTTTTTCTGTTTGTTTATTATCTCCCACCCCACTTTTTTTTTGTCTTTTGCATTAATATTGAGGATGTTTTGGGCTGGCTTTATGCTTATCACGAGTGGAGACAGTGAAGAGCAACATTGTGTTGGAGTAAGAACTATGGAAATCTTTTAGAGATACTGCTCTAGGATGATACCTGCCCACCTTTTAAAACTGGATGGCTGACATTTTAACTTTCGCTAGTTGGAATGTAAGGGGCATCAATAGCCCAGTAAAGAGAAGGAAGATACTAAATTGTTTGTGTAAAGAGAAACCGGATATAGTTTTACTACAAGAGACTCATTTCCTGCAGGATAAAAACAGAATATATCCCGAATTCCTTTTTTGTGAAGGAATATTCAAGTACCTTTGCGAGTAATTCAAGGAGAGTGTCTATTTTGTTTAGGAAAAATTTGAAACTCTCCACAGATAAGGTGCATATTGATTCAGGTGGACCATTTGTAGCTTTAAAACTTTTGGTAGAGAATGTTCACCTCATAGTGGTCAATATTTATGCTCCTAATGTTGGGCAATCTGACTTTTTTGAGAGTTTGGATGATGTCCTAATGGATATGGGGGATGGAGCAATTCTGATATGTGGTGATACTTTGGACAAGGTGTTAGATAAATCAGAATTGTCACGGTTTTATGCAGAAGATAAAGCTAGGAAGGGTATGATACAGTTTATGCAAACCTGGGATTTGCATTAAATATGGCATGACCGAAACCCAGATAAAAGACAATATAGCTTTCACTCTCTTCCGCATATCACTTCATCTCAAATAGATTACTTTTTAGTGAATAGAGACCTTTATGGGGCTGTGAAGTCTGTACGAATGGGGAGGTAGTGATTTCTGATCATGCTTGCCTTTTTTTTGTAGATCTGTGCAAGTCCACGGATGATGCTAGGAAGGGTAAACAATGGAGACTAGATACCCGATTACTGTCTCACAATGACTTTGTTAAGCAGACAAGCACTGAAATCTTGCTTTTTATAAATGATAATGTGGGGTCTGTGAGTAATTTGAAAACTGTTTGGGATGCGTTGAAAGCACACTTGCGCGGTAGAATCATTAGTTAGGCCTCGTACAAGAGAAAGAAGGCTGAGTATAAAGAGGCAGAGTATGCTTATAAACATGTCTCCGTCCGACACATCTTTACCCGCCATGTTACGGGCCAAACGTGTACTAGATGGTATAATCCATAAGAAAGCTGAAAGAGGTGTATATTATACTGGTCAAGCTTTTGGGAGAGAGGGGAAAAAGCTGGAGCCCTACTGGCTAATAGGCTGAGGGGTAGAGATGGTGGAAGACACGTACTATCTATATCAGGGGGTAATGGAATACCTATAGGGAAGAATGAAGAGATATGTGAAGAGTTTAGGAAATACTATAAGTGCTTATATCACGATGAAGGCTGTGTGAGAGAAAACGACATTTTGGATTTTTTAGATCGGTTCTCAATCCCAAAATTAACAGATGCTGATGAGATTTCTTTAGATAAGGAAATTACAGTTCAGGTGGTTGTAGATTCCATGAATCTCTTGTCCAGCGTTTAGTGTCCTGGTCCTGATGGTTTCCCTGCCGAATTCTATGTTACATTTTACGCCACGTTAGCATCGTTTCTGGTAGATCTCTTTAGGGAGATCATTGGCAATGAACAAATGGCTGGATCCATGCAGGAAGCAGTTATAGGCCTATTTCGCTTTTGAATGCTGACATTAAACTTTTAGCTAGGATTTTTGCAGTTAGGATTAACCCGATACTCCCGAGATTAATTCATCAAAATCAGACAGGGTTCATTGTGGGGAGAAATAGCTACGACAACTTGAGGGAGCTTTGTGACGTTATTTCCTTAAGATGTGACTCCTTAGAACCCTATGCAGCTGTTAGCATTTACGCTGAAAAGACGTTTGATAGGGTCAATTGGGCTCATCTTCGACAAGTGACAACTAAAATAAAATGTGGCCCAGGCTTCTTGAAATTATTTGCTGCCCTTTATAAAGACGCTTCGGCTAGAGTCACAGTGAATGGATGCCTGTCGAACAGCTTTTGGATTTGTCGGGGAACTATGCAAGGATGCCCCCTGTACCCCTTTCTGTTTGCCCTTTTTTATTGAACCCTTGGCAGTTGCAATTAGAGGAACTGCAGATATCAAGGGAATCGTTGTGGGCGATGGCCTATCCAAAGTGCTTCTCTACGCGGACGACCTTCTTGTTTTGATGTCAGACCCTGCGTCCTCGTTTAAAGAGTTTTTACACAGTTTCAGGATATAAAATTAATGTATCTAAAATGCTAGTTTTCCCCATATCGAGTTCATATTACAGAGGTCATCTGGGTATACAAGTATCTAGGAGTATAAATAGCGTATTAGCAATTAATATTAGGGGTAAAATTGAAGAGTTAAAAACATTATGCTTGAAATGTAAAAAATTGAAACTTACATTGTGGCGAAAGATAAAATGTTATTAAGATGACCCTACTACCGAAGCTTCTCTATGTCTTTAACATGTTGCCTCTTCCCCTAACTAGGAATTTGGTTTGTGATATAAACAGAGTCCTACGTAATTTCCTGTGGGGGGAGAAAGAAAAGGCTCGGATTCCCATGGATGTGGTTGTGAGGCCAGTGCGCTTGGGCGGGTTTGGTTTCCCCCGACATCGTTTCCTACCACAGAGCATTCTCATTAAGAACATTACATTATTGGTAAAAAGGAGATGAGATGGGATGGAAGCCCCAATTGGGTATGCATAGAGAGAAATCGGGTTTCTCCAACTCCACTTGAGTTTGAGTGTCTGCTTAGCATGGAAAAGAAATTGCCACTAGCAAGCTCTACTCTGTTCATCAGCTCCACTCTGTTCATCAGACATATATTAAGAGATTGGAAAAAGTGTTGCTCCGATTCAGGTGTTAGCTATTTATTGAACCCTACCTCCTCAATTTGGTGGAATTCAGAACTCCGATTTAATAATCACCCTCTTTCATGGTCTACATGGCATCCTGCTGGCATCTGGCACCTGTGGCAAGTATGTGACGGTGCATCTTTGATTTTTCTTAAATTCAAATACAAGCAGAGAGCCTCTGAGGCTGCACGATATGTTATTCTTTGTGAGGTAGTTCGGAATGCTTTAGCGCCCCTGAATACTTCAAAGCACAATATCCCTCCATTGCTTCACTTGTCCAGAGTCTCCCCACTTTCGGCAACATTTATAAAATGTTGACACAAACGCATGGGAACACTCCTTCAGTGTATGGTAGGGCCATGGGGTCACTGGAAATGAGGTCAGAAATTTCAAATAGCGATTGGAGTCTTATCTGTGTGGGGCCCTCGAGGTACAAGGTTGACTTGAACCTGCGGTTCACCCAGTAGAGTGTTAATCACAGTATCTACTGGACGCCCGCCAGGATGAAGCAATGCAAGCTGATATACAGGTAGATATATGATGGAATTGTAGGAAGGAGACTGGCAGCTACCTGCACATGTTTTGGTCTTGTGCAAAGGTGGTGAGCTTTTGGGAAGAGATATTGCAACGAATGGAACTGGTATTGGGTTGGTCCCTTCCTCGTCCCCCCCACCCCCCATATGTGTATATAAGGGTTATTTCCATTGGGTCTCCAACTTTTGTCTGCTCAATCTTACTGGGCTTATAGAGACGTTCTGATAGATAAAAAACTGGATTTGAAGTATTGGAAAAGTGAAGCTTGTCCAACGGTTGATGGCTGGCTGCAAGATCTATCCATGCTATCAAGCAGAGAGAAAACCAGTTATCAACGGATAAAAAGAATGGACAAGTATCTTACAATTTGGAATGAGTTTAATGAATGATATGTTTGATATCTTTTAGGTCCCTTGACTCACGCCTCCCCTCCCCACCCGCCCTAGCCTCTGATTTTCTCTCGCCTCACTCATTTCCTTTTTTCCCCCCTTCTTCTCTTTTCTTTTTCTCGCTGTTCTATTTTCATCTGCTTCTCTCTCATTTTTTTTTCTTTTTTTCTTTTGCAAGATTTCGGTATGGTTATCTGTTATTGAAATTGTCATTTGTTGTTCTTATTCCTGTCATTTATGTCAAATTACAATAAAATGTTTTAAATAAATAAAATAAGGAGATTATCTGTATTCTCCTGATAAATGTTCCCCAAATAGTTCATCCTCTTCTGGGTCTGGGGAGGATTCTGGCAAGTCCACCACCTCTCTGATGTGCTGGAGAGCTTCAGTCAATTGTTCTCCATGGAGGTATATGGCGTTCATTTGGGGTAGGCAGGGCGTTGCAGCAGGTTCTGCTGCTCGTGGATCCACAGACGGAAGAGCGCTTGTTCTTTTAACACTAACCAAAAGTCACTGAAAATGCACTTCAACTGTACTAAGTGTGATTCGACGGGACTGCACCATTCCCCAGATGAGGCACATCCACAAGGCCAGCGGTAATATCTGCCTCCTGCACAATGTGGTGCTTCTCTGAACATTTGCTTGGACATTGAGGATCCATAGCGGGGTGCTAGGTCTTCTTCCTGTTTATAAGCGATTGCATGACAACCATCCACAACTTTAGCAAGAAGCTGCCAGACCGTGAGACCACTGCATGGATGCCACTGCCGACTCCGGATAACTTTCACTTACAGGTCCTTGCACAAGTGCTACTGGTGATTCACTGCAGACATGGTGCACCCCCCCCAATCACCCCACAGATCCTGCTACACTGATTTTGCTGTGTGCTCCCACAGGAAGAACCGTACAGACTGCCCTGCAGAGCCAGCAGCGTACCGTTGCCTCAGCCTGCTCGGCAGTACTGGACATGCAAAACAGGTCTACCCAGATCACTGCAGGTGAGTGAGGCTAAAAAGAAAATCCAGAGTTCAAATCTATAGCAAATCTGCTAGGGTCCCCATGAAGCCAATGCAGGAACATTGAAAAAATAAATATTTCCTAACAAGATTATTATACCAAACTTCTGACAAAGAAAGGTTTCAATCTAGTAGGATGAAGTTAACTGGAAACATACCACAAAAAGGAGTGGCGTTTCACTGAAAATGCTAAAAGCATGGAAATAAACATGAAAAACATGGTCTACAGCTGGTTGACATTGCATGGAAGTTAGTGGGATTCGTCAAACGAAAGCAATTACAACCTTACAGAAAGGCACATTCGAGGGGATATGTAAGCAAAAGCCAACAGCAGGGAGAAAACCTATGAAAAATTGTTGCAGGCCACCACACCAGTAAGGGGGTTGTGGAAGGCAAAAATCACTGAAAGAAATATCCATAATGGTAAAATGTAAAATGTGGTGTGCGAAGCAGTGTGTCTGGTGAGAACGGTGAGGACAGACCGCTGCGTGAATTCTCCCGCTTTCCACATTGAAACTGTTTCTGCCGTCCTATTTCTACCTCTACTGTTTCCAGAAGGACTTCCTACAAATACACTGCGCAGGCGCGGAGCGGTGTGCGAAGCAGTGTGTCTGGTGTCCGCCGGCCAAAGGTAAAGAGGTCCCCCTTGTATAAGAGTGGCCTTTGCATCGTGTGTCCATCCAAATCACACAACTCCCAACTCCAATCAGCTGCCATGGCACCACTATCACCGACTGATGACGATCTAAGTCGCCGTCTTCGAAGCAGCAAACCGACACACGAGATGAGCTCTCAACAAGACTCTCAAGACCCCAGAGAAACCAAGTCGGGGAAAAACCGGAAAACGGCAAGGGGAAACCCCGTTACAGATGTGGCATCCTGTGGTGAGAGCGCTCCAGGCCCTCCTCTCCCCCCCCCCCCGCTGATTCCCGTAAACTCTCCATCGCCCCCGAGCGAGGCACCGCACCTCCTAAATCCAAGAACATCGGTGGGCGTGGCCGTGGCAGCAGTGGTGACGCTCGAAGAGAGGGAAGAGAGGGCGGGTGGCGAAGGTGTACACTCCGCTGCCTCGCCTAATCGGGAGGTGGGAAACTCTCAGAAAACCCCACTAAAAGAACTCACCTTCGAACATTCCTCGTCACGATCGCAGGGATCTGTGCCACATGCTGCTCCCGGCAGTCTGACCGTTTCGACGAGGGAGTCCACGCCGCTGACGGTCGGAGGACGGTCTTGGCTGGGCCCAGAACGGCAGGGGGCGGCTCGCACATTATCCCCTGCGGCAACGAGCGAAATGCTCCACCGGCTCCCCGTAGGCGCACTGCGCTTCCACGCTACAATTGGGAGAAAGCAGCCCGACAACACCGCATCAAAGCCATCGGTCACAGCCGGGACGGGCGCGATGAGTACAGCCCAAGTTCACCAATCAACAAAATTGTTAAGAAACCTCCAAAAGCGACCAAAACAAAGCTTAATGAAGAAAGAAAGAAAAAAAAAAAAAAAAAAAAAAAAAAAAAAAAAAAAAAAAATCGCCCAAACAAATATCGCTTCCAATGACTCATGGGACACATAAAAAGAGGAGCAAACACTCTCCTCAGACGACTCAGTATTTGAAATGTCCCAGGAACCGGGCACCGCAGACCAGAGGACCTCATTGGTGCGGACCGACAACCAAGACCTAAATAGTGCAGAATTGCCCATAGATCAGGCTAAAGAACCTTCACAAGCCACAACTGGCGTAGGCGAAATCGCACATCTGCCAGTCGACGAACCATTGGAGTCGACTCAAGAAGGAAACGACAACTTATCTTAAATCATGATTAGGACCGAAAAAAACTTGCATACAAAAGCATTACCAAAGCCACGTCTGTTGCTAGAAAAACCACTGGCAAAGAAGCAGAGGAAAACAACATTGAAAAACCAGGGGGGCTTAAAATGTCTGCCCACCCCCCTAATATCTGCTTCCTTAAAAGAATATTTTATAATTCAACACAAGAGAAAATTAGACCAGGACCCGGAGCTGTCCGACGCGGAAATTTTAGAGGCGATTGTAGAGCTACCTCAGAGGACTAAAGCACGAAAAACAGACCTGATTTTGCCGATTTCAAAAGGAAACTGACGCCCCGCAAGCACAGCAAGACCCACTTGGGAGCCAAAAACGTGGTGGCTAAAAATAAAACCAATCAACCTGTCTCTGAGACACACGGCCAACTGCCTCAGCGAGACAAAAGTCTCCTAGAAGACAATAACATCGACTCAGCAAAAGACACCTGCAACATCAAGCCTCCTACACCCAGAGTAACTATGAGTTCCCCAGAACCCCTGGCAAGAGAAAGGTCCATAATTGAGACCACGAACGGCCAGGTCGAAGATCACTATGCATGGACGCGGCCGCACATTGTGAGCAAGCCTGGGAGACCCTCGAGTGAACCTCCATACAACATCCAAGGTGAAACACTGTCTAGAGTAAGAAGATACTCAGAGAGATCCCACCATAGCTCACCTAACAAAGCTACAAAAACCCCAACCAAATCACGGCGACAAAGTGAAACACTAAGCTTCACAGAAAAAGAGTCTCCCTCAAATAAGAAAACTGACCGGACCTGCTGTCCATCATGTTGGCATTTACAATTGCCTTAAACCCATTTGGGAAATTGTATGAAGCCATTCACGCGGCTCTTACAAATAACACAGCCATGATAAGCAATATGAAAGACAAACTGTCCTATATTGAGGGCTACCTAACTGCTGTAGACCAGAACTCTAAATCTAGAGAGTCTATACTTGGAGAAAAAATAGACAAGCTGACTGAGGAGATCCTTAAAACCAGAACGTATCAGGCCCAAAATCCGAACTCCACCCCCTCAAAGTCAACTCAGACGGATGAGCATGAGAAGGAATCGGACATGGCCCCAATTTTCGCCAAAACGGGAAATAAACCTGCCACACTCGCAGCAGCGGACCTAGCAACCCAACAGTCAAAAACCGAACCAAAAAATGGGTGAAAAACCTCCAAAATTCAAACCTATGTAAACAAACAAAGCCCAAAGAACCAAACTCCCAACTGAGTTCCAACACCAATGAACAAACAGCACCAAAACAACATACAAATAGTAGATCAACACCATCCAACACGCAGGAAAAGGAGAGTCAAGCCGTGGTTCTAATAATAAGTGACGCCCAAGACACATTTGCGGACCTAATGGACATCTCTCAGCACCTGGAAGATGAAACGGTAGCCACCACTTTGATCACAAACACACCAAAAAGACCCCATAGTCTCCTCAAATGAGCAAGAAACAAGGCCCTCTATGGCCGAAACTGGGCGCCCAGCCAGGGAGCCGGCTGACAGCAAGAAAAGGGTGCGCTCAAACTCCCCAAGCACAGCCCTAAAAGCAGCAAAGAAACTAAAAATGAAATTGAAGAGGACCGACCAAAGAGAGAACGAGAAGAGAGACCAGATCAAAATCTACGACATCCGAGACCCAAAGCGTACTCATTTAAGAACTACACGAGAACACAGGAGGCAGAAACAAGAAAAAACTCGAAATTGGCAGACTCAGTGCTCTTTAAACTACAGCAAACGTCAGCTAAAGACAGCTTCCTGGTCCTCAATCGAAGAACAGTTCTAAAATTATTAGGGAAAACTGAAAACCTCCGACATATAACATCTGACGACCTCACCTTAATTGAGCCTTACCATCGAGAACATAGAGCTAAAGCATATCTTCATATCAGAAGCAAGGCGACAAGTACAATCACTCCAGAAATAACAAAAGATCTCCAGCGCTTAGGACTCAAAATTCAACTGCTCGCGAAACCAAAAATAGACCTGGGACTCAGAGAGAGAGAGAGGAAGGAGAGCATTCGGAGAGCCGATGAGACAGGACTCCCCCGTCCACCAACCTCAGAAGGCCTGAGAGGAGAGCGGAGAAGGAGGGCAAAAAATTCGACTCAGAATACTCAAACAAATGGAACCGGAGAAACTCAGCACTTGGTACTAGTAAATACAGGTGCGATGAGAGACAACACGAGAACCCCCACTTAGAACGATGGGCCACCCTGGCAATAAGAGAATCTAACGAAGTATCTGCCTCAAAACCATGGAGATGGCTTACAGATACCTTCTCCCGACAACAACAAAAATAGCAACGACAAACGGGTCCCTCTGAAGTCAGAAAGATAATCACAACTCCATTGACCCAGTGCCACAACAGCACCTTAAAAATGGCATCGTGGAATACCAGAGGACACCGCCATCTAACCAGAACAAACTACCTAAACTTAGCCGCCTTTGACTTGATCTGTCTACAGGAAACCTGGCTAACGACCAAACCATCCCTAGACGGATACGAAATTGAAATATCTCGGGCAGCCAGAAGTAACGCTGGTCGACCCTCAGCGGGCATACTGACCGCCGTCCGAGTGGGCTCAGCACTCACCTCAAAGGGCATACTCACAGCGAGCTACGGCAAATTGACGTCACTAGCTACTTGGCTTCACTACAATCATGCCCAAGACGCCTGGGAAATCACCGACCTGGCAATATTAAATCTATATTGGAATCCAGAAAGAACAACAACAGATGATTTCTGTAATTCAATAGCCGAGAGCATTGACAAAATAACGATGGCCAGGAAAGTCCAAAATATCATAATCTGTGGCGACTTGAATGCAAAGTGTAAGGTTGACCCATCAAAGAGTGCAGTACAAACGGCCACATTCCAGGACGACGACGAAAGGGGCCGCCCGTGGGGAAACCTAATGAAATCGAGAAAATTCTACAGTGCGGCAGAGCTAGGCGACAGTGGCCCCCAAATTCCAACATGGGAAAGGCTTGAATCCTCGGCCACATTAGATTACATATTTATCTCGGAAAGCCTGATTCCTTACTTCGTGGACTATAGATTAAAGAAAACGACAGAAAGCGACCACATTCTGCTTCAGATAACATGGAACGGAGCCTCGCTGGAAAGACCAGAGTATCTACCAGACGTGGAGACAAATAAACAACAAAATCATCTCCGACTCACCGCATCAGACATCACAGCTTTCCGGGAAAACCTAAAAAGGACCCACGACCGGGAGCCTGGGGAGCCAACAAGACCCCAATATACATCCCTACTGGTAGCCCACAAAGTGTCCTTCAACGGGAAACCACGAACTCAGGTTCCACATACCCACGTATTTAACAACACAGTGGCCGAAAAACGAGAAGTAAAAAAAGCCAAAAGATTGGCAGTAAAAATGAAAACAACCGCTTTGTGGTCCACCCATGACACCTTAGCGAGATCTTACAAATCGTGGCTAAAGACACAACGACAAATGTTGTACCAAAACGATGCTGAAGCCATGTTACGCACTCTCGCCTCAAGAAATACAAGAGACCTCTGGTCACTACTAAAGACTGCTAATGGCCAGACCGTACCATTGATTTCAAACTCAGTAACTGAACAAAGCTGGATACAGCACTTTACAGATCTATACCAGGCTCCTCTAACCCGGGAGCCACGGACTGTGCTGCCGAACATAAACCAATGGATCAACTTGACTGACGTGGAAGACATCTCTAGAATAATTACCAACTTAAAAGCATCGAGAGCTCCAGGCCCGGACGGGCTGTCAAACCTAGATCTTAAAGAACACCCGATGGAATGGGCCTATGCCATCAGTGAACTATTTAAGCAATGTCAAATTCAGAGGCAGATCCCAGAAACGTGGACAGAGGCAGTCCTAGTCCCAATTTTCAAGAAAGGAAACAAAAGTGCACCGGCAAACTACAGACCAATAGTGCTCCTGGATATCATCGGCAAGATCTTTGCGTCACTTTTGTTGCCTCATTTCAAGAACTGGGCTAGAAATTCTCCCTCGGCAGACATCTTTCAAACAGGCTTCCAGAAAGGGGCAGGAACAACAATAAACCTCTTGATTCTGAATATCATCAAAGCAAAAGTTAAAAGTGGAGCGCCTAAGGTCTTCTTGGCGATGGTGGACCTATCCCAAGCGTTCGATATGGTAGACCGGAACCGACTTTGGTCGAAGCTAATAACGTGGAACTGCCCAGGTCCGGTTCTTGAGCCCATAATAGCCCTTCACACCTCAACATCGCTACGGGTCCGCCTAAGCCGGCAAGGCACGCTCTCGGACCACTGGCGCCAGCGCTATTTATAGCATTTATTGGAGACTTCCAAGATTCAGAAAGAACACTGCGATCTTATCCACCGAAAGTAGGTGCTCAGCGGATATCAAGACTGTGGTACGCCGACGATCTGGTCCTTTTGGACCAGACACCGATAGGCCTACAAAGACAACCGACAAACCTAGCCACGTACATGGAAAGCAACAACTTAACAGTAAATATATCAAAAACCAAAATCCTAATATGGACCAAGGCGCTGAGGAAAGAACAAACCAACAACTGCTGGACCATGGAAAATTCAAAAATCGAGCAAGTAACTGAATATAAATACTTGGGAATCCAGCTCGACAACTCTAAAAGAGAACTCGCAACAAAAAATACTATGGGACAAAATGAGAAATCTAACTGCGCAAGCTCGTTCAATAGACAGAAAGTTTGGAAAAGTCTCGTGGACCCCTACAATCCTGTTCAATAAATCAAAAGTGGTTCCTGCCGTAACCTATGGGATGGCGGCTAACTTGTCTTTGGAAGAAGAACTATGGACTCAGCCGGAAGGTCTATACTGGAAATCAGTACTGGGTTTGGACCAATGCCAGCGATTAGAAGAGATCTGGGTTTGTCATCACTAGCGGTGGCGGTAACCCAGAGTGCCACACAGCTGTATCGAAAAATCCTGATCCCCGACTCAACTCCAATTTTCCAGGTGGTCGCTTCCGAGATCAACAAGGGATCCTGTAAACCACTACTGGAGTGGGTCGCAAAAATTCAAGTGAAATTAGAAGAGGTAGCGTGTGACGAAGAAACGCTAATTCACAACCCAGGGCGAGTAAAGATCAAATTGGAACAGCAAGACTGGATAAACTCAATCGAAAAAAGCCAGTCCTACAAATCGCTAAACACCTACCGACAACGCAGAACCGGTTGAAAGTCCCATTAAAATACTGCGAGAGATTCCCAGAAAAAGAGTTAAGGAAAAGCTTCATGCGGGCTCGCCTAAATTTACTTCCTACAAGAGAAATCCCAGCAAGACTGGATAAACTCAATCGAAAAAAGCCAGTCCTACAAATCGCTAAACACCTACCGACAACGCAGAACCGGTTGAAAGTCCCATTAAAATACTGCGAGAGATTCCCAGAAAAAGAGTTAAGGAAAAGCTTCATGCGGGCTCGCCTAAATTTACTTCCTACAAGAGAAATCCTTTTCATCAGAGCCCTTGCACCGACCCAAGACTGTCGTTTCTGCGCTATCCAAAACGAAGTGGAATCAATCCGCCACCTCCTCATATCCTGTCCTGGTCTAACAAAGGAAAGGCATTTCTTTTTGACACCACTGAGCGACCAGTCTGCAAGCCTCGACGAAGAAACTTGTTGGTGTAGAATGATAGCAGGAGACTCGGCCAGATGGTCTAGGGCTGCGGCCAAATTTCTTGAAGTGGCACTCAAAAAAGTCACTGTTGTCCAAAGTGAAACGTCAAGCACTCCACAAATTCACTAAAACACACTAACACCAACACTTTAAATTCTTCTCATCTGACAGTGGTGTCGCTACGTAGCAGGCTAAGGATCTAAACGAAAATCAGCAACCTTTTGTTAAAGCCTTTGAGGTTGTAAACAAAACAAAAAAAAAACAACAAAAAAAAAATGTATTTGGAAAAGGTGCAATGCACAGGGAATATTATGAACAAATTAATAATTGTATTTAGCATTTTAAGAGATGGCCGGAGAGGTAAGTAAGCACATGTTATTTGATTGAGAAAAAAAAATCTTCTAAAATGAAGGTGAAAACAGTTTGACTTGGTTAATTTAGCGATAAAATGAAAACCGCCCAGAATATTTGTTGAATATATATTTAGATTTTACATAATCTCAGGACAACGACCTCCTATTTGTCTCAATAATAACGTCGAGCTTCTATTTGTCGATTTGCTTTTTGTTACCTTTCTTTATTCCACCCATATTTAGGGGAAATATGCTGGTGCTCAAAATCCCTGCTGCCATTTTCCATTTAATTGATTTAATGTACACATCCACGTCATTGTGTCACTGAATTTCACAGTGGACCCACACTGTGGCAGGAATTCGTGTTGCAGTTAAAAGGATAACGAGAAGCATGGTGAAAGATTTTACCCCAATACTGGAAGAGGCACAAACCCTTTAATGGCCTTTACGGACCCAACCTGCAAACAAATTGTGAGACAGCAGATATGAGTTTAAAATCAAGAAATTGCTGACTCCCAAAAATTGGAATACATTTCACAACTACCTTCCAATATGCATCGATCACGGTTTTAGCCTACCTACTCCATCCATCATCTTCATGTGCATGGAGAAAGTACAAATATAACGAATCGCCATGCCATGACAATTCAAAACCGGCTTAAAGACATTCCCTCATGGATGTGCACAAACTACCTTGACATATGGAGCCAGCAAGAAACACAAAGGCACTCATCACAAAAATGGACGGTAGAGAGCACCCAACCCAGAAGAGCCAGCGCCTGCCAGTTAGGATGTGTGCGAGCATTCAAAATGAGGCCAGACAGAGAAAACAAATGCTTTTCAACCCTTTCGAAAGCAAAAATAAGGATTCTGAAACATCCCTTTGTTTGATGTAGCCTACGAAAATATAGCAGTCCATGTTGGGTGTATGTCTGTACCAGATCAAAGGGTGATTGCACTTTGCAGATCCCTTCTGAATAGAGGATTAAAGTTGGTCTATGCATTTTAGCCCTGCTTTCATTAAAAAACTAGCAGTACCACCCGGCGTTGCAAGGGTGTGTAGCCGTCATGTACGTGGAAATCTGCTATAGCCCTGTGTATGTTTTATTGTGTCATAACAGCAATCTCCCACAACGCCTATACTGATAGCACAGGGCCTGACCCCGCTTTAGAAATTTACCTCAAAGCTTGCCAGTGAACATTTGGGAATTTTGTCTCATGCAGATGACAGATATTGCCCCAAGCAGCCCCCAGACATGCTGTGCCCAATCAAATATACTGCAAGTTCAATGAATAGAAGGCGAATACAAATAAGGCAAAAATAATGACGTTGCAGCCCAAATTTCAATGTGATGGTGTATTAATGGTCAAAAGCTTCAGAGTGGAGGAACCACCATTTTTAGGTTTGTGTTGGACTCAAAGCTGCCGTGGCAAGAATACCAGCAGGTTAACGGTCGAGTGAAGGCTATGATGACTAAGCAACTGGGTGATATGAAATTACTGCAGTAATTAGTGCATATGAAGGGGAAATGCATCGTTTTTATTTGACTAAAAGGCTTGGAACATAGACAGATATTTCCTGTTAGATTACCTGAAAAGATGTTGGTGTCAAGCTTTCTAGGTAATCCATAAAGCATCATCCATCAAGGCAGTTCTGGATTTGGGCCTAAACTTTCACGGAGCAAAAGTAAAAGTTACATGTCTTCACTTAGTGATGAGGTCAAGAAGTGGCACTATCAACACTCTTCTATATCGAGTAGATAAAAATATAATGGAGAGTGAACCAAGGTATCCCAGGTGGCGCATGTCAAGGATTAAGGCAGATTTATCTAAATTGGAAGTGGATTACCTACTCGATAATAGCTTTTCCATGACCAATGTCTCAGTTAAATTACAATTAAAGTCTATGAAAAGAGAGTGGATCATATATTTTGGTAGAACCCACATGAATGCATTAATGACAAGTACGCTTGAGAATCAATATGGGGGAATTGCAGTTATTTATCAGAATGCTTGACAAGTTCATTTAGAAGAGCATGTTTGCTCTACTTGTTGGGCCACTGTCCAAATGGTTTGCAATTAGGACCCAATGGGCCTAATTGCGACCCAGCCGTTAAACCATGGGGCTATTAGCGCCATAGTTGACGCCGGATTCCGCCATGGTGAATGGCGGAATTACCGCCCCATTCCAAGGTTGGCGGGGCGGTAATTCCCCTTTGACCATTGGCCCTTCCCCATTCCCATTTTTGCCCCATAGGGCTCAATGGGAATGGGGAAGGCGGTAATTACGGTACCGCAAATTGCAGTACCGTAATTACCTCCAAGATCCCTTTGCAGGTCCCTTCCTTAACGGCTGGTGGACCTCGTAATTGGGCGGTAAGGGATTACCGCCACCAGTGCCCTTACCGGTACCGGTAGTCCCTTACCGCCCGGGTCGTAATGAGGCCGAATATCTGTTCCTCAAGCCCTTTGCCCAAGTTGACACTGCAGAGACGCAATTAAGACTGTGGTTCACGTTTTGTTCCCATTCAACTTATGGGCCAATGAAAGGAGAACCTAGATTGGTCCACCATTTACAGTTCAGCGTTTTGGGAAGGCAAAGTAAGACTTGGACCCTCTAATCTGGCAGCTGGTTAAAACTATTAAAGGGATTTAGCAATGATCTACTGGACAAAGAATAATAAATAGCAGATACCAATTTCCAGACTACAGGACAATACTTTATTGTTGAAGTAGCTAGATACTGCTTTTTCTTAAGACTGACACGGTTTTAGTGCAAGCCCTTTTGACTGTATATCCAATGCCCTTTGAATTATGTAATCTCTGTGCTTCATTTTACTCCACTTGATTGTAATCTCCAACTGCAGGCTATGCACAATGCATTTTGTATTAGAGCAGGGAGGGGGTCATTACATATTTACGCGGTATTGTATGAAAATTTAAAAACAACATGTGAATTCTAACAATGTCCCTTTTAGCGCATTCTAGCAGGATATGATATATATTATTTATAACGTGTTTAATACCCAGAGGATTCTAAGCGCGAACCCAGGGATCGAACCTGTGTTGCTCCATGTCATCATGCTTCCAAGACGAGCACGTTGCCCCTAAGCTATCCTCCCGAGACTGCCACACATACCGCATTTTTCATTTGATCGATTTTCATTGGATCTTCCTTCCTACCCTCCTTTCCAACCCCATCTCTAGTGTATTCTAGACACATGGCACACTGTTTGTGCTATCAATATTTGTATATATTCATTCAAGATTTTTAAAAAATGCATCCGGTTTTTAAATCATTTCAAGATGGTGTTTTACGTAATTGTGGGAAATGCAAGATTTTCTATTGTGATAAACTACTAAACATAACCGGCCGCCCAGACTCACGGCAAGCCGGCATTAATTGCCTCCTCAGCAATACTACTGCAATTCAAGTGGCACTAAACAATTAAAGTGGCTTAATAGGATCTCCCCAAACATGCATTTGACTCGTAGAGTAGCGGTCACCGGGATCTAGTGATTCACTAAATTACGTGATCTACAGGCACAGTGACAAGCCCCAACCACTAACATTTAAATTGGTAGATTATAATCCAGACTGTTTTCTGCATGCCCGGTTTAGTAGTATCCATTCAAAGAAACCACCTCTAGGGACTCAATCAAGAACCAACAAATGCACCTTACAACAAGAGCCCAAATCACAGACAACCATATGAAAAGTAAGCGCTCCAACTTTTACAAACTATGGCTATTCCAATGAATCATATATATATTATGGAGGTCCCGGTTAAAGTAGATTCTGTAGGCGGGATGTGTGGTTTGAACTAAAGCTGTGTCCCGCGATTTATCTCGAGGATCTGTCCCTTCTTCCCAGGAGAAGCCACCCTCTGATGCTTCGGAAATGAGCCTGCTAAGCAAAACCCTCCCTAGGGGTTTAGTAAAACAGGACCTCAATGCGAGTGACTCCCCTAAAGGGGACAAGAACACCCATTCCAATGGGGGACGCCCTACACCCGAGGCGTTATCTGCATACCTGGGAACGCGAGAAACCTATGTTGCATAATATTGAAAGTGCCTTTGGATGTTTGGCTCAAGACAATGCTGGTCTCCCTGTGGTATTGACAGCTGAATTTAAACACGTCCCTTTTTGGTCGCAGCGTGACAATAAAAAGGGACAATTGCCCTTGAATGGAGGAGAAGCAACAAGCAGAGGCGAACCTCCAACGTGAGCCTGTCACTGAGGGGCAGAGCCATGCTGCACATCGGAGCTGGCCGTGGTGTGGAGAGAGGCAAGAGAAAGAGAGAGATGCTGCTGACCAGCACAGAGCCATGCAGAGTCAGCGAGGCCAAGGCCGGGCAGAGCCAGACTTATCTGGAGGTGTAAGCACGCAGAGGACATGGTGGGCCCGGGGCCTGAGAAATGACGCTTGAACCCAGAACGTAAGTGAGGAACTAATCCTCCGCTCGCAACGAAGGAGCCAAGGAGCAGAGAAGCGCCGAGACAAGCGGAACACAAAACTTGCCTCTGTCCAGCCGGGAACGCCAAAAAGCCATGGAGAACGGCACCACACTGGAGCAAGCCTTGAAACACCAGGTAGCAGGGTTGCTCATGGTGGAAGGGGAGTAGAGTGACCAGTCAGCGAAAGGGGGAGAAGGAAAGATTACTATATCAGGGGCACAATGGTCCGGAGATAGAGAAATAACCAAGTGACTTTAAAGGGTTACAGAAGCCCAAGAGACTCGAACACTGTAAATCAGCCAAACGGCTGACAGAAACTACCGATAACCAAGAGAGGCATATGTAAAGAGGGGTTTTCCAACACCCCTGTGATATAAGGCATTGCGACAGAGAAACTGAAGGGAGTCAGAGGGCCCAATAAGACAAGTGAAGAACAAATTCAAGGGGACAACAGAAGGAACCAAGATGTGAAGCTGGTGGAAAGAAACCCACCCAAGTGGTGGAGAGGGATTAAGGAGGTTTCCCTGAACCTATGTTATCACAAAAGAGAGCAAGCACACCTGATAGAAGTGCATAGCAACACACTGCACATTCATACAGAGTTACAGAGGAGAGAACATTATTTACTACTGGTATTGATCCTGCTCTATTATTAAGGGCAACAAAGAAGTAAAGGATAGGGTGATTGTCTAACTACTCTTGCCTACCAGTGAAATAATTTAGGCTGCGCTGATGCGCCGCCTATCTAAAAGTGGATAGAATAAGAAGCAGTAGGAATATATTTCTCACATTTTTTATATGATTTCTACCAAGGCCAAAGATAGATAGTTCTCAGGGCCCAATGGTCTCTACGTTTTCATTCTCCAGCTTGTTTTTATCACTCATACATAAAGGACATTTTGGAAAGTCTGCCAAACCATTTGTGGCAAAGCCTAATTTATTAACCTATGGTCAGGAGGACCCATTTCCAAGATATCGAAGTTTAATATAAGTGCAAAGACGCTAGGTCTAATCATATTTGGGGCACCCGATATCCTATTGATCCGTAATCGATCAGCTCAAAAAGTGTAAATGGGTAGGGGTCCTACCACCCCCACTACAGTTATTGGTGTCTACCGGTTTCAGTGGTAAGAATTCTGTGTAACCACTTTCTTCACTCCGTTTGTAAAGAAAGGGAATAATATACTCACTAGTCTCTTGTTCATATGCACGTGTGTCACATTGCTTACCGCACCGTCATTGTACAATGTAAGTGGAAAGTGTAGTTGTGGCCCTGGACTATTATCTCCTGCTGGATCATATAGACTCAAGGCTAAACGGCTGGACCATGCTTCATCATGTGACCAGTTCGTCTGCTCGGACAGTCCTGTCCGTGTATGCTCGAATCCTATTTGGTGGTCTCCCAGGCTGAGATTGGACAACAGTAGGAAAGAACGGTACCTCCTCTCCAACTCTGTATGAATGTGGAGTGTGTTGCATTGCACTTCTATCAGGTGTGCATGCCCTCTTTTGTGATAACACTCTACTGTAAGGGCTTACACTGTTTATCTTGATAAAAAGCCCTGCATTTTGTGATTTTGCCCTCCACCTATGACAACTTGGACATTTGATCTTTTTAGGAACTTGGACACTATTTTGTAAACTTGATACTGTTGGAACTTTGACAAGAACTGTTAAACTAGGGAGAATTGTTTTCAATGAATATGCATTCGATCCAAAACCAGGAAGGATTCCTGGAAGCCCTAAGGGAGATCAGGTTGAACAACTCTGATGGCAGGACACTTGGCCTAGTTTTCTTATATATTTTTTGTAAGTGGTAAGGCCAGTTTAGATATTAGGTTTGGACAGAGGACCATTTTGGTTATTTTGATTATTGACAAGCACCTTAGAATAGTTTGTTAGGAAATTAACTCTCCTTTTAGCAATAGGGCTAGAAAGGAGTTTTTTTTTTAAGTTAAACCCTTTGATACATGTCCTCTGGTCCGAGTCCTTCCGCTTGTGTGCCACAGTCCCCAGAACTTCAGTGAAAGTTTGTGATCACTCTGAACAGGTAATCTGGGAGAACTGTTTCCGAGATGGAGTTTGCGTTTGTGGGAGCCGGAACACTGCCACTTATTAATGATATTTAAGAGGGGCCGCCCTTAGAGAAAATAATTTGTTCCAGTGCTTTACACATACCTTCTTGATTAACAATCACCAGTGATAAGCATTAAGAAATGTCCCTTTATTTGCTCTTGTTGGAAACATGATTCTCTGGATAGCACCTTAGAGAAGAGCAAACTTTCTACAGTACACCCTGAACCTTTTTATTCAGATTTTTTGTAAATACCCAAATCTATTAGACACGAGCAGGCAAAGATCCCAGACAAACTATTGGTAATTCCAATCAGGTGATCACTCACAAATGGGCACTAGAAATGTATTCCCAATGTACCCAATTACAAGAAAGTGCAGACAGTTTTGTGTATCATCCTCTCGCCAGTGCTGCTATTCTACACAATTTAGGATCAAATTCTTTTTGGGCCAGATACTGCTCACTATGCATGCCAGATACCAGGCAAGGGATAAACGCCCGGGCTGCAATGCCACCCCTCTTCATGTACCCAATTCTTACCCAACACCCTTCAAAAGGGAGAGGGTACCTTAACACCAAGTAATTCCAGCTAAAGTCTTTCAGGTCTGAATAGGAATTTAAGGGGTCACCATGCTTGCCCCCACCCATGAAGCAGCTCCTTACATGCCATGTAGTGATCCTTCAATTGGAATCCGTGGAACTCCACCACTAAGACCAACCTGCGCCAATTAGTGAGTCCACCCCAATGCATATATAGGTCCGAAGAACTCTTTGTGTCACCTCTAAGAGATCCAACTGATGCCTCGTCTGCATAGTCACCCTCGACCCACCTCCTCAGCTCTATGCAGTCCCAATTATTAGATCTGCCCTCTTATTACAATAAAGCAGAGTCCATTTCTTCTCCATCCGACCATTCTTTTATGAGCTTTCTTTGTGCCATGACCTAGAACATGAGCAGAGTGTTGAAGCCTGAGAGTACACAACTATGAACTGCGATTCACAGGCATACCAGGTGAAGCGAAAGGCTTCCAGAGGGAATAAAACCACACAACAACAGAAAACGAGGGAAGGGAAAGTCCTATCTGAAGGATGAGGGAGTGCCATTTTTGTAAGCAATTCCCGACTAAGAATAAGGTGAAATACCCATTTAAAGCCACACAGTTTAGACTAACGGGTTTTATAAACATCTGTTTGTACATATATCGTTTTGGCAATCTCTCCTCACTCACAGGCTCTCTTGAAGTATTCTTGTCCTTTGCTTAGGACATATGTGTCACTTTACTTCCCTCGAAGCTAAACTTAACCCTACTGCTGTAGTCTGTATTATTACCATCGCAATGCTTAGAGAGAATTCTCATTGGACAACCTGTGGGCTATAGGAAGCCGTATGGCCAACAGATTATTTAGAAAGCTGCCTTTAAAGGCTAGAAGCAGCGCATGGGAGTCGAAACCCAAGACATCTAGAAGGCCACATAATGAGTAACCGTGATTCATAGTGTCAAGAGTAATGAGAGTTATAATAGCTTTAAAGACCACCCACCCCTTGGCCATATGTAAAACTAGTTAAATGTCCTCCGGCATGTAATTCAGTCTTCAGGGCTTATAACACCAGATATGGCCCCCAGACCGGTCCAATAAAGCTTAATTACCACAAGGATTCCATTATAAATCTTATTTCAGCAAATCGGAAAACTCGGAATGCAGTCCATAACCTCTGGTATAGACCTTGCTCCAAACATTCTGACTCAAACAGCAGCCCGACAAGCAGCACAGAAACAATTGCTTCAGCTGAGTACAGTTGAAATTCAGTTGAAATTGTCAAACAGACAAAATAAAACATCAAATCTATAGCCCCACAGCTTCACCTCAGGGAACGACTTTGGATGTGTCATAACCCCATGATAATGATTGGTTTGTAGACTGCAAACAGTGTTACCTTGTGCTGATGAAGTGCAGAGGTGCCAACAGAGAAGGACAAAATATAAAGTAACCTTTGTTGACTAGGGAACCCACTCCGATTTAAGAACAATAAATCGTTAGTATGGCCTCGGAGTGCTCCAGAAAACCTGGATGGAGGTCGACCACAAAAAAGAAAAAAAAAAAACTAACATTTTCCCTAGAATGGTCCTGATTTCACTGTACGTCATAAGTAGGTACCAAGCTTTAGAACTTGCTTCAATTACACATACTGCTCCAAAATGGGGCTATGACCTCTCCCCACCGGCCTCAAATTAACAACGAGAAAAGGCGAGGACTATTCAAACATGTTAAGGGATTAAGCTCGCAAATTCACGTAAAGAAACATCTTCCATGACGAGCACGAAAGACAGAATAACTGACTATTGAATTAAATATCATTGTGGTACCAAAGGACAGCTTTCCATGTTTGGGAAAAATGGGATACAGGCTTTAAAACAGTAGTTATTATGCATCTGGGGCAAAGCCGAACAGTAACATTATCTACGGAAAAACATTATACATGTATGTATTTATGCTGCATCGCTTGACTAATGTGGCTACATTTTAGAATGTCTTGGGAGCTATTTGTTTTGTTGAGCTTCGTTATTATTTTTCTACATCTCATTTCCTGCAGTCTTTGCCACTGAGCAACATCTCCCTTCTTCAGAAAAGTCAAAATAATTCCATGTATTGGGAATGTCCCGCAGTGGTTAGGTTTTGGGAAAAGGTATCAGAAATCATAGAAGAGATAACTCAGATCCCGGCCTCCCTAACCCCCCGAAAATACTTGTTCTGAGACATCGGTAAAAGTGTGGAAACCACTAGGAGACTGTTAAATGTCTCCTGTGTGGTAGCAAAAAGCTGCATATTGAAGTGCTGGAAGAGCCTAACCCCACCAAACGTTGAGAATTTTCTCTGAGAACTAACGTATGTAAACAAATGCGAGGAACAATACACATTGACTGTACCAACAAGCAATCACCCTAAAGACATATGGGGCCCGTTTCGGATGTATTTGTGTGAAAAGGCCTCAGACGATGAAGCATCTATATAAATGCAAATGTATTCTTAAACAATTGTGGTATATCAGAAGAGATGAATGTACTGTGAATATAGTTATATCTGCTAAAACCATCAATAAACGGAGTTTAAAAAAAAAAAGTAAAAATAATTCCAAGGGTGGTTATGTTGGTAGCATATGGATTCTTTTAATGTTAAAAAATATAAAAGTGGATTTCACAGTTTCCCTTCTTATATAATTGGTTATTTATAATGCGTTTAATACCCAGAGGTTTCTAAGCGCAGACCCGGGGATTGCTCCGCGCCGTCTTGCTTCCAAGGCGAGCATGTTGCCCTAACCTATCCTCCCGAGACATTTACTCAGCAACGTTTTCAGTAACAATATGAAAAAAATACTTTATTAGGAAGCGGTCTCATTATGATCAAGTGTACTTTTTTTTATTTATTTACAATTTGTATAATGTGTGTGCTTTAAAGAAAAATGCATGTGCTCATTTGTGGCAAACGGCTCTCTGGTGGCCGGGGGAGTTTGTGTGCTTTTAAGGTTGGAATGTAACTATATATAAAAGCAGAAGTATGGTGTAGAAGCTGAGGCGCTGACTAAAAACACAATATAATTTGAATGGAATCAACAGTGACATGAACAAGGTAAGAGCATAGGCAAATATATATGAATTCATTATGTTTGTAAAGTGTAAAAGACTCAAAAACAAAAAATAAAAATCACGTTCATATCACCGTTGATTCCATTAAAATTATATTGTTTCGAGTCAGCGCCTCGGCTCCTACACTCTACATTTTCGCCAGCTTTTGGTTGTGTGCTGGGGTTAGGAAACATTGCTGCTTCACTCTTCTCTATTAATTCAGGAATGGAATAGTGCCTGGATCGATAGGGCATGGTTCACACAGTAATCACAATTTTTCCTTATCATTTAATATTATATATATATTTATATATAAAAAAAGGTTGCAGTTATGTGCACAGGAGAACGAATCACGTAACTATGAAATAAGTAGACAATAGGAAAGGTGTTGCCCCCTTTCACAACTGACCCGTCTGTAGAAATGATAACGGTCTTCAAGGGTTTCAGCTTAGAGTGTTTAATGTTCCGGTCACTCCAATCAATGAAGTGTTTTGCACTTCAGAGTAGATCAGTGACACAGGATATTCTAGTGGACTAGGCTGACTGCAGAGCACGCATGTACCTGGTATACGAGCATGAGGAGGAAGTGCTTCTGCCTGGGATTTCAAGTGCCATCAGCTTGCACAAAAACATTGTTTGATTTTTCAAAAAGCGTAAAGAATGGAGGTTAGCTGAAGGGAACCTTGAATGTATGGAAAGCATCCATATTGAGGGTAGAGAAAATTGTCATCGAACCAGTTTTTCCAGATTAACAGAACTGTTTTACAAGAAAAATAATTTCCAACGTGCAAACATATCCGTGGTACAGGCTTTATCGTATGCTTTTAAATAACCAGAGAACAGAATTTTTAGACTATGGTTTGACGTCTATGTTTTAGTATATCGCGCTAATCCCAACTGTGAAGGATTGAGGGGTTTAAAAACATCTCACACGCTTGAATAACCTAAATATGTACAAGAGGACATGGTGGTCAATTCACTGTCCTTGCTGGAAGCAAGACGTAACCAGAAGAATGTGCCCCAATTCTGAAAGGTCCTGCATGTAGAAGGAGCATCAGGCAGGAAGTGCTGCCCCCTAGTTATATCCAACCCCCGCCCCCACACTTCTGTGGTGCAGTGATGGCCCAAGCATATGCTGAAAGAAAAATATATGCTTTGTGCAAACACGCAGGGTGTTGGTTTTCCCCCTTTGCTTGTATGTAGGTACAACCTACGCCATGCGCTTCATGAATTTAAAAAAATGCTTCAGATACATTCTGGTGCTCTTGCTTGTCCATTCTCAAGAGGCATTTTTATATTTATGTTTTTTTTTGGAACGGCTCTGGCTTTCATCGTTTGGTGTTCAGTCTGATGTAATTTGTTATACCTCATAGAGACTACCAACCACAGCCTAGGTGACCGTCTAGCACGGGTGGTCAAAAAAATATGCAAACCAATTTCCAAATAAGATAGCGCAGTCTATGCGACTGTACGAAATTCAGATCAACAAATGTTCTTTATAGCTTGCGGAACATATTTCAGTCATCGTATTCTTTCCCAAGTGGCACCCTTACACCTTAAGAGCATGAAGTAGTAACTCAAACAACAAATACTGATTGTACAGAGAAAGGCACTTGCATGTTCAGAAAGAAGAGCCTGCCAGTGTGGTACTTATTTCGGTTGGGCATTTGCCAGGCCAATGGCTCTGTTTTGCCAGGCGGCGGTAGCTGCACCCGGTTTGCTGCTACCTACCTGAAGGCAACATTTGGGAACTCACACGTTAAGAGTGCCCCAATGAGTTTCATGCTGGATTTCTGTGCAGTCAATACGTCCATACGTTTCAATGCGCATGATAGTAAAGCAGCGTGCTATTCTTATTATTAAATATGTCATATGCAGATTTCACGATTCAGCTATTGCGTCACCACACATGAAACGTTGAAGGTGTTTTCCATTAAAGACAGCAATGGATGGAAAAATGTTTGAGGAATAGATACTGTGCTGCTCAGAACATTACCCTACCATGTTCTCACTCAGACAGTGGGTTTAATTTCCATCATCGTACGTTTACATGCATAATATGCACAGAAATGTAACCAACTTGGAAAAATCAACACAAACTCATTACAGCAATCCCAAACAGCAAGCACACAAACACCCTTAAATACCAGTGACCTGCCCATAACTACTCATGGACGCAGCCCCCTGCCTTTCAAAACAGGCCCCGCCCTATTAAATCTAATCTTGCTAAATCTTACCCTTCCGAAAAAAGCCTGCAGAGTTTCCCAAAAGTACCATGTTGCCCTTCAAAAGCAAGTTTGGTGGCATTTAAGAATGGATAAGGTGTTGTAAAATCGGACATAGCAGGTCATTTTTCTCCCACTCTATTACGGCTCATAGGCGATTTTATTCATGTATCTCCTTATTCAGTGGCGTCATCCCCCAAAACATGAGTGGTTAATTTCATTTTGGGGTAAATTAGACATGTGAGTGGAGAGGCAGGACCCCTCCAAGAAAAAGGGAAATAAAATGCTACAATGAAATGTACAGTTTTCAGGTTGGTGGAGGAAATCTCACAGAACCATTTGCTTCACTCCCCGTGAAAACATGTTACATTATGTTCCTTCCAAGCCCCTTTGCTGTGATTTTTCTGTCTTCTCGTTTCAGAAATAACTGTCCATTAGGAAATTGTCCATTTGCTTATCCATCTAGTTATGCTCTATGAAAAATTATCAAAGTTAATCTTGAATAAAAATTCGCTTATTGGGAATATTTCCTAAAGTAAATACCGCATACAATTATGCATGTATACGAGTTCCAGGTGTACTCGTGGAAACAGTTGATGTAAGCTACCATCATTGCAAAATGCACTAGAATGCGTGCTCTTTCATTATACTATATAGCGGACTGCATTTTGCAGCTACTAAACTCCTACAAACATATCGACATAACCCACACGCAGGGATGGGAATCCACGAAAATAGTGATCCAAGCTCCATGGTCCAATCGCCCCACGATGATGTACTTGGAGTACACACGTGACTAGTAGCCAAGAGCATGCAGCAGAACCTTCCCGATGTCTCTGGTCTCCGTCGAGATCCTCAAATAAGTAAAGGAAAGTAGGGGTCGCCGAGCAACGTAGAATGTCAGATGCAACTCTGGTGGGGGCGTTTTTTCTCGTCATGTCTGGCATCGTCAACAAACCATTGTGGGTCGCGAGCTTCTCCCTTGCGTAGTTCCTTTTGCAACATGCTCTTCCAATGGGGTAGGTGCCCTCAAAATCCCTAGGCTGAAATGATGTTGGCACCCACTGCTAGCAACTCAGTTAGTGGAAAATAATCCCCCCAGAGCGTTGCGGTAATGAAAGGCAACATACGCTTCAAGAGTTAGCTGGGACTCCCAAAAAGGGGTGCGAACGATGGGCGTTAGGAAAGCAACTCCACTGAAAGAATGGTCTCATGGGCAGTTTGGTAACCCATATGGGAGAGATAACGGAGGATCATATCGTAAACCTTTTACATCTGCCATGAGTGAAAATTAAATAACGTTACAACATCAATCCATACATGAGAATCTGTAAAAGCAAACAGGTTTGGTGCAGATTGACTTCAGCACCCCGTACCGTGTGTCTGCATCCTCGGTGTCCTTAACGTCTGAAGACTTTATTCAGTGGGGGGCTTTACCCTCTGCTAAATGCATTCCCCCGCGCCCCCACCCCCAACGCACACACGCACACATACATACACACAACACCAACGCACGCACACACGCACACATACACACAACACCAATGCATTGTGCTTACTGAACCACAGCCCCCTTACCCCCACATCACTGGATCGGTCTAAGCAGCCCCCACACAGCGCTAGCCTCCGTTGTTTACCTTGCACACTTACCTTGTGCAGCTTTCATTCCTGTGGGCATACAGAAAATCCCAGACCTCAGCTGCCCACCTTGTGCTGCCAGCAATCCCCGCAGGGACGGGTATACCGAGCAGTGCGCCCCGTCTGCTGGCACCGGGCGGGTGCTGGCTACAGGAGGCAGATATAACCTGTGTGTGTGTTGTTCTGGACACGCAGCCCCTCCCCTCATCTACAGAGTACACGTTGCTTTCCTCGCGTGGAGCAGCTCTGCCATCTACAATCCTTGCATGCGGACAATGACCGGGTTCTGTTGCACAGCCTACGCCTGGGCTTGCGAGTGCACACGGAACCTTGTGGTGTACTATCAACACACACTTCAACGGGGTAAATCAGGAGCCCTTGTATTGTGCTGCCGGTACCCGTAGCAACACACAAGGCTGCCCCCCCCCCTTCACCTTGTGCTGCGGGGACACCGACTGCCCGTCTCCTTTCGTTGGGCTGTGCAGCTGCCTGAATTCGCTTACCTTCTGACCGCGAGCGCCTGTAAAGGACAATAAAGACACACACACAGTAGTAGAAGGGGGGTCTCACCCGCTGCATGGCCTTGAGGATGAGAGCCAGCTCGTATCTAGGCATGTCCGTGGTGGTAGAACACGCTGCTTACACGTACGGCTGTTACTGCGACGTCTGCCCTCCAACAAGCGGAAGATACCAGCACTGCGCCGGGGCATAGAGAAGTGACAGCTTGAGGGCATAGCGCCGCCCCTTAAACCCGTGCAGCTCCGAGCCGACTCAGACATCCGCTAAACACGCCCGTCCCCGTCCCCGCCCCCTCTCCCCACCCTGAGGCGGAGCCGACACTGGCAGGCGCAGCCCACCGCCCTCCTCTTCCTGCACCAGCCTAGTACATGGCTGGGTGAATCACAGAGGGGCAGGCTTCCAAAAGTGGGCCTCTCCTCCACGCGGGGGTATGAGACTCTGCAAACTGGACACCAGTCCGGCCAACACGCATGCGCCTGCGCAGTCGCAATGCTACGCACTTTACAAAACGCAGGAGCCGCGCACCCGTGTTTTCGATAGGTATTCATAATTGGCACAGCACTTATATATTTTTAGCAATATACAAGATCCTCTAGTTCAGTTCAAAAGATGTTTACTGATATTTTAAAAAAACAAACAATTCTCTGAAAATTATCGAATTCTTGTTGAATCATCAGCAAGTTTGTTGAAGTCCTTTGTATGAACCTGGCAACTTCAATTTAACAGTATTGATAACCCTGGCATCTGTCCATTTGTATCCAACACATACACATAGCTCATTCCCCTTTCCCCACAGAGAAATGTAGAATGAGTCCTGTTTGTTTTTGGCATAAAAAGTCCCCAGATTTATTCCACAATAACACAAACCAAACTGCACACATTTGTGGAAAATTACTCATGAGATGCGGCGACTGCTCTGTGTCCAAAAGAACCTGCTTCCCCCTTTCCTTCCCTAAAAGTCCAGAATAGGCCCAACTCTCCCAACCATGCGTCCGAGCCCCTCCTGCCCCTGCAGGCGCTCCTGGGCCGGGGGAGTGCCGTTTCCTTGGGGGAAGCTGAGCCGTAGTTGTTGCTCCCCGACGCCCCTGCCGCTTAGGCTCCCAAGGGGCGCTGGGTCTGAGAAGGGCGAAGACCCTTCCTGCTTTCTCCTGGCTCATCCAGAGTCTGTCTCATGTTTTTGTTCGTCCAAACACCACCACACCGTCTTGTTGTCCTACGACGTCGACGACCAGGTATCTTCTGCTTGTACGACCTCCACCTCGGGCTATCTGGACCATTGGTCTACCACCGCTAAAAAATACATGCCCCGACCCGTTGATCCAAAATCCACATGGACAGTTCCCCAGGGCTTTTCGCTCCGTTCCATTGAGCTGATCGGTGGAGCTTTATCCCCGGGATTCGCCGCCTGACACGGCAGACACCTTTTTATAAACAGCTCGACCATTCCCTCGAGGTCAGGGAACCACACCTTGGGTCGAAGCCGCGCTTTGGTCTTGGATACCCCTTGGTGCCCTATGTGAGCCAACTCCAATACACGATCTCTCAGGGCCTGTGGGATCACAATTTTCCTCCCCCTCAGCAGTAGTCCGTCGTCAGAAATGGATAGCTCATCCCTCACCCTCCAAAGCGCCTGAAGGTCTTTCTGGGCGTCAGCCTGCCGCCTTGAATTCTTCTGAAGCGCCTCTCTCCAATCGCCGCTTCTAACCGCCGTTTTGATGATGTGGAACACTTCATCCTTGGACGATGCTGTCGCTATGGTGAGTCTGGACAGCGCCACCGGCAACGCACCTTCCACCACATGACACAGCAGCCCTCGACAGTCAGACACCTCTTTGGTCTTTTCCACATTCTCTGGGTTTGTGTGTCGCGACAGATAGTCCGCTGGATTATTGGTCCCCGGTCTGTACACCAGTCGAAACCCATATTCCATAAGGGCCAGCATCCATCGCTCAATTCTGGGTTGAGGTTTTGATGACACACCCGCCAAGATGGGCAGCAGGGGCTTATAATCGGTCACGACTACGACCGGCTTGCCCAGGATGTAGAGACGAAAATGGCGACAGCCCCACAGTATGGCCAAGGCCTCTCTTTCTATTTGCCAGTAACGCTTTTCTGTGTCTGTGAGCGCTTTGCTCGCGTACTCAATGGGTCGCATGTCCCCTCTCTTGTCCGCTTGCATCAGCACCGCACCTACACCCACCGGGCTGGCGTCAACAATGATCTCGGACTCAGCGGTGGGGTTGAAGTACGCGATGGTGTCTCCGTCGGACAGGGCATTTTTGATGACCTGAAATGCCTCTTGCTCTTTCCTTTCCCACACCCAGACAGCGTCATTCTTGGTCAGCGCTCTGAGGGGTTCCGACAAGGAGGCCAAACCCTTAATGAAGCGCCCACATTAGTTTACCATCCCCAAGAAGCTCCTTACCTCCGTTGGGGACTGGGGTGCTGCGGCCTCCCGAATGTCCTTGATCTTTGCAGAATCGGGCGACACTCCGCTGGCATGAAAGATGAAGCCAAAAATCCCAATTCTGTCTTTGAAAAACTCACATTTTTCACGGTGTAGGGTAAGCCCCAAATCTTCTAGCCTCTTCAGCGTGCACTCCAATCTCTTCATGTGTTCTGCCTCTGAGTCTGCAAACACCAAAATATCATCGCTCATATTCAAGACACCTTTCAGTCCTGCCAGCGCCCCCCTGATGGTATTTTGAAAAACATCTGCAGCAGATGAAATGGCGAAACTCAGGCGCTTAAACTGATAGAGGCCATCCTGCGTCGTAAAAGTCGTGATATAACGTGAGTCCGGGTGGAGCTCGAGCTGATGATAGCCCGCCCTCAAGTCTAACTTCGAAAAGACTCTCGCCCCTTGCAGTTCTCCGATAATATCATCGAGAGTGGGCGTTATGTGTCTCTCCCTTTTGATAGCCGCATTTCGACGCAAATGGGCACTACTCCCAGCTGTTTTGGCTTGGGGGCCACCACTATTGGCGAGACCCAGGGCGTCGGGCCTTCCACCCTTTCGATGATGTCCATTCGGACCAGTGAGCGGAGTTCTTCCTCCAGCTGCTCCCGGAGATGGAACGGGATCCGTCGATGTTTGAGAGCCGTAGGCCTGATGGTGTCGTCAATGTGGAGACGCACAGGAGGAGCTCTCAACTTTCCCACTCCTTCAAAAATGCCTGATAATCTGGCCACTAGCTGCTCAATGTCTGCTTGATAGACTGCGAACGCAAAATGCACAAGGTCCAATGCCTCAGACGCAGCACAGCTAAGCAGGGAGTGGGGGCTCACGTCAGTGACAAAAAATCGTGCTTTTATGGACTTGCCGCCCTTTGAAACAGGCGCCAAGAAGACGCCCTTGATGGGGAGCGGTGTGTCGCCGCCAAACGTGAAGATCTTCGCCCTCGAGACATCCAACGGTGGTGGTCGCGGGATCGACTGGTAGTGATCTGAGGCCAGCACACATACCGAGGCTCCCGTGTCAATCATCACTTGTGTAGGGACCCCTTGAATGTCCACGATGCATTTGGGCTGCCTCTTTTTCCTTGCCCCTGTGGCTATGCTCGAAATGAAGAACACCTCATCCTCCTCTTCTTCCTCCTTGGCCATGTTCAGCCTCTGCATATCCTGTTCAACTGTCGCAATACTCTTTTGCCCCCTCGACCCGCTGCCCAACAACCTGGCCGGACCCCTTTGAGTAGCCACCGGCGCAGGAGCGCGGCACATCCGGGCATAGTGTCCGAGTCCGTTGCATCTGCCACAGGATCTGGATTTGGCGGGACATTCTTCCGAGTGCGGCAAATCGTATCCACAATATTGACAAATGGACGCCACTCCATGCATTGGACTTGCTTCTTGGTGTTTCTGGCTCCACTTACTCTTTGACACGGACTGCCCCCCGACTGCAAACGCCTCTTCTGACCTGCCGGGACACACCGCCGTGTCCATTGTGGCACCCCTCGATTCTGCCAGTTCATATATTCTTCGACTGTCCAGGATCTGTGTCAGAGTCCACCCTGGCTCTCTTAACACCTGTCTGCAGAGTTTGCCTGAGCCACAGCCTTGGATGACTTGATTTCTAATCATGGCCTCCTTGTTGTCCCATCTGCACGTTGTGGCCATTTGTCTTAGGCGAGCGCAGAATTGATCAAGCGACTCTTCTTCCCGCTGTTTTTCACTATTGAACAGGAATCTCTCATAGTCCACGTTGGACAGCGGAATAAAATGATTCTTTAAGGCAGTCTTGACCGCATCATAGGTGACTACTTGAAGGTTAAGGGACTCATAAATGCGTAGGATGTCCATACCCGCGGAGTACAGTAGAGTTGCCCTTTTTGCGTCATCATTCGTTTCTCCTGTTGCAGTGAAGTACATGTCCAATTTTCTTATCCACAGCAGCCATCTTGGGCCCAATTTTGAGGGTGGACCCAACGTGTCGAATTCTTGCATGGGTAACAGAGATCCCTGTTGTCTCCTCCTTACCACCACCTGCGCTGTCCCTGCATCTTCGTCACTCTCCGCCATGTTCACAGGTCGCACTGGCACCTCCTCAGGGTTTAGAGGGCGCAAACCTGACTTGTGCAGACAGTCGACGTACCTCAGGCCACTGGGTGGTGGGGATCAACGTGGCCGTGGACCCCTCCAATTACCACTGCTTGAAGGACAGTCCTCTTGGAAGTCGAGAACTGTCAGGATTCCAAAAATGTGTTCGCTGTAGTTTCTCTGGAACGTGAGCAGCGCACAAGCACCTTTTCAGGCCGCTACTGCCACGTGTCCTGTGTAGAAACCCATCCGCTTTGCTCGCGCTAGATTCCGGGAATGCTCCGGTATAACGTTGCTGCAGTGTACATGCAGCGTTATGTCAGCAGAACGCTCCGTTTACATCCCGCCTCGTCGCCAGATGTTGTGGGCGCGCCCGTGCCTCGGGCCACCCCGCACACACACTCGCTCACACGCATCCACACAAGGAGACACGGGACACACGTGTGTGCCTTACGACGTCCCGGCGGAAACTGCCCGCATGGACGTTCTTTATTATGAACGCGCATGCGTTGTTCATGCTTGCAACGTCACAGATTTATTCCACAATAACACAAACCAAACTGCACACATTTGTGGAAAATTACTCATGAGATGCGGCGACTGCTCCGTGTCCAAAAGAACCTGCTTCCCCCTTTCCTTCCCCAAAACTCCAGAAGAGGCCCAACTCTCCCAACCTTGCGTCCGAGCCCCTCCTGCTCCTGCAGGCGCTTCTGGGCGGGGAGAGTGCCATTTCCTTGGGAGAAGCTGAGCCCTAGTTGTTGCTCCCCGACGCCCCTGCCGCTTAGGCTCCCAAGGGGCGCTGGGTCTGAGAAGGGCGAAGACCCTTCCTGCTTTCTCCTGGCTCATCCAGAGTCTGTCTCATGTGTTTGTTCGTCCAAACACTGCCACACCACAAGTGGGTTACCGCCCACTGTGGCTCCCCCCTTGCTCCTCTTCTTACATTTCCAAGATCTTTGTGCAGATATTCCAGAAAAACAGGTCCATACCTAATGGTGACAGGTGCACCCCATCATTGAAGAAATATTCAGGAGATTTCAAGTTAATCAGGCCGTGCCTGATTTGGCCAAAGCCTCTGCCCCTGCAGAATTTTGCCATTGCGCAATTGAGCTTGCGCCTGGACTTCTCCACTGTTGTGTGCTTTTCGGCACCTCTCCATTCCAGCCTTGGTATACTCTCTGACCAAATTATCTCTGTTTCCCCCAATTGCCCCACCAGCTCCTGTAATGAAAATATCATTTCCCGCATGAGAGTCCCTCTCCCCAAACTTGTCAAGTCGTTCCCCCTCAGGTGAATGACCAATACGTCTGGTTTCTGCTTAGTGCTCAACAATCTGTGCACCTGCCCTTGCAATTGTGCCCATTTCATACCTGGAACCCCGTACCACCTAATCCTGAACTCGCCCGGCGTCAGCTTTTCTTGCTCCACCGTCCAGCTCGCCCCTGCCCTAGACACAAATGAATGTCCTATCACCCATACAGATCTCCTCCTCCTCCAGGCTGGTGCTGGTGGGGAAAGAAGGAGGCAAGTCAACCTTACAGTTTTTCCGGCCTGATATATCTTTTAAAACAACCAGATTTCCATCTCCCCATCTGTCTGATTGCCACTTCCGCCATGCCCACGGCTGCAGCCGATGTAGCAGCCCCAATCCGGAATGAGTGTGTCATAAATACCCCTTCCGTTTCCCCAATTCCTTCCAGAGCCAACTCCATCACTCTCCTGAGCTGGAAGCAAGTTAGTGCTGAACCATCCTGGTGAATGAGTAGTGAAGCCTCCTTTACTGAAGGAGGTCTTAAATTGAGAAATCCTGACACTGCCTTGACCGGACATACTGTGCTTCCTGTGATGTGCTGGAGGAACACTGTGCACCCTTTGCCTTCTTGGTCCGTCTTAGATCTTTTTAGCCACAATATCACCTGTACCTCTGAACAGTGCACATCTTGTATTTGTAGAAAGCTCGACCCCTTCGCACTTTTGGTCTCTGGCATCAGCTCATCACCCTGAATGCCCCGAAAAATGCTAACGTAAAAGCTGCCTTGAATAAAGCTACTTCGAATCCCCCATGGCAAATCTGCTCCAAGCAAGCCACCACCCTCTGGAGTTTGGCACGTCTAGGGGCCTCCTTTCATCCCCTTTAGGCTTCATTTACCTGGACCAACCCTTCATAGCCATACAAATATAGTGCTCCTTTGTGGGATCACTCTTACCCTGAAGCTTAGAAAAATGGGCGATAGCTTCCAGGTGGTGTGCCATCCATGACCTGGTTTTCCCTTCCTGCCAGCCCCAACCTACAAAAGCCCTCACTGGCTTCTCCTACTGGTTTCCTCCCAATACCTCTCGTATGAAATTCAGGTATCGTTCCCAGCATTCCTTATACCTCCTTGTCGTGCCTGGTGCCAGTGCCGTCTGAATCAGGGTACTCAGATCACCCCAATCATGTCCCACCACTGTGTTTCGAATGGGGACATCACTTTCGCCGCTCAAGGGCAACTCTCTCAAAATTTCTCCCACTGTAAACGAGAGAGAGCCTCAGCTGCAGTGTTCAGGACCCCAGGAATGTGTCTAGCTTGTACTTCTATGTTCCCCTCTAGCATGCATCTATGAAGCTCCCTTAGAAACTTCAAAACCTTTGTGCCGTTGGCAGAACCTTGGTTAATGGTTTGTACCACTGCTAGGTTGTCCGACCAGAGCATGACTTTGCTGTTTTTCAGCTGTTCCCCCCAAAGCTTAAATGCTACCACAATGGGGAAGAGTTCCAACAGCGTGATATCCCTGGTGACCCCTGACCGATGCCATTCTGCCGGCCATGCCATGCCGCACCACTTGTTGTCAAGGATTGCCCCAAATCCCAACGCCCCAGATGAGTGGGTGAACAACTTGCGCCTGCCATTGCTGTTACTTTTGCTTCTCCACATTAGCACCCCAGCTTCTCCACATTAGCACCCCATTGAAGTTGTCTAGGAATGTGTCCCACATGGCCAAGTCCTCCCGCACCTCAGACCCCAACCTCACATGCTGTCCTGCATGCTGCAGGCCTACTGCTTTTAACTCAACACTCCTTGCAAATGTTTTGCCCACCGGGATGACTTTTCCTGCAAAATTGAGATTGCCTGCCAGGACCTGGAGCTCCCTCAGGGTTGCCTTCGTCTTGCACCTTAAACCCTTGATGATCTCCTTCAGTTTTGTTACTTTGTCCTGCGGCAGCCTGCATTCCCCTTTCACAGAGTCAATTGTAATCCCCAAAAAGGTCAGACAGGTCACAAGGCCTACTGTTTTCTCCCCGGCTAGCGGGACACCCATTACCTTCATCAACCTCTGGAAAGTATGCATGAGTTCCTCACACTCTTTCGACCCTTTATCCCGACAAACAGAAATCATCAAGGTAATGTATCACTGTCCCTTCCTGGCATTCTTGTTTTACTGCGAACTCTAAAAAGGTGCTAAATGCTTCAAAATAGGCACATGAAATGGCGCACCCCATCGGTATACATTTGTCATAATAATATAGCTCTTGTACTTTAAAACCCAACAAATGCTGACTTTCTTTATGAATGGGTAACAACTGCAATGCCGACTTAATGTCAGCCTTTCCCAAGAGGGCTCCTCTCCCGGCCGCTCTTACCACCTCTGCTGCCTCATCAAAGGATGAATAATGTACCCTGCACATTTCCTCACTGATCTCATCATTGACTGACTCCCCCTCTGGAAAAGATAGGTGGTGAATCAGCCGGTATTGCCCTTCTTCTTTTTAGGGACCCACCCTAGTGGTGATACTACTAGGTTAGGCATTGGGGTTTGCTTAAAAGGACCCGCCACCCTGCCCAATTCCACCTCCTTGGCTACTTTCCATGCCACCACTTCCGGCATCCCCCGTGCTGACCGCAAGTTGCGTGCCTTCAGGCCTTTACTTAATTCTACACAAGGAATCCTGAACCCCACCTGAAACCTTCCCACAACAATCTAACGTCCTCACTGTTATGGTAAGTATTCAACCACGGAGTCATTGCTTGCAGGTTAACCGGGGTTGGCAGCCCACTTTTAATCAAACCATTACAAATTCTTTCAGGGGTACACTTTGGCATCATGTTTTTAACTTCATTCTTTTTTGACCTTGCTTTTTCCTTTTGGGCTGCTCCTGCACCTCCCTTCCGTGGCTTAGGAGCTGTGCTCCTTGTTGCTCTCTCCCCGGGGGTGTTTAAATCGGCATGTTTTACCAAATGGGCAACCTTCCTCCGAATTGACCCTCCAGCAATCAGCTTGCTCCCCTTGGTAGCTGGCTCTGCTGTTCCAAGAGGAGTACCCGCGAATGGACGCCCTCCCCCTCCGGGTAGACCCACCCTACCCCTCCATACTTGAGGTTTCTCTCCTGTGGCTTTTTCTCCCCCTTCTCCTGAGAGCCCCAATTTATCCCAAAACCCGCCCACATCCATTTCATCCCAGGACAAGGCTGGCCATACTTGCATTTTTAATCGAAATGCCCGATCATATTGTAGCCACCCTTCACCCCCTCGCTTTAAATAAATATCATGGATGTATTGACCATACGCCAGCATTGCTAAAGCATCTTGTGGGTACTTCTCTATCATTATCGATGTATATACCATAAATGCGTTTAGCCAATTATGAATGGTTGCTTCAGTCTTGGGTGTCTCCTTATCCCTCTATTCCTTCTCCTTCTCAGATAGTTCCTTTATCCTGTTACCCAGTGGTTCCATCCCCACAAAATCCAGGATTTCTATGAACCCTTTCCTTGATTGTCAATGGTATATGCCATGATAAAGAATTAACTGACACCCTGACCGGGCCAAACCCCGGCATTGTTCTCCCGTACTGAGTCATTGGCCCCCATACCCCTTCCTGTCCGGTGATGTTGCTGAGAACTGGAGGTAACCCCGCAGGTAACCCTGGGCCTGCCACCCCTTGCCCCCACCATGTGGGTGCTTGCGTTGCCCCTGCTACCGCTAGCCCCCCTTGATCTGCTGGGCCAGGCCTGTTTACGGGGTTTGCAATGCTTACCGCCATGGGCTGCTGGATTTGGGGAGGTGGCGTTGTGGTAAGGCCCCCGGTGTCGACCCTCGCCACCAAGTTGGCCACCTGACCTTGTGCCTGTTCGAACTCCGCACCTATTGGAGGTGTGGTTGGCCAGGACCCTGGCCATTGGCTCCCCCCCCCGGCATCCCCAGGCTGTACAGGTTCCCTGGCTGTTGGTACCCCAGTGCACCCCTGGCCCCCGTTCCAGGAGCTACCCCTCTCTGCTGCAGTACCGCTGCCCCGCTTCCCATTTGGTTAAATGCATTGACATTCCCACTCAGCAATTGCCTGCTGCCCCCATTTCCATTTCCCCATGCTTGCATACATTGCATCACCATACCTTTTACAGCCTCCAAGGATGCGGGTCCGTCCTCCCTTGCAGCCACCGGTCTGGTTGCAGGCGTGCTGGGGGGTCCCTGACTCCTTGGCGCTTCCACAGGTGCGGGCGCTGGTACGGCTACAACCTCCTGCGTTTTTCCCTTGTTCCTTGTCCCTGCTGCCTTAGATTTCTTGCTGTTCGCCGCTTGCTCCCTGCTCGCCTTGGCCCTTTGTGTCATCACTCTTTTCCTTTTCCCCGCTGGTTCCTCTTCCTCTTCGCCCTGTCTCTCCCCGTCTTGTTCCTGTATTTATTCCTCCTCTTGGAACATCAATGGGGATTCCGACCTTTCACTTGGTCCTGGCTGTTCTTCCCCTGGCTGTGACACCAATGCCTCCATCCAATTTCTGCCATGCTTGGCCACCACCAGCTTGGCCATTGCCATGAAAGCATCCATGTCCATTCTTGATGCTGAATGCAGCGTGGGCAGTCCTGTTGTTTTGCTTTGTCCCTCAGGCTATGTGTGCCTTCGAGACCACGTGAGTCTCCTCGTTAGGTGTTCACGGTGTCCCGACGTGTGCGGCTGAGATTAAGGCGCAGCTCTGATATGCCCCTTGTGACTCCAAGCTCAAGCCTTACTTTCCGCCTTGTGTGACCGCTGCAGTAATTGAGGCCGAGGCTTTGTGGTTGCCCCCAGCACTGTCCGAGCCGGTACTGCGCCGGTTTTATCAGTGCTTAGACCCCTTATAAAAAGTTGCCCCCTGCTCTGTTATAAAACTCTTATGCTCTACACGACTGAGGTATTTGGGCACAGGGAAAGGTACCTTTGCTTGATTCGACCTGACCTCTTCTCACCGCTCTTCTTTTTGCTTCGCTTCTTCCCTGTACAGCTGCCTCCCCCGCCGTACCTTTATTGCTGCTAGCGTTCGATAATCTTTCCGGCAGCAACGGTATCCTTCCGCGTTCCGCGAGTCTCCTCTCCGTCGCTGATTCCGCTCGTCCCTTGGTACCGCCTCCTCACTCGATCAGCTGGCGTACCTTCTCCAGCGACGACGGCGTCTTGCAGTGTTGCTCCTTCTCGCTGCTCCTCTGCTGTTCAGCACACTGCGGCGCACTTCTTCGTCGCTGGACCCGATGCCTTCAGGTACCGCCCCCTCCCTCAATTCGCTGGCTCAGGCGTGCAGAAACTCCACTCCGAGCGCAGATGACCGCCGCGAAAGCAGGCTCCTCCGCCCGTACTGCTCACGGCTTCCCGCAGCCTCTCTGCAAACACGCAGCTAAACGTCCTCCTCCGGCAGCAACAAAAACCTTCTTCTCTGCGTAACGGGCAGGCGTCCTACGGCAGCGGCTGGATGCTGTCTTCCGTCCGGACCCCGCTTGTTATAAAAGGGGAAGCCCCTCCCCTTTCTTTTGTCAGCCCTTCACAGGCTTTCCCCTGATTTTGCCACGCTTTCCTTCTTCGTGGGCTTTCCTTCCTTTTTGCCGCGCTAAGGATTGCACCTCCCCTTCTTCCCAGGAGGGGGAGGCCAGGAGGAGGACACTGTCCAGGTTATCGGGGGTGCCTCCTCCATTTTGCTTTGGGCTCTGTGCTCGTTGTCACTTGCATTCCCTACAGGCTCTGTCCCAACACCCAGGGTTGCACGGAAGGTCTAGTTATTAATAAACATTGAAGCAATTTAAAGATTGATACGTACGCATCTATGAACATCAATGTCAAATGGTACTACAAAGAAAAATGATCACTATACTGGTTGCATCTCTTTTCTATGCTACATGTACTTGAATAGACTAAACACAGACATCACCAGATGTACATTTCTTTTGCCCTGGGCACCCATGTGTCATGTTGACAGTCTGGTTCCGCATACTGGCCAACATTCTGTGACCAAAAAGATGTAGGATTATTGAAGTTTCAAAAATAATAATTGGCATAACAATGACATCACAGAAAAATACAAAACATAGAGTGTTGGCAGCATTGAAGCACTCTAAAATACACAACCCATCAAACAGCACAACATTGAAAGATGTTCAAATGTTTAAAATATATAATTCTGAATGGTACGTTAACACCAAATTCAATTACCAAACTTCAAAGAAGGTAATCACACAGAGCTGGAAGGCAACATTTGCCACTGCTTTGTAGCAGCAGCCTGGGCAATACACATGTATTCCTGCAGTCAGTGCTGGCCTTAGGTCGCCCTGCCATTAGACCCACGCCACGCCAGCTTGGGGGTCTTTCAAGGTCTCCCCCGAGCTGGCGTGGTGGGAGAAGGCACTGCAGGTACCTAATTGAAATGAAATGTGCTCCGCTCTCGGGAGCGTAGCACACTTAATACCAATAGGGCGCCTGCCATGCCTATTGAAAAATGTTGCGCTCTCCCTCACCCCCGCCGCATGACTAGAGGCACATGGGGGACGGGTGCCAGATTTTGTATTTGCTGCCCGGGGCGCTGCGGCTTCTAAGGCCAGCCCTGTCTGCAGTGCAAGTTAAACACTGAATGACATGTAGATTAATACTGCTCTCAGTCTGATATGCAGATGCTGTGTTATGGTGTTACGCTCTGCCAATTGCCTTCACTGATGGTACACCTAAGGGTTGTCCCGGCAAGAGTGCAGGACAGAGTCACGTAGGTGTCAGGTCAGTGGTTTGGTCTGTGCAAAATCAAAGTAATCACGTACCATCCCACTTCACAGACAGACTAATTAATGTGTTGCATGCTGTGCCCTGCAGCCTGCCTTAGAGTCACATACATTACCTGCCACTGTAAAAAGCAGTAGGATCTGTCACCCAAATCTGTAGGTGGTAGGACTGCTTAAAAAGCAGTAGCTTACTGTCTAAATCAGTAGGGTTGGCAAGTATGGTTCCTGGGCAACAGGGCGGGATGGGGCGAGGGCAGAAGAGGGGGAGCGGGAAGTGACGAGGGGAAGCATGGGGAAGGACAGTACTATGTAGAACGTCAGAGAATAAAGACGTATTGTGTAACACTTGTCTCCCGTGTCTTCTTGCGCTGCGGAGAGCTGGCGCCTGGCTAGGCAGTCCCTCACCCTGTTAAGTATTTCAATCAGGCGGTACACCCTGGTCTCAGCCTAATATGGAGCACACAGCTGAAATGCTAATTTTATTATGTCTATTGGTTCAATATTCTGAATGATATACCACTCATATGACACCCCTTCTCAAAATACCCCAGGTCACAATGGACCAGGAATCAGGCTGGTTGGTAAAGGTAATATTTATTTATTTTTTTTAAAATTCAAATCAAACATACTTTTTAATAGGGAGCAGCAATCACCAATGTGGTGACAATAACAGATAAGAAGGTATCTAAGGCAGTTAAATTCACTCTTTAGCAACAGAAATATAAACACAGAGAAAAGAACCCTTTGGCTTGTTTGGAAGAATAGCACTTAAGTTAGGATTTCCCCCTGCAATATTCCTCAACCCACAAGTAAGCAATTCTAAACAGATGTAAGGAAGCAGCAGGTATTCAGGAGTAAAGAACAGTAAGCAGAATTTGAGTACAACCTTCCCTCTCCAAACAAGAGAGAAAAACGGATTTGAAATCTTACACTTTTTAAAATGACATTCAAAAATAGCTGTGTAAAACAATGAATGTGTGCAAAAATCCTTAAATCAGTATACATTTCTATGGGAGCCACGTTGGAAAGATGCTAACAATCATGAGCTATAGTTTGAGCAAAAGTAAACACTTTGAATCCAAATGGAAGTTTGAAAATAATTTAAAATGAAATTCACAGGTGTAAACCTTTCAGAAATGCGCATTCCCACCTAAAATTAACCAAATGGTTTTTAAGAAAAACGGGTGAAATATACTGATTTGGAGAGTTTTTAGGTTGGGATGTAGCTATGGGTCTTAGGTATAATCCAGAGTTGAAATGAAGTCTCTAGCTATTAAATTGAGTGATTTATCCAATGTGGAATGAGAGGCGTTTTTGGAAAATAAAGCGCAAAAAAGAAAACAGAAATCAATTTTTACAAGGATAGTTATGCTCTACACTAGGGCATTCAGGCTAGGTTACCAGATTGAAACACAGTAAGCTCTAGAGTTGATCCGCGGAACCAACAGCAACTCCGTGTCTGCACTAGCGGAGTCAGTCCGATTACCCGAGAGAGGATTGAAGGTTTAGGATTCCACAAGACACAATTATTTAAAGAAGTTAGCACTAGCACAAATAATCAAAGGCAGGGTAGCAATAAGGATCCTGAAAATGTTGCAGTTTCTTAAGGTAAGGATAGGGTGACTTAGAGATTGGGGTAGGACACAACAAGGCAAAGTATGCTAGGATTTTCTATGCTTCCTATTAATATTTAAGGTCTACTTTAATTTAGGATTTTGGACTGTCTAGGGTTCTGGTCATCACACGGATCGGGTCTAATCAAGGACAGAAGGGCACATCTGGCAAGATAGGGTCAGCTGGGTAGTTCTGGTCACCGGACTGCTCTGGACTGGAGACTGCACTGGACTGCAGTGGAGACTGGAGATCAATGGGATGGGGAGTTGGCAGCAGGCATGCATTTAGTGGTAGGAAGCCAGACTGGATCAAAATGCTTCCCTTGGGTTTTGGGATTTGTTTCAGAATTTTGAGGCCTAGCTGAAAAGGACTTCAGCAATGCTGAGGCCTTGGCTTTGTAAGGAAAATCAGGTATCAGGAACAAGGATGGAGAAATCAGGAACAGGGCGCCACGCAGAAAATCAGGAAGAAGTCAGGAATCAGTGTGTCTGTGTGCTGTGAGGTTCCCTTATTTATCATGCCAAATGACATCACTAAAGTATATGGCAGGGGCAGGCCTACTGTTCACACCCCTAATGCTAGGATTGGGCAGGAGCACAGTTTCTGCCTTGCTTTTGCTGATTGGATGACAGAAAAGGATGTCATGTTAAGGGGGTTACTTTTACAATGCCTAGGAACCTCCCCTAGCTATTGGGACCAAAATCTAATTATCCCACAAATGCATAATTATGCATTTAGACCCTCCAAGAAAATCAGATACACAGATTACATATTTTGTGGGTCACATTTCAATCCAAATCTCAAGTCTGTGGGACCTGGTTTTGAGTTTCTGCTACATTTGGGTAATTGTAACCATGAAAGATTTGGACTAACATTTCCCAATTTTCTGCATAGATACACAATTACCCCTGGAATATGTGTACACAATGTTATATTTGCAACATTAAAACTTTTCACGCAATCAGTCATTCTTTATAACTTCTGTTCCATATGCAGTAGTAAATCCTACCAAGTCATCAAATGAATAGCATAAAATTAGATTTAGAATTATGCACTTTTCACATTTTTTCTCATTCTTGCTGCCAAGTTAAATGTCTTCAAAGTTCAGTTACAAATACGCTTTTTAAACACCAAATGTCACTTGTCAGTTTTTATTCTTTTTCCCAAGTGTAAGCACATGTCAATCCCTTTGAAGTAGAATGAGGGGGCCTCTCCCTTGTGAGGGAAGCTTCCTGCCCCTCCCACTGGAAGGGTGAGTGTCTTAGCCTGCTAATGTCTCAGCCTGGGGCAAAGACGAATGTCTAATGCCGACTGGGAAGCCCCATTGTCCTGGGTATTCAAGGTCTCCAGCTAGCAATTAGCCCTTTCCTGTGCCAGCAGTTTGAGATGTCAGCCTTTCTCAGGGCTAGCAACTTGCAGAGCAGGTTTTTTTTAATATAGTTTACCAACTCAGACTGGGTTTAGCTTTGAGTTTCACCTTTTAAATCTTTACTTTAAACCTATAGAATTAAAACAGTTTATAGGTGGATTTGTAACAGTAGAAAATCCTTTTACATTCTTAAATAATCAAGCCTTTACACAATAATATACTTAAAAAATAGGCGATTTTGCTCTTCATTCGGGAAAAAGCACATTTAACCTATTGTTTTAAATTCGGTTTTCATCTACAGCAAATACACTTTTTAGTTAGCCCTAGTCCTTCCCTTGAGTGCTGGAATTGTTTGCAGCATGGATAAATGTATCCAGCATTTGTTTCGAGTTTTTCTCTGGCCAGCTGATTCTTTAGATACTGTTGCAAAGAAATAGCTGCATGTTCCGTGGAAAATGAAAAACAAAGTCCCTGGGTTGCTTTTTCAAAGATACTTTTGGTATGCGCTGTCATTCAAATGACTCTCGGTTCCTCTGAGACTTAAGACTGATCGTGGGCATTGCAGAGCCCTTTAATCACAGTGGTTCAGTAGAAATGATGGATTTAGCGCCAAAACAGCACTTTTTAAGGTTAAAAAGCTGATATTTTAAAGAGGCATTTTGGGTTTACAGCACAGTAATGCTGCTTCTTTCCTTTGCTCCATGTAAAATGTTGCAGAGCACACTGGCACATTCCTGCAGTGAGTAATGTGAGTTGGCAGGGCGGTGCAGCCATTTTCTGGTTATTGCAAAGCGCAGTTTTGAGATCTTGTTGCGCATAGGGTCAACACAGCCATTTTGTGCTGTTTCTTGCACCAATGCAGTAAAGTGATGTAGCAAGGCACAGCTGAGTGGGTCAAAATATCTCACAGAATCCCCCACCCCGACTTCATCTGGACTTCCAGTCGTAGGGGAGTCAGGCAAGTGGGATTTTTCTTTTTTTTCTTTTCTTGAAAAACAGGTTCATTTGGGTAGGAGTCCTTCTTCCATCAGCAGATGATGCGACACATGCTCCTTGCTGCCTGTGTCTGGAATGTGGAACCATACCCCCGCCTTCTTTCAGGTTTTCTTTTCTGATGTGTAGCGACACTCCGGATTTCTTTGGGTTTCTCCTTTCCAGGTCCCCTAGGAGGTCCTCCTTAGTTGTTATAATCAGTGCAGATCTATAAAATAGAACAAAAACCGGGTTATGACAATTTTCACCCCTGCTGTCCTCCAATCGGGATTTCAGCAGTGGGATGAGCATACGCAAAAGCATGTTGAAGGTGTTTTCTCAGATTCTCAACATACTCATGAGTTGTGGAAGCATTTATCAATGTCTGCTCTTGGGTTCTATAGAGCAGATGCTGGCATAGCACCATCCTTCGTCCAGTCATCAGCTCAAATTGAGATATTTTAGTTGCAGAAGAAGGGGTAGATCTGATGGCCATCAGGACAAGTGGTAATCGAATATCCCAATTTGGCACAGAGTCTGCCACAAACTTTTTTTAGTATGCTCATAATGGTTTTATTGTACCTCTCAACTCCACCACTAGAGGATCGGCGGTATGCAATGTGTAGTTTCCTTTTTACCCCAAGTATCTCCCACATCTTTGTCATCACTTCGCTGGTGAAGTGACTACCTCGGTCTGACTCAAAACTTTGGTGTAGTACAAAATGCGAGAAGATCTGATTGATCATCAGGGCAGCTGCTGTTTCTGCCATGCAATTTGGGGCCGGGAGACATTTCAACCATTTAGTAAACAAACATGTTACGGTCAACATGTACTTGTTCCCCCTAGAGGAGTGAATCACGGGCCCGATGAAATGTACTTGTAAATCTGACCAAGGAGTGTCATCCCCCTCTTTTGGAGGGAAGCTCGGTGTGTGAGTGATGTTGGCTGAAATTGTGCACACACAAGACACCCCAAGGTCCTGCCCCATGTGTGCCAGTATGCAACCATCTCGCAAGATTTCTAATGTAGTATGAAACCCCCGATGACCGGCTGTGGCCGCATCATGGCCGTGACTCAGCATTAGGCTTCAGAATGAGCTAGGGACCACCCACTGGTCACAGCCAGATATGGAGCTCGTCGCCAACAAACCGTTTTGGATTCGGAAAATATTTGGACATTTCATCAACACTCTGAGGTCCTCTTTCCCAATGCAATCGGTATCTGTCAGGGGAAAGTTCTCAGGGTCCTCAATGTGTTTATAAAACTTACCAATGATTGAATCCCCTTTTTGAGCAATGATTAAATCAGTATCTGGGGTCTACCTACTCCACTGGGCAGTTGAGAGTTCATTGTGAGCATTTGTCTGAAACCTGGTGATAGCAATGACCTGGATTTCCCCCAACAGGGACTCAATCTCAAGGAGATCCCCTTGGATGGCTCTGATTTTGGCCAGCTGATCAGCTAGGTAATTTCCAGTTTTGTTTGGTCCCTCCATTCTGGAATGACCCTTGATCTTTTTCCAGTAGATGGTCATCCCACTAGAGATGACCAGATCATCAATATTTTGTATTAGCTTGCCAGGTTTTAGTGGTTTGATGTTAGCACATAGCATGCCTCTGGTTTTCCCATTTATCAGGTGCTCCATGAACCCGCTCTGGACATAATCTCAGTCAGTGATTATGACCAGTTTGTGGAGTTGGTGTTGGACAGCAGTGAGGATGGCTTGATGAACTGACATCAGCTCTGCCACCTAACTACTACGGGGACCGATTTTGTACCCAGCGGAGGGTTCCGGGGCATCATTCACCCGGGCATTCCCAACGCCGGCCACCAGTTCCTTTTCCCCGTTGTTGTCAACATGGTAGGAGCACCCATCCACATAAACAGTGGGCATTCCCTCGCACTTGTCTTCTTCATAGACTTTGTGCGGGGAATTCAGGTACGCCTCCATATTGTCCTGGGTTTTAAAACTCTCGTCCTCAAGATAGATTTCTCTGGCACAATCAGCCAGACCTTGCGCGAGGGGACTCTTCTTGTTTTGGCCATATCTGACCTCCACAGGAAAGCCTTGCATTGACAGAATCCAGGAAGTAATTCTGTAATTACTCACATTTCTGGCCCGGATTCTGTCACTTTGTCTGTCACTTTGGAGATATTGCAAAGGCTGGTGTGGAGTCTCCACTATGATGTGTTCCCCCTGGATGAACGGGCGGTAATTTTTCAATGCTGACAACTTTGCCAGGAGTGCCTTCTCACAATCGTTGAATTGTTCCTCTACAGAGGAGAAAGTCTTGCTTGCATAGGAGAAGACTTTATTGACCTTGTCATGCCTTTGGTATAATACTGCGGTCAAGCATGTATTTGAGAACCCTGTCTCCAAGAAGAACTCCTTGTTTCTGACAGGGTAAGCTAGACAAGGCGCTTGTGAGAGGCTTCTTTTGAGTTGCTTTACTGCCTCGGCTTGTTCTGGACCCCACTCCCACTTGACCCCTCCCTTCAACAGATGGATCAGGGTTCTTGTGATCTCTGCGTAGTCCTCAATGAACTTCCCACTGTAATTAGTCAGTCAAAGGAGGCTCCTTAGCTCCCGCAGAGTTGTGGGGTCTTTTAGTTTCAGGAGTGCTTCCACTTTCTTTTCCTGGGGACAGAGACCCTCAGGAGTTATCTCAAGCCCCAAGAAATTGACACAGGGCCTGCACCACTGTGCCTTTTGGAAAGATAGTTTTGCTCCGGCAGCCTTCAACTGGGTAAGAACATAACAGATTTCTATGTGTTCCTCCACAGTTGAGCTTTTAGTCAGAACATCATCTACATAGGCCAGGTTAACCCTTTCACCCAAGTCAGACATGGCCTTGTGTAAGAATATGTTAAATTCATTGCCAGAGTTGATGTATCCGAAGGGAGTCCGGGTCCAAGTGTACTGCTGCCCCTGAATGTAAATGCCAGTTTGTATTGGTCCTCCCTACTGACAGGTACAGTCCAGTACCCATTGGTCAGGTTAATTGCAGTGTATACCTTTGACCCTTGGATCTGGGACAGTTCTTGGTCAATGTAGGGGAGAGGTCATTGGGACATGTGGATCCGTTTGTTTAACTCCCTTAGGTCGGCACAGGTTTTAAAATCCCCAGCACTGGATTATTGAAGATGCTGTGGACTGGACAAATTATCCCACGGGACTCAAGGTTTTTGATTATTTCTGTGAGGGACTCCATGAATGCGAGAGGCAAGCGGTATTGCTTCGCAAACACTGGAGTCAAACCAGGGTCCGTGGAAATTGTTGTTGTATGGATTCCGGTGCGACCACAGTCATATGAGTCCACCCCAAAGAGATCTTGAAAATCTAAGAAAACTTCTTTCAACTTTTGCTTTTACTCCAGAGTGTCACAGGCATCAGCTAGGTTGACTCTCTCTTCAACCATTTGCCTGAAGCCCGGAAAGACTGAGACTTCTGGTTTGGCTATCTCAGCGGCCTCCTCCAGCTGGGTGGAGAAGTCCCTGGTTAAAGTATTGACCTGGACAGAGGATTTCAGGCAGGTAAGGCAGTTTTTGTGGACTTGGAAGATCACCTCATCCCTCCTGAAGTCACAGGTCACCTCTTCCTTACCCCCAGGGCAGAAAGAGTACACCAGGAAATTCCCCCCATGCCGAGTGAAGATCCTGTCCGGTGTTATGTCATTGTCGCTATTACTGTCAAAACAGTCATTGGGGATTGGGTCCTATCAGTTCATTACCTAAATCTATGGAAAAATGTCGGTCATGAACCGCCATTCCAATAATGGTGCCTGCGCCCAGAGTCATACTCCTAAGGTCGCTGTTATCCATCAATGTTTGAATGGTGTTGTGTTCGACATTGACTAATGGTGTTGGGTTTAACCCCAACCCTTGCTGTTGGAGATGGGCGTTGAGGTGAACATATGCGTCAGGAGTTTGCAGTTTCTGTCCTCTTATAATTTTTAATTCAAGTGGGAATAGTCGTGTCCGTCCTGGGATGGTGACATCCTCGCCAATTTGAACTTCAACTGCATACGGCAGCAATTGGGCTGACCAAAATGTTTTTTCTGAATCATCCAAGTCCATGGGATTGCCCCCTAAACAGGACCAGGCTTAGTAGTTTATCAGGTCCAAATTAATGGCAAAGCGATTGAGAATGTCACTGCCTAAATAGAATGCAGCAGGGACATCTCGCACACCCAACAATTATGTACTATGCTTTTGTTGCCTATAGAAATTTTAATCATACATCTGCTAGGCAGGAGATGTTTGGAATTGGGAGTTTCCAGGTCCATTTCCCATTGATCAATTCATTTAAATGTGGGAATGGCTGGATCTTTTGGGAGTTTTCAGAACATGGCTTCGCTGATGAAGCTCTTACCGTTGTTCACGCATACTCAGGTGAGAACAGATTCCTTCCCCTCATTTAACTGAAAAGGGATAAATATCTGTTCTCTAATCTTCTGAATGTCAGCTAAGCTTTGAGCTGGTTTCTCATCATTTTGGACTATGGAATTGGAATTTTCTGATTGTGAATTAGTATAGAATTTCAGAGTATTTCCTTCCAGTGTGGAATGCCACTTGAAACTGGAAGGAAGGTTGATTTTCAGAAATAGAGAGGAATTCCCATGACCAGTTTGTTGTCCTACAGAAATTACTGTCACGTCAATATGATCCTGTTTTTGTTCAACCATGTGGCAGGTGCCATTTAAACTAACATGGTTGACACTATGTTTTAATTTTATTGGCCAGTTAGTCTGGGTCCAGAGGACCTTGTTCACGCAGTCTATTAGGGGGGACAACCTTAGCAGGATGTCATTCCCCAGTAGACAGGGTGTGCCCTCTGGCGTCACGACTATGACCAGATGTTTCACCTTGTGTCGCCCAATTTTAATTTCCAGATCCGCAGTCCCCTCGACAGGAATTTCATTCCCGTCGAAGTTCTGAAGTTGTCCAGGAAGAGTGGTGAGATGCATCTGGTATCTCTCCCCGTTCCTGAATTCAGCAGATGAAAGTCTCTCTTTGACAGAAGAGTTGCTTGGGATCCAGTGTCCACCAGTGCAGACACTGTACACTGCCCTTGTACTTGGACCGGGGCATACAATCTTCCCTCCCTCTCCTCAAGAGGGCAAAGATAAGGTGCATTTTGGGCCAGTTGGTTGGTTAATTTCTTAATTCTTGATTCCGACACAGGGGTAGTTTGGGCATGATTCTGTGTGGGAGCTTGGGAATCTGCAAGAAAAATGTGGCAGTTGGATATTGGGGGAGTTTTGGGCTCCCCTAGTTCTGATTCTGGGCTGCCCCCACCCCCTTTTTGGAGGCAGTCACCAGCATAGGTTTTGGCAGTGTGGTTTTCTTGATTATCATTCTGGGGTTCAGTGATGGGCGATTCTAACTTGGCCTCCAAATTCACCCAGTCTTCTCTTGGGACACATTTGTCTTTGGGAGGAGTTCCCCCATCCCTGAAGGAGAAGATCTTTTTTTCAGAATCCTCTGAGGACCCCTCTCCTTCAAATTGGAGGACACTAACCTCCTCCACAAAATGGGTCTTTTTAGGTTCTTTATTTCTCCTACCCGCCCTCTGTTCCTTGGGTTAATGACTTTTGGGGCAGGAGATTTTGGTTCTGGTTCCTGGGGCTTTTCACAAGTGGGGAAGGAAGCTTCCTCCAAGGCTTTACACCTCCCTTCCCCCTGTGACTACTCCTCTGGAACCGGTGAGTTGTCAGGGTTCTCTCCCCGTCATTGTTCTGGAGTACCAGACCCTTGGTTTGTGGGGTTCTGAGCCGCCATGTTCATCTGAGGATTCTGCTGAGCCCTCAACATGCGACCCAGATCCTGGGACATGTTCTGGACCTGGCGCTCCAGCTGAGACACCCGTTCCGGCTGGTACGGGGGTCTCTGGACCATCCTAGGTGAATCACAGGAAGGGTAACTATCCCTTCTCCCATAGTACCCTGGGTTTGGATAATTGGGGTAACCCTCCACCCTTGGCCTCCCCTCTCCCAGAAAGAAACTCAACCCAGCATTTGGGGTATTACTGCCCTCCGGGGGAAAGTTAGGAGGGAAGTTTCCTGGGGTGGAACCTACCTGGTTGGATCCCCCCTTAGGCTGGGGGAGTCCACACATACCCCAGGTTGGGTTTGTTACCCTTGTATCGGGGGCTAATGTAATCATGGATTTGGGGGTCCCATTTCTGGGATTACCTCCCTGACTACCACCTGTCTGGGATTGGCCCGAGGCCTTCTGGTTCTTTGGCTGGATGGATTTTGAACAGGTATATTTTTAGGCCCCCCCATCTTCAGATCTAAAATTGGGGCAACCTTCACCTGCCACCTTAGCAGCAGCAGGGGTGTTGGCTGGTTTGGGGTTTTTATTTGTGTTTTTGTTATCTATAGGTTTTTGAACCTCATAAATATAGGTCGCCTGTTCTATGACCTAGTCCAGTGATCTCTTCTCGTGAAAGTCCCTCACCAGCTGGGCCATGATATATTTGGAGAGTGCATGGAAGAAGGTGTTGATGAACTCCCTACTATCTGTGCGCACCCTCCTGGTGGTCTGCGCAAAGGCACGTTTGAGCTCCTGCACAAATTCTTGTGGGGCCTGATCTTCCCCGCACTGCAAATTGTAGGCCGCCTTGCGGGCCTCTTGGGGGTTTCTCTGTGCAGAGAAGTGTTTTAAGATGACCGCCCTGTAGGTGGACCATCTTGAGTGATTCTGATCCTCCAGTCCTGCAAAGAAACTGGAGTATTCAGGAGAGAATGTCAATTTGACATACTGGATGCAATTCTGGCTGTCTTTCAGATGAAAAGTGTCCATCATCTGTTCATATAACTCAAGGTGTTCCCAGACCGAATACTTTGCATTTTTATGATAAGGAGTTATAACACTCCTAATGGCCTTGATCTGCTTCAGAGGATCTTATTGCACAGCTCTCTTAATTTTGTTTGCCTTTTTGGTTTCAGTCACCCGAGTCCACTCGTCCTCAGACTCAGAGGCACTGCTACTGGAGGTGGCTTCTTGATCCTCTAGGCATTCCCTGATTCTGCAACCTTGAGAAGGGTCTAGTTTCCCTATTCCTGTGGTGCTCAGAAGAATCTTCTGAATCTCCCCTGCTCCCAGGATTGGTAGAGTACCCCCCTCCCCCACTGCCGTAACTGGGTAGCGGTCTTCAAGATACTCTTTTTGGGCTTTATTTCCTGGAGTTACCCACCAAATTTAACAAACTGATCTTTTGGAAGGCAGTATTCTTGTGTATCCAGTTCCCTGACTCTCCCCTCAAAGGAGTCTTCCTGGTCAGAGATATTAGCCCTAACATTTGGGGATCTGTACAGGGATGCCCGTCCATCAATTCCTGGGGGGCGCTGATCTGTCAGTCCCATTTTACCAACTCTATTAAATTCTACCATCACCATGGCCCCTGGTTCATATGAGCCAGCTGACATGAAGCTGGCAGAGTTCATGGTTTTGAAGGGGGTTGAGTCCCTGAGTACAGGGGGTCCTGATGTTAGGATCAGGGATTGCTCTGTCCCTCTCTACCTTTTCTTTTTCAGCCCCTATTCCCTGGTGATAAGCAAAAATATGAACCTTTTGTTCTTCTATCAAGGCCTTACTGGTATCAATGATTTCCTCTTGCATTGCTACTTGTTAGTGGAGTCCATCATTCTTTTCACAGAGAGCCTCATTGTCTATCTGCGCTTCCTGCACGGTCTGGGAATACTGGTCCAATTTCTGCTGCAGGAGACTCACCTCCTGTGTTTTAGCATCTTTGGTCTGGGTGTTCTCTTCCAGAGCACTTTCTACCTGTCTGATGTGCTCTAGTAGCTTCCCATACTCTCTCTTTAATTCCTTGATCTCCTGGAGAGCCAGTTTTCTTCCCTCTAGCTCGGTTTGTAGTTGGTATACTTCCTGGCCTAATGCATCCCTCTCCTGATTTAGGGTGCCCCTCTGTTCAGCCAGGTCGTCCCTTTGTTTTTTTAATGCATTGGATCTCTGGCGCTCCTCATCAAATTCTGTATTAGAGTGCAGGTCTCTCACAATTAATTTATTATTTTCCTCTTTCAATTTGTCTATCTGGTCTTGTAGGATAACCCTCTGTTCTAAACAGACTCTATTAAAATGTAATTGTTGCGCCAGTTTCTTTTGACTCTGTTGCAGAGAGTCAACCCTTTCCTGACACTCTTCTTTAAGTGCCTGCAATTGGGTGTCTTGCTCTGCATTCTCTTTCTGTAGGAGAGGCAGATCTTTTTTTTAATCTTGTGACATACTGTCTAGATTCTGCCTCTAATTCTTGGCTCTTCTGTAGCCTTTGTTCTTCAGAGTCTAGATCATTCTGGATTCTCTCTAGTGCTTCAACTTGATTTTGTGCCAGAACTATGTTTTCAGCGTGCTTTTCCTGCACCACTCCTATGTGGAGTTATTGGTAGGCCGCAACTCTGGCAATTTTACTTTGCTCCTCTTTAACTTGTGGGACCATATACAATTCACTGAGAGCTTTGTCTAACCGGCCCTTGTCCTGCCATGTATCCAGGTTCATGGCAGTGACCTGTTCTGTGATTTCCTGCAGCCAGACATGTTCATCCTGTTCTGGCCACTCATTCCTGACAAAAAGCTTGTGCAGGAGGTGCTCCCTAGCCATTTTGATTTCTACTGGGATCGCCATTTTGGAAATATCAATTTCTTTATTAATTATTTTGGGGTTGATTTACTTTGATTTTACAAACAGGCCTGGTTTGGGAGTATTTCTTTTGGGATGTGCTTGTACAGTGTAGCACAGTACACCAACCAAACAATGTGTCTCTACCCTGTAGGTTAGTCTGTTGTGTTAGACTGTCATGGGTGGTAACTCGACCTCAAAATCACGGCACAAGCCCCCAAATCTGCTAAGTATTTCAATCAGGCAGTACACCCTGGTCTCAGCCTAGTATGCAGCGCACAGCTGAAATGATTATTTTGTTATGTTTATAGGTTCAATATTCTGAGTGATATACCACTCATATCACACCCCTTCTCAAAATACCCCAGGTCACAATGGACCAGGAATCAGGCTGGTTGGTAAAGGTAATATTTATTTATTTATTTAAAATTCAAATCAAACATATACTTTTTAATATGGAGCAGCAATCAGCAATGTGGTGACAATAACAGATAAGAAGGTATGTAAGGCAGTTAAATTCACTCTTTAGCAACACAACTATAAAACACAGAGAAAAGAACCCTTTTGACTTGTTTGGAAGAATTGCACTTAAGTTTGGATTTCCCCCTGCAATATTCCTAACCCACAAATAAGCAATTCTAAACAGATGTAAGGAAGCAGCAGGTATTCAGGAATAAAGAACAGTAAACAGAATTTGAGAACAACCTTCCCTCCCCAAACAAGAGAGAAAAACAGATTTGAAATCTTACACTTTTTAAAATGACATTCAAAAATAGCTGTGTAAAACAATGAATGTGTGCAAAAATCTTTAAATCAGTATACATTTCTATGGGAGCCACGTTGGAAAGATGCTAACAATCATGAGCTATAGTTTGAGCAAAAGTAAACACTTTGAATCCAAATGGAAGTTTGAAAATAATTTAAAATGAAATTCACACGTGTAAAACTTTGCAGAAATGTGGATTCCCACCTAAAACGATCCAAACTGATGAAATATACTGATTTGGAGAACAGTCTTTGGGTTGGGATGTAGCTATGGGTCTTAGGTATAATCCAGAGTTGAAATGAAGTCTCTAGCTATTAAATTGAGTGAGTTATGCTATGTGGAATGAGAGGAGTTTTTGGAAAATAAAGCGTGAAAAAGAAAACAGAAATCAATTTTTACAAGGATAGTTATGCTCTACACTAGGGCATTCAGGCTAGGTTACCAGATTGAAACACAGTAAGCTCTAGAGTTGATCTGCGGAACCAACACCAGCAACTCTGTGTCTGCCCTAGCGGAGTCAGTCCGATTACCCGAGGGAGGATTGAAGGTTTAGGATTTCACAAGACACAATTATTTAAAGAAGTTAGCACTAGCGCAAAGAATCAAAGGCAGGGTGGCAATAAGGATCCTGATAATGTTGCAGGTTCTTAAGGTAAGAATAGGGTGACTTAGAGATTGGGGTGGAACACAACAAGGCAAGGTATGCTATGATTGTCTATGCTTCCTATTAATACTTACAGTCCACTTTAATTTAGGATTTTGGACTGCCTAGGGTTCTGGTCATCACATGGATCAAGTCTAATCAAGGACAGCAGGGCACACCTGGCGAGATAGGGTCAGCTGGGTGGTTCTGGTCACTGGACTGCTCTGGACTGGAGACTGCACTGGACTGCACTGGTTACTTGAGACTGGAGATCAGTGGGATGGCAAGTTGGCAGCAGGCATGCATTTCGTGGTAACAAGCCAGACTGGATCAAAATGCTTCCCTTGGGTTTTGGGCTTTGTTTCAGAATTTTGAGGCCTAGCTGAAAAGGAGTTCAGCAATGCAGAGTCCTTGGCTTTGTAAGGAAAATCAGGAATCAAGAACAAGGATGGAGAAATCAGGAACAGGGCACCACGCAGAAAATCAGGAAGAAGTCAGGAATCAGTGGGTCTGTATGCTGTGATATTCCCTTATTTATCATGCCAAATGACATCACTAAAGTATATGGCAGGGACAGGGGCATGCCTACTGTTCACACCCCTAATGCTACGATTGGGCAGGAGCACAGTTTCCGCCTTGCTTTTTTTCGCTGATTGGATGACAGAAAAGGATGTCATGTTTATGGGGTTACTTTTACAATGTCTAGAAACATCCAGTAGCTATTGGGACCAAAATCTAACTTTCCCACAAATACATATTTATGCATTTAGACCCTCTGAGAAAATCAGATGCACAGATTACATATTTTGTGGGCCACATTTCAATCCAAATCCCATGTCTGTGGGACCTGGTTTTGACTTTCTGCTACATTTTGACAATTTTAACCATGAAAGATTTGGCCTAACATTTCCCAAATGTGTACATAGATGTGCAATAACCCCTGGGATATGTGTACACAATGTTATGTATGCAACATTTATATTTTTCGTGCAATCGGTCATTCTTTATAACTTCTGTTCCTTATACAGTAGTAAATCCTACCAAGTCATCAAATGAATAGCATAAAATTAGATTTAGAATTATGCACTTTTCACATGTTTTCTCATTCTTGCTGCCAAGTTAAATGTCTTGAAAGTTCAGTTACAAATAGGCTTTTTAAACACTAAATGTCACTTGTCAGTTTTTTTTTCTTTTTCCCAAGTGTAAGCACATGTCAATCCAATTGAAGTAGAATGAGGGGCCTCTCCCTTGTGAGTGAAACTTCCTTCCCCTCCCACTGGAAGGGTGAGTGTCTTAACCTGCTATTGTCTCAGCCTGGGGCAAAGACGAATGTCTAATGCCGACTGGGAAGCCCCATTGTCTTGGGTATTCAAGGCCTCCGGCTTGCAATTAGCCCTTTCCTGTGCCAGCAGTATGAGGTGTCAGCCTTTCTCAGGGCTAGCAACTTGCAAAGCAGGTTTTTTTTATATAGTTTACCAACCTAGACTGGGTTTAGCTTTGAGTTTCTCCTTTTAAATCTTTACTTTAAACCTATGGAATTAAAACAGTTTATAGGTGGATTTGTAACAGTAACAAATCCTTTTACATTCTTAAATAATCAAGCCTTTACACAATAATATACTTTAAAAATAGGCGATTCAGGAAAAAGCACATTTAACTTATTCTTTTAAATTCGGTTTTCATCTGCAGCAAATACACATTTTAGCCAGCTCTAGTCCTTCCCTTGAGTGCTAGAATTGTTTGCAGCATGTCTAAATGTATCAAGCATTTGTTTAGAGTCTTTCTCTGGACAGCTGCTTCTTTAGTTAATGTTGCAAAGAAATAGCCACGTTTCCCGTGGAAAATGAAAAACAAAGTCCCTGGGTTGCTTTTTCAAAGATACTTTTTTATATGAGCTGTCATTCAACTGAGGCCTGGTTCCTGTGAAACTCAAGACTGATCCTGGGCATTGCAGGGCCCTTTAATCACAGTGGTTCAGTAGAAATGATGGATTTAGCGCCAAAACTGCACTTTTTAAGGTTGAAAAGCTGATATTTTAAAGAGGCATCTTGGGTTTACAGCAGAGTAATGCTGCTTCTTTCCTTTGCTCCATGTAAAATGTTGCAGAGCACACTGGCACATTCCTGCAGTGAGTACTCTGTTCCACCCAACCTGAAATGTGTGTTGGTAGGGCGGTGCAGCCAATTTCTGTTTATTGCAAAGCACAGTTTTGAGATCTTGGCGCGCATAGGGTCAGCGCAGCCATTTTGTGCTGTTTCTTGCACCAATGCAGTAAATTGATGTAGCGAGGCACAGCTAAGTGGGTCAAAATATCCCACAACCCCGGGGCCACTGACACTGGCGATGAAGGTGGTAGCACACTCGATGCATGTAGGGTCCAAGCGCTGTGAGCTCGAAACACGGACGCGGAGGTCCACAGGCTCCGCCCACAATTTAAACAAAAGGAGGACAAATTGAGCCTGGGGCTGCAGCAGTGATTGTTGGAAGCAGTGGTGAGTGAGGAAAGGGAAGCAGGAGTCAAACAGTGCTCGTGCCTCACAGTGGCCATTGTCAGGAACCCCCTCCCTCCCATCTCCCATAACATCACAGCGCTAGCAAGCCTTTTCAGGCTGCCGTATGGGATACTAGAGGAGTTTCAAGGGGATTAAAGGAATCATGATTCCTGTTACACCCCAAGATGTCTGTACAGGATATTCCATAGGCTGTCAATCAGGATGTGCAGGCAGTGGTTCAGGAAACTCTACATGCTGCAGCACCATACAGTCTCCCTGACTCTCTTGCGGTGCAGTTACCTGGAGCATTTGATGTGGTGGACACAAGCAATATGGGACCCAGGTGGGCCAGGTGGATTAGAGATGTGGATCTCTACATGGGGGCAACTGTGCCCATGGATGATGAAAGACAAAAATGCCTGCAACTTCACTTGACTCAATCCCGGACTTCAAAGGTGCTTTGGCTGCTTATTTTACACCGCATACCAATGTGGACTATGAACGTCACCTATTTCACAGTGCAAAGAAGCGAAACGTGAGACAATAGACGCCTAAGTCATGCTCTTAGGAATAAAGATGAAACATTGTGACTTTGTGAATTACTCAAAGAGGCCCTACGCTCCCAGATTATTGCAGGCTGTGAATCCCAATCTTTTTAGCGCAAGCTATTTCAAAAAGCTTGAATACTGGACGAAATCCTAACCCTTGCAAGGGCAGAACTGGCCGTAGACACGCAGGTCGAGAGTTTCAACACGACCACACCTCAGAAACGATACACTGACTACAGAATGACCGCCGACAAGAAGAACCTTTCTGTTATCAGTGTGGGTATGAATATCCGAATGAGGGAACTTGCCCGGCAATCGGCCAGAGATGCTCTGCCTGTGGCGAGGAAGGACACTTCAAATCAGTATGTTGTGTAGCAAGAGAGAGAGGGTGAGACAAGGGGTGAGAGTCCATTGCTCGCTACAGGCCCAGACCTCTCCTCACGGTGACACAAATGTCCCAAGCAGCTGGCTATTCTCACCACAGGCCAAAAGAGACAGAATCGAGGGAGCAGGAATCTGGTGAGAACAAATACAGGAAGGACAGAAAGGAGAGACAGAGGTACGTCACACGCTCACGGCCAGACCGAAGATCAAGACGCCACATGCAGTATCTTGTTGAACAGTCTCCCTCTGACACGGAGATCAGTTTATCGGAAGGCGAGCAGAAAAAGAGGGGCTACGTGTATGCTCTGGGCAACTCTGCAGCGATGGAACATAGCCCGACCCTCCTTATGGGGCTAAACAAATGACCGACAGAGTCCCCAATAGACACCAGCAACTCTGCAGCAACAGAACATAGCCCGACCCTCCTCATGGGGCTAAACGAGCGACCAACAGAGTTCCCAATAGACACCGGCACCACTGTGAACGTGGTAATTGAACAAGTGAACAACGTATCACAAGCTTGAAACACAAACCGGCAACTGTAGACATATACCCATATAGGGCAACCGCTCCCATGAAGTGCCTAAGACAGTTTGAAGGCACCTGCTGATACAAGTCACAACAAAAGAAAATACTAACACATGTGCTTACCACTGGGGTTGAAAGAGGATGCATAATCAGCTTCCGAACAGCGATAAACATGGGTTTGATACATGTGCTATACAAATGAATGGTGCACAAGTGCATGGACCCTGCGAGCATGATTAAGAAGCTGCACCCAACGCTTTTCAAAGGGATAGGAAAACTATGTAACAAACAAATCAAGTTACACATAGACGAGGACTTCCCACCCGTCGCACAACACTACAGAGGCACACCCGTCAATATACAGCGGAAAGTAGAGGAGGAACTGTGCAAACTACTGGGGCAAGATATAATTGAACCAGCCATGGGCCCCACAACATGGGTATCCCCCATAGTCCCCGTTCCAAAGACGGGCACAGATGCCATCCATTTGTTGTGGACATGTTAAGACCCAACCAGGCCATTAAAAGAGAGAGACACATGGCACTATGTATCACAGACATGATACATCTGTTGAATGAGGCTAAGCTCTTCTCCAAACTGGACCTCCAAAAGGGCTATCACCAACTAGTACTAAGCCCAGAGAGCTGCAATATAACAACCTTTGTGACACATCTTGGACTCTACAGATACAGAAGGCTCAGCTTCGGGTATCCTCCACAGCCGAAAGTTTCCAAGCCGAAATTCACACTGGAATTAAACACATCCCCAACTGTATTAATTACAGTGATGCCATTCTGGTCTTCGGCACAGACTTAGGATAGCATGACAAAACACTATCCAGCGTGTGCATGGCACTGGAAGCAGCAAATCTCACCGTCAATCAGGGCAAATGGGAGTTCAAGAAGGGCACACTCAAATTCTTCGCTCATATATTTTCAGAGAAAGGCATGACCCCTGACCCAGACAAGGTTACGGCTCTCAATGAAACACCGCCACCAACAAATGTCTCTGAGTTAAGATCCTTTCTGAGTCTTGCCAGCTATTGTATGCAGTACATCAAAGACTTTGCTAAGTCAGCGAACCACTTCATACTCTGACCAAATAGAATGCCATCTTCCACTGGTCAGAGGAATGCCAGCAAACCTTCACGACAATTTGCGACAGAGTGGATTGTGCCAAGAACATGGTGTATTCTGATGCCAACCGGAAGTCGGAACTGACAGTGGATGCAAGCTCGGTCGGGCTGAGGGCGATTTTAGCCCAAATTGACACTGATGAGCCACAATGCACCTACATAGTTGCACATGCCAGTCCCACTCTCTCGGCTTCTGAACAGGCATACTCTCAAGCGGAGAAGGAGAGTCTTGCCGTAGTGTGGGTGTTCAAACATTTTCATCTTTCTTGTATGGCAAGCCTTTCAGGGTGGTGACGGACCATCAGGTACTGCCTTTCCTATATGGCAACCCCCAGGCCAAGATGCCACCCTGCATAGCTCGGTGGGGACTCAGACTACAAGATTACTTGTTTGAAATAGTTCACAGGCCTGGGAAGGAAGGGACTTTCTATCCCGTCATCTGAGATGCAGAAACACGCCTGAACCATCTGTGGCAGATCGCTATCTTTGATACCTCATTCAAGAAGCCATACCCAAGGACATCGACTCAGCTGCCCTCGCCCAAGAGACAGAGATGGACCCAGCATGCCTCATTGTCAGCGAAGGACTGAAATCAGGGAGGTGGAGAAGGGCTAAAGAAAGATGTCACCTCGAATTAGAGGGTGTCAGGAGACAGATAGACAAACTCTTACTAGTGAAGGAGGAATTGGCCTTGTCTGAAGACAACTTACTACTAAAAGGACATAAGATGGTGATCCTGGGCTTACTCCGAAGCAAAGTGGTGGAACTAGCCCATGAGGGGCACCGAGGTATCGTGTCTACAAAGTTTAGTTTAGTTTAGTTTAGTTTAGTTTGCATGTTGAGACAGAAGGTCTCGATCCCCCAATTAGATGCACGGGTGTAAGAGGTTTTGAAAGAGTGTCCGACCTGTTGCCTCATCACACCCAACAGACACCCAGAACCACTATGTATGTCCGAGTTACCGGAAGGGGTGTGGGAAGCAGTGGCGGCTGACTTCTTTGGACCCATCGAAGGAATGAAATACATTATAGCCATAATTGATGAGTACTCTCGATATCCGGAGGCGCACTAGTTTCATCCACGGCAGCTCACCATGTCATCCCAGTCTTAGACCGCATCTTCATTGCATATGGAATCCCCAGAAGAGTGAAAACGGATAACGGGCCCCCGTTTGCCGGCCAGGACTTTGAGCATTTCAGTGAATACCTGGGTTTTCATCACCAGAAGATCACGCCGCTATGGCCACAGGCAAACGGTATGATCGAGCGTTTCATGGCAAATCTTAAATGAGCGCTACAAGTGGCCCGGCTAGCAGGACAACCCTATGAGGAAGTTCTCCATCAAATAGTCAGGGACAATCGGAGCACCCCACACAGCTCCATGGGGAGAAGCCCAGCAGAGGTAATGTTCAGGTGAAATGTTTGCAAGCATGGTCCCCAAGAAACCATGCGGCCCGATGACAGCAAACTGAGAGATCACGATCACACCGCTATGCAGAGAATGAATATGCGGATCTGCTTAGTAAAGATCGGGACTCTACGCTGGAAGTCGAAGAGGTAGTGACAACGAAACAGCCACATACCCACAAACACACTGCAGTGCTCAAGGATGAACCTCTAGTGATCACTGCAATGAAGGGTTTGATGATCACGGCCCAGGGCGACTATGGGTCCACCACCAGGAACTCAAGCACTTCAAGAGATTGCCACTAACCACCCCATGGCAGGCCTGTGGCAGAGGAGACATGTCCGACGAGCACCTAACGGACGATTCATATCACAGAGATGGAGAAGACTCCAATGCCTCTGGTGGGGAAGACACCGTTGAGCCTGAGGGAAGGAGGATGAGAGAGACAGAGAACTCGAGACCCCAAAGGACTAGAAACAAACCGCAACGTCTCATTGAAGAAATGGGTTGAGGCGCATCATCCCAGGGACGTTCTGCACCCCCGTTGGGGTATCTGTTTAATTTGGGGGGGATGTCACGTTGACAGTCTGGTTCCAGGGCAAGGGGGCGGGATGGGCCGGGGCTGGAAGAGGAGGAGCGGGAAGTGATGAGTCGAAGCACGGGGAAGGGCAGTACTATGGAAAACGTTGAAGAATAAAGATGTGTTGTGTAACACTTGTCTCCTGTGTCTTCTTGCGCTGCGGAGCGCTGGCGCTGTGGTAGGCCGTCCCTCACACCATGCACCATGTATTGAAAAATCGTGAGGGTTCAGGGTAAGACTTAATTTGTTAAAAAACAAATTAAATAAAAACATCCCTGCCTATCTAATTTTCTCTACTTTCTATTTATTGAAAATAGATACCTCCCCCTTACACAATGAACATGTCACTCTCGAACAGCTTTATAAAACATTCTATTTAAATAAGTTACTGCATTTGCACATGTGAATCCCTTGCAAAATGAAAGTATATGTTTACTAAATTCCCTTAAATTGTGTTTCTTCTTTTTTTTTATATCGGTTGGAGCATGGAAACATCAACAAATGACATGATATAAAGACCACTGCATGAAACTCACAGCCTTCAACATGAATCATCCTGTTTTCACCTAATTGGGCGGACAGTACAACAAAAGAAGCATTTCCCCCCCAAGACCCAGCACAACCCGTATAGTCTATTTAACCCAAGGATTCAAATGTTACTTAGTTTCTCTCGGGTACAGATAAAGACTCGCCAGATGGGGTTTAAATGTCAATGCCGGGTATTTCAGGTCGTAGTCCAGTATGGGTGCCCATATAGACAAAAATTGGTGCATCTCTCCCTCCTTTGTCGTCGTGACCTTCTCCGCCACCAGCACGTCCCAAACCTTAATCCACCATCAAGAGAGGTCCGGGACCTCTACCAACTTCCAGCAGTGGGCGATTGTGATGCATGCCGCCAACAACAAATGCATCAGTAGTTTCGCCGGCACCCCAGATTTAGGATACACCTCCTCATAAGGGGCCCCCAAGAGCAGAGTTTTGGGGCACATCGGGAGTTTGCTGCCAGTAATAGTCTGTGATCGCCACAATGGTTAACCAGATGGAATGAATCAGGAGGCAGTCCCACCACATGTGGTAGTAAGAGGCTACCGCCCCACAATTTCGCCAGCAAGAGGGGAGTATCGCGGTCTGGAAGTGATTTATCTTTACTGGGGGGCAGTACCAGAGAAATAGCAGTTTCAAGGCACACTCGTTGTTGGTCACACATTTGGAGGAAGAGTGTCCCCTGGCCCAAATATCTAGCTACGATTGATCCTCCAGTCGGAGGCCCCAGTCCGCCTCCCATCGGCTTCGGCTCAAGTATTCAGGACGGGAAGTCAGCAGGTCATCTTACAGGTGTTATATAGTTTGGAGACACTGCCCGACTCTTGATCCTACAGGGCCATTAATTCAAGGGGTCTCAGAGTTTGTGTAGCCTTTTGCCTCGTCTCTGAATGTGTGATGCAATGGCGTAACTGAGCATATGAGAACCTGTCCACTTCTACGAGTTGGAACGCCTTTTTGCATTCCTCAAATGAGCGAGGTTGGCCATCTTCAAATAGCTGCGTTAATGTTTGAAGCCCCCCCACCGTTTCCAGCTCCCAAAAGCTTCTGAATGCATACCCGGCGAGAAGGCAGGGTTGCCAAAGAATGGAGGTAAGGGGTCCATGCCTCTATGAAGCTTTTTCCGTTTTAGAGCCTTGTCCCATCATGACCTCAGCGTGACCTTTGTTGACGAGAGCAGATACTGCCATTGATTTCATGTAGCAAAAAATGAAGGCGCAGAGAGAGTTTAGACTGCTCGATCTCCACCCATTTCGGTGGGGGAGAAAGGGACATCCATGTCAACAAGTGTCATGTCCCCTTTGCAGCGCTGGTCCTGGTGGCACCGTAGACGGCAGCGGTACAGTGTGTCTCTTGCCCTTGCCAAGATGGTGCCCGGAATGGAGAGCATCATTGCACTCTCTGGCACTATGCGATTTGGCTCTCTAGCTCTGCCCCCGCCATCTCCTGATACCGGATATCTACTGCCGACAGCATGGGGACACTGCGTTGCTGCTCCCTTTAGAGACGCTCAGTAAGTTACCCGCCTTTGTATAACTTTCTACTTCCAGATTCCTGAATCTCTCCCTAACCCTGTCTTCTGTGCTTCCTAGTTTACCTACCTGCGGCGTCTCCCTTGAGCCTCGCGCTGCATCGCTTCCATTCTCTGAGTTGCCACTCACCCAGGCAAGTGGTGACTCTGCCCGCTGCTCCTCTCCGCAGCTGAACCTCTTGCTGATCCCCAACAGCCATCACGGTAGGCATATTGCAGGCTACATCGACCCCCGGTTCCCAAGCTTACATTATTTACAGCTGCTTTCTCATGTTAGTCATTTCAGAATGGAAACCGACTCTTGCGGTTCACTGAGCTGCATGCCACTCCCGACTACACACGGTATCCCGACCAGGTGAGGGCTCTCTCTTATTTCCTTTTTCACCCATTGTCTGTAACGGGAAAAGTGCTGATCTCTCTCTCTCCGATCAAGCCAACATAAGGAGGATGTTGTCCCACATCTCCCAGAACTCCCAGATTAACTTCAACATTACCATTAGCACCTCCTTGTCAGGTAGCTTCGCGATAATCATTCTCTATTCTTTCCCCAGACCCTGAGTTCTCCAGCCACGGGTCGTCTCTGCCACATCCGCTTCACTGACTAGAACCAGACCACCTCCAGGTTCCAGTCCATCAGGGCTTTCTACCCCAGAGGGTTTCCCTGAGTGCCCTGCTCCTCCCTGGCCCTCCAACTGGACCCAGGGGGAGTAGGGTGGTCAGGGGAATTTCTCATCGTCATCATTTGCTGGGACTGATCCGGGTTAGTGCACATAATACTTACAGTGTATCTCTGTCTGTGCATGCAATTCCATGACAAGTGCGATACCTGTGCCTCCTCCGCATCCCCAACCCCACCAATCAGGAACCGCCCATAATCACCCTTTTTGGGGATCCTGGATTTCTTACCCCTCCATATAAATCCCAGGAGTTTATGTTGGAGACGGTCCAATATGTTTTTCGGGATTTCCACCGAGAGGGATGAATAAAAATAGAGCCCCATCAGTGAAATCTCCTGGTTTGCCAATCTTTCTAAGTCCTTTTCTAGTGATTACATGATGGGGGAGGGGGGTTGGCTGCAAAGAAGTCTTTCTGGGAAGCCGTAAGACGAACCCCCAGATATTTGACGTATTTGGTATCCCAGTGAATTGGGCAAAGAGATTGAAGAGAAGAGATATCCTGTGGAGATAGCTCCACCCCCAATGCCATCGATTTCCCATAATTTATTTTGAAGCCTGTTACTTGGCTGAATGATTGGAGTTCTGGAAGTGCTGCTTGGAGGGAGGGCCGAATATCAGTAATAGAGAGTAATACATCATCAGCATAAAGGGATACAATGTGGGGAGAATCCCGAAGCATGACCCCTTGAATTGATACGTTACTATGTATAGGTTGTGCCAGTGGTTCCATGATGAAGGCAAACAGGAGGGGGGTGAGGGGGCAGCCCTGCCATTTTCTGCATGTAAGGGGGATCGGGGATGATTGTTCCTGGTTAACCTGGAGTAAAGTATTCAGGAAGGTATAGTTGGCCGTGATCATGCTTCTAAATCGGGGTCCAAAACGAAAGGCCTCTAAAGTTAAATACATAAAGGACCAATCAACCTTATCAAATGCCTTAGTAGCATCTAGGGCTAAAAGGGCTAATTTTCCCTGTTCCATGGTGGTAGTCTCTATCAGATTAAGGGCTAGTCTAATGCTATACCCCGTCTTTCTTCCCAGGTCAAAACCTGTTTGGTCTGCATTGATCAGTGTAGGGAGCAGTGGGGTTAAGTGGTTTGCCAATACTTTCTAATAAATATTTGCATCAGTATTCTACAGAGAAATTGGCCTATAGGAGGCCCAGTCCCTCAGATCCTTACCGGGTTTTAATAATAATATCGTGGCAGAGGTTTGCTTGGAGGGAGTCATACAACCCACCTCTCTAAAGGAATTAAAGCGGGCTGTTAAAGGAGGGAGCAGTTGGCTACTAAAGAGTCGATAACATTTTGGTGAAAATCCGTCAGGGCCTGGAGCCCTAGACTTCAAGGATCATATTACTGCCTCTACTTCTTCCCAGGGATGTCATTTAGGGGTTGCCCGAGGTTGCAACTGCGACCTCTGGGATCTCCCTTGCAACCTCTTAAAAAAAAGTTTTATTTTTTTGATGCAAGCTCCTGGGCTGTGGCCAGCACCATGTGGCTCCTTACTTCTGGAGTGGCTGGCTTTCTTGTTCAGGACCCTTATAAAAAGAAGAAAAATAAGAACAGGAGTGCAACAAGTCTAACACTTTCAGCACTGACCCTAAATAAGAAAGAATAGGAATACCAAATAATGTGTCTTTCTGGAATTCTATTCAATAATTGCTAGACTCATTAAAGGTTTATTTCAGGCAGACTTTAGGGGGTGAGTCACTGATAAACTTAAACACCTCAACTCAGCCTTTCATCCTTCTGAGGTCGATAAATGAGTACCAACACAGGTTTGGTGATATTGGGTGTATATTTTTTCTATATAAAGCGCTTAAGCGTAAGCACTTTATAATAACCCATCATTATCATTTGGTCATGGACGTCTGCTTGCATTCACATTAATTTGGTAATATGGGACTATACACACTGATCTTACCGATATATATGGCGATCCATTCTTGTATGAAATGTACATCACATTATAGTGATATCGTAACCATATTTTTCGTAGTGTACAATGCTATGTGATGCCACTTGCTGTTTTGTCAACGGGTGAAAGGTCATGTTCCATCGCTTCCTGTGATATCAGTTCGGGGTGGGGTCAAATGACATCACTTCCTGTGATGTCATCAGGGGGGTCAAGGGTTGTGTGATGTCACTTCCGCTACCCCTGGCATTTTGGTGAAATGACATCCCTGCTTGTTCCTGCTGAATTGGGGCCTCTAATGCCTCAAACTCCACCCGGGATAGACAAGGCGGGACAGCTTCCTCAATGTACCTTCTTTGGGCCGAGGTTGATCTAACCGAAGCTGACATCATCTCCAGTAGGTGGGCCTTTGCTAATTGCAGTTTAATCTGTTACCCATATTGAGTTGTCCCCTGTTGATCTTTAAGGCCTACAATAATGTTGCGTTTCCTGGAGAGAGTCAGTTTTCCTGCTAAGAGTTGTTTGACCTTTTTGCCTTTAGCATAGTATCCCTATTTGATAGACATCAGAAACTGAGCCATCTCTTCTGCATATCGGCCTTTAGTTTATTTCAGGAAATGCAGAGGGCTGAGTGGAGTTTAGGGGACCAACCTGTCTTATATTTACCCTCGATCTCTGAAATTTCTTGTTCCAGTTGGGCTTGTGTTTGTTTTTTCTGTTTGTGATAGGCCGCCCTATGAGCTATTAAGACACCCCTGACGACTGCTTTTATGGCGTCCCCCATCATAGCTTGGGACGTCAGTTCAGTGGGGTTCTCCCAAAAATAGTACCTTATTGCTTTCGCTACCACATCCCTCAGGGCCATATCGCTTAAGATTGGGTCATATAGGTGCTATTGCGGTCTGGGAGGCGGGCTGAATCCCAGGCTCTAACTTGCAGAAGAACTGGGGCATGGTCTGAGAGAACCCTGGAGGCAATAGCCACTCTGCCTATAAATGGCATAAACTGGGGTGACACCAAGATCAAGTCTATACGGGAGGAGGAACGATGGACCTGTGTGAAGTCCAGACTTTCTGGATGTAATACTCTCCAGGCGTCAATCACTCAGAAGGATTTGAACAGATGGAGGACGCTCAGGGCGAATTTAAAATCTTTAGAGGAGGGGGTAGAAGTTTTGTCTTTGTTAGTATCGGGGATGCCATTAAAGTCCCCCCCGATAACAATCTGGCCCTCTAAAAAGGGGAGGAGGGATGACTCTAGTTCTCCAAAGAAAAGTTCTTCTCCTTCATTCAAAGCATAGATCGTAATTAGCGAGTATAGTTGACCCAAGAGCATACCTTTTACTCCAATATACCGACCTCCAGGGTCTCGAATAATGTCCAACTCTTCAAACTGGATGCCCCTCGCCATTGGGATCGCTGCCCCCCCTGTTTTAGATCCCTCAGAGGCCAAGAATTACTTAGGAAAGTCTCGGCTCCGAAGGTGAATGTAGTTTACTGGAAGAAGATGGGTTTCCTGCAAAAAAAGTCCCTTTGTTGATATGTGGCAGGAGAGATTGGAACAAATCCCCTACATACTCTGTCAAATCTTGGACTGATGAGGGCACTCCTCTAATCCGTAAATTATTTTTTCGTGCCCTCTTCTCCATGTCTTCCTGCTTATATTCCAGAATCTAATTTCTGTCCTCCAAGGTGCGAATTTTCAGTTGAACGCCAAGGAGGGTGGTAGTGTGGTCCCGGGCTTGTTCCTCCACATGCCCCAGTCTTTGCTCCAATTCCACCATTCTCTGATCGGTGTGCTCTAACTTGGTAGAGAGTTCAGCTATACAACTGCAGAACTCCACCTTGATGTCAAGCATGAAAGATTGATTATCCTCTTTGGTGGCTATTTGCCCAGGGGGGCCTGCCAGAGCCCGAGGTGGAGACTTTGCCAGCTCCGGTTTCTTACTTTTCTCCACCTGGAGCAACATAGTAGAGAAGTCCGCATTTTTCTGGGCCTTGGGATGTTTTGTCATAATGATGTTCCACAAAGTGGTGGTCCCACTTTGCTGGAGTTATTCTTGCGCCTGATCTGTTGGGGTTCTCCAGATGGATTGCTCTTTACCAGGTGCCTCGGGGGAGTAGGAGGCCACCATTCACCGCCTGGACCCGTGGGTGGTAGGCTGCAGAGCACGGGCTCCGTGAGGTCTTCCACTGCGAGCGAAGCCCGACCTATGATGAAATTGGTGGGAAAAGGGCAGAGTTCCATGCATCTGTGGTGCCAGGGTGCGGGAACCAAAAAGTCCTAGATGCCTCGGGCCCCTGGCAGGTGACGGCGTGGTGCTGTGGGATATTGGTGCCCAAGGGGGGAGACGAGAAGGAGGAGCTGGCGCTACAGTTCTAGGCTGCAATCTTCCAGGAAGGCTCCCTCATAGCACGCAATGCCGGTCCCTCCCAGACAGAGCACTCCACACCAGAGAGGGTATGTTCCCCCCACCTGGCCCTGCCCATTCACTGTGATCTGGTCCGGTGGGGAGGAAGGTGTGCAGGATGTTCCGCGGTCGATGCCTCAAGTGCATGTCTCTGTCTGGCAGCCAGGCTTAGGCTCAGGGCCGGCGATGGAGCAGTGCTGCAGGCTATTGGTGTCCAGGGGGTGGGGAGGAGCAGGGGGAAGGAGCTGGTGTTCTCACTTTGCATTTCGGCGTTCCAGAAGATTTCCTTTAAAGCATACATTGCCGGTCACTCCTGGGGAAGGCGCTCCACACAGGAGAAAGTCAAGTGCCCACCCCCAGGGGCTGTGAACTCACTGAGATCAGGTCCGGTGAGGAAGAGGGTAAGCGGGACGTTCCATGGTCGCTATCTCAGCTGTGTCTCTCGGATGGGTGCGAGTCGGCCCACTTCACGGCTGTCTGTGCTGGGTAATGCCACCGAGCCGCCCAAGGCAAGGCCAGGTAACTGTTGTTACAGGGCAGCAGGCTTCAGAGAGGGGCAGCAGCCCTCCTCCAGGGTCCGTGCCCCTCTCAGTCTCTCAGATAAGGGAGACAGCCAGCAAGGTTTGGCACATCAAAGCACGGAACGGTGAGTTAATAAATACCTCGCCCTTCCAGGAGAACATATGGGTGCGGTGCACCTTGGAGACCCTGGATCTCAGGCAGCATAGTACGGGGGATCCCACTCATCCCTGGGGGGAGGAGCGGGCCCAATTAGTCAGCCGCAGGCTGGCCTGGAGGGGGTTGGTGCGCAGCCCCCCACGCAGTACAAAGGCTCAGGGCCTCTCTGGGGCTTATATAATGAGCTGTGAACAGTCCTAAAACACAAACTGTTTGTCGACCCTGCACGGGGACCCAAACAGTATCTGGAAGTTCGCTGTTGACTCAGCGTCTTCCAGCTCTTTTTCTTCCAATGTTTGCTGTGCACTCAGCATCATTGGTAATCTGCTTGAAGGTGTTCGCCTTGGATGCGGCGTCACAGCTGAAACTCTTGTTCACAACGAGCCGCCAACTTTTGCTGTGCACTCAGCATCATTGGCATCCAGCATCGAAAGTGTTCGCCTGGTACGGGGCGTCACAGCTGGAGCTCGGTATGCAAGCGAGTGGCTGAGGTTTTGGAAACGGACTTGGAGCTTCCCCTCCACTGCGTGTGATGGCCGGAGGAGGTATGAAGGCCCCTGGGGAGTCCAGTGCTCTGGGAAGAAACCCGGCGCCGCGGCAACTTGCTACATTCTTTCAAGTAAGTGTCTGCCGCGGCGCTGGGCATGCACATCTCAAAGCTCTGCAAGAGGAGGGCTTCGGGCAATGAAACTGACACGGTTGGAATACGCATACAACCACGAAGCAGCCTCGGCGCAAACTGATATTGACGCGTTGGGAACTGCAATTTGTTATGAAGCGGGGCTAATGTTTCCCAAGCCATTAAACTTTTGTTAAGGCCACACAGCGATACCAACATAGTGCACGGCACAGGGGTGCAGAACTACATGAGCCAGGTTCGCTCACACAGTCATGCAGTGTTCTGACTCATTATTGAGTCACTGCAAACGGTCCTGTTATGAAGTTCATAAGGTGGGACGCAAAGCGTAAATGCCTCGATTTTGTAACGTGGCATAGGTAGCACAATGGCTACAGCCGCCCCGTTTTGACATCTGTGCAGGGCCTGCAGACGCAAGTTCGAATCTCGCCAGGGACAAGCCCGGGTTTCGTTGTCTTCTGAGGTTGTGAGAGAATACACACGGCGTGGGAAATAATTGAACAGCACCGAAGTCTGGAAGCGCAGTATAACAGCCCAAATTTCCTTCACTTGCAGTCAGTCAGTGGCAGCCTGGGGAGGGCAAGTTGGTAAACACAATCAGTCGCGAATCATTTTTGGGGCGAACAGAGCATAAGTAGGGCAATTTTGCTAGTACATCGTCACACCGAGCAAGTTCATTGAAAACCATTTTCTTTTACGCCACAACAGGAAACCAAATGGCTCCCAAACGGAAATCTTAGGAACCTTTAATCCCGCCACTGAAGCCCAAATCACCTCACCTACTGGCGGCAATAGAGGCAGCAGAACACTTTGGCTGGCCCTGGGTCCGAAAGAATTTATATGGCCTGCCTAAGGAAGGGCTCCCCATGCCGCCTGGACGCGAAGAGAACCTCGCAACCCCAAAGAGAAGGAAATCAGCAGAGGGCTCAAGAAAAGGTAAAAAAGGGATAAAATTGTCTAAACTATATGAGAACCTGGGGGTTATGCAACAAATGTTACTCGACATTAGGGGGGGAACAACTCCCCAAAGACACTAATGGACCACCAACCCTCAGCATACCGGTGGAACCCAGTATAGTTGCTGATTCTCCCACATTATTTCCAACAGCTGGAGCCCCCGCAAGTCCAATAACAGCTCTGACCCACACTGCGACAGCCCCAACGACACCTGCAGCCATTGTCACACATGCACCCCTGGGGGGAACAACAACACCAGACCTGGCAGGTGCACAGAAAGCATGGGCACCCTGTCATGATGCCTACCCCCGGGCATCCAGACCAAGTCCATCAACCCCGGAAGCAGGCATCATGTTACCCAGAGAAAGCCCAGCAACCCCTGTTAGGGGCTATATGGATACAGTCCTGGCCTCTATGGCGCCAGGCTCATATGGGGAATCAGTCCTGGCGCCATAGGCGCCAGGCTCATATGTTAAAACTTACCTGATGCAGACCATGCTGCAAGAAATCCAAGCCCATTTGAGGCTTGGAGGGGACTACTTTACCTAGGGACTATTTTGTTACTCGGGTGTGGTTGCGGAGGAATACTTACCTGGGACTACTTTGGAGGCTATTTAAACCACATTCGAAGAGCAGCACACGCTTCACGTTATTCTGCATCCTGCAGCGTATCGCTCACCGTACCTGCAGTCAACATCCAGCCTCTTGCCACGCCCGCCTCGAGTCCAGAGCGCTTAGAAAGAAGGGAAAGAAGAAGAAAGGTTAAAACAAGAACATTATTGGATTTCTTACCTGATTCCGGATTCATCGCACCTTTGAACCAGAAAAAGACTTTATTTTAAACACGTCGCATCGCCAGCAGCAGCGCCGCGCCATACTCACCATTCCGCGCAGCATCTCTACGATCCGGCGCTGTCTCCATCATTATGTTGCCGCATTCCAGCACCTAAAGGGGACTCAAAAACAACAAGGTGAGCCGAGGGAACAAACAAGGACAATCTCTTGCCACCATATACTTACCTGATTTTACTGCCGGAGGTATTATTCACCAGCACGCCAAATCTTCTTACGCCACACCTGTAAGAAAAGAGAAAGCAGCGAGTTAAACCTTGGCATCATTTAACCGACAGTGTGGGATAGTACAGACTCTTACCTGAACGCTTTCAGCTGCCACAGGACTATCTTCTTTTGGATCTAAGCTGCAAGATAAACAAAGGAATTGGACAAGAGTGATTATTCAGACATTTTGAACTCTTAAGAACTATATACTTACGGTCCTTCGCCAGGAGGTTTGGAGCCAAGATTTGTCTAGAACTCTTCCAATATCCACAAGCCAGTGGAGTAACTGGCCATCAACGCGCCCCTGCGTTCCTCACAGGATGGAGAGCTCATCATTCAAAAATATAAGGTGAGCTTTGTGAACGGGAATATCAGAGGTGATAAATGGGGACGCAGTGAGGGGCTACTACTCAAATCCACGGGTGTCTAATTCCCTTTCTCCACCTTTAGGAGACTACTTCTACGGGTCAAGCAGACGAAGCTAGATGGGCCAGTCCAGTCAGTCATCTCTGCACTTCGTATCACGTTGGTGGAGACTGTGGCTGTCCAGTTCCGCTCGACACCCCTGTGGGAACCAGGTGAGCGTAACACACCCCCCACTACAAGCACACCAGGGCAGCCAGAAACAAACAGTCATTGCGCTTCTGATATGCTGATGATCAGCACCGCCCAGCTGGACCTTAAGTTTAAATCTTTTCATACAGAAATTCTCAATAGATACAAAAGATGTCTGGCATGGATCATTGACATTACGATCAAAGAGGCTATATGGGGAAAGAGTTTATCGAAATGTTTTCACTAACAGAAGCCCAGCGCAAGGGGAGGGATGCTTTTAGGGACCCTAAAAAAATAGATGAAAAGGCGATAGCCAGAAACGCTCAGGTAGAACAAAACTGGGACAACTGGCTGAAATCCTTTGCCATTTTAGCCACCATATACCTTGAAAAATTCCCCGGCGACGGTGCCAAACTATGGGCTTACACGGACAAGTCAGAGAAGTTAAAATAGCACAAAAGGGTAAAAGCTGGTTGGCATATGATATTAGATTCAGACGGAGTATGTCAGAGAGGCCAGCCATAGAATGGGATGAGGTGCAGAATGATTTATACATATTAAACGCTGAGCCTCCATCGGAAGAGGAGGCGGCCCAAACTTCTTCCAAAACCAATAGAAATCCAATGGGGCACAGAAGTGCTGACAATGAGAAGTACAAGAAAGGGGAGCAGCCCTTTCGGAGAAACCAGCCATGGGCGGCGAAGTCAAATATCCACAGACAGAGCAAAAGCCAGCAGGTTTCTAAAACTAATATCCTATGCAGAAACTTTGGCAAAAACCTATGCAAGTGGGGGAAGGACTGTTGGTTTAAGCACACCTGCACGAACTGCAACGGCGATCACCCAGCTGTCAACTGCACCAGACTCCCATCCAATAATACAAAAGATTAGCGACAACCCGTTTCAGCCCACACCGGTTTACCAGTCGATCATACAGTGGTTTGGTGTTAACTTGGCACGTCCGGTACTAGAACCAGGCAGAACTCCCATCAACCCTAACAACTTCAGCAAGGCATTAATGAGCTACCCGGACAGGGAAATCAGCATGGCTATCCAGCAGGGTTTCAAATTGGGTTTTGTCATTCCTTTTATGGGAAGAGGGTCCCGTAATATCCCGAGAAACCTTAAGTCGGCCAGGGACAACCCAGAGATGGTAAAAAACAAAATAGAGAAAGAGTTACGCCTGGGCAGGATTGCAGGGCCATGGGACTCCATGCCGTTTTCAGATTACCTAGTGTCACGACGGCATGCCCCACACAGAATCTGCAGTTTCCTACACACATTTCCAGGAAGCAGTGAGACTTATATAGGACTGTGGTAGGAAGGCCGTTATGGCCAAACTTGACATTGAATCTGCCTTCAGGCTCCTACCAGTTCACCCAGTTTCGCAGCAATGGCTAGGGTTTACCTTCAAAAATAAATTCTATGTCAACAGATGCCTCCCCATGGGGTGCGCAGTGTCTTGCGCGCTATTTGAGCAGTTCAGCTCATTATTTCAGTGGGCATTTAGAAAACAACTACCTGGGGCCAAGGTAGTCCATTACCTTGATGACTTCATGGTAATAGGACCAGCAGACTTAGAAGACTGCAAGAGGGCCCTGGCAGAGTTGGAAGGGATGGCCGCACAATGGGGCATCCCTTTGGCACCGGGGAAGACAACCAAGCCATCCACAAGCATTATATTTCTGGGGATAGAGATAGACTCTGTAGTGGGGTTATGCAGAATCCCAAAAACCAAGGTAGCAGAACTCCTGAAGAAAATCCAAGAATTGAGCACCAGGAACAAAGGCACAGTAAGAGAAATCCAATCACTGGCAGGCAGTCTCAATTTCGCAGCCAGAATCATCCCACAAGGGAGGGTATTTTCCAGAAGCTTGGAATTTAAGACCAAGACATGCACCAAACCCCACCTACATATCCGGTTGGGCAAAAAGGTGAAGGAGGACCTAAAAGTATGGATGAATTTCCTAAAAAGCTTCAACGGGCTCACACTTTGGCGCACGCCATTGAACACATGGGCTAAAAGGGTTCTCTTCACGGTATTCACGCATTTCGTCGAAGTACTTTTCAACGTGGGACATTTCATCACCAACATTTTCATCGACCAAAACTCATTTTAAAAAAAATATTTTTTGGTGGGTGTTTTGTTGCGGTTAGGGTATGATTTTTTAATTAAGGGGGCAGTTTGGGGGGCCACCACCACAGAAATAAAAATAAATAAATAAAATAAGAGTTTTGGTCGATGAAAACGTGGCGATGAAAAGTCCCACGTTGAAAAATACTTCGGCGAAATCACGTAGAACCGTCTTCACAGATGCAGCTGGGAGCAGGGGGTTTGGGGCTATACTAGACACAGAGTGGGTGGCTGGGCAGTGGCCCAAGTCATGGCAAATGGCGGGGTGGACAAAGAACATCACCCTGCTGGAAATATTTCCCATCTGGCTAACCATACGCATCTGGGGCAGGCGGCTAGCCAACACGGAACTTTTGGTTTGGTGTGACAACATGGCGGTAGTAGGCATCTTGAACAGAAGGACCACAACATGCCAGCTAGTGCTTAAAGTCCTATGAGCCATTACAACAGTCACTCTGCAAAAAACATTGTTGTCAAAGCCAAGCATATCACTGGAGCTGATAACATTGCAGATGCTTTATCTCGCTTTCAGTGGACAAGATTCCGGGAGCTAGCGCCACACGCCCAGGAACGGATGACGGTAATACCGGCGGACGGTTGGTCAATGATGGAAAACTGAAAGGAATCCCATCAACGCCATCACCAGAAGGCCAAGGCAGGGATGCACAACAAGGATCAGGCACCTCAAAAACGGGTGTCAGCAGTTTACTGCCAACAAAAAAACAGAACCCTGCCACGGGGTTCCTAGCAGAGATGGCAGGAAAAGCGCTGGCAAGCACCACCTCAGCGCAGTACAGTAAGTGCTTTAAAACATTTTTTAGAACAACGGACCCGAATCATGTAGAATTAATAACTATAAAAGTTATAGAAATCTTTTTGAAGTGGGCACACGATCAGGGGTTTAAAAAGGATTGGGCAAAAAGACACCTGGTAGCGATATCTTATTTCTCAAAGCTACGGGGTGACTCAGATCCTAGCCAGAGTGCTTTAATCTCATACGCAATGAAAGGCTGGGGAAAAATGGAGGGGCCCCAGGTCGACACCCGCCACCCGTTAGATTTTGGCAAACTGATAATATTAACCAACCTACTAGAAAGCATATGTTACCATCCGTACGAGATTTTGTTATTTAAAACATCATTTTTTCTGGCATACTTTGGGGCTTTTCGAATAGGAGAACCCATTGCATCCAGCACCAAGGCCCACAATGGCTTGGGCATCATGGAGACCAGGGCTAGACGGGACAGCATCAACATAGAGATACAGCAGTAAAAAACTGGGGCCAAAAGAACAATTAGCATTTGTTGCATTGACGATGCGCCAAATTGTCCTGTATGCGTCACGAATCTCTATTACGCACAAAGGCCAAAAGTTGGGGGAAGATTTTTGATTCATAGAGATTCCTCAGCACTGAGCTGCTATCTCTTTAAAGGGTACTGAATAAAGCAATTAGCAATGCGGGATGGAATCCAAAGGATTTCGGCACCCACTCTTTTAGAATAGGGGCCGCGACCTCTGCATGGAAGGGAGGGCTGAGTACCCAGCAACTTAAGAGCATAGGGGGCTGGAAGTCAGACTGTTACAAAAGATACGTCAGACCAGAACTAATTTAGTCCCCCCTCTCTTTTTCTCTTCCCCTCAACCCACAGGGATACCAGATGGAGGGAAGACCGCACTGCAGTCAGCATGGATAGTTGGACACTTGTTTGTGCTCAGGACAGGGCGATGGGCTGAAGAAACCAAGAAGTGCCCTCCATTTAGAAACACCATGGCATCCTGGTGGGGTTACAGAGGCCTCCGGTGGGCGGACATCCATGACAAACTAGCAGACCTGGTCGCATACAGGGACCCGCCGGAATTCCTGATATTGCATCTAGTGGGTAACGATCCAGTGTCCGTGGGTAGGAAAAGCTTATATGAAGAAATTTGTGCCTGGCTATCAGGCATTTTCCACACTTGGAGGGACACAGAAATCTATTTCTCTTCAATCCTGCCTAGAAGAAAATGGCAGGGGCCATCAGTTACAAAGCAGTGGACATTTCTAGAAGGAAATTGAACAGAGGGGTGGAGAAATTCTGTTTAGCCAAGGGCCTGGGGTTCATAAAACACCCGTCCATAACATTGGGGGAACCCCAACCTTTTCCATAAGGACGGCACCCAACTATCAGAACAGGGCATGGAACAATTCTTTAGAGAAATCTCTTCCACTTTAGCTAACAGGGGTTGCAAATAGGCAAACCTTTTGGGGGAACACGGACAGCCGGGAACCTGCCCGTGAGTGGCGGCACGGGCCAGAGGGGGTCACCTCTGGACCCGGTGCCCAAAAGGATGATTTATCATGATTACGTGTATTGTTTATGTTTCCTATAACCATACTTGTATCAATAAAAACCTACGGCCTTTTATTGCCAACACTTGACCAAATTGTTGTGGTGAAATCTTTCAGGGGGGGAGGGGGCAAGGGCCTTGAGGCATGACGCCCATCCCGTACAACAACATAGGTATGGCTGCTGTATATAGGTTCAACATTTATGGGTAATGCCGCCTGGCCGCCCAAGGCGAGGCCAGGTAACTGTTGTTACATGGCAGCAGGCTTGAGAGAGGGGCAGCAGCCCTCCTCCAGGGTCAGTGCCCCTCTCGGTCTCTCAGATAAGGGAGACAGCCAGCAAGGTCTGGCATATCAAAGCACTGAACGGTGAGGTAATAAATACCTCACCCTTCCAGGAGAATATATGGGTGCGGTGGACCTTGGAGACCCTGGATCTCAGGCAGGGTAGTACAGGGGGGGATCCCACTCCTCCCTGGGCAGAGGAGGGAGCTCAATTAGTCAGCCGCAGGCTGGCCTGGAGGGGGTTGGTGCGCAGCCCCCCACACAGTACAAAGGCTCAGGGCCTCTCTGGGGCTTATATAATGAGCCATGAACAGTCCTAAAACACAAAATGTTTGTCGACCCTGCACGGGGACTCAAACAGTATCTGGAAGTTCGCTGTTGACTCAGCATCTTCCAGCTCTTTTTCTTTGCCACAAAACCCTCCCACCACAGAAAAAGGGGAGAAGAACAACGGAAAGAAACTCAGGACACCGTACGGTGGCCACAACAAGTCGTGGGACAAGAAAGGCGGCACGGGCCAGAGGGGGTCACCTCTGGACCCGGTGCCCAAAAGGATGATTTATCATGATTACGTGTATTGTTTATGTTTCCTATAACCATACTTGTGTAAAAACCTACAGCCTTTTATTGCCAACACTTGACCAAATTGTTGTGGTGAAATCTTTCAGGGGGGGGGGCAAGGGCCTTGAGGCATGACACCCATCCTGTACAACAACATAGGTATGGCTGCTGTATATGGGTTCAACAGTTATGGGTAATACCGCCTGGCTGCCCAAGGCGAGGCCAGGTAACTATTGTTACATGGCAGCAGGCTTGAGAGAGGGGCAGCAGCCCTCCTCCAAGGTCAGTGCCCCTCTCGGTCTCTCAGATAAGGGAGACAGCCAGCAAGGTCTGGCACATCAAAGCACGGAATGGTGAGGTAATAAATGCCTCACCCTTCCAGGAGAATATATGGGTGCGGTGGACCTTGGAGACCCTGGATCTCAGGCACGGTAGTACAGGGGGGGATCCCACTCCTCCCTGGGCGGAGGAGGGGGCTCAATTAGTCAGCCGCAGGCTGGCCTGGAGGGGTTTGGTGCGCAGCCCCCCACACATTACAAAGGCTCGGGGCCTCTCTGGGGCTTATATAATGAGCCATGAACAGTCCTAAAACACAAACTGTTTGTCAACCCTGCACGGGGACCCAAACAGTATCTGGAAGTTCGCTGTTGACTCAGCATCTTCCAGCTCTTTTTCTTTGCCACAAAACCCTCCCACCACAGAAAAAGGGGAGAAGAACAACGGAAAAAAACTCAGGACACCGTACGGTGGCCACAACAAGTCGTGGGACAAGAAAGGCGGCACGGGCCAGAAGGGGTCACCTCTGGACCTGGTGCCCAAAAGGATGCTTTCTCATGATTACGTGTATTGTTTATGTTTCCTATAACCATACTTGAATCAATAAAAACATACGGCCTTTTAATGCCAACACTTGACCAAATTGTTGAGGTGAAATCTTTCAGGGGGTAGGGAGCAAGGGTCTTGAGGCATGGCGCCCATCCCGTACAACACCATAGGTATGGCTGCTGTATATGGGTACAACAGTTACTGTGTTTCCTCGGCAGGCTTTGCAGAAGGCACAGCAGCACCATCTTGAGAGTGTGTTGTTGACGCTGCAGGGTTGCGGGCCTCAGTGCCTGCTCCGGTCTCCGGGCCAGTCCAGCCCCCGGAAAACAGTGAAAACTCGCCTCACACCTTCAGAACCCCATTGCTCGGGGTCCGCTCCATAACATCAAGCGGGAAGTTCAATATTTTCTCCGTTCACAACAGGCTTCACACGGAGGCCATGAACAGAGCAGCCACATGAGTGGTGCTGCTAGCCATGCCCCCTTAAATTGTGCTTCTATTGTATTACCATGTAAAAATGTACAGCCGCGTACTGTTGTATTGGATACTTTGTTGCAAGGCCCTAGCTTCAGGTCGGACCTCATTGCTGCAACACGCTGCTTGTTCAAATCCATTGAAGCTGTGCGAAGTGCAGCCGAGTACTGTTGTACAGTATTGCTATTGGACTACTGTTATCAGCGAGTGGGGGAGTCTGCAACAGCATTACAGTCATCTCTGTTGTACATGTATGACTTAAGAAACAGAGTGGAGAGCTCAAACATGATTGCCAAAAATAATGCTTACTGAGCTAGCACAGGCATTGCATCTGCCTGACTCTCTGGTGGAAATGATTAACCAAACAAGACAAAGTCTCCTTTGTTTGCAACATTGCAGTTAAATGTATGAAATCACAAGCTTCGTCCCGATGGTTGTTGCAAATGAAAACACAGATTGATTGTCGCTACGTGGATGAAGAGGTGGAGGCGGAGGACAATTACCAGGAGCATGATAAGGAAGGCATAATTGGTGAACGTGTACAAGCCAGAAATGAAGATTCGTACCTGAATAGCGCCCTTATTCTTTCTGATTATTAAAGTGGGAATTCAGATACCTTCTCCCTATCACCTCTCCATTTGCAAAGAAGTGACTTTGCCTCAGTGTTGAAACAAGCAAATTACGGTTTATTGAGCCATAATGCTTTCAGCTCTAAATTGTGTACTGTCCCCATTTGTTAGATATGAAAATATTAACGTTGAGGTAAAAGAAAATATAGTCTTACTAACATCTCTTATAGAAAGGCTGTATCTCATATTCCTGTTAAATGACCTTCAAATCAATTCTCAGGTAAAGGCTATTAACACTCAAATGAGCAAGGAAGTGTGAGTGATTGAGTGTACGCGTGGAGTTTTTATGCCTTCGGGTGTAATGGAAGACGACTTAAAATCTTAGGTGGCGGAATGGAGTCAAAGACTCTCGTTCCGTGCTGGAACTCCCTAACCCTTTTACCCTTTAATCTATGAAGTCCATCAAAGTCTGCTGAGAAACCGTCTGAAAGCAGTACTGTATGCTATTGTAATACTCCTTCCTTTCTTCCTGCAAATATTGATACAACCAAGATCAGGATGACTAAAATGGACAGACAGTCTGTTCTCAAGTCCTCTTCAGGAGTGCTGTTAAGAAGAAGATTGCTGGAGTTATACAAACGACTCCTTTGGCAAGTACAGGGTAGAGGTGGCCTCAAGGAGGCATGAAGAATACCCAATGAACACAAACAAAGGACTGTGACACTCCACTGGGGCGGAACCATCTAAATAGAATACAAATATAGAAAGGAAGCAATGAGAAGCAAAGTAGGCATGAAGCTTGGCAGATCCGGAAAGTTCAAACCTGAGAGCAAGAAGCTAAGTCGAGGAAGAGAACCTCCAGTCGGGAGGACACCCACAGCAGAGTGCATGAGTATTTGGCAGCCCGACGCAGAGCAGGCCTGACTGGAAGCTGGAAAATGACCAACGGAGGCATGACCTCGAGGAGGTGAACTGAGCGGTCCATTAACTGTGCCGACACCGTCTGGCTGGGGACCCTGTGGAGCCAAAGCCTGGCAGTGGGCAGCCAAAAGAGAGGAAAAGAGGACGTTCCATGGGAACGCATCAACCCAACACCTCAGGAAGAAAAGGCAACCTGGCTCCAACAAAGAAGAGGTAACAGGAGTCACAGGAGATGAGACCTGTTAGGGGATTGGGAAAGGGTGCTAAAGCTAAAGAAGACATCAGGAGTAATCTCCCTCATCTCGGTAACTGTATACCGAATGGGAAGAAAACATAGGGAGAAATCTCCCATATCTTAGTAATTGTCTCAGAAGTACCAAATGGGAAGTAGACATCGGGAGTGATTTCCCTCGTCTCAGTAATTGTATCAAGAGTATTGAAAGGAAAGAAAAGAGTGGGAGTAATCTCCCTCATCTCAGTAATTGTATCAAGAGTACTGAAAGGAAAGAACGCCTCAGGAGTAATCTCTCTCATCTCCAGAGTTGGGATAGAAGTATCAAGTGTGAAGGTTACACCATTATTGATATTCCTTGTCTCAGTAGTGCCAAAGAGACTGATAGAAAAGAACATATTGGGAGTAATATCCATCAACACTCTATCGTCAAAAGAGACATTAAGGATAGAGAGCGCCACAAGAACAATCTCCTGTATCAGAGTATTAGGAGAAGTCAAAGACACTATGGCAATTGTTTACCTTGTTTTTACTGACAAGAGGAGTGGAAAAAAAGACAAGAAATAAGACAAGAAATAACTGTGTGCGGGAAACAACAGCAGTGCATAACTTTTAAAGGCAGCCCAAGGAAGGCTTGGAAAAAAGTGCAAAGGTTGATAAAAACTGTTGCAGGAAAATATCCAAAGTTAGCCACCAGCTGAACCAACCGAACCAGTAGAAGGGAGTCATTCTCTGTGTTCTTTCGCCTAAATTATTGAATCAGAAACTAAGACAAAAGATTACTAAACATCAGCATGGAGGCTGACCTAGTCGACTGGAAGGAGACAACAGTTGTTGAACTGTGGGACCAGGAGAAGGGAGGCATTCGCCTGGAATCCTCTATAAGTGTGCACCTTGAACTATTATCAACAACTCATAGAAATACGCCCCTAGGGCTGATCCCATTGCACAGGAGAAGGGAGTCATTCTCCTGGAGCCGTTTGTGTTAATCTCTTGTGTTAGTGGTAGGGCTAGACTAGGTTAGTTTGGACAGAGGATGGACATTTTGAGTTTGACAACCACCCTGACGATGAGCACCCAAGTTTTTCTTTAGTTAGGTACGTGTGATGAATCTATTGAGATCATCACGAAAACCCCAGTATGGGCCTCCTCTCATGTGGCGAGGGGAAAGCATTCGCTACCTGATTCTGACCCTGGGGGCAGTATTATGTGGGAGGATCAAATGGGAGGAGACTCATATCAGAGGGAATCAGTGATCTCTTTAACTCATGATTCCCTTCATTCTCCCTGAAGCATTGATGGCATAGCCTAAAGTAGAGCAAACCAATGTAACTGCTATGCAATCCATTATGGAATTGAAGATCCATAATGTCTGTGGTACTGAGACGAGGAAGAAGACCCAAGAGTCAATGAGGACCAGAGGTGCTATTGAACAGTATGTGCAGTCTAGTTGTTGTAGAGCAAGACACCTGGGCGGGACATTTAAGCTAGAGAATGAGCTTCAGCTGGAGAGAGACGCAGTAGGAGTAGTAGAGGCAGAAGCAGTCCGGAGTTCTGGGATTACTGAAGAAGCAGAAGGAAGAGTGCCAGCTGAAGCTGACACAAGAAGAGAAGGCGTGCAGTGTTGCAGAGTGCATGCAGCAGGAAGGAGGATCGTGGACGGCAACAGGAAGAGAATCCCAGCCATAGGGGAGACATGCTCCCAACCCAACGTGTGTTGCTTCGGTGTGCGTGAGGACGCAGAGGCCCAACTGAGCTGGCAGAGGTCTAGGGAAGAGCAGTGCAGACCGCTGAAGTTACGCGTTAGCTGCCAATGGAGTGGGCAAAACACAGAAGGTCTGCAGAAGCAGCAGGAAGTGAAGCAGAGATGCCAAATGAGACCGGTGAGTTGATCTAGAGTTAAAGGTTACCCTGGAGTACTCTGAGCAGGACATTTGGCAGTAACCAATAATTTTGAATACTGACGTAGAGAGGCGACAAGGGCACAATTGTCCTTGCTTGAGTTTTTAGTTTGGGGAAACCTGGAACCCACATTGCCAAGAGTCAAGAGACTATAAAAAAAAAAGGAAGACATTGTTCAGCCCTCCCCACATGGCATACTGGTTTGGACAACTTTGGAACAAACATTGCCACTAAGACAAATTGAAGTTGTAGGTGTTTTCTTCCTGGCAGGGAGTTAACCAGGAAAGGGATCACTAGTAATTAGTCCTGGCAGGCGAGTATGCCAGAAAAGAAGAAGATGTTTTGAAGAAGTATAGTTGTGGAAAAAAGGTGTGGTGGAAAGAACATATTAACCCTATTATCATTTTGATAAACTGTTGCATCACCAAAGGTAGTTGCTGTGCTATATTGACAAAAGTATTCCATTAGAAGAATAAGTGTGATAGGCTAGTAATTACTTTACATCCTGAGGAAAACAATTGCCTTTGTTTATGAACTTGTATTTTGTGAAAGAGGCATTTGCCTTACCAAGACGAATACTGTGGAAGACAACAGTCGCTTTCATTTTTTAACAAGTGTTTGTGAAAGAGACATTTACTTAAGCAAGTGGAAGGACACAGTGGAGGGAAAAGACATTTTGTATTGAAATGAACAGAACATCGTTGAATCAGAACTTTTGCAAGGGTATTCCTGAATTGATCTAGGGGAAGGGAACCCAAACCTGGTCACAAGGAGTACTTTCTAAAACCTCTAAGTTTGAGCTTTTACACTATTTTGTTGAACACAAGACTGCCAACTATTCCTTGTATACTTTTATTTTATGTATTAGTGTGAGGGTCAGAGACATTTTGAACACTAGGTCATCTTTCTTTGGTTTTAGTTTGCTAGGTAGGGACATCCTCATTAGGATAGGGAAAGACAAGTGTGTATCTCACCCCTTTTCAATTTAATAAATGGGAAACATTGAGAAATCTATATCTTTTTTTCCGTCTCCCATTTCTGACCCATCAGATATGGTGGCAGCAGTCGGATCGGACTCAATTGATACAAATCAGGGAACCCTTACATTTGAGAAACTTAGTAAAAGAGCCTCTGATCCCACTATTGTTACTGAGCAATCTTTAAGATTCTATATATGTAATAGTAGAGGTGAATTACTTCAACCAGGAGACGTAGCATTGATATCCTCAGACTTGGCTCTTGTTCCCCCCCTGCGGCACTTACAACAGACTCGCCTCTAAGTCAGGCAGGCCTGGTGCTATGGCTTAGATGTATTGGCTGGAGTGATTGACCCTGATTATATAGGGGGATATCAAAGTACTGATGCAAAATAACAGGAAAAAGCCCTACCAAATTAAATCAGGGGAATAAATAGTCCAAGGAATATTGGAGAAAGCTCTGTTTCCAAAACCTCAAGAAATTCCGAGCAGTGATTAAACTGAGAGAGGGACTCTGTGCTTTTGTGTTTTGGAGAAGCAGATAAAGAACTTCCTCCTGATCCAGTAGTAAAACCTATCCCCATATTCAAAGAAGAGGCTATGGTTATTCCACATTTAGCTTTTGCTCAAAGAAATGATTCCTTGCTAGCAGAGTGATTTCTTCAGGTATTTCCAGAAAAGGAAGGAAGGGAAAAGACTGGGCCATTTTCTTTCTCTAAAGTCTGGACTGTTATATGGGAGAGATGTTGGACCGGAGTGTATGCCTAGGTTGCAGTTCATGGTACCTAAAAGCCATAAGAATATTGCTCTGGAGATTGCTGACTCTCATTTAATAAGAGGACATCTGGGAACTGAAAAACTCAGACGCAAATTGCGAACCAAGTTTACTGGCCAGGAATTTATGCTGATATAAATAATTGTATCAGTAGTTGTGCCTTATGCCAGAAAATCAGCACTCAAATTCCTCCTCCAGTTCCCTTGTAATCCTTGCCAATTATAGATATACCCTTTTCCCAGATAGGAAAGGATATGGTGGTCCTTTAGAAACCTAAAAACTAGGGAATCGACATGTACTGGTGATCTTAGATTATGCAACCTGTTACCTTGAGTCTATTCACTTATGGAATAATACTCTGGGTTCGAAATTGCCAGGAACTGGGAGATATTTAGCTCCTACTTATAGCCAAGGGGAGCCTGGTTAGCTTGAAAACAACAGCTGCCGTGAGCTATTTTTTACTCCTGTGACAAGTTGTGTCATACAAACCTTGCTATGCGATATTAACTGTGTATGTTTGGGAATGTATATAAAGGAGAATAAATAACACACCTAAGGGACAGTTAGAGAATATTAGATAGTATAACATGGACAAAAAGTTAGAATTTCAATCTGGGGATAAAGTTTGATTTGCTGTGCACGGTGTACTAGCTGCTAGTTTGCCTGCCAAACTGGTTATGCCCAGTACCCAGGAGCTGCGTTTTGCTCTTGGTCAACAAATGCAAATTTCGATCCCTGAATATTTCACAGCAGATCTTAAAACACCTACTTCCCTTCTTCTCTAGAATTGAGCTTCCAAAAGAGATTTGGACAGATCAGGGGTTATTATTATTAGTATGGTATTTATTGAATGTGTACCTAGCTTCGAGAAGCAACGGATACATAAAAGAGCGCTTTTCAGATGTATACAACAGTACAGATGCATAACGGAGCACTTTTCAGATGTAACAACAGAACAGATATACAGCGGGGGGTAGGATACAGAGAGGCAGATAGGAGGGTATAGCTGTACCGGCTGGTGAGGAGGAGAGGGGTGGGCGGTGTCTAGCGAGTCAGGTGGCATGAGGGGTGACATGATGGCCTAGGTGTTGAGGAGGAGAGACCCCTTGAAGAGTTGGGTTCTGAGTTCTTTTCTGAATTGGTGGTGTGTGGGGGTGAGTCTGATGCTGATGGGGAGGAGGTTCCATAGTCTTGGGGTGTAGGCAGAGAAGGATTGTTTTCTGGTCCCTTCCTTTTTGCAGCAGTGGATTACAAGTCTGCACATGTCCAGGCTTCTGGTAGTGCGCTGTCGAGCGGAGTTTCTTGGTGAGGTCGCTGGGTGACTTGAGGGTGACTGCCTTATAGATGATGCAGCAAGACTTGAAGGTGATTTGTGCATGCACTGGGAGCCAGTGAAGGTCGATGAGGGCCTGGGTGATGTGGTCGTGTGTAGACATTTGATGAGGCATGCACCCGCATGTAGGAGACTTCTCAGGGACCCGAGGGAGGACGAGGGGAGGACTTTGAGGAGTGCATTGCCCCCATGCAGGTGGGATAGGACCAGTGCTTGAATGGTGGATCTGAAGCTGTCCGGAGGCATCCAAGTTTATGAGTAAACTTATGGCAGAGGTTAAGGAGATCCTCCAGATTAAAAGTTTATGTACCTCCATTTACCACCCCAAAAATAATGGTTTGGTGGAAAGATTCAATCAAACTTTGAAACATATCTTTACAAAGTTAGCAGAAGCAGATGGGAAGAATTGGGACATTATGATACCATAAGCGTCTTTACCAATAGGAAAACACCTCAGTCTTCTACTGGAGCCTCCCTATTCGAGCTCTTGTATGAGAGAGAACCAAGACATGTACTGGATATGTTACGGGAAACCTGGGAAGAGAGAGAAAAAGCTACCCTGCCCTTATCTTAAACTGCTTAGCAATTGTATTGCGTCTATTTGGCCCTAGCGGAAGAACCCAAACACTTACGTCTCCCCCGCCCCTCTTCGCAATAATAAGTAATTGGACTCAGATTAGAAGAAACATGCATACATCATATTAGGTTATAAAAATGGCACGTTACAGGCCTTTTATTCATGCCAAATGACTATATAATGAGCAAATAGTACACCAATACATACAATCATATACAAATAGATATAGATAAATAGATATAGATTAGAATATAAATTGCATCACCGTTAAACATGAGGCAGGGGAAAACTTAATCCTGGCCACCAGATAACACTGCTTAGTCCCTCAGCAGGATGGGGGCGAAGAGATTATTGTGGGCAACGGGGGTTTAAGCGGAGCGTCCTCCCTTTCAGCGAGACTGCAACACCCGGGGTTCAACATCCAACTCTGACCTTTCCGTGATGCCATCTCCTTTATGGGGCATACCCCCCCTTCAACTACGTTCTGCCCTCGGCTGAAAGGCAGATCACAAGTTGAAGAGACAAAGGGTAGAAAAATCCAGTTGGAAGTGGAAAAATCCTGCGCTCCTCTACTTGCATGCATTCCCAGACCCCTTATCGTGCAGCTGCAGCGCACTCCAACTCCCCTTATATATTCGTCCTTCACTGGACAATACAATAACTATTCTCAGTAGTCAGTCCACCTGCAAAATATCTATGTGACCTTGCACTGTTTTCCCTGCTACATGTTCATTCTGTGAGGCTTGCGGAAACACAGACTTTATTACTGCAATGGGAGATGAGTGTTCAAAATGGCTGCGTATCAACGCCATTTTATTCTGGCTCGCATATTACATACTAGCATTACACTCCACCCCTTGAACACTCAACTACCATAACCGGTATGTTGTTTATGAGAAGCACAAAATCCATAAATCATTTTCCATATATTAGGAATACACGAAACACAACAACAAAGGCCAATTAAAACTATAGCAATACCAAAAAGCCAAAGCAAAGCAGAACGCAATGATTCAGGAATCCAGGATAATAAATATTCCCACCAGTTTTCATATCGATCCTGCATTACTTTCGCAACTAGACCCTTTGTGTTCTTAATATGCTTTTCAATATAGCGGGAATGATCACCTAAATCAAAACAACACATGTCTTCTATTGCGTTACAACCGAAGTTATGTTTCAAAAATAAGTAATCAATAGCAGCTCTATTCTAAAGAATAACTTTTCTAAAATGTCTATTTTCTAATAACAATTCAGGTAATGCTTGTGTGGTTTCATTAAGACCTTTGACTACTAAACAAGCAAGCTTAATCATGGTTGTATAAGTATCCCAAGCTAAACCCCAAACACCAATAATAGAAATAGTTAGGGCTAACACCTCAACCTCCGCAAACAAATGTACATCAGAAATGCAATCAGGAGATAAGGTATGATAAGAAGCAGCACGTACAGAACCTCTAATTGCAGGTGTCAATGGGTACATCATTAAACCAAGCCTCGTCAAAGCACAGGGGCCACCTGAAATATTAGCAGGAATATAGGAATAGGAAAAATTACCACAAGAAAATAACCAACCAGGTGGAAGTGTAACATGCTTCAAGTGGCTAGCAGTGATGATAGAAAAGTTGCATATCATATTGTTATAAACATCAGTGCACATTTCAATAGATCTTGTACACAATTGTTTTTTAAAATCAGTACTTTTCAATAGTTTTTCCAATTTCAATTGTTGACATTTTTTGATATATGTAGCATCGCATGTCATGATATATCCAAACATCAGCAGGAGCAATGTCGTGTGTGATAACAAACGTCATATTATTATATTTATGAATCGTGCCCTTGCAAAATTTCACATATTCTTATAATGAAATCGAATTTTGAATGTCCGAATGTTGCACCAAAGAATCATCGTGCAACGTGCCAAATAAGCTTTTCAAAACAAATGTGGGTGTTGGAATGGCCACTAAACAAGTAGAAATAAGGTCCATAGAACTGTGCACATCCGACAGCCAAAAGTGCAAAATGTTAAACACTCTTTGGGCCAAATAGACCGAAACATTTCCAGGTTGTTTGACTAGAGCAGAATATGTGTGATGGGAAAAGGAAGTAGTAACTCCTGGAGGAGACAAAGGTAAAACTCTGTTTTTGTGCTCACGTCGTTTTCTGAATGCAATCCGATAAGAAGCAATAGATGCATCCTCGGAAGTGTAAGTAGTAGGCAGTGAATCATTATCCATCCAGATGCCACGTTCCACTTGCAGAATGGAGAAGTCTGCCACATCCTCGGACATGAACCCGGACTCTCCCGAAAGGACTCTAACGTGCCAGACACAGGCACTCAGCACACTCAGGATCTAAAACATAGTTTCAGAATAGAAAGATATCAGTGAAGAACATTATTCACGCAAATAACACTTATCAGCAGGAATATGCGTCCATTTTTTTTAACCAGGTTCCATAACTAAAACTAGTTGATCATTTCCGGATGCTATTACATTAGCAGGCACGGGCGGACCAGTAGGTTTCTCTACCCATACCTTTGCACCAGGAACCATTGTGTCAGATGAGCCAAACCCTCTATTCCCACGAATAGTCAATGCAGTGGGAGGTTCACCTTTAGTTATCATGGATATTTTAACAGGTACCACAATTCACTGTGCAATTCGATCTCCATTGTGAATCGGTAGCATATTTTCACCACTGTTCAAAAGAATAACTTTAATGACACCTTGATAATCCACGTCAACTATACTGCCCAATACTTGGATACCTTTTAGGGCCAATCCTGATCTTGGAGCAATTAAACCCATGTGTGCAGAAGGGATATGTACACCAAAGCCAGTATCGATAACAGCAATACCTTTAGGTTGCAAGCAGATCTCCTCTCTAGCATGTAAATCCACCCCTGCAGACTCCAGAGTGCTGCGATAAAGAGCCAAAGCACCAGTAGATGTTTCCCAATAAAGCAAAGTTTCATGTGCACGGGGTGGATTCATTTGCAAAGCTGGCGTTAACATACACATTAATGGAGTTTCACCATTAGCAATAGGACGGTTGTTTAAAATTTGGACAGCTTCAGATAAATGGTTGCGCCAGCCTCGCAAAGTACCATCTCCAATTTTGCGCAATATGTTGTTTCACTAAACCGTTCATGCGTTCAATCAGACCAGATGCTTACGGGTGATAAGGGACGTCTAAAATCCATTCTTTCCCTTTCTCAATGCAATAATCAATTACCATTTTACCTTTAAAATGGGAGACATTGTCACTCTGAATTTCTAATGGGCTTCCATAATATACAGCCACCTGATCAAGTAATTTAATTGTATTCAATTGGGTAGCTCTCTTGCATGGCAACGCCATTAGATAGCCTGAATATGTGTCCACAATCGTACATGCATACTGGCAACCTTTACTTATAGGCATAGGGCCAATATAATCAATTTGCCAAATTTGACCTGGTAATTTTCCACGTTTCAACGTGCCATGAATTATGTGAGGAATAGACCAATGTTTTTGATAATGGCATACAGGGCATTGCAAAATCACAGTTTGTACAACTTCTAATGGGATGTTAATACCCCTATCTTGCACCCACCTGATAGTAGCCTTCTCTCCGAGATGTCCACTTTTCTGGTGGGCCCATTTAGCAATTCCCTCCAAGTCTTCCTCTTCAGCTTTTGAGTCCATAATTTGAATTCTTGCAATTCCATCTGCAACAGAATTGAACCATTGTTCCAATGAATCTGTTGCACAATGTGCATCCACCTGATTACTGTAACAGCAGTATGCATCAGCATATCAGCAATATCTTGCCATATTTCTTTTCCTCACAATTCTTTATTATGAATTTTCCAACCATTCTTTTTCCAAGTCAGCAGCCAAACTACCAGACCATTAGCAACAGACCATGAATCAGTATAAATATGACATGTACCAGGTGATTCTTGTTTTAATGCTTGATATACAGAATATCATTGTGAAAACTGACTACTCCTTCCTTTTCCTGAGGTAGTAAGTACCTTTTTTGTTTTGGGATTGTATGCAACTGCTTTCCAATATCGCTCAATCCCTATATATTTAGCTGTGCCATCAGTAAACCAGGCATGTTCAGTTTGCTCAACAGATAATTCTCCAAATGGGATTCCCCCATTAACTGGAGAGTGTTCAATCATTATGTCACCCCCCGGTTCGAGATCAATTAGCAGCACATCTGCCACTTGTTCATTTTACCAGGCTTGGCATGGTCTTGTATTCCATTTAATAACACTAGCTTCCTGAGCATGCCTAGCTTCCTGAGCATGCCTGTGTGTCTTTGGAGAACTAAGGTCCCACTGCATGATAGGTATTTCAGGTCGTATAATGATGTCATGACCCACTGTCATCTGTTCAGTGTCTATTAAAGCCCAATAACAGGCTAATAATTGCTTCTCAAGAAGGCTATATCTATTACCTGCATCAGGTAATTTCCTACTCCAAAACCCCAAAGGTACTCGTTTTCTGTCCTGCTTTTGCCATAGACTCCAATTCACGTAGGAATCTTGAGTAGAGACGTTCAGTTCAACTTCATCTTCCCTCAATGGCGATAAATCAAGCACTTTTTGAACAGTACTTTTAGCCAATCGAAATGACCTGTCTTGTACCTCACCCCATAAAAACTCACATTTTTTACGGGTAACTTTGTAAAGGGGCGCCAAAATTTGTCCCAAATGTGGGATGTGCTGCCTCCAAAAACTGAATAAACCAATAAACTGTTGTGCTTGTTTTTTAGTCTTTGGAGTGGGAAATTCAAGAATTTTCTGCTTAGCTTTAGGCACCATTTCACAATGTCCGTTATGCCATCATATTCCTAGAAAAATAACGGTCTCAGCTGAACGTTGCGTCTTTGCTTCATTTATTTCCCACCCTTCTCTGCCCAAACCTTCCATAATAAGGTTCAAATGCATGCGCACACTTTGCTCATCTTTGCCTTGAATCAGTATGTCATCAATGCAGTGCACAATTTGCACATCAGGTTTACATGGAATTTTATCCAAATGCTCAGCCACCAGCCGGAGACAAATAGTCGGACTATGCATGTAGCCCATAGGCAAACGATTAAACGTGTATTGTCTCCCGTTCCAAGAAAATGCAAATTGATCTTGGGACTCAGTTGCAATCGGTATTGTGAAAAAGGCATTAGCCAAATCCAACACCGCGTACCAGGTGCCTTCAACTTTTGTATATTCTCAATCAAGGTTACAGCATCAGGTACCGCAGGCACCAATGGAGAAGTATATTTATTCAATTCACGGTAATCAATTGCCATCCTGTAACTGCCATCAGGTTTTTTGACAAACCAGATCGGATTGTTCCAGGCAGTAGTCACGGAATGTAACACGCCTGCTTCCACATAATCTTTGATAGTATTTGAAATCTCCTTTTGCCCACCCGGAACTCAACTTGTTTAGTTGCTATTGGAACTTGCACAGGGGGTATTTTTAATTGACCCACTACAACAGGTGAACAAATAAAAGCATTTATGCCAAATTGATATATTTTACCTCCTAATCCTAGGGTCAGCCCCTTTAGAATATCAAATCCAATAATGTATTCCGCCAAGGGAACGATCAATACCTGATAAGTGTCTCTCTTCAACTGCCCGATTTTCATGTCAATTTTAGTTTGCACCGCTGGGATTTCTTCACCACCCAATCCAGTAATCACAAAATGTTTACCTTTGAATCTGGAAGGATTTCAGTGAATCAGAGGCCTCCACTCCAGTTTCAATTAAAGCACAAACCTCCTGTATATTACCGGAATGCCAGAACAATTTTACTTTATCATGAGGTCGTCTGTCTATTTTAACATGGGTTGTTGACACCGAAGCTTCACCAATACCCTATTCATCTTTAGAATTAGTGCTTTTCGATTCTCTGTCTACTAATGCACTCACCATTTTTCTCAAATCAGCATATGTTGGCTGGGAGGGTATCAAAATATGAAAGAGTTCTTCATCACCCCCCTCCTGTGACGATCCAAAAGGATCTAATTAATCTTTGGTTTATGCAAATCTTGTCGTTTGACTTGTTTATAGCGCTCTTTTCCATCCAAACCTTGTTTTCTATACAACAAATACATCTCACATGTTGGAATTCCATCTATTTATTGCCTAGGGACACCATCTTTCAGTAAAGCCGAAAACATATCCTTCCTGGATAAGGGGGAATCTCTGCTATCAAATCTCTTACCAGGAGTACGCTTTTCTGATCGACTCTCTCATGAAATTGTTCTTGGGATTTGTCCCATTCACCCAAATCTGACAGTTGTCTAATTGCCTCCACGACCTCATCAGTGACTTTTCCTGTCATTCCCACCAATAAGGTCATTATAACGTTTTTATATGCAGGAGGGGCCGTACGTATAAGCGAATTTCTAGCTGAGACAGACAAATGTACCATTCCCATATTTTCCGGAGTATCAAGATGAATAGCTTCATTCATAGCATGCTCTCTTATCCTTGGAATCGTCTTCTTTAATGTATACCAATTTTTATCATTTGTCGGCCAGTCCGACGTAATCAGATACTTGTGATTACATCCCTGTGCAGCCAATTGTAAAAGAGATAATTGTCCATCATCACCATTTTGATGATGAGGAGGACCTGCACGCAATGTCTCCTGAATTTCAACATCATTAGTCAAAGGCAAAAATCTAGCAGAATCTGTCGTGTCAACCAACAAACCCGCAGCCCCTCCATCAAATAATCTAACCATCCAAGCCAGCAATGATTCACCAGTTTTTTGTGTTAGTCTATTGATTATTTCACCAACTTCTTGTTGCGAATAATCTTCAAGGGCTGTCATATCTATAACACTGCCTCCTAGATTCAATGGATGGCGACCCATCTTTCTGCGAATGACGGGATTAATCGTCACCTCTTTACATTCGGGTTTCGCCTTTGTTATAGAATCAGATGTATCAGAATCACTGCTCGTAGTAATACTATCAAAAACATCGCCATCCCAATGATCAGGATCCCAATTCACATCTTCGGCAGCAATTACCGTCACTACCTTATGTGAATTAACCTTTCCTCTTCTTTTTCGATATTTATATCGTGCGACTCTTACCACAGCACGTTCAGCTACAGCTTGATATTTATCAACTTTGTCATGACATAACTTCAATTGAAGTTGTTACATTAAAGCAATTTGTTTTTCAGCAGCCAATTTTTTTCTTACTTTTGAAACGAAGATTGCAATTCCAGATTCACTTGGTGCATCTTTCTGAACGCATGCAGTAAAATCCATCCCCTTCTCCTGAGAGCTGAACATTCTTTCCCCTTGTAGAGGAGGTCCCAAATAAAGCCTGCAATCCAATCGCCCATTTTGAAGTACCAGGAACGTTCACACCAATATATGTGACATATGATGAGCAAATAAACCAGCAGAGAGCCGCAGTAGGGCTCTGCCCAGTACCCATCAGAAGAGCAACACCTATTGAAGTACCAATACCCAGCCAACCATGGACAGTAAGGTATCCATTCAGAAACCCCTACCAACTAATGAGACGAAATGAAGATTGCCTAAGTACCGTCCCGGAAGAAACCAAAAAGGCCTTAATGGAAGACGAATGGGGATGTCACGAGAGCCCAGACCGACTCACATATAGAAGAAATGACAACCAAAAAATGACACACAGAGACGAAACACCATGAATAAAGATATTGTGAACCCAAATGAAGAGAACGGTGTTGAAAGAAAAAGATGCTTAAGCTGTAAGAAGGATGAAGATATTCAACCTGCTAACGCCTGTACATATCCTTGGAACCGCAAGATAGCTAAGAAAACAGTGGTGTTTGCTATGCTAAGTAGAAGAATAGCGCGGCAAGCGCCATTATACATAATCTACCTCAAAATAAAGCACAATGTTATAAGTGCGATTCCACTTTGCACGAAAAGCAGAATCAACTCAGGTTACTAGAGGCCAAGCAAGACAAGATTCATATTCTAAGCAAAAGGAGAAGAGACGGCTGAATCAAAACTCAGCAGATGCACCTCGTGCCAGGAGAGCCAAGATCATACCAATGGAAGTAACGAACAGTAGCTACATATAATTGAAACTTAAGAACAGAATATCCTGTCTTTGAAAGGTCGAGATAAGGAGGCGTACGCAGGTGGCAAGCCGAATAAGAATTAAATGCACAAATTGAGAAAAACTAGACAAATTCACGGTGTGGGTAGCACGTGACCAGCCGAACGAGAAGGAGCACGTGTTCACACCTACGCTAGGCATCCGCCCAGACAGAGATATCAGAAGTTTTCCAGACAGAAGATGCAGTTTCGAGGCCAACCACAGTAAAATAATAGACACAAAGTTGCTGAAGCGATGATTAATTGCAACATTAATTGGAGGAAGGCCGGGTAGCTGAGGGGGCACCCTGCACCTGGCTCACCGTTCTGCGTGCTGCTAAGTAAAGTGGAAATGTATGAATGGGTTTGGTGCCAACCCAATCATAATGGACCAAATAATCTAGGGTCCTATAGTTAGTAGAACCAATGGGACGTCATACTTTTAGTGACGTCTACAGTAGTCATTTTTGAAGGAAGGGCTTAGATGCCCACCTGACAGTGTTTATCCAATCCCCTCACTCCGATACCATATACAGATATAGTACCTATATTAAAGTTACCTTTTCCTAACCAATAAAATTGCATGTTAACTTTTGACTGTTGCACGTCAATTATGATGCGTTTTGAGTATAAAAGTTATGATTTGTATGAAGTTCATTGGAGTTGAAGCGAGACGGACTATCAAATCACTGCTGATTGCCATGACTCCCCGTTTTTTGTACTTGTCATTAAACGGACTCCCTTTGCAAAACCATTGAGTTGTCCTTATTGATTGGTGTTGGAGTTTTAAATCTGCACCCCCATCCATCTCAAGGTGCAGCTATCTCGTTTTAAAGTACTTTGGAGCAAACCTCGGCTCTCTGGGCCGGCCAGAGGTCTCCTGAGTTCACCCTTCTCTACCGGGACCGATTGTAAACAGTTAATCAGTTTGTCCGGACTTGCTTCTCCTATGCTAGTATCCCATGTTTCACTCAATCCTGCACCACATGCCCAAGTCTGTGTGATTTTATCATAAGGGTTGTTTGACCATCCCGGGATCATTGTATCTGGGAAATCTCCACCAGCAGAGCTACTCTTTTTTTTTTTTAAATAAAGAGGCCATAATAACAGAATAGATTTTTCACATCCCACACGTTAACAAAAATACACAATCACACAATAAAATATCCAATGATCGTTTTTCCCCAAGACATTTTTTTTCCCACTTATTCTTTTTTTTAATATCATATTTTATTGGTTTTTATAACATACAACTGCTGGTCCTTACCGGGCCAGCTCACATTACCATAATAACAATAACATTCAATGGTATACGTGCTCATACAGATTGCATACATTGCATAGCATTTCTCATGGCGGGTCTCCGCTGCACTGTTCATATCCCGTATCTCATGCTATCAAGGCATTGAGATTCGAAAGTTCATATAGTGTCTTCCCAGCGTTGCCAGATCTTATCTGCTTTTTCAGGACATCCCCTGGCTCTATACACTCTCCTCTCAATGGCTATGCAGATTTGTACATCTGTGATCCACTGGTTTACATGTGGCAGTTGTGCCGCTCCCCAGAATTGGGCTATATTTCTTCTGATTATCGCAGTTGCGGTCATCAAGCAAAGCTTTTCATATCTGGACAAGTCTATTTCGCTGTCTGCTCCCAGTAGCAATAGTTTAGGGTCCCTGGGGATTGTTTGCCGTAGGACCTTCGGCAGGATATCACAGCATTGCTGCCAGTAGTGACTGATATGTGGGCACTCCCACAGTATATGGAAGAAGGTTCTCTTCTCTCCACGGCAGCGTAAACAGTTGGGTTCCGTTATTTTACCCCAGCGGTATAAGGCCACTCTCGGGTAGTAGATCCTATGCAATATTTTAAGCTGAACTAGCCTTAGTCTGGTCGAGATGGCAGTTTCCCGGGGTACAATAGGATCTGGACCCAGTCCTCTGGCATAATCTCCCCAACCTCCTCTTCCCACTTTGTCTTCAGCCGTGTCAGTTCTGGTGTGGCAAAGGAGGTTATAACGTTGTACATCACTGTGGTGACCTTCGCCTGGATATGATCTGTGATTACATTTCGTTCCAGTGGGGTACTATCTGGCATGTTGGAGAGGGCAGGGAGATGTTGTTGTAGTGCATGTCAGAGTTGTGTATAGTGGTATCGTTTCGACTCTGGGAGGTTAAAGGACAGGGCCAGATCCTCATAGGATCTAATGTTGTCGTTCTCTGTGATGTCCTCCACCTTTCCTATACCACATCTCACCCATGTGGGCCATTCTGGCAGTTTGGTTACCTCGGGGAGGTTCCCATTATTCCATAGGGGCTGTAGTGGTGTGACCTTGTCTTCCCACCCTATAAAAGCGTGCGACTCCCTCCAGATGCGGGGTGTCTGTGTTGCCATTTTGCTGGGACCTGCTCTGAGTGTTGCAGCATATATCTTCAGGGGGGATGATGCAGTCTATTTTTTGGAACGTCTTTTCCGGTATGTGGAGTGGGGCATTCTGGAGTATTTACAGGTATCTAGGGAGTGTTAGCATTTTAAACAAGGCTGCGCGACCTAACAGGGTCAGTGGCAGAGATTTCCAATGTTGCACATCTCCCCCAAACTGATCTGTAATGGGTTGCAAATTGTTAGACGTGTAATCGTTAAGGTTTCTTGTGATCTTAATACCCAGGTACTGAAAGTGGTCGGGGGCTATTTTGTATGGGCAGGGCTCTGGAGGTTCCATGCCTAACTGGTTTAATGCAAATATCCCCTTTTTAATGGGAGTCTAGTGGATTTTTCTGGATCAATGGCCTTGCTGGAGTAGGAAGCAGCTATGCTTGGGCTTTGCAGAGGGCTCTGGAGTAGGGTCAGCAATGCTTTGGCCTTGTAGTTGGAATCAGCAAGATGAATGGAGCAGATCAGGAACGCAACGCAGGAACTGCAGGAAGAATGTGTAGTTCTGTCAGCTACTCTTTATATAGAGCATGGTGACATCACAGAATTATTGGTGGGCAGAACTGAGCAAGGCCTCCCTCCAAGAAGCGGATAGGACAATCAATGTTGGTTGCCTCCTAGGGGAAGAGTCCCAGTTTATGAGGTTGCATTTTACGAGGTAAAAAGCCCATCCCACAGTCCTTTTTGCCCAAAATCAGTCATAACCTAATTTACACATTTATACATGTGTGGCATTTTAACAAATCACATGGGCAGATTACATATTGTATGTAGAGCATAACAGTCCAATCTTCATGATTGTGGGACCTTGTTTCGCCCTTCTACCAGTTTTCCGTGCTTTTCAGGGAGAATTATATTACTTAAAATTCTATAACTTTACACATGTGTATAGATTATTATTAGGCATATCAGTGTTAAAAGTCGCAATGGCATCATGGATACTTTCCTTATGATACCCAATTATCTGCCATTTCTATTCCCAAGGGGTCAGTGAATGCTACAATGTCTTAAATTATAAACCACAAAATCACATTTAAACAGTGACACTTTCACATTTATGCAAAGTCCTGCTGCAGAGATAAAAGTCTTTAACATTTTTTATGAATAAATAGTCTTTGTGAACAGATGTCAGTATTGTTCTCCATGTATGGGCATGCCTTTCCAAGGCTACCCCCCTCACTCCAGGTTGTCACAGAGATTTCCTTTGAAGCTTCTGGTGGGAATCACGATGAGGGGTGAATTTTCACTTCGCACTTTAGTGTCCTAGAATTCTATTGTACGAGGCTGGAGCACAGACAACAGTCTGTACAACCTAGCAATTATCACTTGTGTGTTCAAGGAGTTTACTGTGGGGGTCCTTATGTTGTTAGCATCCTCCCAGTAAACCTGCTTGGCTGGTTCTCCCCCATGTAGCCACTGCAGAAACCTATTTTTGGGCTGACTTCCACCCGAGGCAGTGATTGCCGTTTGATTCAATTGTATTTATTTTTGCTCTAAATTGGAAGAAAACCTGCTGAACAGAACCATCTCATCCATGTATTGTCACGGCACAATCCCCTTTCCCATTGTTAGATAAGTGCAGGGCCTTATTCAACATGTCCTTTTAAAAAAGATATTTTCCTTTATTTTGAAAAAGTACATTTAACATGTAATGACTGAAAGTTGCATTTTTCTTGCAAATCCGTTTTTTCTATCTAGAGTCCCACATTGTTTTGCAGCCATAGTTAGTTTCTTGTACACAACAGTCTGTACAAGGCAAATGTCTCCTGGAATTGACAACTGCACAGAAAGCTCTGATTTTCTTTTCAAGCAGTGATTTTTGACATTTTGCAGCACAATTTAAGCATTTCTCGTGTAGCTGAAGGAAAGCTTTTGTTGATTTTCTCAGGTTTGGCTGGTATAGCCTGTCATTCAGGAATAATGCTCTTTTCTGATGGAGCACAATGTGAATAGGGCTGGGCATGACAGGGTCTTTTTGATAAAAGCAGTTTGGTGAAAACAGGGAATAATAGCATCAGAGCAGCATAATTTTAGAGGTGACATATTCCCTTTTTCAATGGGAATTTTGGATTTGCAGCAAAGCAGCGCTGCTTTTTCACTCCATTTCTTTAAGACAAACAAGAACACATCCTAGTAGCCTTTCTGAGGGTGCTTCCTGTTCCATCTTTCCCCATGGCACTTTGCAAAACAGTGCAGCCATCTTTTTGTTGCTGCAAAACGCAGTTTTGGTGCAATGGTGATTATTGGAGCAAGCGCAGCCACTTTGTTCTTTCTGCTGAAGCACAGCTTGGTTATGGAGAAATTCTGTTCAGTGGGTCAATACAGCCCACAAATCCCACCCCCGACTCTTCTGAGATCCTTGTCGGGGGAGAGTAGGGCAAAGTGGGCTTCATCAGTTAGGAGTCCTTCTCCCATCAGGGAGCGGTACGACACAATCCTCCCGCTGTCTCTTGTTGGAGTGTGGAACAACCCCCACAGATTTCCCTGAGGTCTTCCTTTGTGGTGTTGAGCGACAACCCCTGGCTTTTCCTTGGCTCTTTCCTTTCCCGGTCCCTGGGGAGGTCCTCCTTGGTGATGCAGGTGTAACCAGTACAAATCTATGAAATAAACACAAACCGGTTACTACATTTTCCCACTAACTACCCCCTCATCTGGAAGGATGACAGCAGTGGGACATGCATGCATTCAAAAATGACAATTGATAGTGGAAAAAAATACTCCCTATTACAAAATTATACTTATTAATCCATTGTTCCCTTCTGATTCTTCTTTTTCTTATTCTCATGCTTCAGATGTCTCCTCTATTTGATTCTCTCTTGGCTCCTCAATTTGCTGCAAAGTGTGCCTAGGGTGACAACTCTTTAGCTGATTAATATGGACCCATTTCTCTTCTGTCAGTTCTCCTTTGGGGATGCAGATTCTGTAGGCGACAGGTGAAATTTTATCTACAATTTCAAAAGGATCCTGCCAGCTTGGCAAAAATGTATGCTCTTTGGTCTGGTTTCTTTGGAAATTTCACAAGTTGACCCTGTCTCCTACTTGGTAGTCATTGTTGGTTGTTTTTAAATCATATTGAGTCTTCATACCCTCTGCAGATCTTTCCAGATTCCGCTGAGCGTACGCAAAAGCATGTTGAAGGTGTTTTCTTAGATTCTCAACATACTCATGAGTTGTGGAGGCGTTTATCAGTGTCTGCTCTTGTGTTCAATAGAGCAGATGCTGAGGTAGCACCATCCTTCGTCCAGTCATCAGCTCAAATTGAGACATCTTGGTCGCAGAAGGTGTAGATTTGATGGCCATCAGGACAAGCAGTAATTGGATGTCCCAACTTGTCCCAGAGTGTCACAAACTTTTTTAGAATGCTCACAATGGTATTATTGTACCTCTCAACTCCACCACTAGAGGCTCGGCGGTATGCAATGTGAAGTTTTTTTTTAGCCCAAGTATCTCCCACATCTTTGTCATCACTTTGCTGGTGAAGTGACTAGCCCGGTCTGACTAAATCCTTTGGGGTAAGCCAAAATGCGAGAAGATGTGATTGATCATCTGGGCAGCTGCTGTTTCTGCTGTGCAATTTGGGGCCGGGAGACAGTCCACCTATTTGGTAAGCAAGCATGTTACGGTTAACATGTATTTGTTCCCCCTAGAGGGGCGAATCACGGGCCCGATGAAATCTACTTGTAAATCTGGCCAAGGCAGTGTCATCCCCCATCTTCTGGAGGGGAGCTCAGTGTGTGAGTGAAGTTGGCTGAAATTGAACAAGAATCAGCAAATAATGTCCCCACAGGATATAAAGTAATGGTGATGCGGTATACCTATTACCGATGCTCACCTCGTTGTCTCTAAGCTCAAAAAACGGGCAATTTTTGCACAAAACTGTTCCAAACAGGGATTACCACAGTCTGGATATATTACTCTTTAGTTCCAGGTGGTATCCTGGCAAGTTTTACACAAAACTATTGCAGAGAAGAAAATCAAACCTGTCTGGATATGCTACTTCCTATTTCCAGACGGTGTCCTCGTTTTCTCTGTCTATTTACATTACCATCTTACTTGCATGTAATCATATTATTAGTGTTGTCAAAAAAAATCATTACTTCAATTTTTACACTTGACTGGATGCAAAATCTAATCATAAACAAAACGATATTTCTCGTTATTTTAATGAAAAACATAAAACAATCTTTTATACTTGAGCCTCAATAACATTTTACAAGGTTTTCTTAAAGCGGGCTCAGCTTTGAATACATAACATATTACAGTCAAATTGACAGCATCTGAATGAATCATGCACCACAGAAACCAATAATAATTGAAAACAAATGAAACAAACACAATAAGAGTTAAACATTTTTTTAAAAACAACAAATCGAAGAGTAAAAGTTTTCCATTTAAACAAGGATACTGAGTGTCACAGGACTTGGATTCTTCTCCTATGTCAAAGGTGTCATAGGATTACTCAGTTGACACCCTATTTTAGTTATGGAAGTCCACAAATGTGCATTCCAAGGGAACAAAAACAATTATTATTTCTTGTGGGGTTTGAGAATATATGGCTAGTGTCGACTTACTTTATAAATTCACACTTGCCAACCACTTCTTACAGTGCTGCTCAGGTCTACGTATATAGAATCTGGCCTAACTAGTATAGGCACAGTGGCCACCACTGTCAGCCAAAGAAGGTCAGTCAGGTGTGGTCAGATACGTTTTGGCGTGGAGATCTAAACAGAAAACGTCTTCCTCAGGACCAAAGGTCAGATGTGTAAGATATTAACCCCTAGGGAAACAAACAGAGAAAAAGGGTGGGGGGCAAAAATTAGAGTTAAAAATGCCACCCAATAATGGCTAGAAAGAGACTAAAAACATACCAGTTCCTACCCCAAGGTTAATGCAGAAGAAACGTGACAAATTGTGAACAGAGTACTCAATATAACAACTGGAAAAAATGTAGAGGAACCAGAATGAACACCCAGACTCAGTGAATAGTAAGAAGCCGTGCTCTGAAGTGCCTTGCTCATGTGAAAATGAGATATGTGGCACATAGTCCAAAAAGAGAAAAAGCGCATAGACATGTGAATGGTTAATTAGAAAAAAGAGAGAAGCCACATTTACGGATCGGCAGAGAGACAAGTTCCATGTGAGATCCAGATCATCTAGATAGGGACGGGCATAAGAAGCTGTGAGGGTTAGATGATGTAAAAACAACAAGCTTGAGTAATGTGCCCGAAGCCAGGAGGGTTACTTTACCTCAAATGGGGTTGTAAGAGAAATACCTGGAGCCAAAAACCAGCAGTGCCAAAATGGAATACTGTTGTATAGGCTAGCTGGGGGACACCAAAGTGCAATGCGCTCACTGGAGTGTGTATACACTCCACTTGCCTAAAGAAAAACAAAGAAATCAAACCACTGCTTGTACGTCTCTCTCTACCTCTGGTTTCCTACATCCAAATAGTAAACATTGTATTACAACCGGACGGTAAAGATAGTAGAAGAAAGGCTGTATCTGAAGCTGTGAGCTAGGCTGGCCGTAGAAGATTGCGTGTTCTCATATTAGCACATGGCTGAAAAAATCACCGGCTGCTTCACTAAAATTTATACATCTAGAAATAAGCAAAAATAGATGTCAGAAGGGCATATTATGGCCACGTCCTCACTATGTTCTGTCCGTGGCTAAAGTGTGGGCTATAAACAAGGAGAACAATAAACCCCTACTTACCAGACTATTGCGGAAAGTGAAAATTCAAATATCAGCTGTGAGGTAGGCGTGCGAGTCTACCGAAATTATGAAACGGCTTGTGCCGTCATCGCGTGGTCTCGCACAATTAACACAGTTAAATTACGTGCGGCTAAAAGCCTGTGTAATAATCATACCCGACAATAAGTAACGCAACCCTGATGAGGTGGAATGCGCCCTCGTTGGGATCGTATTCATGAAAGATCATCGAGTTGTGTAACGTGCGGCAGAATGTCCACGTTACTCACGTGATTCAAAGCTTATGGCACAGTCCGAGTTAGCGGAAGTGCGCCATTATTATGGTAGTGGCCAAAAAAGGGAATTGCACCATACATGGAATAATTCCCTTAAGTTCAAATAGACCCATTCATCCGAATGGAAATACATAGCATCCAGGGCTATTAAAGATGTAATCTGTAGTATATATGCACAGATAAAATAGTGCTAATGTGTCACAAAGGCCTCTCCATGCACTGAGTAATCATGTTACTAACCCAACAGAGGGAAAATAGCGTGTGTAACGGGCCTGGCCTAGTCTCATGATGGCATAAACCCTAGGGGATCAAAAGAAGTTACTGAGCTATCAAATGGCTCAACAAGACTGGGGGGAGGGAATCTGTACCAAAGCCTGCACCGTGTAAACTTTAGCAGAAAATGGGGGAGCTGAAGCTCACCAAGACATGCCCAAACTGCAATGCCAATTGGCAATTTCATATCCAATCTAAAATGCTTTGGAAATGTGACTAACGGAACATATAGTCAATGGAACTAGCGAGGATGCTACAGGGGCCACTTTGAGTCAGATAGAATTCCGGAGCTCAGCTAGAGGGCAGTGAACTAGAGAAGAGGTGACAGGAGCCAGGGTGGATATGGAGAAATGGGGCCGTACTCCGTGATGGCTCACAGCAAGAAAGGCACTAAACTTTAAAGGTTCCCAAAATCAATATAAAAGGTTGATGAGAGGGAGTTTCTTCATTAAGTCCTTTCTGTTTGTCAAGGGTTTGCGGACGATGAATCCATCTAGATTCTTCGTCATTCAATGATCTCTTTGGATTAGAGCTATTTTTTACAATATCCAACACCCACCAGTGGATATCCTCAGAAGTATGGGCAAAGGCCACATAATGAGACACCATTGGCACTTGGTGATTCTTACATTTGATCCTGGATCGATGTTCGTTAATCCCTATGTGGACTGGTCTTGTGGTCTGGCCCACATATCTCAGTCTGCATGGACATTGGATACAATAAATGGCATTCGCTGTTTTGCAATTAGATAGAAAGCATATGTCCCATGTTCTCTCCTGAATTTTGAAATTGGACATTTTCTTTGTGTATTTAGAAGCCCCGCAATTTCCACAGGGGAAATGTCCCACCAATGGTCTAAGAATTCTGTGACTTGTGTTGGGCTTTCCATGGCTAGTTGAGTGCACCAATTTGTCTCTCAGGTTTCTCGATCTTTTAAATGCAAACAGTGGTTTGCCTTTATCTTGGAGACAATCGCTCACCATTGGCCAATATTTCAAAAGTGTCTTCTCGATAGCAAATGATTGTGAACTGTAAGTAGTAGCACATGTTATGCGTTCCTGGTTTTGCGTCCTCAGGCTGGGTTCCAACAGATTTTCTTGGGGCATGAATCTTGCTCTTTTGAGAGCATGAGATATCAATTTCTTCGGGTAGCCTCGTTTTTTTAAGTCACTGGCTAGTTTATTAGCGTGTATGTAATAGTCAGCAGTCTCAGTACAATTTCTTCGAAGTCTAAGTCTTGTGCACACACAAGACATCCCTTCAAGTATTAGTCGAGGTCCTGCCCCATTTGTGGCCAGTATGCAACCTCTCGCAAGATTTCTAAAGTAGTGTGAAACCCCCAATGACCGGCTGTGGCTGCATCCTGGGTGTGACTTAGCATCAGGCTTCGGAATGAGGTAGGGACCACCCACTGGTCACATCCAGATATGGATCTCCTTACCAACAAACCGTCTTGAATTCGGAACATTTTTGGACATTTCATCAACACTCTGAGGACCTTTTTCCCAATGTAATTGGTATCCGACAGGGAAAAGTTCTCAGGGTCCTCAATGTGTTGATAAAATTTCCCGATAATCGGATCCTCTTTTTGTGCCATGAATAAATCAGCATCTGGGATCTCCTTACTGCACTGGGCAGTTGAGAGTTCATTGTGAGCAATTTAAATGTGGGAATGGCTGGATCTTTTGAGAGCTGCCTGAACGTGGCTTTGCTGATGAAGCTCTTACCATTGATCACGCACACTCAGGCGAGAACAGACTCCTTCCCCTCATTTAACTGAAAAGGGATGAACAACTGTTCTCTAATTTTCTGAATATCAGCTAAACTTTGAGCTGGTTCCTCATCACTTTTGGCTATAGAACTGGGGTTTTCAGATTGTGAATCAGTATCAAATTTCAAAGTATTTCCTTCCATTGTGGAAAGCGCACTTAAAACTAGAAAGAAGGTTGATTTTCAAGAATGGAGAGGTGTTCCCATCACCAGTTTGTTGTCCTACAACAATTACGGTCACGTCAGGTATTTGATTGTTCTGGAAATTAAACTCAATATTATCAGGTTTTTGTTCAACCATGTGGCATGTGCCATTTAAACTAACATGGTTGACACTCCGTTTCAATTTTATTGGCCAGTTAGTCTGAGTCCAGAGGACCTTGTTCACACAGTCTATTCGGGGCACAACCCGCGCAGGATGTCATTCCCTAGTAGACAGGGTGTGCCCTCTGGAGTCACGACTATGACCGGGCGTTTCACTTTTGTTTCACTTTGTATCTCCCAATTTTTATTTATAAATCCACTCTCCCCTCAACAGGAATTTCATTCCCGTCAAAGTTTTGGAGTTGTCCAGGAAGAGGGGTGAGAGGGATCTGGTATCTTTCCCCCCTTCCTGAATTTAGCTGATCAAAGGCCCTTTTTAACAGAAGAGTGGCTTGGGATCCAGTGTCCACCAGTGCTGCAAATATACGTTGCCTTTGCACTTGTACTGGGGCATAACATCTACCCTCTTTCTCCTCCAATGGGAAAAGGTAATGTGAATTCTGGGCACGCTGGGTGGTCAATTTCTTTATTTTAGACTCTGACACAGGGGTAGTTTGTCCATAATTCTGCGTTGGAGTTTGGGAATCCGAAAGCTAAATTTTACATTCTGATATTTGGGGAGTTTCGGGACCCTTCTTTTCTGATTCTGGGCTGCCCCCCTCCCCCTTTTTGGAGGCAGTCATCAGAATTGATTTGGGGAGTTTGGGAATCCTCTTTTAATGCTTGATTCCCTGGATGCTCATTCTGGGGTTCCAGGATGGGCTGTTCTGAATCAGTTCCCACATCCACACGGTCATCATTGAGATCTCTTGGGACGTACTTTTCTTTTCCCTGAAGGAGAAGATTTTTTTCCCAGAATGCTCTAAAGATTCTTCCCCTTCACATTGGAGGACACTAACTTCCTCCACAAAATGGGCCTTTTTGCTGTCTTTATTTCTCCTACCCATCCTCTGTTCCCTGGGTTGCAGATTTTCGGGGCAAGAGATTTTTGTTCTGGTCCCTAGGTGTCCAGGGGCTTTTAACAAGTAAGGAAGGAAGCTTCCTCTAGGGTTTCACACCCCCCTTCCCCCGGTGCCTCCTCCTCTGGAACCGATGAGTTGCCAGGGTTTTCTCCCATCATTGTTCTGGGGTGCCAGACCCTTGGTTTGTGGGGTTCTGAGCGGCCATGTTCATCTGAGGGTTCTGTTGAGCACTCAACATGCGACCCAGATCCTGGGTAAGGTTCTGGACCTGGCACTCCAGTTGGGACACACGTCCGGCTGATAAGGGGATCTCTGTTCAAATGTAGGTGGGTCACGGACGGGAAAGATAACTATCCCTTCTCCCATAGTACCCTCAATATTGTGAATTTTGGTAACCCTCCACCCTTGGCCTCCCCTCTCCCGGATTGGGTTGTCTGGTTTCCTGAAAGCGGGAAAAGAAAGGAGGGTTGTCCTGCAGGTTGGGGTTTTGTGAGTACCGTGGGAAGAAACGTAACCCAGCATTTGGGTGATTACTGCCCTCTTGGGGGAAGTTAGGAGGGAAGTTTCCTGTGGCAGTACTTACCTGATTGGATCCCCCCCTTGGGCTGGTGGAGTCCATACATACCCCAAGATTGGTTGGTTGCCCTTGTATTTTTGATTTATATAATCAGGGGAGTTAGGGGTCCCATTGGTGGGATTACCTCCCTGACTTCCACCTGTTTGTGATTGGCCTGAAGGCCCTCTGGGTCTCTGATTTTGCTGATTTTGTGTAGGTACATTTTTAGGCTCTGCCCTCTCTAGGTCTAGAATGGGGGCAACCTTCACCTTCGTCACCTTAACAGCAGCAGGGGTGTTGGCTGGTTTGGGGTTTTTGGCCAGATTTTTATTTTCGGCAGGTTTTTGGACTTCATAAATGCGTGTCGCCTGCTCTATGACCCAGTCCAGAGATCTTTTATCGTGGAAGTCCCTCACCAGCTGGGTCATAATATACTTTGGGAGAGCATGAAAGAAGGTAGTTATAAACTCCCTGCTATCCGTGCGCACCCTCCTAGTGGTTTGTGCAAAGGTGCATTTTAGCTCCTGAACAAATTCTTGTGGGGCCTGATCTTCCCCACACTGCAGGTTGTAGGCCGCTTTGAGAGCCTCTTGGGGGTTTTTTGTGGGCGGAAAAGTGTTTCAAGATGGCCGCCCTGTAGGTGGACCATCTTAAATGGTTCTGGTCCTCGAGTCCAGCAAAGAAGCTGGAGTACTCAGGAGAGAAGACCCCTTTAACATACTCTGTGCAGTTCTTGTTGTCTTTCAGATGAAAAGTGTCCATCATCTGCTCATAGAGTTCCAAGTGTTCCCAGACATAATATTTTGCGTTTCTGTGGTATGGGGTTATGAAACTCCTAATGGCCTTAATCTGCCTAATGGGGTCTTTTGTCATAACTCTCTTGAGTTTATTTGCCTTCTTTGGCTTAGTCACCCGAGTCCACTCGCCCTCAGACTCAGAGGCGTTGCTACTTGAGGTCCCCTCATGATCATCTATGCTCTGCCTAGGCCTGCCAAAGACCCATGCAATCAGCTGTGGGCGTCCTCACAACTGGAGGTTCTCTTCCCTATTTAGCTTCTTGCTCTCAGTTTTGAACTTACCGGCCTCTATGACCCGCTCTTGCGCTGCCATTTGTTTGTGGAGCCCATCATTCTCTTCACAAAGGGCCTTGTTATCTCTTTGTGCTGCCTGTATAGTTTGGGCACCCTGAGCCAAACTCCTGAGTTTATGCATTTTTGGTTTGGGTATTCTCTTCCAGAGCACCTTCTATCCGTCTGGCGTGCTCCAGTAGATTCCCATGTTCTGTCTTGAGTTCATTTAGTTTCTGGAGGCCTAACTCACTTCCCTGTAACTCTGTTTTTAATTTGCTTACTTCCTGACATAGGGCATCTTTCTCCTGATTTAGGGTGTCTCTCTGTGCAGCCAGGTCATCCCTTTGTTGCTTGATGGTATTTAATTTTTGGCACTCTTGATAGAATTCTGCTTGGGAGTGGAGTTCTTTAATAATGTATTTGCTATTCTCCTCTTCCAACCTTTTGACCTGATCTTGCAGCATGGTTATTTGTCCTGAGCAGCTCCTGTTATACGTTAAATGTTGAGTCCGTTTCTGTTGACTCTCTTCCAGGGAGTCAACCTTTTCCTGACACTCTAGTCTTAATGCGTCTAATTGGACCTCTTGGTCTACATTATTCTGTTATTGGAGGACTAAGTCCTCTTTTAATTTATTTTTTATGTAATCTCCAGCTTATGCCTCAAACTCTTGGCTCTTTTGTAGTTTTTGTTATGCTAATTTCAGTTCCGTCTGGATTTTATTTAATAGTTCAGATTGATTCTGAGCAAGAGTTGTATTTTAGTCATGCTTTTCCCGCATCACTCCCATGTGGAGATACATGTAGGCCGCGATTCTAACAATTTTTATTTGCTCTTTCATTTTTGGGGTCATATATCACTCACTCAATGCTTGGTGTAATAGGCCACTGTCCTGCCACATATCCATGTCTATGGCGGTGACCTGTTGCATTATTTCTTCCAGCCAGACTTTTTCATCTTGTTCTGGCCATTCCCCCCTGACAAATAGTTTGTGCAGGGGGTGCTCCCTAGCTATGTTGATCTCTACTGTGGCCATTTTGAAAAGTTTTCTTTCTATATTAATTTATTTATTTGAGTAAGGGTAACCTGTATTCTGTTGCTTTTTGTCTATTTTGGGGTTTATTTAGTTTTACTTTTAGACACAGGCCTGGTACTTGGAGTATTTGTTTTGGGGAGGCGCTTGTGCAGTGTAACCCACTATTCCAACCACACAAAGTATCACTACCTTAACCACACAAAGTATCACTACCTTGCAGGTCAGTTTGCTGTGTTAGATTGCCACATGTGGCAACCAAAACCCAAATCCGAGCAACGAGCCGCCAAGTTTTTTAAGGATTTCAATCAGGCAAAGCACACCTTGGTCTCAGACTAGGATGTAGCGCTCAATTGATATGCCTTTTTCTCTATTTTAAGCAAATTCAATTTGAGATGGTACACAACTCGTATCACACCCCCTTTTTCAAATACCCTGGGTCACAATGGACCATGAACCAGGCCGGTTGGTCAAAATACAATATTTATTTATTTATTTTTAAAAATCAAAAGAAATACAATTTTTAATATGGGGCAGCAATCACAATCACCAATGGGGTGATATTTACAATGTAAATGGAAGCAATGCACTTTGTTAACCTTCTCCTAGAATATATACAAAGCACAATGAATAGGAGCACTTTTTGGATGAGGATAGATCTCACCCAAGTTAAGGTTTCCCGCTGTAATGTTCGGATAGAAGGAAGCAGCAGGTAGTCAGGGATAAGGAGGAGAAAACAGAATCAAAATCCGACCTTGCCTCACAAAATAGGAGGCATATCAATGTTGGTTGCCTCCTCGGGGAGGAGTCCCAGTTTATGAGGTTTCATTTTATGAGGTAAAAAGCCCATCCCACAGTCCTTTTTGCCCAAATCAGTCATAACCTACCTTACACATTTATACATGCGTGGAATTTTAACAAATCACATGGGCAGATTACATATTGTATGTAGAGCATAGCAGTTCAATCCTCACGATTGTGGGACCTTGTTTTGCCCTTCTACCAGTTTTCCACGCTTTTCAGGGAGAATTATATTACTTAAAATTCTATAACTTTACACACGTGTATTGATTGCTATTAGGCATATCAGTGTTAAAATTTGCAATGGCATCATGAATACTTTCCTTATAATACCCAATTCTCTGCCATTTCTATTCCCAAGGGGTCAGTGAATGCTACAATGGGCCTCATTACGACCCAAGCGGTAAGGGGTTAACGGTGCCGTAAAAGGTGTCAGTGGCGTTAAACCCTTACTGCCTAATTACGAGGTCCCTTTGTGGGTCCCGACCTTAACGGCTGGTTTAGAATACCGACGTCAACCATGGTGCTAATAGCGCCATGGTTAATGCCAGGGTCGTAATGAGGCCCAATGTCTTAAATTATAAACCACAAAATCACATTTAAACAGTGTCACTGTCACATTTTTACAAAGTCCTGCTGCAGAGATAAAAGTCTTTAACATTTTTACTAATAAATAGTCTTTGGAAACAAATGTCAGTATTGTTCTCCATCTATACCCCCTCACCCCAGGTTGTCACAGAGATTTCTTTTGAAGCTTCTGGTGGAAATCACGAGGAGGTGTGAGTTTTCACTTCGCACTTTAGTGTCCTAGAATTCTATTGTATGAGGCTGGAGCACAGACAACAGTCTGTCCAACCGAGCAATTATCACTTGTGTGTTCAAGGAGTTTACTGTGGAGGTCCTTATGTTGCTAGCATCCTCCCAGTAGACCTGTTTGGCTGGTTCTACCCCCATTCTTCCCCCTATTTTTGGGCTGACTTCCCCCACAGGCAGCCATTGCAGTTCGATTCAATTGTATTTATTTTTACTCTGAATTGGAAGAAAACCCACTGAATAGAACTACCACATACATGCATTGTCACAGCACAATCCCCTTTCACATTGTTAGAGAAGGGCAGGGCCTTATCCAACATGTCCTTTTAAAACAAATACGTTCCTTTATTTTGCAAAAGTACATTAAACATGTGGTGACTGAAAGTTGCATTTTTCTTGCAAATCCGGTTTTTCTATCTAGATTCCCACATTGTTTTGCAGGCATAGTTAATTTATTTTACACAACAGTCTGTACAAGGCAAAGGTCTCCTGGAATTGACAAATGCACAGAAAGCTCTGATTTTCTCTTCAAGCAGTGATTTTTGACATTTTGTAGCACAATTTAAGTGTTTCCCGTGTAGCTGAAGGAAAGATTTTGTTGATTTTCTCAGGTTTGGCTGGTATAGCCTGTCATTCAGGAGTAATGCTCTTTTCTGTTGGAGCACAATGTGAATATGGGTGGGCATGACAGGGTCTTTATGATAAATGCACTTTGGTGAAAACAGGGAAAAATAGCATCAGAGCGGCATAATTTTAGAGGTGACATATTCCCTTTTTCAATGGGAATTTTGGGCTTGCAGCAAAGCATCGCTGCCTTTTCACCCCATTTCTTTAAGGCAAACAAGAACACATCCTAGTAGTCTTTCTCGGGGTGCTTACTGTTCCATCTTGCCCCATGGCGCTTGGCAAAACAGTGCAGCCATCTTTTTGTTGCTGCAAAACACAGTTTTGGTGCAATGGTGGTCACAGGAGCCAGCGCAGCCATTTTGCTGTTTCTGCTGAAGCGCAGCTTGGTTATGGCGAAATTCTGTTCAGTGGGTCAATGAAGCCCACATTATTAAAGTGGGAATTTAGATACCTCCTCCCTATAACCTCTCCATTTGCAAAGAAGCGACTTTGCCTCAGTGTTGAAAGAAAACAATGACAGTGTATTGAGCCAAATTGCTGTCAGTTCTAAATTGTGCACTGTCCCCATTTGTTAGATTATATGAAAATATTAATGGCAAAGTATAAGAAAATGCAGTCTTACTAACTTCTCTTAAAGAAAGGCTGTATCTCATATTCCTGATAAATGACATTCAAATCAATTCTCAGAAAAAGGCTATTAACACTCAAACGAGCTAGAAAGTGCAAGTGATTGAGTGTACACGTGGAATTTTTATGCCTTCGGGTGTATTGGAAGATGACTTAAAATCTGCAGAGGAGAAAGAAGTGCCCCTGGGTCGTATTGAGCATTGTGACAAGTCATGGGATCACGTACCTTTTCCCCGAAGTGGAAACATTCACTGTGAGGCTAGGCAGGCAAACCCACCACCCAACATATCCCCTAGGAGTGGCAGAATGAGGAAAAGGACTCTCGTTCCGTGCTGGAACTCCCTAACCCTTTTACTGTCCTTGGCAATTATGGGGTCAATCTATGAAGTTCATACAGTCTGCTGAAAAACAGTCTGAAAGCAGTACTGTATGCTATTGTAATACTCCTTCCTTTCTTCCTGTAAATATTGATACCACCAAGATCAGGATGACTAAAATGGACAGTCTGTTCTCAAGTCCTCTTCAGGAGTACTGTGAAGAAGAAGATTACTGGAGTTATACAAACTACTCCTTTGGCAAGTACAGAAGGTACTGGGAAGAGGTGGCCTCAAGGATGCATGAAAAATACCCAATGAACACTACCAAAGGACTGTGACACTCCACTAGGGAGGAACCAGCTAAATAGAATACAAATATAGAAAGGACGCAATAAGAAGCGAAGTAGGCATGAAGCCTGGCATAGCCGGTAAGTTTAAATCTGAGAGCAAGAAGCTAAATGGGGAAGAGAACCTCCAGTCGTGAGGACGCCCACAGCCGATTGCATGGGTCTTTGGCAGGCCTGACTGGAAGCTGGAAAATTACTGATGGTGGCGTGACCTCGTGGAGGTGGACTGAGCTGTCCATTAACTGTGCAGGCACCATCTGGCCGGGGACCCCATGGAGCCAAAGCTCAGAAGCAGGAAGCGGAAAGAGAAGCAGAGAGGACATTCCATGGGAACGCATCGACCCAACACCCCAGGAAGAACTGGCAACCTGGCTCCAACAAAGAAGAGGTAACAGGAGTCACAGGAGACCCGGTAGGGGATTGGGGAAGGGTGCTAAAGCTAAAGACGACATCAGGAGTAATCTCCCTCATCTCGGTAACTGTATATCGAATGGGAAGAAAACATCGGGAGAAATTTCCTTTATCTTAGTAATTGTATCAGAAGTACCAAATGGGAAATAGACATCAGGAGTTATTTCCCTTGTCTCAGTAATTGTATCAAGAGTATTGGAAGGAAAGAAAGCCTCAGGAGTAATATCCCTCATCTCCAGAGTTGGGATAGAAGTATCAAGTGTGAAGGTTAAACCATTATTGATCGTCCTTGTCTCAGTAGTGCCGAAGAGACTGATAGGAACGAACATATTGGGAGTAATCTCCATCAAGACTCTATCATCAAAAGAGACATTCAGGCTAGAGAGCGCCACAAGAACAATATCCTTTGTCAGAGTATTAGGAGAAGTAAAAACACTATGGCAATAGTTTCCCTTGTTTTTACCGACAAGTGGAGGGGAAAGAAAGACAAGAAATAACTGTGTGTTGGAAACAACAGCATTGCTTAACTTTTAAAGACAGCCTAAGAAAGGCCTGGAAAGAAGTGCAAAGGTTGATAAAAACTGTTGCAGGAAAATGTCCAAAGTTAGCCATCAGCTGAACCAACTGAACCAGGAAAAGGGAGTCATTCTCCCAGATCTTTCACCTTAATTATTGAATCAGAAACTAAGACAAAAGATTACTAAACAGCAGCATGGAGGCTGACCAAGTCGACTGGGAGGAGACAATAGTTGTTGAACTGTGGGACCAGGAGAAGGGAGTCATTCTCCCCGTATCCTCTATAAGTGTGGAACTTGAACTATTATTAGCAACTCATAGAAATACGCCCCTAGGGCTGATCCCATTGCACCAGGAGAAGGGAGTCGTTCTCCAGGAGCAGCTCATGTTAATCTCTTGTGTTAGTTGTAGGGCTAGATTAGGTTAATTTGGACAGTGGATGGACATTTTGAATTTGACAACCACCCTGATGATGAGCACCCAAGTTCTTCCTTAGTTAGGTAGGTGTGATGAATCTAGTGAGATCATCATGAAAACCCCAGTATGGGCCTCCTCTCATGCGGCCAGGGGAAGGCATCCACTACCTGATCCTGACCCTGGAGCAATTATTATGTAGGAGGATCAAATGGGAGGAGACTCATATCAGAGGAAATCAGTGACCTCTTTAACCCATGATTCCCTTCAGCATTGATGGTGCAGTGTAAAGTAGAGCAAACCAATATAACTGCTATGCAATCCATTATGGAATTCAAGATCCATAATGCCTCTGTTACTGGGGTGAGGAAGAAGGACCAAGAGTCAATGAGGATCAGAGGTGCCATTGAACAGTATGTGTAGTGTAGTTGTTGTAGAGCAGGATACTTGAGCAGGACATTAAGCTCAAGAAAGAGCTTCAGCTGGGAAGAGACGCAGGAGGAATAGTAGAGGCAGAAGCGGTCCGAAGTTCTGGGATTACTGCAGAAGCAGAAGGAAGAGCGCTAGCTGAAACCGACATAGGAAGGGAAGGCATGCCATATGGCAGAGTGTATGCAGCAGGAAGCAGCTTCGTGGACGGCAACAGGAAGAAAAGCCCAGCCATAGGGGAGACATGTTCCCAACCCGACGTGTGTTGCTTCAGTGTGCGGGAGGATGCAGAGGCCCAACTGAGCTGGCAGAGCTCTAGCGAGGAGTCGTACAGACTGCTGAAGTTACGCGGGAGCTGGTAATGGAGTGGGGAAAACACAGATGGTCCGAGAGGCAGCAGAAAGTTTAGCAGAGATGCCAAAGGAGACCAGTGACTTGGCCTAGAGTTAAAGGTGACCCTGAGGTGCTCGAGCAGGACGTTTGGCAGTAACCAATCATTTTGAATACTGAAGAAATAAAGTAAAGAGGTGATAATGGCGCAATTCTCCTTTCTTGAGTTTACAGTTTGGGGAAACCTGTAACCCACCTTGCCAAGAGTCAAGACACTATAAAAAGAGGCAGACATTGTTCTGCCCTCCTCACATGGCAACTGGTGTGGAGAACTTTGGAACAAATATTGGCACTAGAACAAATTGTAGTTGTAAGAGTTTTCTTCCTGGCAGCAAGTAAACCAGGAAAGGGATCACTAGTAATTAGTCCTGGCAGGCGAGTATGCCAGGAAAGAAGATGTTTTGAAGAAGTGTAGTTGCGGAAAAAAGGTATGATGGAAAGAACATATTAACTCTCTTATCATTTTGACAAACTGTTGCATCACCAAAGGCAGTTGCTGTGCTATATTGACAAAAGTATTCCATTGGAAGAATAAGTGTGATATGCTAGTAATGTCTTTACATCCTTAGGAAAAGAATTGCCTTGGTTTATGAACTTGTATTTTGTGAAAGAGACATTTGCCTTACCAAGAAGGATACTGTGGAAGACAACAGTCGCTTTCATTTCTTTCATTTTTGAACAAGTGTTTGTGAAAGAGACATTTACTTAAGCAAGTGGAAGGACACAGTGGAGGGAAAAGACATTTTGTATTGAACTGAACAGAACATAATTGAATCAGAACGTTTGCAAGGGTATTCCTGAATTTATCTAGGGGAAGGGAACCAAAACCTGGTCACAAGGAGTACTTTCTAAAACCTCTAAGTTTGAATGTTTACACTGTTTTGTTGAACATAAGACAGCCAACTAGTCCTTGTATACTTTTGTTGTATGTATGAGCATGAGGGTCAAAGACGTTTTTGACACTATGTCATCTTTCTTTAGTTTTAGTTTGCTAGGTAGGGACATCCTTATTAGGATAGGAAAAGATAGCAGTTTAATTCACCCCTTTTCAATTCAATAAATGGCAAACATTGAGAAAACTATATCTTTGTGTCCGTCTCGCATTACTGACCCCTCAGATATGGTGGCAGCAGTCGGATCGGACTCAATTGATACAAATCGGGGAACCCTTACATTTGAGAAACTTAGTAAAAGAGCCTCTTATCCCACCATTGCTACAGAACAATCTATAGCATTTTATATATATAATAGTAGAGGTGAATTACTTCAACCAGGAGACATAGAATTGATATCCTCAGACTTGGTTCTTGTTTCCCCCCGGCACTTACAACAGACTCGCCTCTAAGTCAGGCGCGCCTGATGCTATGGCTTGGATGTATTGGCTGGAGTGATTGAACCTGATTATATAGCGGGATATCAAAGTACTGATGCAAAATAACAGCAAAAATCCCTACCAAATTAAAGCAGGGAAAAGAATAGCAAAGGGAATATTGGAGAAGGCTCCGTTTCCAAAACCTCAAGAAATTCTGAGCAGTGATTAAACAGAGAGGGACTCTGTGTTTTGGAGAAGCAGATAAAGAACTTCCTCCTGATCCAGTAGCAAAATCTATCCCCATATTCGAAGAAGAGGCTGTGGTTATTCCACATTTAGCTTTTCCACAAAGAAATGATCCCTTGCTAGCAAAGTCATTTCTTCAGGTATTTCCAGAAAAGGAAGGAAGGGAAAAGAGTGGGCCATTTTTATTCTCTAAAGTCTGGACTTTTATATAGGAGAGATGTTGGACCGGAGGGTATGCCTAGGTTGCATGTTATGGTACCTAAAAGCATTAAGAATATTGCTCTGGAGATTGCGCACTCTGATTTAACAAGAGGACATCTGGGAACTGAAAAAACTGAGACGTAAATTGTGGACCGAGTTTACTGGCCAGGAATTTATGCTTATATAAATCATTGTATCAGTACTTGTGCTTTATGCCAGAAAACCAGCACTCAAATTCCTCCTCCAGTTCCCTTACAATCTCTGCCAATTATAGATGTACACTTTTCCTGTATAGGAATGGAGATAGTGGGTCCTCTAGAGACCTCAAAACGAGGGAATCGATATGTACTGGTGATCTTAGATTATGCAACCTGTTACCATGAGACTTTTCTCTTATGGCATAATACTCTGGTTTGGAAATTGCCAGGAGCTGGGAGATATTTAGCTCCTATTTATAGCCAGTGGGAGCCTGGCTAGCTTGAAACCAACAGCTGCCGTGAGCTATTTTTTACTCCTGTGACAAGCTGTACCATACAAACCTAGCTATGCGACATTAACTGCGTATGTTTGGGAATGTTATAAAGGAGAATAAAGAACATACCTAAGGGACAGTTAGAGAATATTGGATAGTATGAAATGGACAGAAAGTTAGAGTTTGCATCTGGCGATAAAGTTTTATTTGCTCTGCACTGTGTACTAGCTCCTGGTTCACCTGCCAAACTGGTTATGCCCAGTACCCAGGAGATGCCCCTGGTCAACAAATCCAAATTTCGATCCCTGAATTCTTCACAGCAGATCTTAAAACACCTACTTCCCTTCTTTCTTCTCTGGAATTGGGCTTCCAAAAGAGATTTTGACAGAGAAGGGATTATTATTATTAGTATGGTATTTATTGAACGCGTAACCAGCTTCGAGAGGCAACGGATACATAACGGAGCGCTTTTCAGAGGTATACAACAGTACAGATGCTTAACAGAGCACTTTTCAGATGTAACAACAGAACATATATACAGCAGGGGGTAGAGTATTGAGAGGCAGAGAGGAGGGTATAGCTGTACCGGCTGGTGAGGAGGAGAGGGATGGGTGGTGTCTAGCGAGTCAGGTGGCATGAGGGGTGACATGATGGCCTAGGTGTTGAGGAGGAGAGATCCCTTGAAGAGGTGGGTCCTGAGTTCTTTTCTGAATTGTAGGTGTGTGGGGGTGAGTCTGATGCTGATGTGGAGGAGGTGCCATAGTCTTGGGGTGTAGGCAGAGAAGGCTTGTTTTCTGGCCCCTTTCTTTTTGCAGCAGCGGATTCTAAGTCTGCACATGTCCTGGCTTCTGGTGGTGCGCTGTCCACCGGAGTTTCTCTGCGAGGTCACTGTGTGACTTGAGGGTGACTGCCTTATAGATGATGCAGCAAGACTTGAAGGTGATTTGTGCATGCATTGGGAGCCAGTGAAGGTCGATGAGGGTCTGCGTGATGTGGTTGTATCTGTGTAGACCTTTGATGAGGCATTCAGCCGCATGTAGGACACTTCTCAGGCACCCAAGGGAGGACGACTGGAGGCCTTGAGGAGTGCATTGCCCCAATCCAGGTGGGAAAGGACCAGTGCTTGAACGGTGGATCTGAAGCTGTCCGGAGGCATCCAAGTTTTTGAGTAAACTTATTGCAGAGGTTAAGGAGATCCTCCAGATTAAAAGTTTATGTACCTCCATTTACCACACCCAAACTAATGGTTTGGTGGAAAGATCCAATCAAACTTTGAAACCCATCTTAAAAAAGTTAGTAGAAGCAGATGCAAAGAATTGGGAGATTATGATACCATAAGCTCTATTTCCCAATAGGAAAACACCTCAGTCTTCTACTGAAGCCTCCCCATTAGAGCTCTTGTATGGTAGAGAACCAAGAGATGTACTGGATATTTTATGGGAAACCTGGGAAGAGAGAAAAATCTACCCTGCCCTTATCTTAAAACGCTCAGCGATTGAAGGAATATATGGCAGCAGTTTGAGCTAAGTACAGACTAATATGGCCAAAATCCAAGAACGCCAGAAAGAATACTATGATAAGAAAGCAGAGAGAAGATTCTTTTCTGTGGGCCACAAGATATTCGTTGTACTTCCCTCCAAAAACAAAATGCACTCCAGGTGTCAAGGGGTCATAGAGCAAACAGGAACTTCTAACTATTTACTCTCACAACCTGATTGAACAATTAAAACTCACATCTAGCATATTAACCTTTTTAAAGAGTGGAGAGAAAATGCTATTCATCACACTTCAGTATTGTTAACCAGTCTGTTAACTGATGAAAACGACACTAACTAGTTAATTTCTGGCACAAAATCAAAAACAAGATTTAATGGACCTCCTATAACAATTCCCTGACATAATTAGAACTTAACCAGCGAGAGTTAAGGGAGTGTACCAATATATTCGCGCACCCCTCCAGTGAAGGTTGCACATCTAAAGCCTTACGGAATTCCTGAGAGTAGGAAGAGAATTATTCAAGAAGAGTAAAAAGCCATGTTAAACGCTGATATTATCGAGCCGCCACAAAGCCGTTGGTCCTCTCCTTTTGCGTTGGTTGCTAAACCTAACCAATCATGGAGATTTTGTATTGACTTCAGTCCAGCCGATAAACAAAAAATTGCCTATTCCACTCCTATAGGTCTATTTCAATTCAAGGTTTTACCGTTTGGTTTACATGGGGCCCCGGCCACTTTCTAAAGACTGATGAATCAAGTTCTTCGATCATATGCTTCTTTATGTGGAGCTTATGTTGATATTATTATCCACAGTAAATCGTGGCAGAACATATGTACCATTTATATATGGTAGCTCGAGCTCTAAGAAAAATTGCGCTTACTGCCAATTCAAAGAAATGTCATCTAGACAGGTCTGCAGTGAAATATCTAGGCTTCTTTGTAGGGAATGGGTTGGTTCAGCCCCAAACTGAAAATGTTTGACCTGTTGAAGAAACCCAGGCCCCTGTGACAAAGATAGAACTAAGAGCCTTTCTGGGCTTAGTTGTCATGATCTCTGCTTCCAAAAGGTCAGGGTTTTCCCAACTCCCTTGGAAGCAGATCCATAACCCAGGTTCCGAGTGCCAACCAGTCCCAATTGGGACCTTTTGGACCCAGTACTGGCGCCAGTGGCACCAGGCTCATAAATATGCCCAGTCCCAGCGCTGGAAGCGCCGGGCTCATAATGCTTGGGTGGACTTACCTGCAGCAGACCATGCTGCTTACTTGCCTGCCAGTTGAGCCTCTGATCCTCTTCTGTTTGGAACTACTTTTCCTGTTGGGTGGGGCAGGAGCCACTCCCTAGATTCAGAACACTGGAACTCTTCTGGAAAGCAGGAACTCTTTTCTTACCTAGGCGTGGCTGTGGAAGGAGACACCTAAGCACTACAGGAGGCTATTTAAACCACACCCGATGGATGAATCTTGCTTTGCGTTATTCTGCATCCTCTGCAGCAGAACGCTCATCGTGTCTTCTGCATCTGAACCTGGGCCTAAGGAAAAAGGCTTACCATCCTGAATCCAGTCTTCAGCAACACCTATAAAGACAAGAAAGAACAGGTTAGCATTACGGTCTTCAGTGACAGCTCTTCACTTACCTGGTCCATCGGCTGTCACCAACGCCTCGCGCTGCATTCCGGCATCTGAAAGACAAAGGCTTACCTACTCTTCGTGCGCTCCGGAGGTCTTCACACTGCATTCCGGCATCTGAAAGACAAAAGCTTACCAACTCTTCGCACGCTCCGGAGGCCTTCGGCGCTGCATCCCGCATCTGAAAGACAAAACAAGGTGCGTTTAAAGACATTGGGGAACTTTAATACTCACGTGCCATTACTCCTTTCCACATCTAACCCAGTGGGTATTCCGGCACCCTGCAGCCGCTCCGAACTTGTACCTGCAAAATAAAAAGACAGTTAGAGCGCATCGTGAAGCAGGCAACAAGCGCTTACTTACGTGCTTCCAGGCGCTTCTATTCATCACACGGGCTCCATCTTCAACTCACTCCAGCCCGTCATCCGCCATCGCCGGAACCCTGCAAAACAAGAAACATCATTACTAAAGACTTTAAAGACATTAGAATTACTCGAAACTTACCGTTCGTGCAGTAAACGACGGACAGCAGTCCTCTGAAGTCAAGAGGCCTGCTCCCCTTATCCAGTGAAGAAACTGGTTACAGCACCCTTCCCCGAGGCAAATGGAGAGCATGGCGTTCACTTACCTAAGGTGAGAGCGTTAACCTTTGGGGTTCTACAGGAGAAGAGAAAGGGAAGAAGAGAGAGACATTCAATAACCCAGTTCCTTAATCCCATATTTTCTATCTGCAGACATCTTACCCTTCGAGTCAGACATACAGTGCACAGAGGTCCAGCCCAAAGAGCCAGCCGTGTGTTACACATCACCTTTGAAGATACGGTATACGCCCAGTCAAGACCGGCGCCTCTACGGGAATCAGGTGAGCGTTACATTAGTTGGCTATTATAGGCGATTCATTCCTAACTTTGCATTCATCACGTCCCTCCTAAGAGACAAGATTAGGACTGCAGAGCCCCAGAAACGTAATTGGAGCCCTGAGAATCAAGTGTTTTTGATCAATTGAAGCAAATCCTGTGTACTGAAATCATCTTGAAGGTGGCAGACTTCAACAGAGAATTTATTCTACAGACTGATGCATCACATACTGGTCTTGGGGCCGTTCTCCCACAACGCCATGATGGTATAGAGCATCCTATTCTCTATATCAGTAGTTAGCTATTTCCTTGAGAGAAAACTATGCTACTAGTGAACTTGAATCCTTAGCTATCAAGTGGTCCATGACCTATTTAAAATACTATATAACAGATAGAAAGTTCCGACTTGTTACAGATCATGCCCCCCTTAACTGGCTAAGCCTTCGAAGGGACACTAACACCAGAGTCATGCTCTGGTTTTTGGATTTAGAGCCCTGTTGGTTTTCTGTCAAACATCGGAAAGGGAAAGAACTGAGTAATGTAGATTTCCTTTCTCGATTCAAAATTCAAATGGAAGATGTGAAAACCAGTGACATTAGAAGAAGGATGTGTGATGAATCTAGTGAGATCATCACTAAAACTCTGGTATGGGCTCCCTCTCATGTGGCAAGGGGAAGGCAGCTGCTACCTGATCCTCATGGTGGTATTGTGTAGGAGGATCACATCTGATTTGATTTGATATATAGAATATTTGTTAGGCGCCTATACAACAGAATGGTGTTCCCAATGGAGAGACTCCTATCGGGGGGGGGGGGTGACCTCTTTAACTCATGAGTTCCCTATTCTCCCTTAAGTATTGAGGGCATATTGTACAGTAGAGAAAACCAATGTAACTGCTATGCAATCCATAATGCCTGTGGTAATGGGACGAGGAAGAAGGGACAAGCGTCAATGAGGATCAGAGGTGCTATTGAACAGTATATGTGGTCTAGTTGTTGTAGAGCAAAATACCTGAGTGGGACATTTAAACTCAAGAATGAGCTAACTACGCGGAAGGAGTAGTAGAGGCAGAAGCAGTCTGAAGCTCTGGTATTACTGCAGAAGCAGAAGGAAGAGCGCCGGCTGAAGCCGACATGGGAAGAGGAGGCATGCGATATTGCAGAGTGCGCATAGCAGAAGCTCTGTCGTGGACGTCAATGGGAAAAGAAGACCAGACATAGGCGAGATGTGCTCTCAACTAAACGTTTGTTGCTTTGGTGTGCGGGAGGAAGCCCAACAGAGTTTGCAGAGCTCCGGAGAAGAGCGTGCAAACCGCTGAAGTTACATACCAGCTGGCAACTGAGTGGGCAAAATGCAGAAGGTCTGTCGCAGCAGAAGAAATTGAAGTGGAGATGCCAAAGGAGACCACTGAGTTACATAGTAGAGATGTCCGTGTTTTTCTGGGCCTTGGGATGTTACGACATAATGATGTTCCACAAAGCAGGGGTCTCACTTTGCTGGAGTTATCCTTGCATCTGATCTGTTGGGGTTCTCCAGATGGATCGCTCCTTAGGTGCCTCGGGGGAGTAGGAGGCCGCCCCGTCACTGCCTGGTCCCATGGGCAGTAGGCTGCAGAGCACAGAACTAGATGGACCCTGCTGGGAACAGCAGATTAGGGGGAAATCTCTCAATCCTTCAATGTGCTTGTGTGATGTCTTTCACGGGGGGAAGGAGCCGGTGTTGCCACTTTACGTTTAGGCATTCTAGAAGAATTCCTTTACGGCGCGCGTTGCCAGTCCCACCTGTGGAAAGTGCTCCACACAGGAGAAAGGCAAGTGCCCTCCCCCAGGGGCTGTGAACTCACTGCAATAAGGTCCAGTGAGGAAGAAGGCGAGAGGGGCATTCCGCGATCGCTATCTCAGATGTGTCTCTCCGTTGGCTGGGAGTCGGCCTACTTCACAGCTCTCTGTGCCTGGGTTTCCTCGGCGGGCTTTGCAGAAGGCACTGCGGTGCTATCTTGAGAGTGCATTGTTACTGTCGCAGGGTTGTGGGCCTCAGTGCCCCAAAAACAGCCAAAACTCACCTCACACCTTCAGAACCCCATTGCTGGGGCTTCACATGGAGGCCATTAACAGAGCAGCCACAACGGTGGCGCTGCTAGCCACGCCCCCTTTAATTGCGTTTCTATTGCATTACCATGTAAAAATGTACAGCCGAGTACTGTTGTATTGGATACTTTGTGGCAAGCCCCTAGTTTCAGGTCGGACCTCATTGCTGCAACACGCTGTTTCTTCAAAACCATTGAAGCTGTGCGGAGTGCAGCCAAGTACTGTTGTTGGACTACAGTTATTATCGAGTGGGTGAGTGCCCAACAGCATTACAGTCATCTTTCTTGTACATTTGTGCTCAAATATGATTGCCAAAAAAGCACTTACTGAGCTAGCACTGGCATTGCATCTGCCTGACTCTCCGGTGGAAATTATTAACCAAACAAGACAAAAGTCTCCTTTGTTTGTAACATTGCAGCTAAATGTATGAAATCACTAGCTTCTTCCTGATGGTCGTTGCAAATGAAAACACAGATTGACGTTCGCTATGTGGATGAGGAGGTGGAGGACAGTTACCAGGAGCATGATAAGGAAGGCATAATTGGTGAATGTGCACATTCCAGAAATGAAGATTAGTATCTGAATAGCCCTCCTATTTTTTCTGATTATTAAAGTCGGAATTCAATTACCTTCTCTCTATCACCTCTCCATTTGCAAAGAAGCGACTTTGCCTCAGTGTTGAAAAAAAACAATGACACTGTATTGAGCCGTAATGCTGTCAGTTCTAAATTGCGTACTGTCCCCATTTGTTAGATTATATTGAAATATTAACGTTGAAGTATAAGAAAATTCAGTATTACTAACATCTCTTAAGGAAAGGCTGTTTCTCATATTCCCGATAAATTACCTTCAAATCAATTCTCAGATAAAGGCTATTAACACTCCAACGAGCAAGGAAGTACAATTGATTGGGTGTATGCATGGATTTTCTATCCCTACAGGTGTAATGGAAGATGACTTAAAATCCGCAGAGGAGAAAGAAGTGCCCTTGTGTCGTTTTGAGCATTGTGACAATTCATGGGATCACGTAACTTTTTCCCAAGGGGGAATCCTTCCCTGTGAGGCTAGGGAGGCAAGCCCACCACGCAACATACCCCCTAGGGGTGGCAGAATGGAGACAAGGACTCTTGTTCCGTGCTGGAACTCTCTAACCCTTTTACTGTCCTTGGCACTTAGGGGGTCAATCTATGAAGTCCATAAAGTCTGCTGAGAAACAGTCTGAAAGCAGTACTGTATGCTATTGTAATACTCCTTCCTTTCTTCCTGTAAATATTGATACCACCAAGATCAGGATGACTAAAATGGACAGACAGTCTGTTCTCAAGTCCTCTTCAGGAGTACTGTGAAGAAGAAGATTGCTGGAGTTATACAAACTACTCCTTTGGCAAGTACAGAAGGTACTGGGAAGAGGTGGCCTCAAGGAGGCATGAAGGATGCCCAATGAATACTAACAAATGACCCTGACACTCCACTGGGAAGGAACCAGCTAAATAGAATACAAATATAAGAAGGATACAATGAGAAGTGAAGTAGGCATGAAGCCTGGCAGACCCAGGAAATTCAAACCTGAGAGCAAGAAGCTAAATCGGGGAAGAGAACCTCCAGTCGGGAGGACACCCACATGCAATTGCAAGAGTCTTTGGCAGGCCGACGCAGAGCAGGCCTGACTGGAAGCTGGAAAATCACTGAAAGTGGCGTGACTTCGAGGAGGTGGACTGAGCGGTCCATTAACTGTGCCAACACCATCTGGCCGGGGACCCTGTGGAGCCAAACCCCGGCAGCGGGCAGCTGAAAGAGAAGCAGAGAGGACGGAACACATCGACCCAACACCCAAGGAAGACCTGGCAACCTGGCTCCAATAAAGAAGAGGTAACTTGAGTCACAGGAGACCCTGTAGGGTATTGGGGAAGGGTTTGAAAGCTAAAGAAGACTTCGGGAGTAATCTCCATCATCTCGGTAACTGTACATCAAATGGGAAGAAAACATCAGGAGAAATCTCCCATATCTTAGTAATTGTCTCAGAAGTACCAAATGGGAAGTAGGCATCGGGAGTGATTTCCCTCGTCTCAGTAATTGCATCAAGAGTATTGAAAGGAAAGAAAGCCTTGGGAGTAATCTCCCTCATCTCAGTAATTGTATCAAGAGTATTGAAAGGAAAGAAAGCCTCAGGAGTAATCTCCCTCATCTCTAGAGTTGGGATAGAAGTATCAAGTGTGAAGTTTACACCATTATTGATCTTCCTTGTCCCAGTAGTGCCAAAGAGACTGATAGAAAATAACATATTGGGAGTAATATCAATCAACACGGGAGTAATATCCATCAACACTCTATCATCAAAAGAGACATTCAGGCTAGAAAGCCCCACAAGAACAATCTCCCATGTCAAAGTACTAGGAGAAGTCAAGGACACTATGGCAAAAGTTTCCTTGTTTTTACCGATAAGCGGAGGGGAGAGAAAGACAAGAAATAACTGTGTGTTGGAAACAACAGCATTGCTTAACTTTTAAAGAAAGCCTAAGAAAGGCCTGGAAAGAAGTGCAAAGATTGATAAAAACTGTTGCAGGAAAATATCCAGAGTTAGCGACCAGCTGAACCAACCGAACCAGGAGAAGGGAGCTAGTCTCCTGGTTCTTTCACCTAAATTATTGAATCAGAAACTAAGACAAAAGATTACTAAACAGCAGCATGGAGGCTGACCGAGTCGACTGGGAGGAGAAAACAGTTGTTGAACTGTGGTACCAGGAGAAGGGAGTCATGCTCCCGGTATCCTCTTTAAGTGTGGAACTTGAACTATTATCATCAACTCATAGAAACACACCCCTAGGGCTGATCCCATTGCACCAGGAGAAAGGAGTCATTCTCCTGGAGCCGTTCATGTTAATCTCTTGTGTTAGTGGTAGGGCTAGACTAGGTTAGTTTGGACAGAGGATGGACATTTTGAGTTTGACAACCACCCTGACAATGAGCACCCAAGTTCTTCTTTAGTTAGGTACGTGTGATGAATCTAGTGAGATCATCACGAAAACCCCAGTATGGACCTCCTCTCATGTGGCGAGGGGAAAGCATTCGCTACCTGATCCTGACCCTGATGGCAGTATTATGTGGGAGGATCAAATGGGAGGAGACTCATATCAGAGGGAATCAGTGACCTCTTTAACTCATGATTCCCCTCATTCTCACTGAAGCATTTATGGCATAGTGTAAAGTAAAGCAAACCAATGTAACTGCTATGCAATCCATAATGGAATTCAAGATCCATAATGCCTGTGGTACTGGGATGAGGAAGAAGGACCAAGAGTCAATGAGGATCAGAGGTACTATTGAACAGTATGTGCAGTCTAGTTGTTGTAGAGCAAGACACCCGAGCTGGACATTTAAACTCAAGAATGAGCTTCAGATGGGGAGAGACACAGGAGAAGTAGTAAAGGCAGAAGCAGTCCCGAGTTCTGGGATTACTGCAGAAGGACGCGCGCCAGCTGAAGCCAACACAGGAAGAGAAGGCATGCAATATTACAGAGGGCATGCAGCAGGTAGCAGCATCGTGGACGGCAACAGGAAGAGAAGCCCAGCCATAGGGGAGACATGCTTCCAACCAACGTGTGTTGCTTCAGTGTGTGGAAGGATGCAGAGGCCCAACTGAGCTGGCAGAGCTCTAGGGAAGAGCCGTGCAGAACTCTGAAGTTACGTGGGAGCTGGCAATGGAGTGGGAGAAACGCAGAAGGTCATCAGAAGCAGCAGAAAGTGAAGCAGAGTTGCCAAAGGAGACCAGTGAGTTGGCCTAGAGTTAAGGGGACCCTGGGGTGCTCCGAGCAGGACATTTGGCAGTAACCAATCATTTTGAATACTGAAGAAATAAAGTAGAGAGTCGACAAGGGCGCAATTCTCCTTTTATGAGATACCAACTTGGAGAAACCTGTAACTCACATTGCCAAGAGTCAAGAGACCATAAAAAGAGGCAGCCATTTGTCAGCCCCCCTCACATGGGATACTGTTGTGGAGAACCCTGGAACAAATATTGCCACTAAGACAAATTGCAGTTGTAGGAGTTTTCTTCTGGCAGGCGAGTAAATCAGGAAAGGGATCAATAGTATTTAGTCCTGTCAGATGAGTATACCAAGAAAGAAGAAGATGTTTTGAAGAAGTGTGGTTGTGGCAGAAAAGTGTGGTGGAAAGAACCTATTAACTCTATTATCATTTTGACAAACTGTTGCATCACCAAAGGCAGTTGCTGTGCTATCCTGACAAATGTATTCCATTGGAAGAATAAGTGTGATATGCTAGTAATTACGTTACATCCTGAGGGAAATAATTGCCTTGGTTTATGAACTTGTGTTTTGTGAGAGAGACATTTGCCTTACCAAGAAGGATACTGTGGAAGACAACAGTTGCTTTGATTTTTTTTGAGTGTTTGTGAAAGAGACATCTACTTTACCAAGTGGAAGGATGCAGTGGAGGGAAAAGACATTTAGGGCCTCATCACGAGTTGGGTGGTATCCCGGTGGTAATACCGCCCAACGCTAATAGTGCTACCGCAACTCGATCCGGCGCAATTCACGCCGGATCATGAGTTGCGGGGGGGGCATAAATCCCCATTCCCCAATATAGGACCCAATGGTGTTGGGGAGCACTATTGCCGCAGGTGGTAATTGCATCAGCGGTAATAGCATAAAACAGCATAAAATGACCAGAAACACCCCCAAAATTGAAATTTTTACCTCCAGCAAAAGCTGCAGGTTAAAACGCCATTTTCCACACAACTCGTGACTTAGCCAGCCCTTTAATGCAGCAGTAATATGATTACCGATGCATTTAAAGGCTTCGGCCAAACTCATGATGAGGCCCTTTGTTTGGAACTGAACAGAACTTCGTTCAATCAGAACATTTCCATGGGTAGTCCTGAATTGATCCAGAGGAAGAGAGCCTGTGAAAAACCAGAGGGTGTTTCATAAGCTAGTCCCCGGGCATCCTGTACTCAGGTGGCCAGGGAAAGGTCATCGCTTTTGGATCCCGACCCTGGGGCTGGACAAGCGAGGGAGGATCACCTAGGTAGAGGGCCCTTGAGAAATGGGGGAGAAGCACCTGATGGTGAGACATGGCATCCCCTTTTTCCACAACCCATCTAACCCCTATCCCTGCTTATATTATGGGAAACTACAACTCCTATAAATCCTCCCCACTTCACATTGACAACACTACTGAGCCGAGGAAGATGAGGAATGAGGCCAGGAAGATTTCCTCTACTTACTTGCAATGGCTCTGTCCCTTTAATGAGACCAGGCAGAGTCGGGCACGTAATCCTAACCATACACACCTGCCACTTGTTAACACTTCCTGTGAGGATAAAAGGTAGCGCGCACAGGCACAGTTGGAGTGCGGCTGGGAACAAGAAGAGCAGCTCTTTCTGGGCTGGTGCGAACCAGGCTGTGGAAGTTGGAAGGCCAAGCGGCTGATCGACAGCTGTGAAGAACCAGAGAGAGCCAGGCGAGAATTCCACACTTTCAGGAAGCCATAAGCCTGCCAAGACTGAAACCGAGTGAGCGGAAAGGAGAAACCTTCAAGGTGCTTCGGAGCAACCCACTACCCTCCTGGGTAAACAGCAGAGTTGGGGAGGAGCAGAGGAGGTGTTGGTAACAGCCTTGACTGCTACATAAAAGACGTTGATGAAAGGAGCCCAATTAACACGACTGGTGAGTTTTCGAATGCACCAAAAACCTGGTTTGTGTTAAAAGCAAAAGTAACTGTAACCGAAAGTTGAATGTTGCGCATGCTCTGATAGAAAGCGCAAGAGAAAGGACAATTTTTGAACTGTGTGGAAAGTATACAAAGTAACAGAGTTGTCCTGCGAGGCAGAATTGCACATTCAAAAGTCCCTGTGAAATGTTCTGAGTTCAAGTGCATTAAAACGGGAACCAAAAGCAAGAAAGTAACCGCATTCCTGAAGGAAAGTTAATTAAGTGGAAAACAAAGCATGTGAACTCTGAATATGCCAAGAGAGCAAGGTATATGAACTTTGAAAGAGGCCAAGAGGGCAAAAGTGAAGGGAACCCGAAAATACAGGTATCAAGAAGTATTGGTGTTGAGAGGTGATGAAGGTTGTTGATTGTTGAAGTGTTTAAAGAGAGGTCGAAGTGGTCATGCAGAGGTCTGTGAAGAATCCGTGCAGTTTAGAAAGTCTTTGACAGTAAAAAGATTTAAGGATAAAACTTGGGGAAGGGAACCACCCTCAAAGTGAAAGACAGGCTTGAGCCCAGCAGAGGGAAGCCTATGCTGAACTGTGAGAAACTGAAAAGTTAATTGTGGAAAAGAGAGGCAGGCTCGAGCCCAGCGGAGGGAAGCCTGCGTTGAATTTTGGCAAAGTAAAAGTCAATAGAAGCACTGTGTATTTGTGGTAAGGTGGACGAAGCCTAAAGAACTTATTGAGCTGCCAAAAGCTTGGGGCCCAACCCTGAACTGTTGAATTGCAGCATTAAGCCAAAGTGTGCAAGACTGATAGAACTGTGCCATCGACCTATCTTTTTTAAGAATCTCTCGAGACCCCGTGCTGCTGAATGGGTGGGAGTTGTTATCTAGGCCATTCTGACATTTGTTTTTTTTTTTAATAACTCTGTTTATTGAATTTAAACAACAAAACATAAGAGACATATAAGAATAAGACATGAGTCAGCAGTATACATGTGGAAGGCAATCTCAGCAGTATACATGTTGAAGGCAGTCGTGCATATCAACGGGGCCCGTAGGGCCGAGGACCAGAAGACAACAAGACAACAATAGGACCAGGCAGGCAAACAAGGCAAGCATCACTACCGGTGCACCCCCACCCACAGAGCTTATTGAGCATCTAGCCATTTGCCCCATATTTTCTCGAATTTACGGGGGCAGCCCCTTGCATTATAGATTCGGCGCTCTAAGGTAGCACCTCTGTCCAGCTCGTTACTCCATCGAGTCAGGCTCAATGGTTCGTCCGACCCCCAATTGGCCGCTATAAGCCTTTTGCTCGCCCCCAGCGCCGTTGCCAAGAACATTTTTTCATATTTGGACAGGTCTACTTCCCCTCCAATGCCCAATAGTACCATCTTGGGGTCCCTGGGAATTGGTGTCCCCAGAGCGGCTGAGATTGTATTAACGCATTCCGCCCAGAAGGCCTGTATCACCTGACAGTCCCATATCATATGGTAGAAGGTGGCGGGTTCAGTTTTGCATCGGACACATGTCTCGTCTTCTATTCCACCCCATCTGGCCATTGCAGTGCGCGAGTGATATGAACGATGTAGGATCCTCAACTGTATGAGCCTAAGCTTGGATTCTATCCCAATTTCTCTGGGGGACATTAACGCTTCTACCCAGTCTTCAGGTTCCAGGGGGCCCAGGTCCCCTTCCCACTTTGCCTTTAGTCCGTCGAGTTGTGGAGTCCCGAATGCGCTAAGGGCCTGATAGAGGGTGGAAGTGACCCTAGAAGAGATGTACTGCGGGAGAATATTGGTCTCGATGGGGGAGCAAGGGGGTAGGACCGTCGTGTCGGGGAATTGGGCGCGGATTGCGTGGGACAATTGCGCATGCCGAAACCGATCCATGGGAGAAAGGTTGAATTGTTCGCGCATGGTCTCAAAGCTCAAGAGGCGGCCCTCTTGTATAATTTGTGCTAATGTGTGTATTCCTTTGGTCAGCCAGTGACCGAAGGGGCCCATTTTTACCAGTTCCGGGAGGAGCGCATTGTGCCATATGGGTTGCGACAGTGTTGGCTGGCCTTCCCAGCCGATTAGCTTGTGAGCGGCCCGCCAAGCTCTCCGGATGTGATGGGACATTTTGGGCAGCGCCGGGAGTTGGTCGCGGGTTGCGTAGAGGATCTGGAGCGGTGTTAGTGGGGACATGGTCTCCAGCTCTATACGGTTGTGTGGCTGTGTGGGGTCTGCATGCATCCAGTCATTCACTACTCCTATTTGTGTGGCCAAGTAATAGGTGCGCATGCAAGGTAACCCGATGCCTCCCTCCCACACCGATCTCTGGAGCGTGTCAAGGGCAATCCTGGATTGTTTCCCTCCCCAAAGCAATGTGCGCAGATTCTTGTCGATGAGTGCGAAGGTTTCTCGGGGGATGGGGAACGGGGCGTTCTGGAGGACATACAACAGTCTGGGAAGGGTCATCATTTTGAATAGTGCGGCCCGGCCCATTAGAGACAGGGGAAGAGATTGCCAGTGGGGGATGTCTCTGATGAACCGCTCTATTACTGGTTGTATATTAAGTCGGGGGAACCCATCGAGCGTCGGGTCAAGCCGTATACCCAGGTATTTGAATTCCCTGATAGAAACGTGATATGGGCAGGTCTCCGGGATCGCAGACTCGCCACCCTGAATCGGGAAGAAGATGGTTTTGGCCTCATTAACCTTTAGGCCTGCAAAGGACTGATATTCCCCGAGTATGCGGGAGACCACCGGGCACGAGATACTTGGGTTACTAAGGTATATGAGCAGGTCGTCCGCATAGAGCGAAAGGCGGTCTTCCCCCCCCTCCCGGCCAGACGAAACCATTCCAGTTGGTGTTAGCTCTAAGCTCAATCGCTAGTGGCTCGATGGCCAGGAGGAAGAGGAGTGGAGACAGCGGGCACCCCTGCCTCGTGCCCCGACCCAGGGGGAATGGTTTGGAGCACATGCCGTTCACCCTCACCGTGGTCTCCGGGGATGCATATAACAGTTTTACCCACGATATAAATGTCTGCCCCAAGTTCATCCTGGCCATGATCTCCCACAAGGCATCCCACCCCACTGAGTCAAACGCCTTCTCGAAGTCCACCGCCAGGAGGGCGAGTGGGGCCGGTATCTCCTTTGCCCTGGATAGCGCCAATTGGACCCTGTGCAAGTTCATTCGAGTCGACTTATTGGGCATAAAACCGCATTGGTCCGGGTGGATTAGGGTCTCAATCACTTGCAGTAGTCTGTTGGCGAGTGTTTTGGCGAGGACCTTCGCTTCGCCATTAATCAGGGATATCGGGCGATAGGAGGCACATTCCTCCGGGGGTTTTCCCGGCTTATGTATGACCACTATGCATGCCTTCCTGAGGTCTGGGGGAAGTGCTCCTAGTTCCCTGCTGCGTAGGAACATGCGGTACATGTGGTTGGGAAGCATGCTACCAAGGCACTTCCACGTTTCTGTTGGGAACCCATTGGGGCCCGGAGTTTTACCGGGCTGGAGTTGTGCCAGTGCATCCTGCATCTCAGTGTCAGTAATATCAGCATTCAGGAGGTCTGATTGGTGCTGCAGGAGTGTCGGGATTTCGATGTGGTCGAGGTATCGGGAGGGTTCGACTGATGGGTTCCCCGTGGGCGGGGTGTAAAGATTTTTGTAGTAGGTGGCGAATGCCTCGACGATATCTGAATCTTCCGTCAATAGTGTCCCATCCGGAGATCTGATTGCCCTAACGTGTCCCCTGCTCTGCACGCGTCTCTCCAACCAGGCCAGTGTCTTGTTAGCTTTGTCGCCCCTTTCATATATTTGGCTTCGGACTAACTGGTGAGCATTTCGTGCATTGTCTAGGGACAGGTTACTGAGGGCGTCCTGCGCCGTGAGCATCGCCTCCTTTGCTTCTTGGGTGTTCTGTATAAGGGTCTGTCACTCACACTCCAGGACGCGTGTCTCTGCATCCCTGACCTTCTGGACTTGGCGTTGTTGGTAGGCGGAGACCTTGGAGATAGCTTCCCCTCGTAGGACTGTTTTGTATGCCTCCCAGATCGAGATCGGGCAGTCCACCGAGCCCACATTGTGTTCGAAATATTCCGCTGTCGTCTTCTCTAGCTCTTCTGCAATCTCGGGAAGACGGAGATGGTATGTATTTAGGCGCCAGTTACGGTCTGAGCGGCAGGAAGAATTCTTGAGGGTCAAGAGCAGCGGGGAGTGGTCCGAAATCCCTCTTGCGAGGAATACAGCATCGAGGAGCCTGTGGGTTATATTGCGAGGGATGAAGGCGTAGTCGATCCTGGAGAATGATTTGTGGACCCCTGAATAGAAGGAGAACCCTGCCTCGTCGCAATGGAGTGTGCGCCAGGTGTCCACCATTCCTGAGGTTTCCGCAAACGTGGTGAGTGGCGTAAAGGTGGGACGTGTTCCAGCTCTCCTATAGGTTCTGTCGATTGTGATGTCCATTACCTCGTTAAAGTCCCCTCCAAGCACCCACACATCCGCCTCCTCCTCCAGGAGTAAGTTCTGTAAGTCAGCGAGCAGTTCCTTCATCAGTGTGGGGGGGGGGCATAGAGCGCTGCCAGGCCCCATCTCTCACCCCAGATGTCCGCCAGCAACAGCACATAGCGGCCCCGGGGGTCCGTCCTGATCTTCCTAACATGGAGAGGAACTCTCTTGTGGACGAGTATCATTGTGCCCCTCGCCCCTTTCGTGAATCTGGCATGGTAGACCTTCGAGTAGTTGGATCTTTTGAAAAAGATGGTGTTGGTGCCTGTCAGATGTGTTTCATTTAAGAGGGCAATGTCTGGCGAGTGTCGGTTTAGGTACTGGAGTACCAGTCTTCGCTTTATGCTGGAGCAGAGGCCATTGACGTTCCAGGACAGTATCTTCACTTTGTTGGAGTTCATCCTGTCAGCGTGAGACTATTTGTTGGGGTATCTGAGAGGATTAGTGGCCTTTGCAGTTTCCCCCCGGGGGCATAAGTTGTTTTCTTCTCGGGGTGGGGGGGACCCCCAGCGGCCGCCTCGCATCGGAGTGCCTGAAGACTGGCAGGTGCCTGCGTCTCTGAACCTGGCCCAATGTAGTGTTTGTCTGACTTGCCTGCTTTCATCGGTTTCCAGCTTTCTTTTCTCGTGATTTTGCTTCTTCAAATTCCCAAAACTCCCCCCACCCTGCACTTCCCTTCCAACTGGGAGCACCTGTCGCCCTAACATCAAACTTATAACTTGTTGAACATAAACTTCGTCGGAATGACCCGACCTAGGGTGGTGGCTCCAGTGGAGACGCCCTGACTGTGCTTGGAACTGCGGTGTCGAGGTGGTGGTGGCCGCGGTGGTGTAATTTCCATGGTGTCCCTTGGTGACCTCAGTACTGTGATGCCCAGGCCTCATCCGTTCTCAGTGGTATTCCTGAGGGGGCGTCTTGGTGTTTCTGTTTCGGGGCCCATCGGAGTAAGAGGCGGCGAGTCCTGCCCGGGCCCGGGTTTGCGAGCTGGCGGCCCAGAGGGCGAGCGCCGAGTCGTCGGCCCATTAAGGATCTGTGTTTCGAGCCAGTCCCATGCTTCTTTGGGGCTGTGGAATAGGTGTGTCGTTCCCTCGTGGTGGACTTTGAGCAACGCCGGGAAGAAGAGGGCGAACTTAATTGATAGAGAGTGAAGCTTTTTCTTAACCGAGTCAAACGACTGGCGGGCCCGCTGAACCTCCTTAGTGTAGTCCGGGTAGAGCCCTACTTTATAGCCGTTGTATGTGATTGGGCCAGAGGCCCGTGCCATCTGGAGGATGGCGTCTCGGTCTCGGTAGTTCAGGAGGCGTGCAATTATAGTTCTGGGGGGGGCTCCTGGGGTAGGTCGCCCTGTGGGTACCCTATGTGCTCTTTCGATAGAGAAGAATTTCGACAGTTTCTTGGGGGCAAAGATGTGGGTCAGCCAGTCTTCTAGGAAAAGTTCGACACTGGGGCCCTCCTCTTTCTCCGGGATCCCAAGAATCCTGAGGTTATTGCGCCGTGCCCTGCCCTCACTGTCTTCAGCTCGGTATTCTAGTTGGTTAACCTTCTGGGCAATTATGGCGAGTTGTTGTTCCAACTGGCGGACATTATCTTCTGTGTCCGACACTCTATGCTCCGCTTCTCCTACTCTGGACGATAGATTGCGGAGATCCTGATGTAGGAGAGATACTTCCGTGCAGACTCCGCCAATTTTGAGTTCCAGCGATGTTCTCGAGTCCCCAATTGCCTTCATTAAGTCTCTCAGGGAGAGTTGGGGGTCCTGAGCTGCTTCCCCACCATCCGCTTCAGCTGGGGGTTGCATTTCCAGGCGGGGGGGGCTTCCACGGTATAGAGGTCCATTTTGCTTTGTAGGGTCTGCCTCTTAGCCTTATCTTTGCCCATGGCGGAGTCCGGTATTCGCGTGAGGCGGTGAGTCCGGGTGGGACGTATTGGTGCCCCCCAGGGGGTTGTTGTAAAGTCTGAATTGGGGTGGGTTTGTCGGGCGACGTTCCTTCACTATTGTGTCCCTGTTCAGGTGTGCGGGCGGGATTGCTTGGCCGCTGGAAGCAGACCCCTGCTATGGTTGGTCCGTTGTGTCTATTGGAGGGTCGCGGGCCCACAGAGATGGCATCCGCATATACGCCCACCCCGAGCCCGTATTATGTTCAGTTCATGAGTGGCGTGTGGAAGGCGATAGCCGCGGCCCTCCGCTGTGCGCGCCACCTTGTGCTGCCCCTGGAGGCCGTTAATTGTGTCGATTGAGGGGCAGATCCCTTTGTCGTTGGCGGTTCCAAGGGTCCCTGGTCGGGGTTGGTCTGGTGAATTTCGGGGGTTTGCCCCAATGCGTGGTCTAACACCAGGCTGCCCCCCCCAGTGGGGTATCTGCCCCGCTCCTTGTGCTTGTGAAGTCGTGGCCTTTACAACGGGAGGCCTCCGTCCTTCTCAGGGTCACTGCCCACAGTCGTTAACTTATTGCCAGTTCCCTGGACCGCAGGGTGAGGGAGGGCAGGGGTGGGGGGGTTTGCACTTACCTCGTTAATGCTGATGGGGGAGCGCAACACCGCGCCACCGGTTCCCGTGTCGCGGCTCAACCCCAGGCGTGGCAGTCCCGCAGAATGAGGGAGAGGGGGGTGGGGGCAGAAAGGCGTTCTGCTCGCCTCTGTTTATGCCGCCGGGTCTGGTAGCACAGCGTAGAGATCCCCTGCTGTCCGTGCAGTGCTGGTGTCCAGGGTCGTCGCGGCTTCAGTGCCGAGCGTCGGCCGTGCCCGCAGTTCGGACACTCCGATGGCCGTCTCAAGCAGGGGGCTCAGCAGGGTGGAGGGGCCCCAGGCGGCAGCCAGGAGGAACCGGAGCGATGCCTCGGGCCGGCGTCCTCGGCCCCCCCCGGCTCGTCCGCTCCCCGTGGGCCTCAGTGGCCGCCGCAGCTCATGGGGGGAGGGGCGAAGGAGCCGCAGTTAACCGCCCAGCAATGGCGGCGGGTCTCGCGTCGGCGGACACAGGGACGTTTCTCACGCGCCCCGGTCCGATTCTGCTCGGGGTTCTAGCAGGCAGTGCCTGGATGGGTCCGCCACTGTTGTGCTGCTTCAGGAGGTCGGGCGAATTCCCAGAGCGGAATAAATGTAGGATATTTAATCGCGGCCACCGGGAGCCGACGCGATTAGTTCTTCATGCGCGGCTCGCGCATGCGCAGTCCTGACATTTCTTTTAAGACACTATTTTTCCTTTTGTATTCCCTTTACACATTTGTCATTTAAGAAGGAAGGCAAGGTTAGGTTGTTTACTGTATGCCTTTTTATTTTTACTAGATTGACTTGGACTTGTTTGTTACTTGTTTAATGGTCTACACTACTCCCATTCTAGAGCTAGGGCTAGTTAGAAATTCTACCAACCCAACCAAAATACCAAAATAAAGGTTTTCGAAAAATGCATCTATTGTGTCCGTGTCTACTGTTAATACCATGCCTTTCTTACATACAGTGGGATGCAATTCAATTGATGATAAAAGTTGAAGACCCCATGTTGATTATTGTTTTACCAGCAGTTGGGGAGAAACTAATTGTCGATGTTGAAGCTTGAGACCGAATACTTACCATAATGAAGGCCCTTTTCTTACAAGCCCACATCCCCATTAGAGACCAACATTTATTTTTTTTGTTCCAACTATTAATTGATACCTTACCTATTTCCCATTACCACCTGGAACAATGGGACCATATAATTGTAAAGATAAGATCACCTCATACCTTCATTAGACCTAGTGCTATGGAATCTGTCCTTAAAGGGAAACCCTTCCTCGCAGGTCCCCATCCACCTCTGCATTACCAATAGCAGCCCCAAACCTTCAGTCCCCTCTATCCCAATCTGGTTAGGATACCGAAGAATTAAAACATTTTTAAATCAATACTGGATAAGGAGAAGGTGGATCCATCTTTCTCCCCCCACACCGCCGAGTCAGGAGAAAAATCAGACAAAACATTCATACCCCATATATGTATGGCATCTATTGAAGACTCATTAGCCCAATTAGTGACCCATCAGATACAAGCAGAAACCCGCCTTTACTCAGGCTTGGAACAATTGATTGCCATTCATGCTAAACCTATGTTGCCTCAAGGTATTCTTCAACCATACCAAGAAGGTGAGGACTTGGGATTTTTCTTCTCAATTTCGAACGATTGGCAGTACAGTTTGGGTGGTTCGACAATTTAAAAATCTGTTAGCTAGCGCCATTGCCCAAAGGTAAATTACAAACATCGTACCAATTACTGAATCTCCAAGGGGACATTACTTTTGCATATATTAAGGAAGGTCTCCTGCAAAGAGTAGGACAAACTAGTATTTTTTTATAGGCAGAAACTAAACTAAACATCAGACTGAAACCTGGAGAAACTCCCTTAGAGTTGGGGGAACAAATCAAAAGCACTGTTTCTCTATGGACCGCTAAACAAACTTTACCTGAACTAATAGAGATGTTAACTATAGAACAATTAATTAACTCTCTACCTCCCTCCTTATAGAAAGCAGTCTTAAAATTGATCAAGCCTACCCTTACTTTAGCCATTGAGACAGCTCAAAACCACTCAGATGTAAATAAACATTTTCACTCTCTACATAAATTGGATGAGAGACAGGATCATAAAAGTTCCTCACGTCTAACACCATTCGTATTTGAACGAGGGGGGAAATCCTCTCAAGAAACCTCTGAGTTTAGAAGACCAGAAATTAAAATCAAAGAAGAGGGAAAGAAAGATAAGTCCATGGTATCTAAGGTCCAACTGCCTACCTATTATTCATGTAAAGAAGTTGGCCACATAGCTAGAAACTGCCCCAAGAATCAGAAAGAAGATTCCATTATAGGGGAGGTATGGTATCGCAAGTATGACACTGACACAATGGGTACAATTTGTAAAACCTTTATTGAAATGGTTGGGGTTGGAGAAACTCCTAGACTGCCCTGTAACTAAGATGAAAGTAGTCTCGGCCATCAAATAATAAATAACGCAGTCCTAGTGTAGTCTGTCAAATAAAAATGGCCTATGCTAACAAAATCCAATGCCTGCCCTATCTCTTGTACAAAAAAAAGGAATATAGGATAAATGTATGCAAAAGGAAAGATCAGTGTTCAAATGAATAAATGTGGTTGAACCAGCTCTCCTCCCCGTGTTAGACCTCACGGATTAAGGCTGTCCCTGTAGGCAGAATTACATACTCTGGTTCGGCTTCCAACACAAATACAGTTCCGGAATGTGGATCGAGGCCCATCTGGCATCCCACGTTTAAAGGCATGGTCCAGTAAAAATGTTTATTGTCCCTACGGGTCGGCCATGTTTTTTTAAGCCTAAGTGGCTCGATTTTAGAAAACTTTCCTATGGACCTTACCCGAGTTTTCGTCCATTAAACGCACGCGAAAACAGGCACCAGGGAGCCGCCATTTTGTGATAATCCTATCACTTGCCGCATCGCCCTGGCTGACCTGCTTCTGCAGCACTAAATCAAATCCCCCACCCCTGAGCCTGTCATCAGCAGACTCGTACCGCCCATTTCCCAACACCAAAGCACGTCTCGTGTCAACAATCGCTGCACCTCAGCTAATGACGTGTCGCCATGGAAATGGCAGGACGCCTCTTTCCTCAATAAGTATAAACAGACCGTTTCCCAACACACAGCAGCAGATTTTCGATTTCATTCCTCTCTCTGTGTTACTTTGAGTATTCTGTGACTCGTTTCTGTGCTCTGGTCAGCTACCTTCGCCGCTTGTAGCCTGTGTGAACACCTGTACCATCTCTGTAAATTATTTTACTTTGTATACCACACAATGGCTACAATAATGCCCTACATGTACGAGCCCGAGTATACCGAGGAGGAACTACTGGAAAGGGAAGCACGCGAAAACGATGGGGATTCGGACGGCAGTTGGGAGGACGATTCAACAGATGAAGAGCCTGGGCCTAGTCGCATGAATGGCGTCTCCACCTGGTGTACATGCAATCGGTGCGACCAAATGCCAACCGAGGACTTGAACTGCTGCTGCCGAGAAAACACGGGATGCCTGGCCTACATTTCAGAAGGCGAGCCACGACCGCAATGCACCACCGAGCTGCCAGACTTCAGGGCAGCCTGCCTCACACGGGCCGTGTTGAGAATAATGATGGTGCTTATGCACGAACTTCGCGCAACTGTTCGTCCTCGTAATCCGAGTAAGTATACTCTGCTTGTCATGCCACTCCTATTTCATGTTCTTCTACTATATCCAAAATTATATATTCATATCATAGTAACGCATGAAAGTCGTTCAATAGTGTGCATTGTCTAGATAGCATTTGTCCGTGCAGAATGCCATTAGTTACAAGATTTGCCATCGACAACAAAGGTTTATTAAACTTATCTTGGTCATTTAAAAACAGTTTGTTTCATTCCTTTTCACAGGTGGTACAGGCTGGTGGCCTATCGTTCCTTTACATGGTGGCTCCACGGGAGGCTTGGACACCGCGTTCGAAGAGTGATACCCGCCTGTGCCGTTCGTGCCATAAGAGAAACGTTCCTGAGTGACAGCGGTCAGTACAGGGGATTTTCTCTTGCTGTGCTACAACCTGACTTGTATAATCTTTAAAGTCTTGTATTTTTGTGTCATGAAAATAAGATAGAAAATAAAACACCACATATATTTTAACAACGGTTGTTTCGATTTTTTAAATGAATCAAGTGTGTCTCCATTCAAGGATGGACGTCAGACATCTGTGCTCCGAATGGGTGAAGGTCTGGTCGCTGTGAAGCAGGGTGGTCACTATCTATCTAAGCTAACATAAAATATTCTCGAATATGCATGCACTAGATAACACTTGTTCAAAGTCTTTCAGTAGGTTATGTCTCTATAAAAGTCACACATATATCTATACTAACAATTACCATTGGATTATACAGGCCTTAGGGTCTTGACCACTATAATACACCGGTTGAAGTGTGGGTCTGTGCTCACAAGAATCTCCGGTATGTGGCATTTGTTATTGATAAGCAACGATATACTATCAAAGGCAGTTCGCACCCGTGGATGAGTGCTGGCATGTGGGGCTGTCTGGGGCGCGAACGGCCAAGGTGCCAAACAACATGTACACTTCAAAAGGTATCCCACGCCAAGGGGCCATCGGTCACATGGCCTCCTCAGACCCCGTGTCTCCAGCCAGGCCTCCCCTTGAAGCAGGCCGCTCCCCTGCAATCCACATAAGTGTGTCTCCATTCAGCAGTCTTCCTGTGCCTTATCTGCACGCCCAGGCCCCTCCATCCCACCCACCCTCTATCAAAGGCAGTTCGCGCCAGTGGATGCGCGCTGTCAGGGGCGCGAAAGGCCAAGGTGCCAAACTACATGTACACTTCAAAAGGTATCCCACGCCAAGGGGCCATCGGTCACATGGCCTCCTCAGACCCTGTGTCTCCAGCCAGGCCTCCCCTTGAAGCAGGCCGCCCCCCTGCAGTCCACATAAGTGTGCCTCCATTCAGCAGTCTTCCTGTGCCTTATGTCCATCCCACCCCCTCTATCAAAGGCGGTTCGCACCCGGGGACGAGCGCTGGCATGGGGGGCTGTCACAGGCGCAAACGGCTAAGGTGCCAAACAGCATGTACACTTCAAAAGGTATCCCACGCCCAGGGGCCATCGCTCACATGGCCTCCTCAGACCCCGTGTCTCCAGCCAGGCCTCCCCTTCAAGCAGGCCTCCCCCCTAAAACCACGACATACATAGGTCATTCATTCACAAACACACCCCTGTTTCTAATACTTTATAAACCACTTGATACGTCTCATGAGAACATCTTTGTGCTTTGCAAGTCAACTCCTGAACGTGCTACCTGGCAACACTGAGATCTACGCTAATCTGCTCGTCGTCATGCTATCCGTGAACTTCTGTGACCGCTTAGAGCAAACCCATCATTGTGCTACCTGTGGCCACCCACCTATTCTCCTGCAACATACTGCTCTGCTTGCTGAATCCTACTGTTTGTTGGTCAAGGTAAGGCCATGTATCCTAGTCATATGTCGCAGATTTTTAAATTTCTATCTATTTGCGAGTAGAGTACACAATAGTGCTATGTTCATTGGTCTCATTGCTATTGACTTGAGTTTCCATTGCTATCCTATCAATAGATCTATTTATTTTCATCTTTGTCTATTGTCATCGAATTGCATCCTTCGGGGGTCCAGTCTATAATGTAAGCATGTTTCCTTCTCGTGCAAGACAGAACATCCAAGGGACGAGTCACATGTTCAGATTTTAGTCACATCATTCATACATTTCTGCAACTTATGCAAATACTAAGCCGCACATAATGAACTGGTATAGTTCTGGCGACCAAAACAAACCTTGCATTGATAATTGTATGATTCATTTACTTTTGTATCAAATCTTTATTCATGAAGATTGTATAATAATGTCGATATTTACTTTTCAGATTTATCAACAATGCCTGCCTGTTCGATTAGCGGTTGCCCTTCGAAGACAGAGCCGTTACAAGTCAGTAGAGGGAATCCTCCTGGCCTCATTCCTCATATTCCTCGGTTTAGTAGTGTCGTAAATGTGAAGTGGGAGGAATTATGGTTGTAGCTTCCTATAAAATAAGCAGGGCTAGGGGTTAGATGTGTGGGCTACTTTGTCCCACTCAGCAGTACTCCCATCCATAATAAAGTTGCACTTCAGCAGAAGCAGCAAAATGGCTGCACTGGCTCCTGTGAACACCATTGCCTCATGGCAAAACTGCGTTTTGCAACAACAAAAAGATGGCTGCACCATCTTGACAAGCACATATGGGGCAGGATGGAACAAGGGGGCACACTGAGAAAGCCTGCCATTATGTTCTGACATGTACCAAAGGAAGGGAGTGAAAAGGCAGCGCTGCTTTGCTGCAAGCCAAAGTTCCGATTTGAAAAAGGTAAATATTTCCAGTTAAAACTGATGCTGTTTTGATGCTATTTTCCTCCAATTCCTAATCAAACTACTGTTATTAATAAGGCCCTGCCATGCCCATTCATATCCCCACAGTGCTTCAGCAGAAAAGAGCCTTTTTCCTGAATGACAGGCTGTGCCAGCCAAACCTGAGAAAATCAACAAAAGCGTTCCTTCAGCTACACGGGAAACGCTTACATTTTGCTATAAAATGCCAAAAACACTGCTTGAAAAGAAAATCATAGCTTTCTGTGCACATGTCAATTTCAGGAGACCTTTGCCTTGTAAAGACTGTTGTGTAAAATAAGCTGGCTACAGCTACAGAACAACATTGGGAAGTAGATGGAAGAGAAATCCCATCAACATTTACACATGGAAAAATGGGCTTTTGCAAATAAAAAAAAAAGAAATGCCTGTTTTAAAAAGTGCCATGTTGAACAAAAACTTGTCTGTGCCTATAAAGGGGTTTGTTGCTGTGAAATATATAGGGGATGTTTTATCCAACAGGTTTATTTTTATCCAGGACAAAAGAAAAGAAAAGAAAACGGCTAAACTGCATGGGCTGGATTTTGCAAGCTACACAAACAGGTTTTTCCTGTTGGTAAGAGCTAAGACTTCCCCCAAATGGAGCCACCATAAACTTCCAGGACAGGAAAGTGATAATTGCTAGGTTGGAAAACTTTGACTGACCAGGACAAAAACACTTCACATACTAATCAGACTTGGGTCTGGTCTGAACCATCTTACAATGGAACTTCTAGGACATGCATGTGCGAAGTGAAAAATCAAACCTACTCGTGACTTCTACAGGAAGCTTCAAAGGAAATCTCTGTGACAACCCTGGATTGAGGGGGTAGCTTGGAAGCTATGCCCGTATATGGGGAACAATATCGAACATTTGTTTCCAAAGACTTTATAAATAAAACTTGTAAGATTTTTATCTTTGCAACTGGACTTTGCAGAAATGTAAAAAAATTTGCATCTTTAATTTAATGGGTTTTCATTTAAGACGTCATAAACTTCACTGACACATGGGGAATAGAAATAGCAGAGAATTGGGTATATAAGGAAAGTATCCATGATGCCATTGCTAATTTTAATACTTACATGCCTAATGATAATCCACACCCATGTATAAATTTATGCAATTTTAGGCCGAAGATTTCTCACTAAAAACGACAAAAACTGTTAAACGGGTGAAACAATGTCTTACAGATTGCAGAGTAGGACTGGTATGGTCTGCATAAAATATGTAACCTGCTTATATCATGTGTTAAGATGCTTCAACTGTAGAAATGGGTCATATATGGCAAAACTGGACTTTACCTAAAGTAACTGTGGGAGGTTTTGAGCATTGTAAAACTCACATCATAAATCTGACATCCTGATCTTGAAATCCAACCAGATGAGAGCGAGGCGGGACTATCACCCCTAACCAATCCAGTGGTTTAGAGGCGTGCTAAGCTAAGCCTGCCCTACCATATACCTCTATGATGTCACTATGCATTATAAATAAGAATCCCTGACAGGACTCCAGGGACTCTCTCCTGAATTTCCTGCGGCTCTGTTCCTGATCTGCTCCATCATATTGCTGATCCCAGATTTCCCTACAAAGCCAAAGCATTGTTGACCCTACTCCAGCAAGGCCAAAGCATAGCTGATTTTCTCCCAGCAAGGCCATTGATCCAGAAAAACCCACTGAATCCCATTGAAAAGGGGAAAGCTGTGGTACCTTAAGCATCCTGAAGCCAGACTGGCTTCTTGCCACTACCTGCATGCCTGCTGACCCTTAGCATCCGGCGAACAAGATCTTACCCAGCTGTCTTTTGCCAGGAGAGTCCGCACCAGGTGACCAGAATCTTTTATGACCAGAACCGGTTGACTGTCCAAAATCCCTAGACTTAAGCATGGACTGTGAGTGAAAATCCCCACCCCATAGAAGCACATAGCCTCCCTTATCTTGGCCCTTTTATCTCTATCCTACTCTCTAAGCAATCCTATCTTTCCCTGGTAACTTGTTAAAACTGTTAGAATTTTCTGTGCACCCTGTCCTTGACTTTCTAAGTACTAGCGCCATTTCTCTATTAATTCTGTCTTTCATAGATCATAGGTCTTTAGCAATATTTCGATGAAATAAATTAATTTTCCCTAAAGAAAAGGGGTACACTGCGTAAAGGGTTACAACTGCAGCGTAACTTTGATATTCACTGGTGGCGTTCCTCTTTTCTTAGCCATTAAATCTAGTTTAAGTAAAATTTGCCTTTCATTTAAAAACTGATTTTCTTAATTTTAACTGCTCTATTTTCCTAAAAAACAAACCTCATTCTACCTTCCAAATCTCTCTCAATTCACCACCTATACCCTTTCTTTCACCTCTATATTGTCCCTGTGATATATATCTACCCCCAGCCCAAAAACCGCATCCCAATTTAGTGTTTTTCACCCGTTTTCTTTTAAAAAACATTTTTGCATTTAAAACTGCTTCTGTGTAAAAATGCAACTTTCTAACATGTGATTTGACTGCACTGGGATTTCAATTTTAACTTGCTTGGTGAACTGTATGCTTCTAGGATACTTTGCCTGATGGTTGCTAGTGATATAACATCCCTGATACTGTGATAAAACATATGCATAACATTATTTAAACACACGTATCATTAATTATTTATCCAAATCCAAGTGACATTTCAGGCCTTTGCAAAGGGTTTAAAATCCTTATTTTGTGAGGGAAGGTCGGATTTTGATTCTGTTTTCTGTCTCGTATCCCTGACTACCTGCTGCTTCTTTTTCTATCCACTCAGAATTCGATTATTTGTGGGTAGAGGGAGCATTGCATGAGGAAACCTTAACTTGGGTGCTATCTATCCTAATTCAAAAAGTGCTCCTATTCCACTGTGCTTTGGTTATGTTCATGTAGAAGGTTAACCAAGTGCATTGCTTCCATTCCCATTGTAATTATCACCCCATTGGTGATTGCTGCCCAATATTAAAATGTGTGATTTTTGTGAGCTTTAAAAAGAAATAAATATTGTATTTTTCACCAACTGGCCTGGTTCCTGGTCCATTGTGACCTGGGGTATTTGTAAAAGGGGGTGTGAGACAGGTCAGGTATCGGCTCAATTTGAATTCATTGAAATTAAAGAAAAAGCATTCCTATTGAGCGCCACATCCCAGGCTAAGGCCAAGTGTCCTGGTCCAGTGTGTGATGTCCGATCGGTATCCTTAACAGATGGATTAGGGAAAAAAGAGGGATACCATGTCTCACCACCAGGTGCTTCACCCCCACTCCCTGAGGACCCCCCACCCAGTTGACCCTCCCGCGCTTGTTCACCCCCAGGGTCGGGATCGAAAAATGATGGCCCTTCCCTGGCCACCTGAGTACGGGATCCCCAGGGACTAGGCTGCGAAACACCCTCTACTTTTTCACGTACACTTCCCCTATGCGATGTAGACGAGTCTTTCACACGGGAACCGTGAAAGGAAATCCATGTTGCTTTGACCTTTACCTTTCCGATGTTCTACGGTTTTAAGTCCAGAAACCATCGCATAACACGTGGCTTGGATTCCTTTTGCTGACTTATCCAGACAAGGGGAGAATGGTCAATGACTAGGATGAATTGTCTTCCCAAGAGGCCATATGTGAGATAAAGGATGGCCAATTTGATGGCCAAGGCTTCCAATTTTAACACGGAGTAATTCTTCACTCTGGGACATAATTTGCGACTGGCAAATAATATAGAATGTTTTAAGCCGTTGTGTACCTGGGATAATACAGCCCCCAGTCCAGTCAAAGGGGCATCAGTTTGGAGTATAAACTCTTTTGAGAAGTCTGCCACTTTCAATATTGGATTTTGATATAAAGTCTGTTTTAAACTGTCATAACAGACTTCATCCTCATCAGTCCAACACATCTTTTGAGGTTCAGTGTTTTTTTAGCTTGTCAGTCAGTTGAGATGTTTTTTCAGAGAGATTAGGGACAAACCTGCGGTAATACCAAATTCGACCCAAAAATGCTTTAAGGTCTTGTTTGGTCTTGGGTGTTGGTGCATTTAGAACAATCTTTACTTTCTCTTGTTGAGGCTGTATGCTACCATTTCCTACAAAAAAAGCCTAGATCGTTTACAGCCAATTGAGCTAGTGTACATTTTCTAGTGTTAGCTGTTAGCCAGGCTTGTCATAGGGCTCTCATAATGGTGTAGAGATGACAGAGATGGTCTATAAATAATGTCAGCAATATACGCCCCACAGAAATCAGAATAGCGCTGTAAAATCCCATTCATTAGCCTTTGGAAAGTCGCTGGCGCACTGTGTATACCAAAGGGTAAGACCTTGAATTGGAAGAGTCCTATCAGTGTTGCATAGGCGGTTTTTTCTTTGTCTGGATCATGTAAGGGAACCTGCCAGTATCCCGTAGTTAAATCTAATGTTGACAAGAAAACTAAATTCCCCAATTTGTCTATCAGGTCATCTATAATAGGCACGAGATATGCATAAAAGGATGAAATGGTGTTAACTTGCCGAAAATCTATGAAAAATCTCCAAGTTTGGTCTGGTGATGGTCACCAACACAATGAGAGATGACCAGAGACTTAAAGAAGGTTTGATAGCGTTAGCTTTGAGCATACTTTCTACCTCATCAATAATGATCTTTTTCCTTGCTTCTGGGAGTCTATAAGGTTTTAAATGAACTACTTTCCCTGGCGGTGTTGGTATATAGTGGTAAGGTCTGTTTACCCTCCATGGTGTGTCGCAAAATACATCAGGAAATGCGAAAACAAGATCATTCAAACTTTCTTTCTTATCATTGGGGAGTTCCTGGGGTACAAGCTCTACATTGCCATTTTTTTGGGCTACCAAACAAGAAAGCCTAGCAGTGTGGGGGGATGTTGGATTTTTCTTTCACCCCTTTAGAAGGTTGACATGGTAGACATTAGTCTTTTGGCATCTGTCTGGTTGGGCTACTTTGTAGTTGCATGTTCCCATCTGTTCCAATACCTCATGAGGTCTGTGCCACTTTGAGATTAATTTATTCTCTGAAGTGGGCAAGAGAACCAGAACTTTTTGACCCACTGAAAATGTTCTTAAGTTTACTTTTTTATCATATGAAAGATTCTGTTTGTATTGAGCTTTCTCCATGTGGGTATGAACTAAAGATCTTACTAGGTTCATGTGTTCTCATAACCAATTTATGGGTTGAGACAGTGGTATCGGGGCCTCCTCGCTTTCTGTCTAGGTGTTCCTGAGCATGTCCAAGACATCCCTTGGCTCTCTGCCATACAGTAGCTCAAGAGGTGAAATTCCGGTAGATGCCTGGGGGAGTGTTTCTCACAGAAAATAAGGCCCATGGAATCATGCAATCCCAATCTTTCCCGGCTTCATCAACTAGTTTTCTTAGAATGGTGTTCAGGGTCTTATTAAAACGTTCTACCAATCCATCTGTTTGAGGATGATAAACTCAGGTTCTTAATGTAGTGATATGAAGTAATTCTTTAACTTCTCCCATGAGTTTACTCATGAAATTCATTCCTTGATCTGTTTGAATTTCTTTATGGAACCTGACCTGGGAATTAAATGGTAGCAGATGTTTTAAGATTTGCTTGGTTGTACTATTTCTTCTGGGGGAGGCCCCACAATACCTGGTAGCATAGTATCAAGAGCAAGGCCTACCTTGTGGTCAGCAGGCAGATCAGTGAGTTGCTTCAGGCGTCTGATCCCCTGGGCAGCCACCGTGACCCAGGAGATTGAACTAGGTGCTTGGCTCTACCCAGGAAATGTAGAACCAATCGGTTGGAGTAAAAAACCTTTGTTGGTGAAAAAACCTGCACCTACAAATCAACAGCCAAGTAGATCCTTGCAGTTCCAGCAGCAGGTAAGATGACACTGATCAAGGTGGTGTTTGAAGGAGGATTCAGGAACAAATCTGGCAAACGAGGAGAAAAACGAGCAAGCCAGAGGACCAGGAAAAAGCAAGGAAGGAGGAAAAGGCAAGGACAAGGGAAGAAGAGAGGAATATTTCCAGTAGGGCTTACCGGGGACAACAAGCATTACTGCAATGGAGAGAAGTTGCAAAGCACCAAACACTAGCTAGGAAGCCTTCATCTGGAATTGAATGCAGGTTGTTCTGGATCTGTAACGTCACGGCATCAAGTTACATGAGTGGCGTACGCATTCCTCCATCTTGGAAGAGGTGAACTTGGTGCCAACATTGACATAGTGACCAGTTCTGGACCACCGGGCCATGGTGAATCATGACATCATGCCCCTGTCCAAGCCGTGTACCACCTGGGTTACAAAGGTAGGCCCGATGAAAGCGTCTCACAATGAAGGGGGAGTGAACATACTGAATAGGTTCTCCGGTTCTTTCACTGGCTGAGTATTCTTTCCAATGGATGAAGTATTGTAGACGGCCACGATGCAAATGAGAATCACAGATGCATCCTCCAAAGCATTCTCTATATCGACAGGTGGAGGTGGTTGTCTGCTGTCTTGAAGATCAGGTGATTCTATATATGGTTTAAGCAATTATGAATGAAACACCAGATGTATCCGCTTCCAGCTGTTAGGTAGGGCCAGGTTGAAATCCACAGGATGTATTATTTTAACAATCTCAAATGGTCCTTAGTACTGGGTAGAAAACTTGGTAGCACGTAGACGTATTGGCAAATGTCGAGAAGAAAGCCACACTTGATCTCCCTTCTTCTAGCTGGGAATTTCCAGGTGTTTGCAATCTACAAAATGCTTAAAAGAGGCTTGTGCCTTTTTTAGGTTGTCCAAAGCAATTATTTGTGTACCCTTGAGAGCACGGTACGTTGGTGCTATGTATAGCATCAGATACAGGTAACCACCGAGGATGGAAACCAAATGTACAAAACAAAGGACTCTTGGATAATGAAGAATGGTAGGGATTATTAAATAAAAATTCGGCTGTGGGCAATAGAGAGGCCCAGTTGTCACAAGAGGCCGAATCAAAACACCAGAGTTATTGATCAATAGTTTGATTAGTTCTCTCAGTCATACCATTGGTTTTTGGATGAAATCCAGAGGAGAGAGAATGGTTGATTCCAAGGGTTTTGCAGAAGGCAGCCCAGAAGTTTGAGGTATATCGAGAACCTCTATTAGAAATGATGTTGTAGGGAATACCATGAAGTCGAAACACATTGGTTATGAAGATCTCGCTCAAATGTCGCAATCTGGTAAACATATCGATGGTAACCATAATCACTGTATTCCCCTTGGAAGGTGGCAGATCCACGATAAAATCTGCCCAAATGGTATGCCTTGGCCGTGCAGATATTTCAGGTTGCGTGAGCTTACCGAAGGGTTTTCCAGGAGCATATTTGGATTGTGCACAGATGGGACAAGAGGAAACATATTGTACGATGTCCTTTTCCAGAGATGGCCAGCAGAACAAAAATGTGAGTAGCTCCTTGGTGGCATGTGTCCCTCTTGTCCAGCTACATAAGAATCATCACATATTTGCAAACCTTGTTTCTGTAACCATTTCTATTAGTGAGACCATGAATATAATCAAGCGTATTGTTGGGCAGCTGGAGTACGTGTGTTTTGATGCAGTGCAGGAAAGAGTCCACATAGGCAATAAGAACATCAGAACCAAACATTTTAGATCTCATAGCAGAAGGTTCCTTAGTAGACTGTAGACTGCGAGACAAGGCATCTGCTAAGCTATTTTTGTAACCAGGTATGTGGGTGAAAACCAGATCAAAATGGTAAAATAAATGTGCCCACCTAGCCTGATCGCTATTCTTGCATTCAAAGTGAAGTAGGTTTTGTGGGTTACGGTGACCAGTGCGAACCAATGTCGGAAAAGGAGTCCCAATAACTAGATGGCACCACTCTTGGCATTATTATCAAAAGAGGAAACCCGGTAGACAACTGTTCAAACTTGTTTGCAGTGTCTACTCTGTCTATATCCAGGTGGATCAATATCAACATATAGTAGAAGACAGAGATAGTAACACAGGTGCTAGAGTCTAGACCTCTAAAAGAGAAGGGAGGACCAGACACATCTAAAAATTAGCATCATTTTTAATAACAAATCAAATAATTAAAAAACATGATTAAATTCACAGGTCTACAGTACAAAATTAAGCAAAAGATATAAAAAAAACAAAGGATTACGTAATAGCCAAAAAATGCTAGCTAAAACAAATTCAAGAAAAAACAGGATACATCTAGGACAACCTGCTGTGTACCAAACTCCATTTGGATTAGTATATCATATTTTCATATCTCTGTTTTTAATCCAGCGAGCTGTCTCGACATGTTTCTGTTAATAAACACAAATAACAAGTAATTACAACGAAAAACCTAGTTCCTATAGAATCACAGACTTGATCTGGGTCAGTCTCATAGCACCTGTAAAGTTAAAACATATAAAAACAAAGGGCCAGCTGGTGAATAGCTTAAATACTTCGGAAAGTTCTAAATAATTGAACTGGAGGACCACAAAGGGATAATTTACCTTATCTGGTGCTCGTGGGGGCTCTCAACTTCAATGGATAAATTGGAGTAGGAGGAAGAATCAGTCCTACAAGGTATATAATACAAGAAAAGCTTCTAATATGAGCTTTTACACATAGCAGTATCAGTGCTCACAACACACATATTAGATCAATAGACAAACCCAGAAGGGCCAATATACAAGTAGAAGAATTACTAAAAGTAATGCTGAGGGTGTAATGCTCACCTGCCTAGATAGGTGGAGGGCAGGCAACAATGGCGTCACTAGACCGGTACTTCAATCCACGAAAATGCAGTTCATAACCACATAACCACATGACAAGAGGAACCCCAAAAGGGAACCTGCAAAAAGAAGCCAGTGGCAAATGCCAAAGAAACATATCACAATAAAGTGGAGATCCAATCAGAGTCAGAGGAGCTATTCTAAATGTAGGGGAGAGCCTTAGAGTCCCGGTAAGTGACCCATTAAGAAGAATGGGAAGAAGGTCCCTAATCATAAATAACCGGGGCAGCGCGAAGTAAAGTCAGACTGGGCCAGCGTGGCATAAGTCACAGAGCGGTGTAAATGACCCAAAGTTGAATAAAACGCCCCATCAGAGTGGCCATCGGTCCGAGAACAAGAGTGAATGGAAAAGGCAATTGCATTGCGCAATGAGTAAGATCAGAAAAGCAACACCCTTAGAACAGTGGCAATCCATAACCAGAAAAATCAAAAAAATCACCTCGCAAGTAGCCGAGGCAGTCAACCCACAGGATTCCAAGGTTACATACCTGCCGCTTGTAACAGCCAAAGTCCATAAGTCACACGTGTTTCTAACAAAATCTCCAACAGCACTTAACCGTGGTCTATTACGCTCCCGAGTTAATAGGATGCGGGATATATCCCGTGCACGACACTGTAAAAAGGTGGAAAACACAAGTCAGTCTGCCGTGCTGATCTAGAGATGAGTCAGCATTCCGACTATCATCAAAGGGTGCATACCTGTATGTCGTAGTCCGGCGTCGGAAAGTGCCTCTTAATGCTGCAAATAGCACTGGAGAGAGGCTGTCCGCGCGAGGTGAGTAAAAGTATAGGCGTCATCATGGAGACGGCCTAAGTCCTATAGCTATGTCTATAGAGTGGAAAAAGAAGATGCGCGATAAGAGGACAGCCATCTTAGAACAGTAAAAGAAGCGATACTCCATGAGGGACAACTACCTCAAGGGTAAGAGAAATGGTGAACGTACATGGATCCCCTGTGCGAGAAACTAAGATGTCAAGTAATAGGAGTGAAAAAATCACTCAGCATGCACCCACAACAACACTCAGCATGCCAATTTTATGGCAATGAGTTTCTTCTCCAGGACTGTGTAATTCCTTTCGGATGGCGATAGCGTTTTAGAGTAATAAGCTATCGGATGTTCCTGTTGGTCTTCATGCAATTTTTTTGAGTATAGCTCCAATGGCGTGATCAGAGGCATCGACTTCAAGTATGTACGCAGAAGAGGACTTGGGTTGAGAAGGGATGGGTGCTGAGGTAAAGAGTGAATTTAGCCATTGGAATGCAGAGGCGGTCTCTTCAATAAACCTGGATGGTGTCTTCGTCTTCAATAGAGATGTAATCGGAAGGACCACTTCTGAAAAGGATGGGATGAAATTGCAATAGAAGTTGGTCAAGCCTAGAAACCATTTATTTATTTATTTTTACAGAATGAGGAATTAACCAGTTGATCACTGCCTTGATTTTCCTGGGATCTACGGAAATTCCTTTATCAGAAAGGATGTAACCCAGGTATGCCACCTTGGTAACACCAAATATACATTTTTCAGGTTTGGCCTTTAATTGGTTCAATTGCAGATCTTGTACAACTTCAGTGACATGTGCATGATGGCCTTCAATCCTTTGCGAATATACCAGGATGTATTCAAGATATATAGAATCACAGAATGGAGTAGCAGGTCGGAAAATAGATGGTCAACAAATCTCTGAAAACTGCTGGGGCGTTTGCCAACCCAAATGGCATGATGCTGTACTGATAATGGGGTGTGAAAAGCGGTTTTCCACTGGTCCCCATTCTTAAGTTGCACAAGGTGGTAAGCTCCCCTAAGATCCAGTTTGGTAAATATTTTGATGGTCTTCACTGCCTCCAGCATGTCTTGAATAAGAGGCAGGGGATATTTATCCTTCTTCGTTATTTTGTTGAGGCCTCGATAGTCTATACATGGTCTAAGCTCTGAAGTATCTTTTTTAGATACAACAAAAAGAGAAGCCCCGAATGACGATTTAGATTCAGTTATTAGACCATTGGCACGCTTCTCCTGCAAATAAAACCATAACACATCCTTTTCTTTTGGAGACAGGATGAACATGCGTTTGAAAGGTACCTCGGTGTTTGGTAGTAAATCGATAGAACAGTCTTCAGAACTATGTGGGGGGAATTTCTTTACCTTATTGTTCTCGAAAACTGAGGTGAATTCCTGATATTCTGTGGGTATCAAGGAATGTATCAAGGAAACAAGCATGTCATCGGAGGATGGAATTGAAAAACCTATGGCAGCAGCTTCAGAAGACAGGTTAAAACACAGTGTTCCGAACCCAAAAACACTGTGTGCCCTCCAATTGATATAGGGGTTGTGTTCCTCCAAACAGAGCATACCCAGTATGATAGAATAAATAAGAGTCTCGATCAGATCAAAAGATTTGAATTCATGATGATGATGGATTTGTAGTCGTATAGGTTCTGTATTAGTCACTATGGGACCACCTTCTAGAGGATGACCGTCTACCCCTGAAACAGGCATGGCAATAGGCTTAGCCTGGAATGGTATTCCTCTAGACTTTGCCCAAGAAAGATCCATGAAAATACCAGAAGCCCCGGAATCCACTAAGGCAATGGTATCTATTTTATCTGCTCAGGGAAAAACAAGGATACCATGCAAAACCAGTAAGGCAGAGGACCTAGCAGGTTCACTTTTAGCTACAGGATCTTGAGTATACTTCCGAAATGACATCCTTCCTAAGGTCGGGAGCTGGCGTTTCCCAAACACCTCAGGGGAGCCATAGGACAAAGACATGACAGATGGTCATCAGAACCACAATACATGCATAGAACAATTGTTCTTCTGCGCATCCCTTTTTTTCATCTGTTAAGGGACCCCTCGTAGTACCTATGTACATAGGTTCTGAAGTCTCGTTTTCTTTTGGAATGGGTATTGACGGAGCTCAAATAGGGTTCTTATTCTTTCTCCTTTCGGACCTGCGTTCATGCAATTTAAAGTCGATTTGTAGGGTAAGTTTCATGAGCTCATCAAAGGTCTAAGGATGTGGCATGCAGGCTATTTCATCATTAAGATCATCATCATTGAGACAAGGTAATCTGGTAGTCTGCGCAATTTGCTTAAATTGAGTGACATAGGTCAGTGTATCCATGGCGCCTTGAACAAAATCCATTAAGGACTCTTGACTAGTGTAAGTCAATTCAGGATGGTCAAACATTCCTCTAAAGGCAGCAATGAATCCCGCAATGAATCCCACATAACTATCCAAGATGGGATCACGGGTCACAACAAGAGGGGTTACTCAAGCCAAAGCACTGCCAGAGAGATGTGATACCACAAAGCCAACTTTGGAACAGTCAGTGGGAAAAGCGTGTTGGCGGAAGGAAAAGGCCACTAAACATGCATCCAGGAATTCTTTTAAGCTCTTTTGGTTCTCCCCGATATTTATCCATCGTAGACGGGCTGGGTAGGACTACAGGAGTAGCTTCATGGAACATTAATACTTGACGCAGTTGTGAGTTATCTAGTTTCAATTGTTGCACTTCATGGGTGAGTCCCTGGACTGTATTTACCAACGATGAGAGATAAATGGGCGCACCCTCTTTTTTTATAAGAGGGCTTGACTCAAGAGGGTAAGAGGTACAGTAGAAAAGAAAAGAAAATGAGTCAAAGCTACCCTAACCAAAAGCGTGACATGGGGCACCAGGTTTGCAGTGGAGCTAGATGACTGCTAGCTCAATAGACAAAAAACACCTGAAGATGCAGGAATGACAAAAAAGAGGGTTTTTTTAATTTACACTAACCGAGAACAAAACAATTTTACAAACTGCGCCGTGGCGCTGAAGATATGCATTATTGAGCACATTATGGTCTGCATATTTGTGAGTTAGTAGGCAGAGTGACAAACAGTGTTTATTTCATGTATTGTTTTAAATGACAATACATTTAACATTGTCTTGACAATGTTAAATGTATTGCCATTTAAAACAATACATGAAATAAACACTGTTTGTGTAAATTAAAAAAAAAAACATCTTTTTTTGTCATTCCTGCATCTTCAGGTGTTTTTTCTCTATTGAACTAGCAGTCATCTAGATCCACTGCAAACCTGGTGACCCTATGTCACGCTTTTGGTTAGGGTCGCTTTGACTCATTTTCTTTTCTACTGTATTTACCAACTCCTGTAATTGGCCCAACCTTTCTTTTTCTTTCAGGTGTTGCACTCTATCAAGATCTTGCCTTATCTTGTGGTCAGCAGGCGGATCAGTGAGTTGCTTACGGCATCCAATCCTTTGGGCAGCCACCGTGACCCAGGAGATTGAACTAAGTGCTTGTCTCTACTCAGGGAATGCAGAGCCAATCGGCGGGTAAAAAAACCCTTGTTGGTGAAAAAACACACACGTATGAATCAACAGCCAAGTAGGTCCTTGCAGTTCCAGCAGCGGTAAGGTGACACTGATCAATGTGGTGTTTGATGGAGGATCCAGGAATGAATATGGCAAACGAAGCGAAAAAAGAGCAAGCAAGAGGACCAGGAAAAGGCAAGAAAAAGGGAAGAAGAGAGGAATATCTCCAGTAGGGCTTACTGGGGACAACAAGCGGTACTGCAACACAGAGAAGTTGGAACGCACCGAACGCCGGCCAGGGAGCTTTCATATGGAATTGAATGCAGGCTGTTCCAGGTACATGACGTCACAGCGTTAGGTTATGTGAGAGGTGTATGCGTTCCTTCAGCTTGGAAGGGGTGAACACAGCACCACCGTTGCCATAATGACCAGTACCGGACCACCAGACCACACCGAATCATGACACATAATCAACAATCACTAAAACAAATGTATTGCCAAGTTTAGAGATTTTGAGGGGTCCAATTATGTCCATCCCGATTCGGGAGAATGGGACCTCTATTGTAAGGTAGTGGATTCAAAGGGGCAGGTGAAGGAACATTGGTACTGGTCTTCTGACATATCTTACATGTCTGCACAAGGTTTTTAATGTTGGCATACTTTCCTGGCCAACAAAACTTTCCACCGATATGAGCTTGGGTTTTAATTTGTCCTAGATGTCCCCCTGTTAAATGTGAGTGGGTGATTTCCAGAACTATTTTCCGATGGGTTTTGGGTATTACCAACTGGGTTTTACATATTCCTTCCCCTGAGGTTTCCCTTCGATATAACAGTCCCTGTTTGAGAAAAAATAATGAACCTCCTTTATCATTGCTTTCAGACTCTCGGATTACTTGTAAAAAAGCATCTGCTCTCTGAGATAAAAGCCATGTCCTGGGGAACAGCTGGTTCATAATCATGGCTAGTATTGGTATTAGGTCTTTCGTCAGCCTCTCCAAAACCTAGATCTCCTCTCTGTTACCTTGAGAGAGCTATGGTGGAACATCTTGTATTAATGTAGTGAATGTGAAAAAAGGAATAGGACAAAATGACCAAGGGCAAAAAGTCAGAGGCCCAAAAGTCAGACCCCTATTTCTTCGCAGATATGTATGTGGGGTTGGGGTAGAGTTAACAAAAATGTATATGGGTAAGGTGGAGGGGGCTGTGGAAGCGTCTCCCCCCACATATATATTTGCGAACAAAGGGGGGGGGGGGGAGTCAGACTTTTGGTAGTCAGACTTTTGCATTCGCCCTTTTCACGCAGATCCGTGAAAAAAGAAAAGGAAACTACAGCTCCCATAATTCCTTCACACTTCCATTGACAACAGTACTGAGCCGAGGAAGATGAGTAATGAGGTCAGGAAGATTACCTCTATTGACTTGAAATGGCTCTGTCCCTTGAATGAGACCAGGCAGAGTCAGGCACGTAATCCTAATTATAAACACCCGCCACTTGTTAACACTCCCTGTCAGGATAAAATGTGACGCGCACAGGAACACTCGGAGCGATGCTGGATACGAGAAGAAGCAGCTCTTTCAGGGCTGATGCGAACCAGGCTGTGGAAGTTGGAAGGCCAAGGGGCTGATCGGCATTTGCAAATAACGAGAGAGAGACAGGTGAGAATTCCACACTTTCGGGAAGCCGCAAGCGTTCCAATAATGAAACCCAGTTAGCGGAAAGGCGAAACCTTCAAGGTGCTTCAGAGCGGGCCGCTACCCTCCCGGTGAACAACAGAGTTGGGGAGGAGCAGAGAAGGCATTGGTAACTGTTGTGTCTGCGCGCAGTAATGTAGACTGTGTGCAGATGTGGATAATGAATGCGTGGATATTGCGCGACTGCTTTCTTTATTACAAGAAGTGACACAACCACACTACGCAATTACAAATTTCAATTTATGATCAGTTTGATATGTTGAATACAGCCGACACATGTTTCGATCCCAGGCTAGTATCCACAAATTAACATAACCAAATAAATTAAAAGAGTCTAGTCATACATTATCAATTTTGAGGATTTTATGTTGAGAATTCTTACTGTTATCGACATTTCAGGTTACTTTGGCGCACTTGCAGACATTTTCAATTAAACTAGGTAAGCAATTCCACCCCTTAAATATTTATCAGATTGGTGACAACTAATGGAAGATTAGATTATAAAGAGCAATATGGCGATAGTTTAATGAAATGCAAACCTTACTTTTATTTTTATCTCTCTGTGTGAACTTAGCCTTTACCCCGATTGAGTGGGTCTAACAAGAATATCCACAGGTATGTACAAATTAATGGGTCAATACTCAGATCACAAAACATTGGGGTGTGCACAACGGTTATCTGACCAAATCAGTCCCTACAATGGTGTAATCTGGTGATTTATGGGAGCACTAACACAGTACCTTCACAAGGTTGGCTCTAGTGTTACACAATGGTAACGCATGTATCTGGCAAGTTCATTGCCTTTGTGAAATTTGTGAGTAATATACTCCCTTTTTATGAGATGTAACCAAATTCAATATGCTATTATAATGGGGTTTGTCTTTTTGACTTTGTTGCCTTCTCTATATGATCTGGACGACATTCTTGTATCCTTTTGCATCAATCGATGCCTTCTGCTTATAACTAAGTGCCTGCACTACTCATATTTGGATTTAATATATTTAAAACTGTGACCTTTTACCCTTTTCTCCTGCGTTATGCTTGACTGTTTCATGATATACAAAATATATGCACCATCTTAACATTATGAATTCATTTAATCTTGTTAACTCATGTACGATGCACATATGTAATGATTTTTTATTTATTTGGTTATGTTAATTTGTGGATACTATCGTGGAAGAATACCTGAGCTCGAAACATGTGTGGTTGTGTCACTTGTTGTAGTTCATTATCTTTGGGATATCCTGGGCAAAGGTTCCTTCTTCACACAACCATGCGCAGCAGCTACACATTTGGTTATCAACTAGTTCAAACCTGATACATATTAATTGGCCATTTCCTCGACAAGCGCTTAGGGTTCCAGTCTTTTTTGCCCAATTGGTTCTGTTTGCTTTCTTTATCATTTGTGCAGTGAATGCCCCCTCGGGCATGAATCCCTCTGTGCATGTGCTACAAACTGGGCCTCCTATAGGCCGTGGGCATTAGTGACATCAGGAGCCTAGCTCCATTAACTGTGTCCTCGCCAGACACAACATCTTCCCTCTCTGACAAATTGACAAAATGTTCACTCACAGTTCCATGGTCACATTTCTTCAATGAGACGGAGTGGACGTGTGACGCGTCTCCCACATCTCGTGGACACCGCTGGCCTTGCTTCTGCTGCTTGTTCCACTCCATCATCCTCTCGCAAAGGCACTTCACTTTCTTCCTCCTCGCTATGCTGCTCACCTTCTTTGCACAATTTGAAATGTGATGTGTTTCTCAGGATGACATAATGGTGGGGATCTTGCAGTGATCATTGGACCCTTAACGTAAGTGATTTACCATAGGTGCGGGATCAAACTCAGTCAGTTTTCTTGCTTTGCCTCTGGTGCACCAGTACTTTGTCACTGCACTGAAGATTTGACTTGGCAACATGACGCCGGACATTGGCGTATTCTTTCATGGTCCTTTTCTTTGCTGCGTCCTCTATTCGTAGCTCACCTTGTCCTCTCACTGGCACATCGGTATTTTGTGGCAGTCTGGTTCGTGTCCTTGGGCCAAACATTAATTCCGGTGGGCACCGTCCTGTCGTCTCATGTGGGGAGTTTCTGTAGTCACTGAACATGTTGCAGACAGTCTGATTGATTGACATGGAGCATAATTCATTTTGTTGCAGTACTTTCTTTAGGCTCCCCATGAATCTCTAGATTCTCGAATCTCTCTCTGCTTGAGGCCATGCTGGCATGATCTTCCTGTGCTGTATGCCCATGTGTTCCATTAATCGTGCAAACTCGAAACTGCTGAACGGTGGTCCATTGTCCAATTTTAGCATTTCTGGAATGCCCCATGCTGAAAATATATTATCTATCTCTGGTTTACTGAACTGGCTGCGGTAGAGGTCAGCAGCTGGACAAGAGGGAATTGTGAAAATTCGTCTATGATGACCATCCAATATTTGTTCTTGCCAAATGGTCAAAAAATGGCAAGATGTATCCAGGGCGTTGTGACAGTTCAGATTTCTAAGTGGTTCGCAGTCAAGGTGCTTTGGCATATGTGGCATTTGTTGACAACGCGTTCCACCATTTCATCAAGTCCTGGGAACCGCATGGTGTCTCTAATCTATTTGGTGGCCACGACACATCTGTGCCCCTCAAGAGCTAAATCGATGATCTGTTTCCGCAGGCTCTCAGGGATGATTATGCGATGTCCTCGCATCACCAGCCCGTCTGCTGATATCGAAGCTCCCTAGGTACCTGCTTGACCAAAGCTATCTCTGGGGTATTTCCGCCCTCTACTTCTCTCCACCTCCCGGAACAGATAATGTCCTTTAATTTGTGTAGCAGCCAGTCTTACCGAGTGTGTTTTCGTAGTGTTTCGGATGTGACTACTTCTGGAGTTCCTTGTTGTGTGAGAAAGTTAACGTTTTCTTCTGCCATTGATGTTTCTGGAGTGTTGTCAGGCAACGGGTGCCGTGACATGAAGTCCGCCGAATTGTACTCTTTGCCTGGCTTGTGGATTATGGTAAAGTCAAAATCCCGTCAATGTAGGCCCCATCTTTCTATGCAAGGATGCATTTTGCAGTGCAGATTTCCATAGATGGTCACGAGTGCCTGATGATCAGTGACAACAGTGAATACTTCCCCATTGAGAAACATTTGGAAGTGCTCACAAGCCCACATAACTGCTGGCCCTTCCTTTTCTGGCTGAGAGTATTTAATTTCCACCTCCGACAGCTTTTTACTGGCACATGCAACCACCCGTCTCAGCATTTCTCGTCCAGGTCGGTGCTGCGCCAGAATGGCTCGTAATCCTACCGGACTGGCATCCACTGACAATTCTGTGCATAGTTCAGGATTAAAGTAAGCTATGCGCTCCTCAGACACTATGTCCTGCTTTCTGACACTCCGAGGTCCACTGAAAAATATGCTCCTGTTTGGTAAGTTCTGTGAATGGGGCGCTGACAGTGGCAAAGTTGTGTAGATGTCTGCTGCAATAGCTTGCCATCCCTTCCGGTCGTGAGATTCTTGTTATGGCAGCAACCTTGCTTGGATCTGGACGTATCCCTCTTCGCAAAAATGTATGCCCGAAGAATTTGAGGAGTTCCTTGCGAAATGCGCACTTTTCCCGATTTAGAGTTAGCCCTACTTCCATCAGTGCAGTACATACTTTGTGTAGCACGTCATCATTTTCCACCGTGGTTCAAAATACCAGGATATCATCAATGTAATTGAAACAGTTTTTAATGTGTCAAATGACCCTTCATATGCTCCCCTGAAATATCTTTGCCAACGTTGAGATTCCAAAGCTGAGGCTTTTGTACCTGAAAAGCCCAACGTGAGTGGCAAAGGTGGTAATGCATCTCGATTGCTTAGCTATCTTTATCTGGTGGTATCCCTTGTTGCGATTGAGAAGATACGAGACCCGTTCAGTAGGCTGATCATGTCATCCAGGTGCATTCCTGGATGCCTCTCATCCAATTGCTCTGTTTGCCTGCCTCATATCAATGCATATGCGTATTGCATCAGGTGTGTCTGTTTTTGGAACCACCACTATGTGAGACACCCATGGGGTAGGGCCACTGGCAGGCTCAATATTGTTTTATTTCGAGGAGGCTGTGTATTTCTTTTTCCACCTGTGCTTGGAACGGAAAAGGTATCCTCCTGGGGTGTTGAGCGACAGGAGTGACTGACTCATCGATGTGTAGTGTTATGGGATTTCCTTCGACCAGGAGCACCCTAGTCCAGTAAATAGTGCTGGGAAGGTCTGTGTGAAGGAGTCATCTTGCCGCATGTGGTAAATTACAGCTGTAATCTCCATTTTGAGAGCAGTAGGGCAGCCTAGTAGATTGCTCCTGAGGACTTCATCCTTAATACATGTAGCACCGTGTCAGCATATCTGCCCTTGCACCAGAAAGTTGTGGAGAATTTCCCTGATTGCGTACAGGGCCCTTTGCTCCCCACTGAAATATCTTGAGTTCAGACGGAACCAGGCGTGGAGGGTTTGACATTTTTCCGATACTCAGATATGCATATAATGTTAAGTGTGGCTCCAGTATCAATCATGAAGCTTGCTGGGTGTCACGACCCTCTCCCAAAACCCCCTCTGGCAAACCCCTTGGCCAGGTGGAGTCAGGACTCGGGCCTCTAGAGCGTGGCATCCTCTTCAAAAGCCTTCCTGGGGCCAGTCCTGGCGCCTATGGCGCCAGACTCATACACCATGAAAAACATGTGCTTTGGAACTACTTTATTGTGTTTATCAGCCAACATGGAGGCATCCACATAGCTTGGTTCCTGGAACCAAGCTATGCGGTCTAGTGTTTTGGGTGTGGTAGCCTAGGGCCTACTTTACCTGGACTATTTTGTCAGGGCTATTTAAACCACACCCGAGCAAGACAACACGCTTTGCGTTACTGTGCAGTTTACAACGTGACGCTCACCGTGTCCAGCTATACCCACAAACCTTGGAGTAGCAGAACCCTCAAGGAGACAAAAGGAACATTGTTAGCAGCAGCATCTTACCTGCAGTCTTCATCTTTAGCTATTCGCAGCTCCTGAAAACAGCTTCCTTGAATCTGCACGCATCCCGGACTGAACGACCTGAAAGAGGAAGATAGACGCAACATTAAAGAAAGCATAAGAGACATTGCAAATTACGAACTGCTCTAAAGGCTTACCTGGCTGGACGCCTCTTGGCTGGCACCACTCCGGAAATTCCACACGCTCTGAAGAACATCGCGACCTACAAGGAAATAAGGAAAAAACAGGTCAGCAAAGGCAAGACATCGCAGCGCTGCGCATAGCGCTTACTTACTGCGCCATCATTTACCAGCGAGGCTCAGCTCTGCATACCTAAGGGAGAAAAAGAGACATTATTAAACAAAGAAAGGCATGCAGGATAAAAACAATACTAAAGAACAGCAATAAGACCTACCTGAATGATATCAAACCGGCCGGCGTCAGTGAAGTGACTGGACTGCACACGCCCATGAAAGACAACGTGCCCCTGCAAAGAAGGCAGGACGGAGAGCACGCCTTACTCTACCACAAGGTGAGGAGAGGACACAGAGGGGCTGAAATCATACGTGGGTAGAGGGAGGATACTTACCCCGGTCGGCCAGTCTTGAACACAGTGCTCCTGTATTTTCAGGCAGAACCTTTCCCGCAGACCACATCTGGGCACCACTGAGAAGTATACCAGGAGTAACCCGGCTGGGTGGCGTCCCTGTGGATACCAGGTGAGCGTAACAGAACGCGAAGCCTACCATAACAAATCCACCTGGGCGCCATGGAGAGATCAGAAATTGACCAATTGGCCCAATTACTAGGAGAGCTTCGTGCTGAGGTTCATTCTGCCCGACAAGAGACTAATGCTCTCCGGAGGGACTTGCTAGTGACCAAAGATCGTACGGAGATCAGTAGGCAGATTCTGCAATCACAGGCAGGGCAGACTCCTCTCCCTTGGAGCAATCCACTAATGCAAAACCCACCTTACCATCTACTACCCCCACTCCAGTACAGATCACGTTACCTGGAACAGTTCCCCCGGCACCACCAGAAAGGTTCTCAGGCGACCCACGGAAGTATGCGGCATTCATCAATCAGTGTCGCCTTCATTTTCTTTGTAGGCCTGGAGCATTTCCAAACGACCAAGCTCGGGTAGCCTTGGTCTTATCATACCGGATGTTACGCTCACCGTGTTCCCACAGGGGCGTCGATCGGACCCGGACAGCTGTGGTCTCCACCAACGTGATGCGTAGTGAAGAGATGTCTGGACTGGCCCGCCTAATCTTGTCTGCTGGACTCGTAGAAGTAGTCTCCTGCAAGTGGAGAAAGGGATTTAGCCACCCGTGGACTTTAGTGATGGCCCCCCACAGTTCTCGTTCTCCCCACTAATCACCTCCGATATCCCCTTTTGGTAATCTCACCTTATGTTTTTAAATGATGAGCTCTCCATCCTGCATGGCATGCAGGGGCGCGTAGATACCACTTACTTCACTGGGTTGAAGGTACTGGAGGAGTTCCGGAGGAATATTAACTACAGTGTCTATAAAGTTCAAAGAGTTCAATATGTCCGATGTTCACTCTTGTTCCATTCCCTCGTTAGGTTGCAGCTGGGTCCAAAAGAATATTGCCTGGAGGCAGCTGATGGCGTTCAGGTAAGAGTCTGTATTACCAAACACTGTCCGGTAAAAGTTGCATGAGTTTAACTTGCTGTTTTCTCTCCCTTTATAGGTGCGGCATAGGAAGATGCGGCGAATTAAAGAATAATACCTCCGGTGGTAAAGCAGGTAAGCCTATGGTGGCAAAGAGATTGTCTTTGTCGGTTTTCTCAGCTCACCTTGTTATTCCTTTTGTTTTCCCCCCAGGTGCTGGATTTCGATGAAGAAAATGATGGAGGCAGCGCCGAGTCGAAAGATGCGGTGGACTGGTGAGTATAACGCAACGCTGCTGCTGGCGAAGCGACGCGTGCTGAAATAATGTCCTTTCCAGGCTCAGAGATGTGCTGGGTCCGGAATCAGGTAAGGAATCAAATAATGTCCGTGATCTAACCTCTTCTCTTTTTGTCCAGGAGCTCCGGATTCGAGGGGGGCGTGGCAGAAGACTGGATGCTGACTTGCAGACACGGTGAGCGTCACGCTGCTGGATGCAGAATAACGCGAAGCATGGGCTGCTGTTCGGGCGTGGTTTAAATAGCCTGAAAAGTAGTCCCAGGTAAGAAGTTCCCCAGAACCACACCCGAGTGAAAAATAGTCCCTGTAATAAAATAGTCCCATCCAGGCCTCACGTTGGCTTGAACTCATTTGCAGCATGGTCTGCATAAGGTAAGTAAAGTCTATGAGCCTGGCGCCTATGGCACCAGGACTGTTTTCTATGATGAGCCTGGCGCCTAAGGCGGCAGGACTGAATCCAAACAGCCCCCAGCCGGGGCTGTTGGGGTTTTAATGAGTATCTGGATGCCTGCTCCCGTGGCTGATGGACACGATCCGGATGCCCGGGGGTAGGCATCATGACAGCACTCCCCCCCCTCCCCCAAGACCCCTCCTAAAGTTGTTCTTCCCCTTGGCCCTGGCTTGTCTGGGAAGTCCCGATGGAATTTTATCACCAATCGAGGAGCATGATTGTGGTCACTAGGTTCCCATGACCTTTCTTGTGGTCCGTAACCCTTCCAATCGATTAAATAAAAAAGTCTTTATTTAACCATTTTAGAGTCCAGGATGTTTTTTACTTCGAATTCAGGTTCTCCATCAATTAGGATGGGGTCAGGTGATTTGGTTAATCTTGTCCCGGGTTGAACTGGTTTTAGAAGTGAAACATGAATGACAGGATGAATCCGCATATTAGAGGGTAGTTCTAATTTGACGGCCACCGGGTTGATAATGGCCTTAATGGTGTAAGGTCCCAAATATTTAGGATTAAAAGTCTGAGTTCCTTTCAGAGGTATATGTCTTGTAGCCAGCCAAACTTGATCTCCGATTCGATATGGTGGGGTCTCACTTCTATGTTGATCAGCATTTTTCTTGTATTTCTCTTTTGCTTGTTTCAAATGTTTTGTTGCCTCTTTAAAGGCTTGTGTAATAGTAGAATGCAGATGAGTTCCTACCGGCATTTCTAAATGCTGGGACGAATCGAGTTCTGAGGTTCGAGGATGATGTCCATATATGGTATAAAAGGGGCTTTGTCCGGTTCCTGAATGTACAGAGTTGTTGTATGCGTAGTCAGAAATCCAGAAAAATGTCCTTCCAATTACTTTCGGTTTGGTGGAGCATACAACGTAGGTATTGTTCAAGAGTCTGGTTGGTTCTCTCCGTCTGACCATCGGTTTGGGGATGGTGACTGGTTGATAACCTTACGTCGATTTGTGCCAATTGACAACACTTCTGCCAAAATTGCGAAATGAACTGACTACCTCGGTCAGAGATCAATACGGAAGGAAATCCATGTATTCGAACAATATTTTCAAGAAATTCCTTGGCCAAGATTGAAGCAGAAGGTAATCCTTTTAAAGGAATGAAGTGGGCCATCTTGGAAAAAAGATCCACAATAACTAGAATGGTGTTGAATCCATTATATGGCGGTAGATCTGTAATAAAGTCTAAAGACAAAGTGTGCCATGGTGCGGGTGGAATATCTAAAGGTTTTAAAAGACCAGCTGGTTTCTTCTTTTGACTTTTGTTCTGGGCGCAGATGCCACAAGACAGTACAAATGACTTTACATCTTTTCGCCAAGTGGGCCACCAGAATTGTCTTTTAATTTTAGCTTCAGTTTTTGCAATACCTGGGTGCCCTTCCATCAGAGCTTCATGGTAATTGGAGAGGATTGTTCTTGTAGTTCCTTGTGTGGTAGAAATAGACGCCCTTGATAGTAAGGTAGGTCATTGACAACTGAATAATCTTGGCCCTTTTTCACCGAGTCCTGCAGGGCTGCTGAATCGAAATGTTGTTGGATCTTTAAATGAATATCTTCTAAGGTCTGTAGAGTAGTTATCCCAAGAATTCTTTGTTCAGGAATTATAGGCACCGGTTCTGGGTTCGAATATGCTTCTCCCATCCCAATTCGGGACAAAGCTTCTGCCTTACCATTCTTACAACCTGGTCGATAAGTGATCACGAAATTGAATTCGGCAAGGAATAAGGCCCATCGAAGTTGACGCGAAGTTGGGCCTTAGCTGTTTTTAAATACTGCAAGTTCCTGTGGTCGGTGATTACAGTAATGGTATGCCTGGCACCGAGAAGATAATGCCGCCAAGCCTTGAAGGCGGATTTGATGGCTAACAACTCTTTATCGGTAACCGCATAGTTTAATTCGGGGGCCGAGAATTTTCTGGACCAAAATGCTACTGGATGAAGTTGACCGGTTTCTGGATCCTTCTGGGACAGGACAGCCTCCATGGCTAAACTGGATGCATCGGTTTCAACTATGTATGGGAGTTCGGGGCATGGATGCTTTAAGACAGGTGCCGACGTGAATTTCAATTTCAGTTCTTGGAAGGCTTTTTCAGCCTCTTCGGTCCACAAGAAGTGTTTGTTTTTTTGCAAAAGTGCTGTGATGGGGTGTACAACATATGAGAAGTCAGGAATAAATCTGCAGTAGAAATTAGCAACCGCAAGCATGCTTTGCACCCCTTTAACTGAACTGGGTGATGGCCACTTGAGAATTGCGTCCACCTTTCGAGAGTCCATTCGGACTCCTTTTGGAGTCAGGATAAATCCAAGGAATTCAACTTCTGTAGCATGAAAAACACATTTTTCCAATTTTGCATATAACTTGTACTGGCGTAGTTTCTCAAGGACTGCAAGAACATGCTTAACATGGTCTGATTCTGAGGAGGAGTACACTAGAATATCGTCTATGCATACGACAACACACACGTCAATGAGTTCACGAAGGACATCGTTCATAAAATACTGGAGGGCTGCTGGTGCATTGCACAACCCGAAGGGCATCTCCTGATATTCGAATAATCCATACTTGGTGCGAAAATCAGTCTCCCATTCGTCGCCCTTCTTTACACGTACCAGATGATATGCCCCTCGGAGATCGAATTTAGTGTAGATGCAAGCATCCTTTACTTGGTCTAGTAGTTCGGGGATCAGAGGCAATGGATATTGGTTCTTCACCGTGATCTGGTTTAATGCCCGGTAGTCTATGCACGTTCTGAGGTCACCTTCCTTTTTGGGCACGAAGAATAAAGCTGAAGATGCAGGGGACATAGATGGATGAATTAAGCCATTAGCAAGGTATTGGTCCAAGTATTGTCGTAGGTGATGGTTTTCGGGTTCCGTAAGGGCGTAGATTCTACTGCATGGAGGTTGTGCACCGGGTATGAGGTCGATTTGACAATCGTATGATCTATGAGGTGGTAAGGTGTTTGCCTGTTCTTTTTGGAAAACATCCTGGAATTCTTGATTTTCCTTAGGTAACTGCATGACTGGATTAGCGACTGTGGCCAGGCCTTTGTTCAAGGTTTTTTCCGGGGAACAGGTGTGCGCACAATCCGGGAAGGTTATTCTCTTCTCTCGCCAATCAATACAAGGATTATGTGTTTCCAACCAAGGTATCCCCAGTATTATTTGGAACTGCAGGGCTTTGATTAAGTCAAACACAATAGTCTCTCGATGCCCATCTTGACCCAACAGTGTCATCTCTATGGTGGAATGAGTTACAGGCCCAGAGGCAATTTCAGTTCCATCGACTGTGGTGATAACATCCGAAGTGGTCTGTTTGCAGAGAGGTAGATTCATCATAAAAGCCAATTTGTGGTCCACGTAGTTTCCTAGGGCCCCGCTATCAATGTATGCCCTAACTGCGTGCACACGTGATGGCTGCCTTGGATAAATAAGGACCATTGGTATGATTAGGTGCGAGGTCTGAGTGTCCTTCTTTAAGCTCGGCAAGCGGACCTCTACGCTTGTCGGGCGTGGTCGTTTCCCGAATCAGGCTCCGTTTGATTTCTATCAGCAACTCCGACTACTTTCTTGGATGGTTTTATAGGGCAATCCCGTAGAAAATGTCCTGAGGGCTCACAGTACAGACACAACTGCATCTGTCGTCTCCTTTCTCTTTCTTTTTGAGTTAAGGGTCCCTTAACCCCCCCGATCTGCATTGGTTCTGATGCATCTGTTCCTTTGGGAGTAACAGTGGGTTTAACCAATACCCGATTCTCGAACTTAGCTCGATCAGCTTTTCTATTCTGAAGTCGGTGGTCTAGCTGGACCACTAAGTCTATATATTCTGTGCAATCCTGAGGTGGGTTCACAACTTGGGCCAAAACATCTTTGAGTTCAACCCGAAGTCCACGATGAAATAATGTAATTCGCTTTACCTCTGGCCATCCGGTTTCCACCACCAACCTATTGAAGGTTGCGATATAAGTTAGCAGGTCCTGGTTTCCTTGTCGTAGGGATAGAAGTTTGTTATACAGGGCCTGTCCCTGTGAATGTCTGGCGAATAATCTTTCCATGTTCAATTGAAAACCCTGAACATCCCGAAGAAGAGGGTCATCCTGGTTGACTAATGGAATTGACCAATCCGCTGCGCTGCCACTAAGGTATGACAGTACAAAGGCTACTTTGGCTTGGTCGTTTGGAAAAGCTCCTGGTCTGCATAAAAAGTGCAAGCGGCATTGGTTCATGAACACGGCAAACCTTTTCGGGTCCCCAGCAAAGCGTTCGGGTGGAGCTAAAGGAATGCTCCCTGGTAGAACCACTTGCACAGGGCTGCTCGATGAAACGGGGGTTGAATTCCCCCCAAGTCCAGGTAGTGGCGTTTGCCCGGCTTGGTTTTGCAGCAGTTGCCTGGCAAGATCATCAGTGCGCTCCTTTGACACAATCAGTTCTCTCCTGAGTGCATTAGTTTCTTGGTGCGCGCAGTGCACTTCTGCCCTAAGTTCTCCTAACAAATGGGCTAGTTGGTCGGTTTCTGAGGTCTCCATTACGCCTGGGTGGGGATTTGTAGATAGGCTTTGCGTTCTGTTACGCTCACCTGGTTCCCACAGGGGCGTCGATCGGACCCGGACAGCTGCGGTCTCCACCAACGTGATGCGTAGTGAAGAGATGACAGTCTGGACTGGCCCACCTAATCTTGTCTGCTGGACTCGTAGAAGTATTCTCCTGCAAGTGGAGAAAGGGATTTAGCCACCCGTGGACTTTAGTGATGGCCCCCCAACAGTTCTCGTTCTCCCCACTAATCACCTCCGATATCCCCTTTTGGTAATCTCACCATATGTTTTTAAATGAGGAGTTCTCCATCCTGCATGGCATGCAGGGGCGCGTAGATACCAGTTACTTCATTGGGTTGAATGTACTGGAGGAGTTCCGGAGGACTATTAACTCCAGTGTCTATAAAGTTCAAAGAGTTCAATATGTCCGATGTTCACTCGTGTTCCATTCCCTCGTTAGGTTGCAGCTGGGGTCCAAAAGAATATTGCCTGGAGGCAGCTGATGGCGTTCAGGTAAGAGTCTGTATTACCAAACACTGTCCGGTAAAAGTTGCATGAGTTTAACTTGCTGTTTTCTCTCCCTTTATAGGTGCGGCATAGGAAGATGCGGCGAATTAAAGAATAATACATCTGGTGGTAAAGCAGGTAAGCCTATGGTGGCAAAGAGATTGTCTTTGTCGGTTTTCTCAGCTCACCTTGTTATTCCTTTTGTTTTCCCCCCAGGTGCTGGATTTCGATGAAGAAAAGGATGGAGGCAGCGCCGAGTCGAAAGATGCGGTGGACTGGTGAGTATAACGCGGCGCTGCTGCTGGCGAAGCGACGCGTGCTGAAATAATGTCCTTTCCAGGCTCGGAGATGTGCTGGGTCCGGAATCAGGCAAGGAATCAAATAATGTCCGTGATCTCACCTCTTCTCCTTTCTTTTCCTTTTTTCTAGGAGCTCCGGATTCGAGGCAGGCGTGGCAGAAGACTGGATGCTGACTTGCAGACACAGTGAGCGTCACGCTGCTGGATGCAGAATAACGCGAAGCATGAGCTGCTGTTCGGGTGTGGTTTAAATAGCCTGCAAAGTAGTCCCAGGTAAGAAGTTCCCCAGAACCACACCCGAGTGAAAAATAGTCCCTGTAATAAAATAGTCCCATCCAGGCCTCACGTTGGCTTGGACTCATTTGCAGCATGGTCTGCGCAAGGTAAGTAAAGTCTATGAGCCTGGCGCCTACGGCGCCAGGACTGTTTTCTATGATGTGCCTGGCGCCTAAGGCAGCAGGAATGAATCCAAACAGCCCCCCGCCAGGGCTGTTGGGGTTTTAATGAGTATCTGAGTATCTGGATGCCTGCTCCCGGGGCTGATGGACACGATCCGGATGCCCAGGGGTAGGCATCATGACACCTGAATGGTAGTGCAGCAGATTGGTCGGTGCCATTGGTGACCCAGGACGATCCTCTATTACATGACTTTGGGGGGTTACAGAGAGAAATGGAAAAACATTTTGGTCGCCATACCCAGGAACAAGCAGTAGACAATGAACTCTTATCCCTCCGACAGGGGAATCAGGACTTGTTAACGTACATTGCTACCTTGAACAGACTGGTTGCCGAAGTCAGGTGGCCAGAAAACAAAAGAACCACGTTATTCCATCGAGGCTTACGAGGCGGATTAAAGGACGGCTTAGCCCAGGTGGTTGATCTGCCCAGAGACTGTGCCGAATCCATAAATCTGGTCGTGCAGCTAGACCACCGGTTGCAGGACCGAAAAGCAGACCGGTCTAAGACGGACCCTCGGACCGTGTATGTTCGACCAAGGGAAAGCACATCCCGTGTACCTGAAAACGATGTACAACCCGTGCAGATCGGAGGGATACGGCCTCCATTAACAAAACCAGAGCGGGACAAAAGAAGACAACAACAACTTTGTTTGTATTGTGGGAAACCAGGACATTTCCTGAAGGACTGTCTAGTAAAACCTCCAAGAACAGTCAGGGCCACAGAGAAGGATGAAGTTAAGGAATCGGAAAACTGCCAAGCTCGACAAACGTAGAGGTCAGTTTGTCGAGTGAGAAGAAAGAGTTGCTGACCTCGCACTTTGCAATACCAGTGATCTTAATTAACCACCAACGGTCATCAAGAATGCATGCCGTTGAAGCATACATCGACAGCGGAGCAGTTGGAAATTATATTGATCAAGAACTGGCAGCAGAGATGGGCCTTCCTGTGTGTTCCAAGCCAACTATGGACAAGGTAACCACCGTGGATGGGACAGAAATCGCTTCCGGACCAGTAACTCAGTGCACAGCCAGGGTAACCTTGCTGTGCCAGGACGGACATCGGGAGTCTATTTCGTTTGGTCTCATCAGGGCACCTCAGTTCAGGCTAATACTAGGGATGCCATGGTTGGTTGCTCACAACCCTTTGATAGACTGGCGGGCACGAAAATTAACCTTCCCCGGTGACTGCTCCCCTGCCTGCTATCATCAAGAGGAGAAACCCGACGTCTGTATCCCTATGACTCCCGGAGCGACAGTATCAACCCTGGGAGTAACTAATACCTTGCCAAGTGAATACCATGATTTCCAGGATGTATTCCGAAAGGACCAAGCCAATACATTGCCGCCGCACAGGCCCTATGACTGTCAGATCGACCTTGTTCCTGGTGCACAAATCCCTTGCGGCAGGATCTACGCTCTCACAGAACCGGAAAACCTTCATTTGAACTCCTATTTAGACCAGTACCTTGCAAACGGATTTATCCGTCCTTCGAAGTCCCCCACAGCCAGTCCTTTGTTCTTCCTACCGAAGAAGGAAGGGGACTTGAGAACCTGTATTGACTACCGCGCATTGAACCAGATCACCATGAAGAACCGCTACCCCTTGCCACTTATCCCTGAGATGCTAGACCAAGTGAAAGATGCCCAGATTTATACCAAATTGGACCTTCGAGGTGCGTACCACTTGGACCGAGTCAGAAACAGAGATGAATGGAAAACCGCCTTCTGTACTAAGTACGGCTTGTTTGAATATCAAGTCATGCCCTTCGGGTTATGCAACGCTACTGCGGCATTCCAATATTTCATGAATGACGTATTGAGGGAGTTCATTGATGTGTGCGCTTTAGTGTACATAGACGACATCTTAGTGTACTCAGCCTCGAAACAAGATCATGTCAGGCACGTTAGTTCAGTCCTCAACAAGCGCTGTCAACATCGCTTGTTTGCAAAGCTTGAAAAATGCTTTTTTCACGTCACCGAAGTAGAGTTTCTTGGTTTTATCCTTACTCCAGGAGGCATCAGAATGGACGTGCACATGGTAGATGCCATTCTGAAATGGCCTTCACCGACGTCTCTGAAAGGGGTACAAAGCATGCTGGGCTTTGTGAACTTCTACTGCCGGTTCATTCCAGACTTCTCTCAGTTTGTGCACCCAATCACAGTACCATTACGAAAAAACAATAAAAAGTTTGCTTGGACCGAAGAAGCAGAAGAAGCCTTTCAGGAACTTAAACAAAGGTTTACCTCCACTCCAATCCTGCGACATCCTCGTCCAGACCTCCCTTATGTTGTTGAAACTGATGCGTCCAGTCTAGCAATGGGGGCTGTCCATTCACAGAGAGACCCGGAAACCGGCCAACTACATCCTGTGGCCTTCTGGTCAAAAAAGTTCTCACCTCCAGAGATTAATTATGCCATCACGGACAAGGAACTCCTGGCTATCAAATCCGCCTTTAAAGCCTGGCGGCACTACCTTCTGGGGGCCAGACACACCATTAGAGTCATCAGAGACCATCGAAACCTGCAATATCTCAAAACAGCCAAAGCCCAGTCCTCGCGCCTGTTACGGTGGGCCCTTTTCTTCGCCGAATATGATCATGTAATCACGTTTCGACCAGGGGTCAGAAACGGAAAGCCGGATGCCTTATCTCATATGGGCATAGATGAAATGGTATATACAACTCCAGACCCAGTACCTATTATACCTGAAGACAAACTCTTGGGGATCACGACAGACTTAACACAAGCAGAACTATGAAAAGAAATTCAACGGACAATGAATCCTGATGCTTTCCTCGCATGGCAAACTCAAGGAGAACAATATTCCATCAAGGACCATCTACCCTTTTTTAGGGATCGCCTATACGTACCCAAGAAGGAATTACAACAGCATATTATTTCAAGTTATCATGATTCACTGATCAAAGGGCATCCTGGGATCGCCAAATCCCTAGCTAAGGTGAAAGAGAACTTTTGGTGGCCTACCTGGCGTAAGGACATCATTCAGTATATTCAGTCCTGCAGTGTCGGCGCACAAAATAAATCACAGAAACAAAAACCCTCTGGTCACCTACAACCATTGGACATTCCTCCAGTTCCATGGCACACTCTTTCCCTTGACTTCATCACTGAACTACCTCACAGCCAAGGGTTCAACACCATCCTTGTAGTTGTGGATTTATTCTCAAAGATGGCACACTTTATTCCTCTCAAAGGCCTCCCAGACGCATGCACGTTAGCAAAAGTATTCCTGGAGGGCGTTGTTAAGCTACATGGCTTCCCTTCAGTTCTGGTCTCTGATCGAGGCAGCCAGTTTGTATCCAACTTCTGGAAAAAATGTTGTGCTATGGCGCAGATCGACGTTCGGTTATCTACCAGTAACCATCCCCAAACGGACGGCAAAACCGAGAGAACCAATCAGACGCTCGAGCAATATTTACGATGCATGCTGCACCACGAACAAAGGAATTGGAAAGACTTACTATGGATAGCCGAATATGCATATAACAATTTCTTGCATTCAAGCACGGGACAAACACCCTTCTGTACCTTTTGTGGCAGACATCCATGTACCTCTGAACTAGACCTTCCAGCCAGCTTGGAAATGCCAGCGGTAAAGACTCTTCACACAACCATTACTCAGGCTTTCAAAAAGGCGAAGGAACATCTTATTCATGCCAAAGAAAAACAAAAGAGATTCGCCGACCAACACCGAAATAAGGCCCCTGATTATCAAGTAGGAGACAAAGTTTGGTTAGCCGCTAAATTCGTACCCATCAAGGGAACCCAGACCTTTCATACCAGATACTTAGGACCCTATGCCATTAAGGCAATTATCAACCCAGTAGCCATGAAACTGGATTTACCACCTAATCTACAAATCCACCCGGTATTTCATGTGTCCCTCTTGAAACCAATGCAACCCGGTACACGGATTGGGACACCGCCTAAACCCATACTTGGTGACGGAGAACCAGAATTCGAAGTCAAAGATATCCTGGACTCTGAATACTCTAGGTCCAAATTATATTATCTCGTCGATTGGAAAGGATTTGGACTACAAGATAGATCCTGGGAGTCCAGTGAGAACATCCACGCACCACGTCTAATCAGGAAATTCCATCGGAACTTCCCAACTAAACCTGGGCCAGACAGAAGGAACACCGTGGGAGGGGCCTTAGGGGGGAGTGCTTTCACGTCCCTCGCCCAAAACCCCCTCTGGCAAACCCATTGGCCAGGTATAGTCAGGATTCGGGCCTCTAGAGCCTGGCATCCTCTTCAAAAGCCCTCCTGGGGACAGTCCTGGAGCCTATGGCGCCAGGCTCATACACCATGAAAAACATGTGCTTTGGAACTACTTTATTGTGTTTGTCAGCCAACATGGAGGCATCCACATAACTTGGTTCCTAGGAACCAAGCTATGCGGTCTAGTGTTTTGGGTGTGGTAGCCTAGGGACTACTTCACCTGGATTATTTTGTTGGGGCTATTTAAACCACAACCGAGCAAGACAACACGCTTCACGTTACATTGCAGTTTGCAACGTGATGCTCACCGTGTCCAGCTACACCCACGAACCTCGGAGGAGCAGAACCTGGAAGGAGACAAAAGGAACATTGTTAGCAGCAGCATCTTACCTGCAGTCTTCATCTTTAGATACTCGCAACTCCTGAGAACAGCTTCCTTGAATCTGCATGCCTCCCGGACTGAACAAACTGATAGAGGCAACATTACAGAAAGCATAAGAGACATTGCAAATTACGAACTGCTCTAAAGGCTTACCTGGCTGGTCGCCTCTCGGCTGGCACCACTCCGGAAATTCCACACGCGCTGAAGAACACCGTGACCTACAAGGAAAGAAGGAAAAAACAGGTTAGCAAAGGAAAGACATCGCAGCGCTGTGCATAGCGCTTACTTACCGCATCATAGCGCTCTAAATGCGCCATCATTTACCAGCGAGGCTCAACCAAACCAGTTCGCCGCGCTGAAGCTCTGCATACCTGAGGGAGAAAAAGAGACATTATTAAACAAAGAAAGGCATGCAGGATAGCAACAATACTAAAGAACAGCAATAAGACCTACCTGAATGATATCAAACAGGCCGGCATCAGTGAAGTAACTGGACCGCACACGCCCATGAAAGACAACGCGCCCCTGCAAAGAAGGCAGGACGGAGAGCAAGCCTAACTCTACCACAGGGTGAGGAGAGGGCCCCAGAGGGGCTGAAATCATACGGGGTGGAGGGAGGATACTTACCCCGGTCGGCCAGTCTTGAACAGAGTCCTCCTGTATTTTCAGGCAAAACCTTTCCCGCAGACCACATCTGGGCACCACGGAGAAGTATACCAGCGAGTAACCAGGCTGGGTGGCATCCCTGTGGATACCAGGTGAGTGTAACACCGGGTGATTCCCTATCTTCATGTTGACATCACTCTCACCCAGTATTGTCGCTGTCTTCATCATGTATGCGCAGTTGCAAGTTTCCCTCTATGCCACTGACGTGGGCGAGGGCGACCTTGCTGTAATTTGACCTACATGCCTCACGACATCTCGCCAAGTAGTTGTGTCTCTCCTCTGCATCATGTTACGTGTTGTTGGTTCCTGCCTCACTGCAGCGTAGACAGACCCCTGAGGTTGACACAGTGGTGCATTACATGCAACGGCCAAGTGGTTTTCTCACCTGCAGATAGTGCATATCTGTCTGAACGCCAGGCATTTCACGCCGGGCACATGTGGAAATGTCAATCCACAAAGATAGCATCTGCTTGTGGAGACATGACTTTGTGTTTGGTTGCCACCCGGGTATCGAATACGTCCTCTTGGCATCACCTGATATATATGTTCCTTAGTATGTCCTTTTTTGCTTTCGATTTGAGTTGCATGCGTGTCAGCACAAGCCTCTGTCCTAGCCATCTGCAGAATTGTGGTCAGCGAGAGTGTCTCTCGTAGTAGCTTCTTTCTGAACAAGGATGACAGGCATCCACCAATGATCCTGAGGCGTATTGCTTCTTCGTTTGAAAATGTGTGAAATTCACAATGGGCTACCAGCTTCCAGAGGCTAGTCGCAAATGCGTCCATGCTCTCACCTGTGAGTTGGCAGGCAGTATTGAAAGTGTGTCTTTCGTGGTCAATATTTCATTGTGAATCAAAGTAGGGACACAATGCTTCTTTCAGCCCAGTGAATCTTTTCACCTCTTCTGGCAGGAAAGTAGTGATGAGGTCCTCTACGTCGTCTCCCACGAGGTTTATGAGCAGTCTTCTTGCAAAGCGATCAGGTGCCTGTTCATCATGAACCGGTAAATAATTTTCGAACCGTTGCAGCCATCTCTCCCATCTTGGTCCAAGAGACTGTTGATCTTGCATGTCAAGTGGTGCATGTCTGCGGAAGGCTCTTGCGCCTGGCATCTCATCCTCCTGATTGTCCCATTGTTCCTGTCCTCCCTCTGACATTTTGCAGGTGTAGTGGGAAGGTTTTTTATTTTTTTATTTTTTGCGCACTCCCAGGAGCGAGAAGAGAGGGAGAACCCTTATTTATGTTTTAAATGCAGGAAAGCGGAAGGCGTTCACGCAAGCCTATCCCACCTTCATCAGCATTGTTGTGTCTGCATGCAGTAATGTAGACGTGTGCAGATGTGAATAAATGAATGCGCAGAGCCGAGTAATGCGCGATTGCTTTCTTTATTATTTGCACAGTAAATGCCCCCACGTGCATGAAGCCCTCTGCGCATGTGCTACACACAGGGCCTCCTATAGGCCGCCGGTATTAGTGACATCAAGAGCCTAGCTCCATTAACTGTGTCCTCGCCGGACACGGCATCAACGGCCTTGACTGCTACATGAAAGACGTTGATGGAAGATGACCAATTAACACGACCAGGGAGTTATCAAAGGCGCCAAAAGCCTGGTATGTGTTAAAAGCAAAAGTAACTGTAACCGAAAGTCGAAGGTTGCGTGTGTGCCGACAGAACGTGTAATAGAAAGGACAATTGTTGAACTGTGGGGAAAGTATACAAAGTAACAGAGTGGTCCTGCGAGGTGGAATCACACATTTGGAAGTCTCTGTGAAATGTTCTGAGTTGAAGTGTCGCATAACGGGAACCAAAAGCAAGAAAGTAACTGCAATCCTGAATGAAAGTTGAATAAGTGGAAAGCAAAGTATGTGAACTCTGACGATTCCAAGAGAGCAAAGTATATGAACTTTGAAAGAGGCCAAGAGGGCAACAGCAAAGAAGATAAGAACCTACAATGACCAAGAAGTATTGGTGTTGCATATGAACTTTGAAAGATGCCAAGAGGGCAAAAGTAAAAGAAAAGAAGAACCTACAATGACCAAGTATTGGTGTTGCATATGAAATTTGAAAGATGCCAAGAGGGCAAATGTGAAGAGAATAAGAAACTACAGGTACCAAGAAGTATTGGTGTTGCACATGAACTTTGAAAGATGCCAAGAGGGCAAAAGTGAAGAGAACAAGAAACTACAGGTACCAAGAAGTATTGGTGCTGAGAGGTGATGAAGATTATTGATTGTTGAAGTGTTTACAGAGAGGTCCAAATGGTCATGCAGAGGTCTATGGAAAATCTTTGTAGTTTTGAAAGTCTTCAACAGTAAAAAGATTTAAGGATAATATGTGGGGCAGGGAACCCCACAAAGTGAAACACAGGCTCAAGCCCGGCAAAGAGAAGCCTATGCTGAACTGTGAGAAAGTGAAAATGTAATTGTGGGAAAGAGAGGCAGGCTCGAGCCAGGCGGAGGGAATCCTGTGTTGGATTGTGACAAAGTAAAAGTTAAGAGAAGAACTGTGTATTTGTGGCAAGGTGGACGGAGCCTAAAGAACTGATTGAACTGCCAAAAGCTTGGCGCCCAAGCCTGAACTGTTGAATTGCACCACTAAACCAACATGTGCAACACTGCTAGAACTGTGCCATCCACCTATCTTTTTTAAGAAACTCTCGAGACCCTGTGCTGCTGAAGGTGGGGAAGGGAGTTGTTACCTAAGCCATTCTGACATTATTTTTAAGACACTATTTTTCCTTTTGTATTCCCTTTGACACATTTGTCATTTAAGAAGGAGGGCAAGGTTAGGCTCTTTTAGTATAGGCCTTTTTATTTTGACTAGACTGACTTGGACTTGTGTGTTATTTGTTTAATGGTTGAGATTACTCCCCTTCTAGAGCTATGGCCAGTTATGAATTCTACCAACCCAACCAAAATACAGGTTTTCGAAACTTGCATCCATTGTGTCTGTGTCTACCATGCCTTTCTTACAGAGCCCAACCCTGGTCATAAGGAGTACTTCCTAAAACCTTTATGTTGAACTTTTACACTGTTTTGTTGTACTGAAGAAAGCTAAATATTCCTTGTATACTTGTGTTGTATGAATAAGTGGGAGGGTGAGAGACTTTTAGGACACTAGTTCGTCTTTCTTTAGTTTTAGTTTGGCGTTTAATAAATGCCAAAACAATACCTTATCACAGCAATGGTCTCGCATTTATGACTCTCACATAGGGAAAAAGGTTTACAGATAGGAGAATAACACCTTTTTCATTATTATTTAAATAAAAATTATTGCAAACATACCACCCCTTGTCCGACTCCTTACTCCAGCACGCCACAGCATGCTGAATCACAGATTATTATTTTTTCCTCTGGCAAACAGAAAAAACAGCAATGGAAGAACTGTGCATAGACTCAAACTAAAAAGTCAAAACATTTTAAATCCAAGAAAAGCAACAGAAGATATTCAAGAGCATTTTTAAGAAACATTACATTAACTAACAAAACAGCATTTGTTGATCCCCCATGTCACCAATCTTCGAAACAAGGAAGCCAAAAGCTAAAAAAAAAGAAGCTATCAGTGTTGGAACAAGTTGTAGATCTAAATGAAGATAATTCTGACAGTGGCCCGTTTGTAGTCAATACACATTCTTCTAGCCTGCCATCAGGACAAATAATAGGGTGCCAAACTCTAATTACTGGCTCTACTGTAATGATACCTGTAGTGAATTAGGATTATCGTAGTAAACAGTTTGTGGGTATTGAGACATCCGATGTTATATCACGGAATTCAGCGGAGAAAACTCTAGTGTATAGTGTCCTGAAAGGAACGGCACCTAATCCAAGTTTGATTCACTTGAAGGGATCATTATCCCATCAGACAAATGTTGATGGGAGATTGGCGCTACCTTCACAGGTGTCTATTGATTATAAAAGACCATCACAGCTTTCATTGGAATGTGTTTTTAGAGGTGGTGCATCAATAATTCTGAATAGGTCTAATGTATTGGCTCTGTTCTCTGAGGTACCAAACCGTCGCTTTATTTCGAGAAGAGATATTGAGCTTGTTGATTTTATTGACAGGATTAGAACCGATATAGTAACTCTGGACATCCCATCAAAAATTGTTTATGATATAATTTTAAGGGAGTCTACTCCACTAAGGCAGTTGGGATATGACATCACTCCTTTTCACACATAGGGCCTCATCACGAGTTTACTGTAGCCCTTAAATGCGGTGGTAACGGTATTACCACCGCATTTAAGGGCTGGCCCTATCATGAGTTGGGCGCTAAATCGGCTGTTTTACCTCCAGCTTTTTTCCAGCTTTTTTCGGGAGGTGAAAATCCCTGCTTACGGCTGTATTACAGCCGGCTGTATTAGCCCGCAATATTAGCAACGAAAATTCCCCATTGGATCCAATGGACCCATTCAGGAATGGGGATTTACCATTAAGGCCCAACTCGTGATCCGGTGGTAATACCACCGGACCGGCCGGTGTTAGGGCTATTACAGTCGGTGGTATTACAGCCGGGAATACAGTCGAACTCGTGATGAGGCCCATAGTATGTTAAACGTGGGGGTGATCGTTTAAATACTAATAATTCTGTTAATCCTGCTGAGATTGTTCTATCTATAGGGTAGTGTGGTTGGCAATAAAGAGCTGTATGCTTTGCCAATCAGGGCTGTCCTCTAAATGATCCGGATTGGTTTTGGATTGATAGGACTTTAATTGAGGCTAAAGATTCTACAGCAGCAGTTAACAACCATCTGTATTAAAGGGCTACCTTGAAACTGCTATATCAGAACTCCTGTGGACATACTCAACTTTTCAATAACACTGTCTTATGTAGTAAATTAAAGGAACATTATATCAGTTTATTACAGTGTAAGGTGTTTCTCCCTGTAATGTTATCCTTCTCTTTAGGGATGAGTGAGTAGCTAGCTACCTGTAGGAGAACTGAGTATAGGAGTATAACACCTTAGTGCACATGTGTGCATGAAAAATTAGTAGCCCAAGGGGGGGGGGGTGGCTGCAATGTCTCTGAGGCCTAGTGAGGGTTATCCGTGGGTTTGCCTTCGAGGAAGGCTGCCACTCTGGTTGCTTTGACCCAATAAACAGACACAGTCTTATTCGTTTTAGCGTGATCCGCTTTCGTTTTAAGTACTGAACTATGTTAAATAAATGATACATACACAGGAACCGTATTATACTTTAAACTCCTAACAGAGTTGCTCCCTGCTAGTACAAGAAAGAAACCATCCTTTACAGTTGTCATTGGCTCCCATCACATAGCATAGGCTTCACATTGGTTCATTAGCATATCACATGGATTCTTGAGGATCACCTGAGGGAATAGTGCTTTACATGTAATTAATAAATAATACAATCCTTGCAATGGGCTCTCCTAAGAGCATAAACACTTTCCCATTTGATAAATAAATAACCCTTTCTGTCACAGGTATTTCCTGAGAATGAACGCTTTCACCTTTGATAAATAAATAACCACTCCTATCACAGGTATCTCCTGAGAGTGAGCGCTTTCACATTTGATAAGTACATCAACATTCCTGTCACAGGTATCTCCTGAGAATGAACACTTTCACATTTGATAAATAACTAACCATTCCTGCCATAGATACCTCTTGAGAATGAGCGCTTTCACATTTGATAAATACATAAACATTCCTGTCACAGGTATCTCCTGCGAATGAACGCTTTCACATTTAATAAATAACTAACCATTCCTGTCACAGGTACCTCTTCAGAATGATCGCTTTCACATTTGATAAGTACATAAACATTCCTGCCAAAGGTATCTCCTGAGAATGAATGCTTTCACATTTGATAAATAACTAACCATTCCTTTCACAGGTATATCTTGGGTATGAGCGTTTTCACATTTGATAAATAATTAACCACTCCTGTCACAGGTACCTCTTGAAAATGAACGCTTTCACATTTGATAAATAACTAACCATTCCTGTCAGAGGTATCTATTGAGTATCACAAACGCCTCACTCAACAGTGATGCCACCAGTCCTGTATGCTCCTCTACCCTGTGGGAATCTTACTGCCTCACAGAGCAGGACGAGTGCCAGTCTCCGACGGGATAAGATCTTGCCCCCGAGCGGGCGCAACTGAAAAAGGCAGAATGGCACTCCTCACAACCAACAGGTCGACGCAGGCTCCGGGAGAATGGCCGGACATGGGCCACTCACAGTGGATCAACACCTAGAGGGCACTCATGGGTCTTCACGCGCAGTGTCCACCGTGATCGTTCAAACCCACTTCCACTGTGCTACTGTAATGAAACAACCCAACTCCACAGAGCCACCCGCCCGGAGCGGGGAACATTACTTCAAGTATTCGCATAAAAATAATTGGTTGTGTGTTAACCAGGGTTGGCACACGCCAGGTGCAGTATCCCCGATTCACTTCTTCTCTCTCCTATCTGACGGGACTAGGCAGCGCCACACATGACACTGTTCTCCCTGGCTCTTACTAGCAGGGGTGGGCCGGAGGCAACGCCTGCCAAGTGCTTCATTTGCTCTCACCCGGATTACTCTCTGTCGACCCTGGGTGGGGGAGAGAACTGCCAACTGCCCGATAGGCAGACAGCCTATGGATCGGGCAAGGGGTCCCTGACTCGGCAGAGGGCCTCTGTGCCCTCTGTGAAAGTCAGGAGCTTCCGCCTCCTCTCATCTCCGCTGGCACTCTCCATCAAGGTGAACCCCCTCAGGCTCTTATGACCTACCAGCAGTTCCCATTAGCGCTCGCCAGCAGGGGAGCCCGCGCAACCCCTGAGGTGAAATCAACTCACGGGCAGCGCTGCTGCCCCTGCTGATGGAGCCTACCATCTACTGGCTCTCAAACATTTTGCACGCTCAAAACACACCCCATTAGGAAGAATGGACAACAAGGAAGGACTACAAACAACCAAGACTGTCAACAGAACGGGACACAACCCATGCATACTGAACCCCACAGGAAAGGTGGGTTTACAACAGGAATTGTGGCATATTGGACGGTTATGTGATTGCATTTCAACCATCCACCCAAGGAAAGTTGGGTTGCCCCTCAGGTGGCTTAGGTCCTGCTGTATAATCTATCATGGGCGAAACTTTCAGAAAAGAAATGTGAGGTATCAGAAGTAAGGCTCTGAGGCATTGGTGATATATTTGTAGTGAGAAACTTTTATTATTTGAAAAAGGGTTTGAGAAATGCCTCTCTGTCTCTAAACCTAAGAGGGGAAGCACTACCTCTAAGAAAACAAATGAAACTGACAGAATGTCCAAATTATAAAATATGTTTGTGCTGTGTCTCAAAAGCCTACTTCTGTCCCTAACAATAATAACATAAATCAACTGTGAAGGCAAAATTCCTGCCTAAAGTATAAATGTTCCTTCTGGTTCTTAAACAGAAATGTTCCTAATCTCTGGGACAATACAAACAGGTGCCAATAAAGAAATATTCCCAAATGATGGATTCCATGGTCAGGATCTGATATCCTTTCCCCTAGACTCCTCTTTTGTAGTTTTCTGTGTGGATATAAACATAACAATTTCACAGTCTCATGGGTAATCACAAGTTGTAAAGACAACAAAGAAAGGTATGTTCAAAATGATAAGGTTCCAATGACTAGGGCTCTGGACCTTTCCTCTAGGGTTCTTCTTATCTCTTGCTACAATAACAATGTTCCTTCTGATTCCAAAGAACAGAAAGATTCCCAGTATCTTGGACAAAAAGTTACAGAAATAAAGAAACTCACACAAGACTTGTAATGATCACAATTACTTGGTTTACGCTCCTGCCAAGTAACACTTCCAATGTATGTAATCTCTATTTGAGTGCGGGTCCCAGACTCCAAATGTTTGGTTTGGTTTCAAATTCTCATATGAATGTGAGTCCCAGACTCGCAAAATTCGCCTTGTCTTTTGCTTTTGTACTTGCAATGAGTGCATGTCCCAGACTTGCACTCGATTCTCAGGGTCCCAGACCTCCTTTCTGTGGCCTCTGCCTTCAGCCCTTCGCACCCCCAGACCTCCTGCCACACTCAGGAACCCACGTACCTGTTCACTACCAACTGGAAGGTACCAGTGATTCCCAAGCGGTGACATCTTCTCTGGAGGCTCCGGTCACATTCGGGGCTTCCTTGCAGCAGGCAGCGCCTTCCCAGACATCTGCTTCTTACTGGCGGTGTGCCCACTTTGCTGGGCACTTTGCCGGAGCTCGGGAGGCCAAGAGGATCCAGACGGCAATGGCGCAAGCAGTCCTGCCTTCTGAGACCTTGCTCGAGTTCTCCTCCTCCTCCGCTCTCAGCTTTCCTCCAGCTAGCTCTCGTCCTTCTGGCCGCAGCTTGGCTTGCCTGTTTTCTCCTTGGAGCATGGTCTCCCTCTAGCATCTCAGCTGTGTGTGATTTAAACTCCTGCGTTGGGAAAGGGCGCTGCCTTGAGCCAATCACGTGCCTTGGAAAACTAGAACAATCATTCTGTTTGTCAAAAAATGATCTTGGGACTCCTGATAATCTTCTTTGTCTCAGTCCTTGAAAAGCTAGAATGCTCGTTCTGTTTCCCAGTAGTAATGCTTGGACTGTTGACCATCTTCTTGCCAGTACATGCCAGAGAGTCAGATCTAAGAGGCTTGGTATTTTCTAGGATTTGAACTTTATCAGGTACATTAGCAGAGGCGTTGACAGGGTAGGGCCTGAGGGGCAAGGCTCACCCAAAATGTGTAAATACCCACTCAGCATTGCTGAGTGGGTATTTACAACTGCCACTGTGCAGTCTGAGCAGCAGGGTTCACTCTCCGAGAAATCTGTGCATTGCGCAAATGAGCCGAAGAACAGACTCTGCTGCGTGCATGTCAGGAACCAGGAAGCTATCTTTGCTTCCTGGTTTCTGTCGGTGCAGGAGCCGGAGGCCTACGTAGCAGCTGAGGAGGCGACGGTGTGGCGGATCTGGAGAGGAAACAGGTAATGGAAGAAAAAGTGTTTTTGTTTGTGTGTGTGCATGTGTGCGAGGATTGTATGTAGGTATGAATGTATGTGTGCATGCTTGCGAGGGTGTGTGTAGGTGCATTCGTATGAATTAATACATTGTGAACGGTGTACATTGGTGCGAGAACGGATGCGAATGAGAATGCAGTATAAATGTTTTGGGTGCTTTTGTGAATGACAGAGAAACTGTATGGGTATGTGACTGGTGGATGAATGTGTATCCATGTACATGAGTCTGTGTGTCTGTGTGTCTGTGTGTCTGTGTGTATTTATGTAGATAAATTGAGTGTTATTATTTGAAGGAGAGGTTTGTGTAGGGGGCGGTAATATACTATGAAAATGCATTGCTCTTCTAATAAATCCCCCTTTAATGGTTTGGACTCCCTATCTATGCTTTTTCGCTCCTGTGCGTTTAGAACACATGCACATCCCTCTGCAGGCTCCCCTCAGGGCGGGTCCTACTACACTAGCTCCAGGCCCCACTTGTTACACAATCCTGGTTACCCCTCTGTACATTAGATGGACTAACCCGACTGTAACAAATATTGGCTTTGTCAAAGAGGGAGGGCAAGGTTATACACTGGAGTAGAGTTAAGGGATACCACTGTGGGAACATACCACAATCTCTGAAGATGGTCCCTAACTTAATAAGGGGGTTCCTCTCCCATGTGATCCTCCCACGGATCACCCCCCTCAGGGCGATTATTGTACTGTGGACGCATAGCCCTAGCCCCATGGGAAAGGTCTCCCCCTAGGGGAGAAGGGAGAGAAAGTCATAATATTAGGGGAGTGCTGATTACTACCATAGAATTGTCAATGAGTCTTCAACGTAGCTATTTGGTGTTTATCAATATTTATTGGAATATGGCAATATGTGAATTAAAGCCTTATTTGGATCATGTCTCAGATTTTTTAAGTGATTGCTTGAGTCAATCTGTTAATGGTCATTTAATTATGGCCGGTCACCTTAATTCCCTAGGTTGTAATGTGGAATGCACTGATGACAATTTGGAATTCACTCGGGATGCTTCTGCTACTTCACACAAAATGACAAATGGGCATATGTAGATAGATAATTTGGAATGCATATGTTGAATGGGAATGTAACAGGGGATATCCCTATGAGAAATACTTGGCATAGGGGGACAGTTAGGTTCAATCATGGATTACATTTTTGTTAGTAAAGATCTTTACTCTTTGTGTGACACATTTTGAAGTCTGTGAAACAAACTTGAGTGATCACAATATGTTATCATGCAGGTTGATATAAAGACAACTACTAGTCGGGGAGTTGGCCCCACCAGTTTGGTGGTCAATCCAAGTAATACTAGAATTAAGTGCAGCGAGAAAAATATGAGATAATTGTGGAGGAATTCAATCAGGAGACACCTGCCTGAAAATACCTTTAACTCTGAGTCTCTGTATATATTTGTTCATCACAATATTACAGAATAATTTCTCAATGACAAGCTGTTGCAGGCTGAATGCAAAAGAGTAAGGGTCATAGGATTGTCGGAAGCGGCTAGCTCTGCTGGTGCGGCTTGATGATTCTGTTTCAGTTCCTGGTGCTTGATTCACCCAAGACCCATCGCTAGGTCCTTTCCTTGGCTGCTTTCACAGAGTGACCAGTGGGTGTTTTTTGGCGGTCTCTCTGCAGTGTCTCATAGGGTGATGCAGCGTGTCCTGTCTGCCGTACCGAGGGGGCTATTCGGGGCTACCAGGAAATTGACAGCCCGTTCTCATCTCAGAGATGAGGAGGTGTGAAGGTGAGACCGTGAGAAGCACCCGGCGGTGCTGTGTGGGGGACATCCCTCTCGGAGGTGGCGTATCGTTGTAATACTAAATACCGGTGGCTGTTATATGAAAGTGTGCTGCAGTGTGCAGAGGCAGTCTTGCAGATATGTGGTCCCGTGGCTAATGGCTGTGACTAGGTCTGCATTCTGTGTCTGGCCGTGTGCCATAAGCCCTATTCTAACATGCTGATTTCTTCATCTTACTTGCTTACAGATCCAGTATACTATATGTATAATTTAATAACTAAACTGGTGCCAGACATGGTATACGTTTCCCGTCATTCGATGGAAGAAGGGTCGCCACCATCTGAATGGGCTATTTTAGAAAATCGACAGGTGTAGGATGAACTCCCCAGAACTGCTCAATATCCAGAGATGTTACTGATTCAAGTGATCTCTGTTGCAGAGGTCACCCCGCCTTCATGCTCTCAATTTAATCATCTTAATCAGATATCTTGGAAGTGAATACTGTGGTACTCAATGTTATGGATGAACACATAAGATCTATGGTGGCACAAATTAACAGTTCCATGACGTTTCCACTGATCCAGCTGTAATGCCCTTGGCTGATGGGCCTGTGTTTGCGGAACAGCCACATTGTTCCAAAAGGATTCTAAGCCTGCTAAACTCCCACGCAAATGACAAAAAAAGAAGAGTGATTTTATTTGCAACAGGTGGGCATGAGCAGTGATTCTCGTGCACATACCAACTGCCGACCTATTGCCCATGGAGAGCTACATTTCATGTGCTTGAAATTGACTTAAATACAAGTGAGGCTGTTTTTATATCTGAGGGGGCAGTAAGTCAGGAGGATGGGCACTGCTATTGGATGGCGATCCCTTAGACCTGGATGGTGTTCCTTTGTTTATTTAAAAAAATGTTCAGCTTTATTTTAATTTGTTGCAATCTCACAACGATTAATGCAGTACATCCGGCAACATGCTCATAGGCGCCATTACCTTTAACCAATTACATAGAACCAGCTTGTGTATGGTAGAGATCCCAGCCGTTTTGAATGGTTATAACTCCCGCCTCCTCCCGCACCCCGATCAGTCTCTCCTTTCCCACGGCGGGGTAACATTGGGCCATCTAGAGAACCGAGAAGTTGCGAAGCAGGCTGGGCCTGAAGTAGTTCTGTTCTCTACCTGAGAGATGTTCATAAAATGGGAGCCATACCCAGAGAAACCTCTGGTACGTACCATTGGCCAGGGAACACACTTTCTCCATTGCCATGATTCCCCATATTCTAACCCACCATATGCCCACTATTGGTCCCTGTTCCAGTTTTCAGGCATGGGCCAGCGTAATCCTTGCCATTGTCAGCATGTGTGTGATGAGGGCAGCCCGCTTCCCACTAGTGTCATACAGAGTCTCGGCCTCTGCGCCCAGTATCACTACTGTCTGGGTTGTAAGGCAACTCTGTTCCCAGTATGTCCTTTATATGGCTCCAGATTTCTTTCCACAAGACTTGTGCCTTTGGACAAGACCACCACATATGGCCTACGTCCTCCACTTTCCCACAGTTCCGCCAACCGAGAGGCGACACCCGGGAGTTGATGCTATGTAATCGGTGTGGGGTCATGTACCAATGAAAGCATATTTTATATCCCGATTCTTTGATGGCCGTGCATTTGAAAGCTTTATGGGCTCTATTCTAGAACTGGCTCCATTCCTCTTTGGTTATAGTGAACCCCAAATCTTGCTCCCATTTTGCAATATATGGCACAACCATCTAATAGACGGTAGAGTCTCGCAACCTCGTTCTGAGGCAGCCCCTCTCTGACTGTGGTTTCTAGGCCTGTGGGTGATCTTTTGGCCGCTCCTCTAACCACCCTATGCGAGACCCAGTGTCTGATCTGTATATATCGGAACTGTTCTTGTTCGGTCACAAGGAATTTTGCCTTCCATCTCTTTGAATTACAGTGGATCGCCTGCTTGATAAAAGTCGGATGGAGTTAATGCAGCTTGGCCTGGCCAATTCGCCCAGAAGTTAAGGAACCTACCCGGCCCAAAACTGACATTATGTCCCATTGGGGTGTATGGTCTCTGCCCCGGCTTCAACCCCTTTCCTCGTAGTGCCCGATCCCAACAAGCTAATGAACATTTGGTGGTTTAAAGTTGTCGTCCCCACGCGCCAGGTGTTCCAGAAACCTAAGATAATCCAAATGGGATATCAGTAGCACTTTCCTCAAGTTTGCACCAGTATTTATGGTGTACGGACGGGGACCATTGCAATATTGGGGCCAATTGTGCAGCCAACAGATAGCGGGCTATCTAAGGGAACCCCCGAAACCCCCAAGACCGGTAGGCGAAACAGGATCCTCCTAGGCACCCATAGCTTCTTTCCCCAAATAAAGGTGAGGACCTCCCTCTGCAGATTCTTTACCATTGAAACCGGGATCCGGACCGGAAGAGCGCTGGCCACATATTCTGGACAATAGGGTCATCTTGACCGCAGCTATGCGTGCGAGCCAAGAGAGTTTTTGCATATCCCATCTCTTTAAGTCACCTATTTTATGCATGACCTCCTTGACAGTGACCCCATGGATTTCCCCATCCGCCTTGATTGCCTGCGCCAGCGGATCCATGGCCATAGCGAAAAGTAATGGTCACATTGGGCAGCCCTGACGTATTCCCCTTCTCACCTTAATTGAGAGTCCCCCATTGATCTGCAGTTTCATGGAAGGAATCTGGAAGTTGGCCAATACCATGCATGTGAATACCGGCCCACAGCCGAACTTCTCCAGGGCTAACCTCAGGAAGCCCCAGTCCAGACTATCGAAGGTTCTTGTAGCGTCAAGTGCAAGTATAGGATCTTGCTTTTCGCCCACAGTATACAATGCCTATACCAAGTTGTTATTTGCTGCACTAGATGCTATGGGTGTTATCTACACAAACTTCGCCGAAGACACGCAAATTCTTATCCCCATCACAGGAAACTATGACCAAGACACAATCATGATCAACAAAATCTACGCTATCATCCAAAACTGGATGGCGTTAAACAGCCTCTGCATTAATGATGAGAAGACAGAGATTCTCATAGTAGGCTCTCCAGCGGGAATCAACACCCTCCACGCAGACTACTCAGCCATCAACATTGACGGCACCCTCATACCAGTCCTAAAACAGGTCAAAATGCTAGGCGTGTACCTAGACACCAACCTAACAATGTCCAAGCACATCAATGCTCTTTCCTCAGTCACCTCTTACACAGCCAAACTGATCGCCTTAAGTCGGCAATTCCTTACATCACAGAACTGTTCACCCTAGCCCAGGCACTCATTGTATCGAAGCTCGATTACTTTAATGTCCTTCTCTAGGCACCTCAATCATCAATTTGGAAAAAATGCAACTGCTGCAAAATAAAGCCTTGCGAGCAGCATTAGGACAAAAAAAATCAGACCACATCTCCATCATCAGAAAGGAAGCCCATTGGCTCCCAATAAAAGCCAGAATCTTATTCAAAGCCCTTTGCATCACTCATAAGTGTCTCGCTAAAAAGGCACCCACTTACCTCAACAATAATGTCTCCTTGAACAAATCAGCAAGAACGCCCAGGTCCAATAAATACGCTCACCTGTCAGGCCCACGTTACAAATATGTCAGAGCCGGGGGCGACAGTTATCCAGTAATGGCTCCAAAAACCTGCAATAAACTCCCTTTACTCACCAGAAATGAGCCATCCCACCAATGCTTCAAAAAGGCCTTAAAAACCTGGCTTTTTAATAAATACTAGGCACAGGTCTCTAGCGCCCGCTCCACCACTATCCTGCCCGTATTGTACCACACTGATGCCAATTGTAAATCACCATTATAACTGTATGAATTGGTACAAAAGGTAATGGTATGTTAGTGTATGTAAAGTAAGATTCTAACTAACATTTGCCAACTAATGTAATGTCAGCTAAGTGCTATTGTTCTTAATTATGCCAAAATGTATGTAACTACGCCGTGACACTCAAGGGTTTGGGCGTATAATAAATGTAATAAGTAAATAAAAAATAGAAAATTTTGGAGTCATCCACTGTCCCCATAATGCCACATTCACCGCCCTTCGGCTGTTGTCTTGGTTATGCCTCCACATAAGGAAGCCTGCTTGATCTGGATGTATGATCTTGGGTAAGACCCCCATTAGTAGTTGAGTCAAAATGTTCGCATAGAGTTTGGCGTCCCCATTAAGTAGTGAAAAAAGATGATAACTAGTGCATTCAGTCGGGTCCTTCCCCGGTTTTAATATTAAGGTTGTCGTGGAGCGGCCAATATCCTCAGAGATCAGACCTGTCTCCCTAATACGATTGAATAGTTTTGTTAGAGGGCCAACCCATATGTTTCGAGATCTTTTATAATGGCCGTTCCCCAAGCCATCTGGTCCCGGCGTTTTATTCCTGGGAAGGACTACTATAGCCAGTCCCACCTCTTCCTCTGTAATAGGGTCCTCTGAAAGCTGGCTGTCTTCTGCTGTTATTCGAGGCAACACTAGTTTCCCCAGAAAGGGCTGCTGGGTAGTAGGATATTGATCTTCTCCCTGAAGGAGTCTGGTATGAAACGCATGCATGATTTCCCTTTTTGTAGCTTTCCCTCAGAGTTTTTCAATTGGGTTATACCATTTTGGGCCTTTTGCTTCCTCCATTTTGCCACTAGGAACCGGTTAGCTTTGTCCTCCCCTTTGTCCCCCGGCCTGCCTTATATAATAAAATTGTTTGGTTTGGATTTGGAGCTGTGCCGAACTATCTGCCAAATGGGCTTCTAATTTTGCCCTTGCTTTCATCAGAGTCTGCCATGCTTTCTGAGACCCCTGAGATTTGTGTACGCCCGCAGCTTCTGACACCCCCCGCTCCAGAGCTACCCGGAGAAGTTCCTATTCCCTCAAAAAGGCTGCTGTCTGGGCAATGAGCTCCCTTCGCATCACAGCCTTACTGGCATCCCAGTTCATTACCAGTCCACAGCCCCTGTGTTGTTTTCTTTGAAGAAGTTGCACATTGCCATTTCGATGTGTGTTCCCAATGCTGAGACTCTTAATATATCAATTTGTTGAGTCTACAGGGTTTACGTTTTGCTAAGGGAGGTGTAAATTGTTCAACCTGAAGGATAACAGGAGCATGGTCTGTCAGATATCGCACCCCAATTGCTATCTCTAGTACGTGTGGTATAAAGGTGTCTGATACCAGAATCATGTCTATTCGCGAAAAGCCTCTGTGTGCTGCAGAATAGTGTGTTTATTCCTGTTCCTGCTGATAAAAGAATCGCCATGTTTCAATTAGGCCAGGTTCCCTCAGGAAGCTCGCCAGCGTCTGTCGGTGCCTACCATCGCTGGGGGTGAGCAGAAGGGTTTTGTCCAGATTCGGGTCCATAACACACTTTAATTTTGTTATGGACCCCCTTGCCATCACCTGTCCTGCACACCACCCTGTCAACTTTGCCAGAAATCCTGCCAAAAAGTGTTCCTGCTTCTCATTAGGTGTGTGTATCGCTTCCAGGGTCCCAGCAAGACTCCCCAAAGAACCAAATAACGTCCCTCTGGGTCTTTGTGTACAATTATTTGGGTGAAACCCATGCCCTTTGCAATCAAAATCACCACCCCTTTCTTTTTGGAGCCACTAGAAGCAAAGAGTTGTAAGGGGAACAATCTATGCCTCATATGGGGCTTGTCCTTGGGGAGCAGGTGTGCCTCCTGCAGCCAGGCCACGGAGGCCCGCAGATCAGTCAGGCGCCTCAGGATTGAGCATCTCTTGACTGGTGAGTTTAGGCCCTGAACTCTCAAGGAAACCATGTACATCTCAACCATCATCTAACCACTGCATGTCGTGTCCCATGGAGACCCGCTGTAACCCCTGCCCTAAGTGACTTTTAGAATTCTCATGCACCACCACCATACCATTAGTAATGTAAAACAAAGTAAACCCCCCCCAACTTCCCTCTCCCGCCACAGGGTTCTAAAACCTAGGATTAATATAGCTGATTTCTGATGTCCTGTCCGTCCCCTCTGACCCCCTTTGAAGGTATACCTCTCACTAGGATACTCTCCCCGGTATTACTCATGACACCCTCAAAAACGATGTGAACCGTATTCTATTATGTGGCTGGATTGGCCTCAGAGACCACAGATCCAAGATGCCCATCTGTCCTTGGTGGACCAGTCAGGAGCTTCGAAAATTCGCAGTCAGGTAGGGGCAGTGACGCTGGAAATGCATTGGAAGGACAGGGCCTCCGTATCCTTGTCCTTTACTGCCTTTTTATTGTGTGTTCTGTCGTATTTTCCGCGCAGGAGTTCATCTGAGACTCCTGGCGGTGCAGCTCTCTCTTTTGGTTTGGTGAACAGACCCATGGGATACCCTTACGGCACCCATGAGTTGGGGGGTGCAACCCTGTGCCCCTAGTGTATGTTTTTGGGCACCTGTGGGTGGCCCACAGAGCAGGGTATGGGCTGGTGGCAGCTCCATGCTGAATTTGACAGGTGCTCTGAGTATCCTCCATTTTGGGATACCCAGGCCCTGCCATTGGAATCAGTTGATTCCTGATGGAAAACAAGATGGCCCCTGTGGCCTCTTGCTTTCTATTGCCCGTTACGTTGTTTTCCCAAAGTCCTGGGAAGCCCTGACTCTGTCCCTTCCCGCTGACTGGCTGTTGGGGGGAAGTTCCATATATGGGGTTGTTGTGAAGTCCAGTCCAGACTGGATGGAGCCTTCCCAGTGACTGCATGTTGTGGGTACTCCCTGTGTGTGGGACCTGGGTGAATGGAGTGTGTGACCAATATGCACTTCTTGTTGTGGCTGTCTGGTTTCTGGTATGAGAGACAAAGACTGAGACAGCCCTGCCCGAAACTGGCCTGAATGCAGTGTGTAGTGTTGAATGGCTGGGTACCCAATCCACATTCCTTGTTGTGAGTGTCTGAGAGGGAGGAGGATGCCCTGAATGCACTGTGTGCCTGATTGGCTGACTGACTGCATGAATGCCCTTCTGTATGATTGGCTGCTGAGTGTGACCCAGCAGTGTGGATGAGAGACAGGATAGTATATCTGGGGACCTCTCACCACTGGAAATTGTTCAGAAGCTGTGTCTACACTTGAAGAGTAACTGTAACTGCTGATCCTCGACGCCCAGCTGGAAGAAGAAGACTTGCTGTTGCATTTGCTTCGACCTGATCTGAAAGCTGCCGAATTCGTCGAAGACTGATCCGAGAGAGGACCTGGTAAGGCGCCCTCTTCCCGTGCTCTGAGGGACCATCGAGCACTTCTAACCTTCGCCGAAGCTCCCTGGAAGTCAGACCCTCGAAAGGCTGCCGACCCGAGACAGGACCGCTGAGGAGAACGAAGTGAAGCACCAGGACTTCGCCGCTATCGAAGTCCATTGCCGTCGACCAGGGTTCGCAGGTTTGTGTAACCGCTGGAGGCCCGTCGAAGTCGTGTTGCCCCAGAAGAGGGGACCGCTTGACGCCATGCCGCCGACGACCGGAGCCTCCCACTCCTTTGCCTAAGAACATTTGAATCGAAGGACTCCCTTGTCCGCAACATCAACCGCTTTGTCCTGCCGGAGAAAGTCAAGGCCGCTGACGCGCCGAGGAGAATCCGCCGGTGGGTTTCTCGCCACCCAGAGACCACAAAGACTTTGACGACTTTACGCCCTTGCTGGGCCACAGTTCCTCCGAAACTCTTTGCGGTCCTGAACAATCAATCGCCGAGGTGCCCCGCACACCTCATCCTCGCAGGACGTCGCTGACGAGCACCGCCTGGATCGACGCCGTGGTCTCGGAACAATCAAACTTCTCATCGAAGCCAAGTTCACCTTCTTCGACGCCTCTCGATGATCCGTGACTCCTGCTTGAAAGGGGGTCACTCAAGAAGGATCCATTGACGCTTCTTCGAAGAACTCTGCTCCACCAGGCACATTGGGGGGGTAAAAACATTATAGGAGAAAGTAAGACTTATTAATCAATATATGGACTGGGCTTGTGCTATATCTTTATTTTACAGGTTGCCAAGGTGGGGGGATCTCCACACAGAACTGCGCTTAAAGGTAGAGGCCAGTAATCTGCCAATTGTGTCAACCATCTTGCTTTCCTTCCTATCTCTATTGCTGGTTTCCTTGTTATTGATCTGTGTGACATTCTAACAGTATAGTTGATGTACTTTAATAAGATTTGATAATATTGGTGGTACCACTTTAGAATTGTATATATTTACCATTGTTGATTTCCGAGTACAAAGTGCGTTATTGTGATAGTGTACATATCTTTTAATATTAATTATATAAAGACTGTTTTCAGTAATACAGTGTGTGGACATTCCTTTGTGGGGGCTTGGGACTACACTGTACTTAAGAACCAGCCTGCATCACCTCCTGAGAAGCTAGGCCTTGATTGCTTGTCCATTGCTACAGAATAGAGAATCTTGGCTGGGGTCCTATGTGCCTCTCCTCTACCATATAGAGAGCAGAAGTACAGGCACCCCCCACCAGTATCTTTACAGGGCCATGCCCCGAGCTCCCCATTCCCTCTCCTTAGAATGCGGGTGACCCATCTTCCATCTCTCTCTCCTAGGCTGTTGTACGACGCTCCTGCCATCCTCCGGGTCATCCGCGGGTTCCATGGGCCGTGGTTGCTCATCCCTCTCCATCAGTTCCGCAGCTTCTTCCAGCTTAGTGATGGTGTATGATTGGCCCTGCCATTCGAAAGTGCTGGGTGCACGCTCACCCTTGCGCCACCAACGGCCTGACTCCATGGGATTACTGCATGCTCTGATTGCCCCAGGGTGCGCGTGAGTGCAGCCAACACTGCCTTCAATTCCGGGCGCCTGCAAGCTCACACATGCCCCGTAGGGTCGCGCACCCACGGAGCATGACAGGCCGCCCATGCCGCTCTGGCGATGGATCCCACACCACGCTGTCAGGCCGGGTCCCGCTCTCCATAAAGACCTTACGCGGACCCAGCCTCTGTGCGGCTTCAAGTCCCGGTCTCCACTCTTGCTGCAATGGGACCGAGCAGTTTACTGTAGGTGTGAAAGCAGGTCCATCTCTGTTAGTCTTGGCTACGGTTGTCCGTCAGCCACCAGGTACCACTCACTGCCGCCATCTTGGATTCCCTGCAGGGTCCCATATCAGGTAGTAATTTCTGGGATTCTCATGTAGCGATTGGGATCACAATTTCCAAGAACCACCACTGCTCATTGCAATGCCGTCTACACCGGTTTGAAGGCGATTCCGACCTTCTAGAGGGGACCCGGGCCCATGGAACAGGTATGGTCGCAGGAGCTCACTGCAGGAGCATCGTTGGCATCTGAGGCTGGCCACGCCTGTGTTCCTTTGTTTATTACAGAACATCCAGCACCTCATACTCTCAGAGCTTGACGATAGAGTTAAATTAACGTCTCCTTCCATCTCTGCCTGGAACCTGGTGCTGAGCTCTTTATAAGTCTGTATGACAACATCAAGCTAAAATTATCTTCACACACTCTACAGCTTAGTGAATCACACTACAGATATTGTGTTTCAAGACATGAGAAATGAGCCCCAAGTTCAAGGTAACCAAGGTAATAAAGAAATGCTTCCAAGGACAGTTGTACCATCTTCAAGGCCACCAGAGAAGGCTCCCAAGCTGTTGAAAGATCTCTCAACTGTACTCTCTCCAAGGCTACCTAAGAAGGCTCATGTTGGTAATATTTAGAAGGAGCAGGAAGTAGTTGCGGGCATGCTTTTGGGGTGGGACCAAACCTGATGTGCATATGGTCTTTCCACTTTTGTAATGTATTGGCCAGAGAAGAACTATGGTCTGGAGGGTTGCCCAGAGCAATGACAGAGGTTAAGAATAATTCTAAAACTTCTAGCCATCACCTCTTTAGGTTTGCCGTAGTCATCCCGAGTGGGACGGGTATCCCCAGATGTGGGTGCCGTGCCTGTTGACCCTAGAGACCCAAGCTGCTCCTCACTGATGAGGCCCAACAAGACTGAAACATGTTTGGGGATGCTTGTGGTCTCATGCAGAAGGGATGCAACCAGGTTATTCGGCTGGACTGTCCCTTTTGGGTTGGGACCAAGCCTGATAATCAAGAGTGTGGAGGTATGATATGATATGGCATTTGTAACGCGCCAATGCACAAGTGTTTCAAGTTGCGACAAGGCAAGGAAGGGGGAACAGAGGGAGGACAGAGACAACGATCTTACTAGGCCAAGTGACATTGAGGTCGCACAAGTGCAAGGGAGCAGGAGGGGAAAAGTGCCAGGGGAAAGGGGAGGGGGTGTGCTGTACATGGGATCAAACAAATTACAAGAAGTGCGGCCAGCAGGTGGCAGGTGCAAGCGTAAGTGCAGACAGCAGGTGTCCAAACGTGCAGGTAGGGGGACTGTAGGGTTACAGATACAGACCCAAGTGTAAGGGTTGCTGGGAGGCAGTGCGGGTGTGCAACTGGGCGGGTAGGGACCTAGGCCCGAAATTAGAGGGTAGCCAGGTGACCAGTGCAGTATCAGACAGGAAATCAGCAGGGGAGAGGAAGAGAGAATGCAGAAGCAAAGAAGGTCTTGAGTGTTTCGGGAACCGGAGATGGATCTCCTCGAGTTTCAGAGAGGAAGGGAAGGCTGTTGCAGAGGGAGGCCCCAACTAAAGAAAGAGATCTACTACCACCAACTCGTTGCTTGGAGAATCGACAGACCCTGAGGGAGTTGGAGGTGGAGGAGCGAAGAGCTCAAGTAGGAAGGTATTTATGAAGAGAGTGTTGCAGGTATTGAGGACCCAGGCTGCAGAAGGCCTTGTGGACAATGCAGAGGGCCATGAACCTAATCCTTGCAGCCACTGGGAGCCAAGGCAGAGTTTTCAGTGCTGGAATAATATGATCCCTGGGCTTGAGGCCAAGGAAAAGTCTTGCAGTCCTGTTCTGGATGAGTTGCAGAGGGCGTAGAGTAGAAGCAGGCAGATTTAGAAAGAGGCTGTTTCAGTAGTCCAAGCTAGAGAGAACCAGCGCTCTAGAGACAGTGAGCTTCTGGGGGAAGGCGAGGAAAGGAAGAATACCTCTGAGGAGGTGCAGCTGGTAGTTTGACTTCTTAGAGACATCAAAGATGTGAGTAGAAAAGGAGTGTGGAGTCGAAGATGACCCGAGGTTGTTAGCCTCACAGGTGGCAGCAGGATGAGGGCCAAGGGAGGCTGGCCAGAGAGTGACAGGAAAGGAGGGTGCAGGTGTGCGATGAGGAGAATCTCTGTTTTGCTGCCATTTAGGCAGAGATCATTGGTGGCACACCACTCCTGGATAGCAGAAGACAGACAGTCTGAGATGGGACAAGGAGAAGAGGCGGCAGAAGGGAGCCTGAAAATGAGCCGAGTGTCATCCGCATAGCACTGAAAGTCAGAGCAGAGAGTGGCAATGCAGTGGGCGAGAGGTGCCAGGTATTGGTTGAACAGCCATGGAGAGAGGTTAGACCCCTGGGGAACACCACAGGTAGAAAGTGAGATAGAGGAAAGGAAGGACCCATGTTGGATCCGGGAGGATCGATCAGAAAGGAGTGAGGTCAACCAGGCCAGAGCCTGATCTGTGATACCCAGGTCATGACGGAAACGACTGAGCAGGATGGCATGGTTGACCATGTCAAAGCCAGAAGAGAGATTGAGTAAGATGAGGACAAGTGGAGATTAGCATCAAGGTTAGAGAGCAGGTCCTCATGGATGTTCAGGAGAGCAGGTTCTGTGCTTCTGGCTGCTCTGAAGACAGGCTGATGGTCATGGAGACAACCAACAGATTCAGTGTGAAGATTAAGCTGGGAGATGGCCAGCTTTTCCAGGAGTTTGCTCAGGAAAGGAGTGATGGAGATCAGGCGATAGTTACCTAGGCAAGAGGGGTCAGCTGAGGGTTTTGAGAGGTAGCATCATTAGATGAACAAGGCATCTTGGCTCTAAAAGTCCATCTAAAGGAGGACTTGCAAACCTCCATCTTACTTTTTAGTGAACCTTTACTGGAACTCTGTGTGTTCAAAATGTGAGGATTTTTTACCTAGTGTACGTGAAATATTGGCTGATTTCATGATGGCCTAGGATTTTAGTAATATTCTAGAGGGAGATTTACATTCGCATGCTTGTTGGATATCCCTGTTGGGTCTGAGAATTGACTCTGGTTTAAGAAAGGGACGATGTGGAGAAACTTCTTCAATTACTGGAATTTGAGTGTTGTCAATGGGAACTTTGAGGGCGATTTAGAAGGCAGGCTGACTTGGAAAAATGTAGCATTCTTCTCAACTATAGATTATATTAGGCTCTATTTTTCTATGGTTGAGATACGCAAGTTCTTCAAAGTAATAGTGACAACCTATAGTGATTATAACATGCATTTTGCTGACTTGAGGTGTTGGGATACAAGTCCAACGCACCATACATGAGAGAAAGTAAAAACTAACAAAGCTTCTGTCATGACCACTAACACATCACCATTGCATGGGGGCACACTGGACCACCGTAGTGCACAATTGGCTCCTTAAACACCACTCCCAGATGGCCATCTCATTGCATCAGAAAAGCAAAGAACACGACTTCCCACATGATCACCACGTAATCAGAGAGGCCATTTTGGCCCTCATGGCTAAAGAAGCCCGGCCCAGGCATACACCCATCTGAAGTGTTCTTCCTGCATCAAGCTTGCACGTAGCTGAGGGATCCCACACCTCCTTGATACTTACCTTCTACATCTGCCTAGTTCTGGCTTCCATCAATCCTCCTGCAGTGATCCACCTTGCAGCAATGTTCTCGGAAGATCTGCAAAAAGAGAGAAAAGAGCACAGGTGAGAGTCGGCATGCAGTGTGATACTCAGAGTCCGCTCTAAAGAACTTACCGGTTGATACGAATTCCAGGAAGTCTGGAAACAGGATGACTATCGACAAAACCTGCAACATAAAAGGAAATTGCAAGATTAACACGATCCACAGCAGCAGAACTAACAAACAGAAAAGCATTCTGCAGATTCAGCGGAACGGTTTTCACCAAAAACTAGGAAATCTGCGGTCGCAGCTGGACTGGACCGCTACACCCAGTGAAGTAACTTGGTTATGAGAAGTACCTCAAGGGCCATTATACATTGCAGTAAGTCCAGTATAAAAAGGAAGAGCAGCAACACGAGCAGGGGGTGGGTGATAACCTGTTAGTCTCTAACATCTGTTTCTCGCACCCTAGGTTATCCTGCTCCTAACACCAGACACCAACCCAAGAAGTACAGCTTTATTCTAACGTCATCCCCATCCCTTCTACTCTGGCCACACCTGCCTGCCAATTGAGCTTTCGCAGGTGATTAGAGTCGGAAGTGGTCACTGCAAGACCTCAAGTGAGCATTACAGAACACTGAGCCCACGTTTCCTGTCTTGCCTGGTGCCATGGACACCTCAGAGGTAGAGCCGCTTGCACAACTATTGAGAGAACTTAGAGATGGGGTACACGCAGCCCGATCCGAGACTAATGCTCTCAGAGGGGAATTAGTGGTTAACAGAGAGCAAACTAATGACCTTGCCATGAGCTTCACACAAGCCCAAGCCAGTCAAATTTCATTGCCAGGGAGACAAGCCCAAGGGCGAGTAGTGCCACAACCCATTCCTGTCCAAGTTATCACCCCCTGCTCCGGTTTGTCTGGCCCCTCCCAAACGTTTCCTGGGTGACCCACAGAAATATGATGTGTTCCTTAACCAATTTAAACGCCACTTTTTATGTAGGCAAGGGGCGTTTCTGAATGATCAAACTAAAGTGACCTTCCCAATATCCTACCTCAAGGGGCACAGCCAACTGGCCTATCCCTCTGGTGGAGTGGGCGACCCGCTTCTGTGTGATTTCCAAGGGTTTCAAAGGGAGACAGAGAAGCTTTTTGCTAATAAAAACAGGCCCAAGCACTTGACAACTAATTGCTTTCATTACAGCAAGGTTCTCAAGATCTGCTCGCATACATTTCCACCATTAATCGAATAGTGGGCGAAACTTGTTTCATTGAGGCTTTCGATGGGAATTAAGAGACATACTTGCTCAGGGAGTGAACCCCCCAGATCGTTGCCCAAAGTATATAGACCTGGTGGTACAACTCAATCACTGGTTAATTGAAAAAAGAGCAGATCACTCCCAGTCAGAACAACGCCCAGAGATAATGGTCCACGCATCGTTGAGACAACACTGGAACCTATGCAGCTTGGTGGGATTTGGGGCACCTTAATGAGAGAAGAAAAGAAACAACGCTAACAACAACTATGCCTATACTGTGGTAAACTGGGTCATTTCCTACAAGACTGCCCAGCCAAGCCTTCATGAAAACCATTGGGAGCGCTGAAATAAACCCTGCTGGAGCTAAGATGGAAAACAAAAGAGTCTGGAACGCGTACAGGCCTGCTTGTCGAACTTGATAAAAGGAATTCCGGTCTCCCCCTTCGCAATCCCAATAGTGTTAGTGAATCCATGACAGCAGCAAAAGCTAGATTGGGGTGCTATGGATCTGGCATTTGCCACCTGGTTGGGTTTGCCAACCCGCACCAAGGCTGTGGCAGATAAATGTAGTGGCGGTGAATGGGACACAACTGACATCCACTCCATTAACACTCTGTACAGAAGGCCTGATCCTGCTTTGTCGAGATGGACAGCTAGAGAAAAATTAGGTTGCACGAGGATTGGATGAGAGCGTCGCCAGGGTCTCCAAAATCCTGTCTAGATATCCTGCTTCTAGTGATGTAATAAGGGAGCTCTTGGCAGTAGGGAGTCGCCCTGTGACAACTCCCTTAAGAATCGGGACCGGATTCCATGTGTTCTCGACTTAAAACTGAGGACCCAGGTTTGGCGCCATTTCCAGCCTGGGACAGTGGACGGCAGGGCCGTGGAGCGGACGGTGGCGAAGGAGCTTTCCGTCAAGGCAGAGTGAAGGGGAGGCAGAGCTGGCTATAGTGACCCATGGATAGACAGCCGGGGGAAGGCCAAGGGAGAGACTCAGAACCTGAGCTCGAACAACATACCACCCCACTTTATTGGTAGTATGCATGACAGCGCAAAGTTAGCAAACATTGGTAGAGTGGGGCACCACTCAGTTGTTAAAATGCTTTAATATCTCAGCTAATAAAACATTCTGTAGTGTAAATTATATTTATGGAGCACCTTGGTAAATAAAACCCTTGGCACAAGGATATCAGTAATACACACAAAAAGGTTCGAAGTTGCCCCTGAACCTAAGCGCTCTCTCTAGCCCCTTATAACAGGTTGAGTCAAAATGTATGTGAAAATTCAAAACATTTCAATATAGTATTGCTTATAATTAAATTTCATCTCCCATAAACATTGTTCTATGATTCAGTCACATTCAATTTGACGTGTCGGAGGCGGATTCTGTATAGCAGTTGTGTGGCTTGACATGTTTCCCTGCACGCTGCTAGGTCCTTTCCTCTTTCCTCCTCACAGCTCCCTGGTCCTCGTTTCCGGCATTCCCAGTGCCTCTGCTGCTCTGCTGCTGTGCCCTGCTGTATCCCAAGCTCCAAGCTCCACAATCCGTGGGATGGATACAGCAGCCTGAGGACGTTGAGGTTGTTTGTTTGGATTTTTCTTTCCGGATTTAATCTGGATTGCGAAATTGCCCAGGTAAAAAGAAAATTGGCTCCAGCACTGGTTTTTGCTGGCATTGGCATTGGCTACTGGTATGGTTACTGGTGGCTGGCTGTAAGGTATTGGGCCCTGCTTCCTGAGTGGTCTCTGAAAGCATGGAGTGCATTTCCGCACCCTGCATGGACTGACTACTTGGGGGAAAAAACTCATAGGGGCACCACAGCCAGAGTCATCTGCTGGCTAGTCGCTTGTTTGGAGGCGGTCCGGACTATTGCACAGGGAGGAATAGTGTTTAAGGATGCTGGAAAAATGATTAGCCAAAAGTGGCTTCGATTTTTCAGACCTCCACCGGTCGAAGTATGGCATGTGCTTTCTCCCTTTCTCTCTTTGATGGCGCTGAAACCCAGGACAAAGAGAGTGGCAACCATGAGATCTGGTGCAAATATCAAGTGGGGTGGGATAAACTGATGCAGTCCACTATCAGGTGGACCTTGAGAAGCATAGAACCACTGCTATAGCCACGGATACAGAAACTGCCACAGCCTTAGCCTCAACCACAGCTGTTGCACTGGAGGCACATCCTGGCCTCCAGATAGGCGGGAAGGAGGAATTTGTGTGCAAACGGGTGCCTCTGATGGGGAGTGCTGTGGGTGGAGCTGTGGGCGAGCTGACTTTGGGAGGGGTGAGGCATGTTTCATGCACTTCATGCACTGTAGTGCCCCTCCCCTCCAAGGTGTGCTAGGTTCCTGCACAAAGGCCCAGGAGCATGGTGTCTATTTTCCACCAAGGTGCCTGTGTTCCCTACACACCCCGTGTTCCCTTTGGTTCCCTTGTGCCTCGTTCCTGTTCTTTGCCATTTGGTTCCCTTGTGCCTCGTTCCTGTTCTTTGCCCTCGCTGGAAGTGTCCCAGCCAGAGATGCGCCAGACCAATGCTCCTCCCAGGACAGATCACTCTATTTTGGAGGCCCTCGAGCGTTCTATTGATCACTTGTATGTGGAAAATTGTTTGGATCCTGCAGCCGTGCATTTGAACGCTGCCGCAGATGCTGGTGTTGGGCAGGCACAGACACGGCCCAGTGTAGCCATGAGTGGGGAGCTTGTGGGTTCAGAGAATCCAGAGGATTATGGAATCGTGGACTGTTTGGCCCCGGAAGAAACATAACTCTGGTAACTAGCCAGCCAGTTCTGGTGTTGATTCAGCCCAGGCCCTTCACAGCAATCCCTGCAGTAGCTGATATCATCACGGAGGAGTGCTGTAGCTCTGCTGTTGGGGAGGGTTCATTTATGTTGGACCGGAATGTGAGTTGTTCCGCTGGCCCTCAGTTCTCTGCACCAAGTGCTGAGGGAGAGGCAAACACAGGTGCAGATGGCACTGGCGTTACTGGCCGGGTTTCCTCAAGTCTGAAGACTCATTTATGACATTTTCCCCTTTTACATCGTTATTGGCATGCTTGGATCAGAGACTATTGGACCTGGCAGCAGCCGTGCGAGATTTGAGCAAACCAATGAGGGCTGATGCTGGTCGTATGGATAAATGTCTGGAGATTCTTGTAAGATTGTTTAAATCCCACCTGAAAACATGCACAGCGGTGACAATGGAGTCAGGAGGAGAAGCAACTGGGTTGCGGGTCGTGGATGGTGCTACACATACCAGCGAGGAATAGGGTCTATGCCATCCTATAGCACCGGTGGCAGCACCTTTGTCTCGAACTAATGTGCCCCCTATTTTGCCACCTGCTATGGTGTCTTTGGGTTGTGCCCGTAAGGCGACGGCCTCCGGTCCTTCTATTGCTGCCACCCTCCCCTCTGTTCCAAGTGTGGCTCTTGCAAAAGTGTGTTCGGTGGGTTGTGTGGACCGCCAAGGGTTGCAAACAGGTTTGGTTGTTTCCCAGGCACCCTCTGCTGTGATTGACGCCCCTGTTAGGTGCATGGCCTCTCTATCCAGTGCCGGTGATCCTTTGGTGGGGTGGCGGTTTATGAACTTGATATGTACCTTCAGAGGGGGAACGCATGAGAGTAAGAATGCTTACAAACATACCCTTGTTAAAGCACTTTCAGATATTTTGGGGTTTAAAGATATGACGAGTAGCATTTTTACAACTGGTCTTATCCTGTCGGATTGCATGTTTTGTGGTGGCTGCAGGGTCAGGTTTGGTTTCATTAACCCATATGTTACGTTATGTAATGTTATTGTACTTATACCGCGCCAAAGCCCATGGGCATCCAGGCGCCGAGAGACAGATGAATGGATGACTAGAGTTGCTCGATAAACGATTCATTCTAATTAAAGAGGATCGTTTTTAGCTGCTTCTGGAAAGCAAGATGGTTCTCTGTTTTCTGTAGCTGTAGTGGTAAGGAATTCCATGCCCTGGCTCCCTGAACATGAAAATCTCGGCCAAGGCCGCAGGCTCGTTTTACCCGGTGTAGTTCCAGTAGAAAGCCCTCCGCTGACCGTAGGTTTTTCTTAGGGTGATAAATATTAACCGTATCCTTCAAATATGCTGTAGCGTTACCACAAATGCACTCATGGCATGTGGTTAGCAGTTTGAACTGGAGGCGCGCTGCCACTGGGAGCCAGTGTAATTTTTTTCTTGCTGCAGTTATTGGCTCTGAATGTTCTGAAAGATGATACATATCGCAGCATTCAGAATTTTCTGTAGTTGTTGGATGTTGGCTTTATTTGCACCTCCCAATAGTGCGTTGCAACAATCTACACGTGGGAGGATCACTGCTCTTGCAAGTTTGATGCGATTCTCTATTGAGACCAATGGTGCTACTTGCCTGAGTACCTTAAGGTGATAATTGGTACTAGTGGTAATAGCTGTTACATGGGCTTCACAGTCCAAGCTTTCCTCTATATAGGTGCCAAGTGATACTCATACTCTTGGGTCTGGTGCGCCTTATAAATGTAATAAACAAACAAACTAGTGTCTTTACCTTCTGCACTACCTTGATTTGTCTACCGTTGATAATAAAGCTAGCATACCTCTGATCTAAATTGGTTTGAGCCTGCCGAGGACCGAATAACATCAGTTCGGTCTTGGCCGCATTCAAACAGAGCCAATTAGTGGACATCTAGCATTTTATGATGTAATATACTGCGTCAAGCGTCAGTTGGTCCTTTTCATGGGTTCCAGTAATATCTAAGACCAATTGGAAATCATCTGCATAATTGCAGAAACATATTTCCAGTAGTTCTAGATCACCACACAGGGGGAGAATGTAAATATTGAACAACAAGGAAGAAAGACACGCCCCCTGGGGGACTCCGCATGTTATGATCTGTGATTCAGAAGCACAGTCAACCCAATTTACTCGCAACTGGCGGCCCTCTAAAAAAAAATCTGAGCCAGGTGGTGGCATCCCTGGAAAGGCCTCCGACAGCAATCATCCGATCAAGCAATATTTTTTGATCTAGCAAGTCAAAGGCTGACGATAAATCCAACAACATCAGCAGCCCTGACTTGCTATGTTCCAGCTTTGAAAGCATGTGTGTCTGTAAGTCCAGGAGTGCACTTTCAGTGCCATGATGGCTCCTGAACCCTGATTGTTTCACATGTATTCTGCCGGAGGTCTGAATATGGGATTGCAGTTGTATCGTAGCTGTTTTATCAATACGTTTGAGAAAAAAACAGGGTGTTGGTAATGGGCCTTAGATTTGCTGCATCCGTGGGATCCAGTCCTACTTTTTTTTAGCAGAGGTGTAACTGCTACACCTTTAATTGACTGGTGGATGACACCAGTTCGAAAAGATAAATTCACAAATCTGCAGAGAAAAGGTGCAAACAAGTCCCTGTGTTCTAATATATATTTTGACTGAAGTAATTCTCCCAGACATTTGGTAGGATGCATAGTTTTAAGTATGTCAAGCATTTCAACTGTAGACGATTCCTTGAAGCTAAATCCTATTGGGTCTACTAACTGGTCTAGTTGGGTTACAGCTTCAGTTTCCTGACTTAACAAGTCATTTGAGGGGTTTGCACAAGTTGCTAGTGCCTCGGTCTGGCTTTCATTAGATATGAGAACCAGAAATGAGGCTGTCTGTGCTTCCTTCTTAATTTTATGTTGCGCTTTCAATAATTTGTCAACAAATGACTTCTGTACTCTGTTACAGTCATCGACTGTGGGTTTGATTAGAGGACTACAAACAATAGGTTTTTCCCATGTTCTGAAAAGTCGAAAGAGTTCTTTCGTCTGGTCCCCGGACAGGTTTATTTGATTATTGTAGAAAGTTTTTTTGCTTCAATGATCTTATTCTTATAATGCTTCTCTATGAATTTCCAGGCCAACAAGTTCTTTGTGGAGTTATCCTTATGCCAAGCGTGTTCTGCCTGTCTTTTGTTAGCTCTGAGTTCAGCTAGGGCTGGGGAAAACCATTTATGGCAATTTGGTAGATCTTTAACAATTTTGTCCTTCATAAGGGGCATGTTTAGCTAGCATTTCTAGCAGCTCCTCATTATATCTATTAATAAGGGTCTCTGGACCATCAAGATCATTAGTTTTAGTCATGAGGGATTGCATACAGGCCGCTAAAATGGGGGCAGTAACGCCTTTAAAGTTTAAGGCTTTGACTGTATATGCAGGCACATGTAATCTAAGTGCTTTGGCCGGAAGTTTCAACAGGCATGAAACAAAGGAATGGTCCAACCAAATGCAAGGTCTGGTCGTGATATTTCCAATCTGAATATTTCCACTACCAATCCAGTCTAATATATGACCATTGTTATGTGTGGGTTCTGTGTTATGAACTGTAATATGGTGGGTTTTTAGCATTTTCTCCAATTGCAACGCTTTTTTTCCTGTTTATCCAGCGATTAAAATCACCCAAGATAACCAAACCTGAATTGGTGGTCATCATGGGTGTGACAATGTTAACAATATCGCTGTTAAAACTGTTTGATTCCCCAGGTGGCTGGCAGAGTAATACCAGATTCATGCAGTGATCGAAGTGCATGAAAAGAAATAGTGGAACTATGTTCCCTACTGGCCTACCCCGCGCCACACAAACCCCATTGTCACCCTCCCCTCCCACGCACAATACAAACCCCCAAACAAATGCACCTGCTGTTCAAGGGAATGTTCAGTGCAGGGCCCTGAAGTGCAAGTTTCATCTGCTTCCTACACTTTTAATTTAAAACGAAACCATTCCGGAACGGTTTTAATAAAATATTATAGTACAGGAACTGTACAACTTAATTTTAAAAAGTAGAGGAGCACCACTCCCAACCGCTCCCGCTCACTTCGACCACTGGTTTCATACTGTAATTGGGATTAGAGATCAATTTAACATGGATGATATCACTACCCATGAACTAAATTTTGACTTCATGAAACCCCAACTGTATTTTGCATGTAATGGCCACTCCACCCCCAATACTATCCTCGATCCTTTCCAAAGAACACATAACCCGGAGGGGTCACCTGTTCTATGGTGGATCCATGGGCTTCAGTGAGCCATGTTTCCGTGAGGCGCATAACATCGAGTCCTTGTTCCTGAATATAGTCATCTATATCTAAAGTATGTTTTACTAAGGAGCGAATATTCAATAGAAATATGGTAAGTTCAGATGGTGAAGTCTCTATCCCCAGTAAAGATTTTGTTTTGTCGGTGTTGTAAAATGTAGTATCATTTCTACAGGTAATACTGTTTTGGTCTGATGTGATGTTGGAGATTCCACGTATAACTCCTTATTGAGGAGTGGCTCCAGTGGTCTGTGATATATATTCCATCTGCAGTTCACAATCATGGGGTATCCCATTATCCTTACCGGCATTTTCCATGTTCCCGACAGGGATCGTGGTACCAAGATGTTGGGGCAAGTCTGCACATCTGCGCACGGATCCGCACAGACTCGCTAGTTCTGTTCACGCCGGCGCGTTCGCTCCTTCAGACGGAAAAAGTACTGCACAAGGACTACAGTCCTTCTGGGAACTGTAGTTTAACTCCCTAACACGTGTGTGCCGAGAAACTCGGATTCAAATCACTCGAGTTTGTTGCAACAGATCAGTCATTTCAACAAATGAAAGTACGTTACTCAAGAAAATTCGCACGAATCAAATCTAGCTGTGTTTACAGAATTTTAAAAGAACAGTAAAATCGTGTAGCTTTCACAGAGGTAAATGGAATAATTCAGATATTTAAAAACAAGCGTACTTATAAAAACAAACAGGCTAAAAATAGCAGCTTCAGCATGTGACACCTACTAATCTATCTCCCGGAGAATCTTCCAAAAACCTGCTGGCTTTGAACAAGCCCACCCTACCAAATGTGAGGACATTTCTTTGGAATTGCAAAGAAGCCTTGGCTTACAAGGTGATTATGGTTTGTTTTGATACCATCTTTCAAACCTGTCACTTGCATAATGCCTGGCTTGAGTCCACCTGGGGAATGGGGGGTTGCCAGATTTTTCGTCCTCAAAAGGACCAAGCTGCTGGGGCCCAGGTGCAAAACTTGACGGCAAGTGGGCTGCTTTTGGACTGTTTGCGTGAATTCCTGGAAGTTGCTTTAAAGGACCCATCTATAGCCATTTCCCGGGGTGCTTTAGACACTGTATATCAATGCATGGGGGCCACTGCTAACTCCGTCTATCGGGGGGATCCTAGGGAGGGTTTAGGAAATGGTATTGAGTCTGGGCTGGCATTCTACTGCTGGCACAAGGTCAGATGAAGTGCCGGCCATGCATAGGCCCTTAGTTGACAGCTCTAGGACCCAGAGTGTAGTTCATAGTATTACAGTTCTATCGTAGAACATCAATGGGCTTTCCAATAAAGTATTAGATCCTGATTGGCATGCCCTGATAAATAACTTCAGGGTGATATGTTTGCAGGAGATGTGGTCACTTGCCCAGATGCACATGCCTAATTATCGGGCCTTTTTCTCACCAGCTGTTCAGTCCACCAGGGGGCGCCCTAAGGGGGGGGTTATTGATTTGAATTCATGGAAGCATTAAGGTAACATGTAAGGTTCTGGGCGTGGGCTCACCTTACCTGCTTTGTGCGGCGTGCAACTTCAGGAATGGCCCGACTGTCTTTCTTAAATGTACAGCTGAGGCAAAACCAGAGTGCCATTGCAGCTGGCTTTGAACAAGCCCGCCCTACCCACTACCGCTTCCCCTAACTGCCAGTTATTTTTGCAGGGTGATTTAAACAGCCAGTTGGAGGAGCCAAGCCAGTCCATGTGGAAACATGCCGTTGAAGATGGACTATGGGGTATCCCGTGACCGGTGGTCCCCCCGAGCATGCGTTGTTTCTCCTTAGCGGGCAAGTTTTAGTCGATGTTTTATGCGCATGGTCTGAGGGCTTGTAATGGGAGGTTTTTGGAAGATTCTCCGGCACACATTACCTTTCACACAGACCAAAGGGAGCCACATTGATTATATTCTTGCTCTTGTTTCCCACTGGGACGGGTTGGTCTCATTTAAGGTTTTGGAGAGAGCCGAGAGTGACCATGATCCTTTACTGGTTTCTTTTTTTGGTCTCTTCCAACACCAGTGGCCACGGTAGACCTTCCCCTCCACCAGATAGCACCTCTTCCTAGTCATGAATTTTCTGTAGGTGGCCACAATCACCAACAGCTGTTTTTCAGGACAGAATTTACGAGGCTTTATTGCCAATCTTGGGGGCTTATATCGAGACATATTCTCCTTTATCATACGTTGATTTTTACAGACTGTTGATAGAGAGACTGTTCCCGTTCATTACCAAGGAAAGACATTCTCAAGCGTTGGCTAATGGAAAGTCTGTGGGTTGGTATGATCCTGAATGTCGGGCGGCCAAGATGGTCTTGGTTAACACGCTTAAGTGGGGGGAGGCTTTTCCCCCGCAGGTGGGTAAAAAACGTAGATATGACTATAAACTTAAACCGTAGCAGCCTGGTGTGGTAAGCAATTTCTCCTTGGATGCCTGGCATGATCATTTTACTGCCGTATATGCTGCAGGGCGGTCTGTGCTGGCCAGTGGGGAGAAGACGGGACAGGCAGTGGTATCCTTTTTTCCCCCCCAATGAGGGTAGGGTTGATCCGATTACAGCCCTAGAAGTAGGCCAGGTGCTGTCTAAAGCAAAAAAGGGTAAGGCCCCTGGCCCAGACTACATTCCCATTGATCTTTTTAAAAGTGAACCTATGTTACGAGTACCTTTTTTCATGAAATATTTTAATGGTGTTTTTCTAGCAACCTCCCCAGAGCAGTTGGAGGGAGGCAATCATCATCCCACTATATAAAAAAGGCAATTGGGATTCGCCTTGTAATTATAGGCAAATTTCGTTGATTGTATCATTGGCAAAACTTTATTCCAGGGTGCGTTTGCACTGCTTGGAGGATTGGGTTACCAGTGAAGGAATTCTTTCCATTGTGCAAGCAGGATTTAGAGCGGGTATCTCCACGTTAGACCAGGCTATGAGGCTTGATCCCTTATGCCAGAAATACGCGATTCTCAATTCACAATGCTTGTATTTGGCGTTTGTCGAAGTAAAATCGCCCATTGATACAGTGCCGAGGGATTCTTTGTGGTCTGTTCTAGAGGAACTAGGCATCCCCTCATCGTTGGTTAATAGCATCAAATCTTTATATTCTGGCAACTCATCATGGATATGTTGGGGGCCGTCTGGCGAGTTAACCCATCCAGCATCTATTGATGTTGGGGTTATGCGGGGCTGCGTTGCAGCGCCTTTGTTATTCTTACTATATATTAATAGCGTAGTCCCTGCATTTTTATAAGCTGCAAGGGACGCTCCAACTTTGGGTAACAGAAAATGGAGCCTATTGGTTTTTGCAGATGACGCAGTTTTGCTGTCAAAAACCCTGGTTCACCTGCAGAACCAATTAGACGTTTTTTAATAAGTTGGGAAAAAGGCCCAAGTACAGGCGAATTTCCAGTTAAATTGCCAGCTTCTGGAGTCTGTGGATTCGTATACGTATTTGGAGTTGATTTTCTAGAACAAAGTAAAATGGCAGAACCAGATAGTAAAGTGTTTGTTATCCCACTTGCGTCAGTGTGGCATCATTGGGTATTTAATAACAAGACTAGATGGCAAGGTTCTTTCTGTACCTCTGTACCTCTTAAGATCTACCAGGTACAGACAATCTGAACTATGGTGTGCAAATGATTGTATCCCTATTCAGATAGCCGAAAATAGATTTTTGAAATCTTTGCTTGATTTACCCCCTAATGTGCCGTCCACGCCAGTGGCATGCGAATTTGGCCTCATTAAGATCCGATATGCTATTATCCAGCCAGTGTTATACTGGCTGCGGATCTGGAACAATAATGCTTTAGTTTTGTTTAGGGAAGGTTTGGAGGAGCTGCTATCAATACCAGGTGGTAGGAAACTTTCTTGGTTTATGCATATAAGAACCATGCTTTTTAACATTGGGCCTGGGGATCTATGGAGTGATCCCACAAGGTTAGGTAGAGTTTACAAAGTGGTGGCTAAATACATTTAGAGAGTGGTTGTGGATTATGATGATCGATAATTGCCTAATGGGGAAAACAGATGGGGCTTATTTGCAGTTTAAGGATGTCTGGGGTTCGGAGCTATATCTGGATCTCCAAATGCCAGTGAAATTAAAAAGCTGGTTTGCAAAGTTTTGATTAGGCACACTCCTGTTGGCTCACGAGTCTGCCAAGTGGAAGAATGGGTCCTGTTCCTTAACCCTAAGCCCTCTTTGTGGCAAGGGGCGTGAGGACGAGGCGCATCTTTTCTTTTTCTGCTGGGCTCATTGCTGGGCAAGTGTGCGTTGACTCACCCCGGTTTGGAGTCACCTAGACCAGCTTTCAATCCCGTCAGCTATCCAAGCCTTGAAATGTTGCACTCAGCCTGTATATGTGTTAGAAGTTTCACATTTCTTAAGATCTGTATTTACCGAGAGAATGTTAGAATTTCGCAAATTCACTAGTTTGCCAGAGTATTAGGATGGGTCAGGATGTGTGTGTATATGTGTGCAATATTATCGATGGGGTTTACACAAGTCTACACTGGTTTATAATTGTACATATACTTTGTGTGTAATGATTTTATGAAATTAAGAAAGATGTGGTTATCAATGTAATTTTTGTATTTCATGTTTTGCATTTTGAAAATTGTACTTTAATAAATATTTATTTTCTGAATAAAGTTAATGATGATGATGATGATGATTGGAAAAGTGGCCCTTCCCCAACGTATAGCCTTTTGTTTTGCCTAAGGCAATAACCTCCTTAGCTCTATCCTTGGGTCTATCAGGCTTAATTACTGGAGACACAGTGCACCAAATTATAAATGTCTATGGATTCTGCAAACTCCTCTCTCACTAACACATTTTTTTTAGAAATGTAATTACTTTCTCTGCAAGCGACAGGACTATTCATTTGTCCTCCAGTCACATCAAATAAATGTCAACTCAAACTAGGGCCCACCTCCTATCGGCAGGTGTTAAATGGGATTGAGTTAGGGTTTGTGTGGGCGGTTAGTCCATGTAGTCTATGTGTGACATCATCTGTGGAGATCTGTCATCTTTGCTCAGGTGGTACTGTCTCTGATGTCCATCATTGTGGGGTGTCTACGCACCCAAAATAAATTCTTTCATCGCTTCCTGCTCTAGGGACTTTTCAGTAAGCAAACAATGAAAAGCCCAACCATCTTGTCCCATGATCATTCTAATAGCAGGGCATGTTGACGTTCTACCTATGCTGTCACCATTCCTACACACAAACCACCCCTCACTCATCTCTTAACATCTTGGTAGCTGAAATTCCAGAATAGCCTTTGCGAGCATGTATCAATAACTTCTCTCCCAATCCCTGCAGGGCTATGTGCCCTAAAAATAATGCATCCCTCGGATAGCATGTCCACAATGTGTGCATTGAGCAATACACTCCATGCATGCCCATGCTCCTAAAACTCTGGGACCAAACGTTCTATAAATCAATACAATAAACCATGTTTTCTTTCCGCTCGCGTATTGTATCAGGCGCAATATTTGTTAATCTGTACTTTTGACACCAAACACACCAGCTTCTGGCCATGTGCCAGTATGTTTGCCATGTATTGTTTCATTGCATTTTTGCACCAAGGCAATTTTTGCATCGTCCACATACTGCACCCGTGCCAGGTTTCTGCAACATTGCCCCGGCGACATGTTATTCCAACTCTAGACGAAAGAGTCAAAATGCTTACCAAAGGCATTCCTAAAAATATTACTTCAATTAGTGCAAACTATATGTTCCGATCCACACATACACCTGTTGTTTCCGGATTTACCCTACATTACCACTCACTGTGATGTGTGCTAAATAGTGCAGATATTGGAAAACCTGCAGAAATAATCTTCCCATGGCTTTTGATGCATCCGCTCCATTTTGGAACGGATTTTGAAAGTATTACCCTATAATTCTACTGTCACCCAAAAGTGGAATGATCATTTTGGGTTGAGCTAGTGCAACGATAAGGTTAACAATATGTTAGGGACCCACATAGTCATGCACAATGCACAGAAGGACCATTAACCCGTGTGTGCATGTTTCCTCATGGGACAGCAGAGGCATTAACCGCTGCTGTCCCATGTGCAGGAAATGAATTACATTTCTTTTAAAAACTGGCATGGGTTGCGTTTGGGGTTTTCTGAAATACTGCATTTTGGGATTTACTTTACCACTATTAGGGATGGCACTGTCATAATGGGTGCGGAGATCAAATTAATTACTGTGGCAGTGTTCCTGATGGGAGCACCACTCACCTCATACTGCTTCATCGTGAGCATTGCAGGGATTTGTTTCATGTAGTATGTTCTCAATGTTGCATTTTGTAAAAGTTGCATGAAAAGCTCGGATATTTCCCTATGATTGTACTTCAACCCAAAAGGAGGAGGCCAAATATGTGTTTCCTCCTGCTTAAGACAACTTTTTGTTCCAGAATGTTCGGATGCAGGAGAGCATCCCTTTTACTTCCGAGCCAAACATATGGGCCTTGGCTTGCAACTGCCCAGCGTGACTGCAAGCGAGGAGGAGGCTATCCGCCATTTAGGTTGCTGGAAATACTTCATCAATGTCCTAAACTGTTACCCACCTCGCTCCATTGTGTGAACCCCTGATGCTTCTCTAGACTTTACAGACAGGCCTTTTTCAGTATATTGCACCAGTTATTTATTTTTAGAACTCCACAATACAAGTTCCATGAGCCGGATACAAAATTTGCATGCGGAAGTTCAAAGTTTAACTATAGAAAGTATACGACGTTTGCATGCCTTTCTGCCAATGCCCTTTGTTATACAAGGCCATACGTGTACTTAGCTGACATGAACAATCAGACAGGCGTTGCCAAAGTAAACAGACCGGGTACATGAAGTAACAAAACATTACACGGACCTCATTTCGAAGGTTGCGGTTAAACCGGCAGCATTTGCAAATAATTTTTACCATCCCCAATATTATGGCCTATGCAGCGTTTCCCACTTGCTGTAAACACTGAAATATTATGAGTTGAAATACCTCATCTATTTTTACTGAAATGATTACTGCTTCCCAAGAGGTGTAGGTAAAACATTGTTAAGTGTGCCACAACGTTTTCCCAGGTGACTAGACTACTCTGCTTTCACATGTCAGGTGGAAGGTTTTTTCAAGCCTTTTCTAAACCCACCATAACTTTACTGGTGTTCTATATACATGTCCCAATGCTCCAAACACAAGGCTGTCAGGCCGATACTGCACTGATGATCCATAATGAGGGGGAAACCAGGTATGCAACATATCTGTCTTGGGTTCATTATGCAATATATAAAGTAGCACTGCCCTGTAAAACAAAGACCATTTCCCCAGAGAAAAAAGCCTGCATGTGCGCTACTTTGCATACCCACAATGCCTTGATGATGTGGCTTAGAACTGGTGGTGAGCATCCAGCAATGACTATTAGGTGGCATTGTGGAATATGTGACTTTGATCAAATTGACTATCCTACTTTCACATTTCAAGGGAAAGGTTTGTTTTAAACCCACCATAACTTTATTGGTGTTTCATGTAATGAAGAAAGGCCAACGTGCTTTTGTGCAGGAAAAGCACACATGTCCAGAGGATGCCACTGTGCTACTCTAAATTCCTTAATACACAGTTATGAACCCTCCCAATGGTATGTAGTTTGCCAACCTCTGAAGCCTGAAAAGTGGATCCACGCAGGCTTGACATGTGGCCAAATTTGTACCAGACCTGCAGATGAACTGGCCTGCTGTTAAATCTCAATTATCAGTTTATTGGTATCCACTACACACAGTGGCATAACACAAAATGTGGGGCCCCCTTGCGAGCCATGCTGAGGGGGCCCTCCCAACTCCGCAACAAATCACAGGTCGCGCCACACTCTGGGCCGGCCTGGATTACCATGCTTGCGCAATACGCACAAACGTGCTGCTGAAGGGGTATTCCGCACAATGCACTAAGAGAAAGATATAAATATGTGTCTTAATGCAATATACAGTACATTTTCTGAGAAAAATTGTCTAAAAAGCCAGAGTGTTTGCAATTGTATTGTAGGGTAACACCAATCCAATACATGCAAGACACCAACAGTGCACAGGAACATTAATGCTTTGCTAATAAAAATGCCATGCCACAATGAAAACATGTCCAACTGGCTGCACAATGTAGACCAGTGTAGAGATGTAATAACATTACTGTAAAGCATGCAAGGCCACATTCAGACATACTTAGACTGGTTGCACCAAAATGCCAGTAGAAGCAATAACACTCATCAAAAAGAGAGCACACATTCAAGCCCACGTCTCTGCGGCCTCTAACAACACGGCCAAACTCTTTAAAATCTGCAAAGAACTGGCCAATCCTGTTGCGGTCTCTACCTTTGCTGTTCCCTCCCAGGCCTTCTGTTTGGCTCTGGCCTCTCACTTCTCTGCTAGAACTCAGGACATCCTGCCCGCTATCTCCTCTTCCTCTTCCTCTCTCGGCCCCCCTTTGGCCATCGCTCCCTCTCCTCCTCCTTTCTCCTCTTTCTCTCTGACAACAAGGTTTCTAGACAAGTCTGATCTTTGAAAGTATCATCCAAACAGGTGCTCCCCTGCTCCTCTAGAACCATCGAGGACCATATTTACACCCTCGCTCCAGCCTTGGATGATTTCTGTAATCACTCTTTCACCATTGCAACTTTCCCCTCTCCCCTTAAGCACTCCCTTGTGCACCCACTCCTCAAGAAGCCATCTGCCCATTCTAGCTGTCTGCCAAACTATAGCCCATTCTCCATCACCCCTTTCCTGGGCAAACTCTTGGAAAAGCTGGGCATCTCCCAGCTTATTCTCCACACTGAATCTGTTGGTTGTCTCTATGACCATCAGTCTGGCTTCAGAGCTGCCAGAGGCACGGAAACTGCTCTGCTTTCGACAAGGTCAACCACGCCATCCTGATCAATCGACTCTGTGAGAACCTGGGCATCACTGATCAGGCCCTGGAGTGGCTGACCTCGTTCCTCTTGTTATGCCCCTCTGAGACCAATTTGGTCCCTTTCTCTCTGCCACTTCTCTCTACCTGTAGCGTTCCCCAGGCCTCTATCCTCTCACCCTGGTTTTTCAACCTCTACTTGGCCCCTTTGGCTCACCTGATCTATACCATCTCCTCTTTCAGTTTTATGCGGATGACACTCAGCTTTCCTTCAGGCTCTCTGCAGCCTCCTCTCCTCTCTCGCTCATTCCTGACTGTCTATCTGGGATTCAGGATTAGTATGCCTCCAACGATCTCTGCCTTAATACCAGTAACATGGAGATCCTTTTCAACAGGACCGCTGACCCTGCTTTCCCTCTCTCGCCGCCCACCTTGGGCTCTCTTGCGTTACCTTCCAGCGAGGCAAAAAACCTTGGTGTCATCTTCAACTCCACTCTCTTTTTCTCTCCTCACATCTTGGACGTCGCCAAGAAGTCCCATTACCATTGTCACAATCCATGCCCCTGATGAGGGGCGTGGCTTGATGGCTACGTGAGAGGACGTTCCTTGGAGGAGCTCCCGATGATCCGATCCTGGGAAAAAAGTGATGGTTTTTGGCGGACTTTTGAGCCCACGGTGCATCTAAAGGCGTATGAAAGTGGGGGGCATACGGTGCGTGCCCTCCCCAACGGCGAGACTGCATATTCACAGAACTAGACCCCGAAGAAGGTGGCGGTCGCGCGAAGGAAGGGGAGCACCCAAGATGGCCGCCCGTGGACAAAGGCCATAAAAGGTCCGACGAGCTGAGGAAGACAAGGTTGGTCGGAACGTGGGCGAGCCCAACCAGATAGACGGGTCGCATGCCCCTCGGGCTGGAAGCAAGAACATAAGGGCGAGCCCCCACTGCAGAGGATACAGCTGGGCGTGTGGGCCCAATCGACGCAACAGGATGTCTTCCAAGGTGGTGCGACCCCGGATCAAGCAGCCTACGATGGAGACCTATGCTAGGTCGCCCTCGGGCGCGGAAGGGGGCAAGAGCAAAGAACCCCTGCGGCGGCGACGGACCCACCGGGTACCATCCAGGAGGTGCTGGCAGCAATTGCTGACCTAAAGGTGGCCTGGGAGACGAAGCTGGGCCTGGCCATGAAAGAGTTGCAAGAGGGCCTAAACCTCAAGATAGGAGCGGTCCGAGAAGAAGTGAACCTGTTGCGCCAGGATGTGCGAACGATCGCGGAGCGCACTGGGGAACTGGAGGAGTTGGCCCCGACCGTGGAGGCGTGCAATACACACGCCAAGGAACTTCATGCCCTCGTGCAGCGAGTGGGAAATTTGGAGGACAGAGCAGAGCAGGCGGAGGGGCGCGCCAGGCGCAATAACATTCGCATATTGGGGGTACCGGAGGGAATGGAAGGATCGAACCCCACGGATTTCGTTGAAACCATGCTTTTGCAGGAGATTACAGGCGGAGAGCTGACCCAGGGGTTCGCGGTCGAAAGGGCGCATAGGGCCCTGACCAGGAGACCGGCCCCAGGAGCCCCCCCGCGGCCGTTGATTGCAAAGATCTTGAACTATCGTGACCGCGAGAAGATTCTCGAATTTTTCTGGAAAGGGGGCACGATAGAAAGGGGGTCAGCGAATATAACAGCGTATCCGGATTACACGCTGCTTGTACAACGGAGTCGAATGAACTTTGGAACGGTGAAGAGGAGGCTCAGAGAGGCAGGCCACCGCTACATGTTGCTTTACCCCGCTAGGTTAAAGGTGATTCATAAAACAGATCCCTCTTCTTTGAGACGCCGAGCGACGCGTTGGAATGGCTGGATATGCAAGGTCGACCACAGGAATCGGATGCCCAGACAGAAGCGGATGGAGATAAGTAGCACGCTGCAGAGGCACCCGTGAGGCCATAGCTATGACATTGGGACTAGAATATAGTCTGATATTGTGCTTGTGTGGGGGAAGTCACGGCATCGGCCGGCGGGGCCCGTTGAATTCACTTCTCCTAAATAGATGACTGGGAGCTCCTGGGGAGCAACCTCTGCACCCGATAGTAGTACACTTAGTTAGGTCACTGTTAGATTGGTGACACCCCGCGGGGTCCTTGTTCTTGGTCACGAGACGGGTCCAGACGTGGGTAGGCCTGAGATCCAGGGATGGAGCTGGGCTATTGTTGGGGGTTGGTGGGGAGGGAGAGGGGGAGTTGTGTGCAGTGGTGTGAGGTTGGGGAAGGGGGAGGGGGGCACGGTTCGTTAACAGAAGGGAAGGAGCCAGGAAACTACCCTACATGGGGAACATTATGGGGAGGGATGGGGCGGAGATAGACCGACCAGATGGCATCGGGTAATCTCAGAATTGTGACCTGGAATGTACGGGGCCTCAACAGCTACCTTAAACGCAACAAAGTGATGATGTATTTAAAGAGGATGCGCGTAGACATAGCCCTGCTGCAAGAGACCCACCTCACTAGGGAAAGGCTGGAGGTGGTCGGGAGGAAATGGAAGGGCACCGTTGTGGGGGCGACGTACTCAGCGTATGCCAGAGGGGTTGTCACTTGGGTGGCGCCCCACGTGCCGTTTCGAGTGCTTCATTCTACGGTGGACCCGGAGGGTAGAATGGTGGTGGTAACGGGTCTCTTGGAAAACAGAGAAATACACATAAATTTGTACGCCCCCAATAACGATACAGCAGCTTACTTTAGGACACTCTACGGTAAACTTGGCCCCCTGGCGGGGGGTACCGTAGTGTGGGGGGGGGACTTTAACTGTACCGTAGACCCCAGTATGGATAGGTCCAAGGACAGGGCAGGAAAAACGGCACCGGCGGCTAAAGCGCCGAGTACCCTACTGAAAGACCTAGGCCTAGAGGTTGCGTGGAGAAGGCTGCATCCCACGGATAGACAGTACTCACACTACACAGCACCACATGATTTGTACACAAGGTTAGACTACATGTTTGTAACAGCCGGGATAGTGAGAGAAATAGAAGGAGCAGAATACAAAGCCCTAGTGCTGTCGGACCACTCGCCCTTGGTGGTTGACTGGAGACACCAGCCCCCACGCCCGCAGATCCCTACATGGAGACTTAGGACCGAGACTCTGCAGGATGAGGGGTTTCGGGAGGGCCTGAGGGACGCCATTGCAGAATATTTTGATACTAACACGGGAAGCGTAAGCTCTGTGGGCTCACTGTGGGAAGCGTTTAAGGTGGTGGTGCGTGGGGTAGCTATTTCCCAAGTTAAGGGGCTACAGGGGGGGGGGTCGAAAGGGAGCTCTGGGAGGTGGAAAGGGAGCTAGAGGAGATCACGCGTTGCGTGAGCACCTCTCATGATAACAGAACCAGAGTAGAGGAGCGTAGTGCACTCTGGGATAGACTGTGCAGACTCAGCTACAGGAAATATACGGAGAGGATACACGCAGGGGGCGACAAGCCAGCAGACTGTTGGCCTGGCTGTATAAGAGTGAGACCCCCCGCTCGGTGATTAGTGAGATTCAGGGCGAAGGAGGTAGCATATGCAAAACCCAGAAAGAGGTAAATGAGGAATTCCTTAAGTTTTACAGACACTTGTATGAGGACTCGGGGGCGGATATGGGCCAGACATATTAGACACATTGGGGGACATTGAGCTGCCCACCTTAGATGATCTAGAATGTTTTGAGTTGGGCGCACCCGTCCCCTCGGATGAGCTGGAGGTAGTGATTCGGAACTTGCCCACTTGCAAGGCGCCGGGTTCGGATGGGCTGCCCAGCGAGTTCTACAAAACATACCAGCAAGAGTTGCTCCAGCCACTGCTTGCCACTTTCAACGAAGCCTATGAGAAGGGAGAACTCCCGTTGTCCCTCCGTGAGGCTGTAATCATCCCACTCCTGAAACCAGGTAAGCCGGCCGTGGAGTGCGGGTCTTACAGACCGTTGTCCATGCTCAACCAGGACAGCAAAATACTCACGGCGGTGCTGGCTAATAGAATGAAGAGGGTGATTAAGAAACTGATACACCCAGATCAGACGGGATATGTTCCGGGAAGGAACATCACCGATAACCACCGGAGGCTACACCATGTCATAGACCAAACTGAGGAGGACACGGGCTAGCTGGCTATAGTGTCGTTAGACGCGGTCAAGGCCTTCGACTCGGTACGATGGCCCTGGCTGAAAGCGGTCCTGAAGGGGTATGGAGTGGGACCCGGACACCTCAGATGGGTACAGTTATTTTACAGCACCCCGATGGGTCAAGACAGGGTCCACGGTCTCAGATTCTTGGCAACTGGGCAGGGGGACCAGACAGGGATGTCCCTGGTCACCTATGCTATATATACTGGCATTGGAGCCGCTGGCAATATGCCTGCGCCAACAATATGGGGAGGTGGGCATAAACACGGCCAGTGGAGAGCATCTGATATCATTATATGCTGATGATATGCTCCTTTATTTACGCTACCCAGAAGAAAACCTACAGTACGTCCTAGAGGTGATAGAACGGTACGCCATCCTCTCCGGTATATCGGTGAACCCTGGAAAGTCCAGCCTGTTCCCTTTGGGTAGATATAGGAATGTCCCGGTGCAGAGGCTGCCTGTTTTGCCAATACCATGGCAGCCTGTAACATTTAGGTATTTGGGGATAAACATTTACCACAAGATCGAGACAGAACACAAGCACAACACGGAAAAGGCGATAGAGGGGATTAAGAGCAGTATGGTATTTTGGTCCAGACTGCCCCTGACCAGGATGGGGAGGGCAGCCTTGCTCAAGATGGTGGTCCTACCTAGACTCTTGCACTTTTTTATAAACGTCCCGTTTCTGATACCCAGGAGCCTATTCGCGAAACTTCACAGCGTGTGTAGGGGTTTTGTGTGGGGAAGCTCTAGGAATAGGGTGGCTCTGTGGAAGCTCCAGAACCCGTGCGACGGGAGGGGGGGATAGGCCTGCCTAACTTCGAACTCTATTACCTGGCGGGGCAGCTGCAGTACGTGGCCAGGTGGCTCTCGGCTGAAGATTCGGCGGAAGCCAGGCTCCTGCGCGAAGATACAGCCCCATACTTTCTGATGGAAGTGGTGTGGTTGGGCAGAGATAAACTGGTGGGCAAGGGGCGGTTACTGAGGTTGGGCTGGGAGATCTGGCACAGGACATGGAAGACTGGGGGGGGCCTCAGAACCATACTCCCAGCAGGCCCCTTTGGCGGCTCTGTGAGGGAGCGACTCAACTACTTGAATCGGTCCGCAGATACTGGGAACAGGTAGGCCTAGCCACCCTTGGGGACATATGGCAGGAAGGGAAGGCGATGGACTTTCAGCGGCTGCAGGAAGAGACGGGAGTACATGGTGGCCAATATATAACCTACACCAGGCTGGTGAAAAAGACTAGAGAAAGATGGCCGGAGACAGTGCTCGCGGGGGATCCAGATGCCTCCCTGGAAACCATGTATGATGTATCGGAGGGCGAGCACGAAATATCGAGGATATATGAGCTCCTGCGAGCAAGGGCAGGGAAGGAGTTGCTCCAATTGAGACAAGATTGGGAGGAGGAGGTGGGAGGACCCATGACGGATGGGCAGTGGGAACGGGCCCAGAGGTACCATAAAAAGGTGTCCCGTAACGCGAGATTCCAACAGCTTCAATTGTATGTTACCCACAGGGCTTATTTAACCCCCGGGAAGATTGCAAAGTTTGGGGGATCAGCTATACAGCAATGCCCCAGGTGTGGGGAGGTGAACGCGGGACTGCTACATATGTTTTGGGCTTGCCCGGAGGTGCATAGATTTTGGAACGAAGTCAAGACGAAACTGGCTGGCGGGGGGGGTGGTGCTGGATGTGGAATCGGCCTGGTCATGCTTGCTTGGACTATTCCCTAGACCCCGGCATTTGAAACACATAAGCAAGATGAAGGACCTGGCCTATGTCTTGGCCAAACGTAGAATCGCCATGGGCTGGAAGGCGGCCCACAGACCTAGGGTGGAGTTATGGTGGACAGACCTCTTGAGGTGGGTGGAAGCTGAATCAGTAGAATGGTTTGAAGCGGTCACCGGGGGGGGGGCGAAGAAGAAGTAGGGCCCTTGCTGGCCTGGCGGCAATTGGTGGCCTCGTTGGCAAACCCTCACCAGGGTGACAACGGAACAGAGGACCCTGTCTAGGTAGTGTGCCACCCAGTGATGTTCCCGTAAACGATATGTGAGAACCGGCTCTAGTTTAAAGGGGGAGGGGGGAGTTGGGGAGTTTGAAAATGTGTTGAAATCTGATGCTTTCTATGTTTTGAAACAGTTGTAGTGTGTTTGTTTGACCTTAAAAAATAAAATAAAAATATATTGCAAAAAAAAAATCCATGCCCCTGATCCCCTCAGGTATAACAGCCCCCTGGCAGCAGTGGGGCTAAAGCCCTTCACACTGGCCCCAAGGGCCTTAAAACTCCATCAGAAACATACATGGAGTCAGTCCTGGTGCCTTTGGCGCCAGGCTCATTATCAGGAATAAAGTAATACCACTTTTGGACCTTAATCTAACATGGAGGCCTATTACACAGCTCTGTTCTTTAGAACCAAGCCATGGGTCTAGTGTTTTGGGTATGGCTGGGCCTGGAACTACTTGGCCTGGAACTACTTTACCTGGGCTATTCAAACCATACCCAAACAGCAAAACACGCTTCGCGTTATTCTGCACTCCTGCAACGTAACACTCACTGTGTCCAGCTCCTGCTCATCTGCTTCTCCGGCGGCCCGATCCTGAAGCCCTAGATCCGGATTCCATTAATAACCTGGAAGACCAAGAACAGCATTAGCAAGCAAGAACACTTACCTGTGAAGTAACCGGCCTTGAATCCATCCTGCACTTCGCTTACCTCGCCCATCTCCGGAGTTCGCCGCAACCTGCAAAGGTAAAGAAACAAGGACAGCATTAACAACAATTCTTACCTGGGTAAGCAGCGAGTCCTGGCAGCACCCTGCGCTTCTCTTACCTCGCCCATCTCCGGGTTTCACTGCAACCTGCAAGGGAGAAGGAACAAGGTCAGCATTAACAAAGCACTTACCTGGGCAAGCAGCGCTTCGATCGATCATCACTCCGGAACATCACTGCAACCTGTACAAAGAAGAGAAGAGAACACAGGTTAGCAATTAACACCAATAAACAGCGCAGCGCTCCGCGCATCAATAATTCACCGTGGTCTTCACAATCGGCGCAGCAACTCCGAGATCGCAACCATCCTTGTGAAGACAAATGAGACATTCTTAGGGAACAGCATAGTGGAGCAAGACGCCGAGAAGACAGAGAAAATGGAGGGAAAGAGACAGAATAAAGACGGAAAAGACATTATAACTCACCTGGAAGACAGTAAGCAGAGTCAGAGTCACAGCCGGTCTGGACCCGACATAAGGGCACACGGACTAGTGATGCAACTAGGTCCACAGAACGCCCGCACCAACCACGCGCCCTTGCACAGAGACGCAGGATGGAGAGTTCAACGCACTAAAACCTAAGGTGAGCAACAACCCCAAGCAAGGGGATTTGGACCAGAGGGAGGTAGGAGTCCACCCATCATAGAACCAGTATCTTAACCTTCCATTCTCCTGTTATAGGCGCTACCCAACGTCTGGCACATAACCAAGCAAAGAGGGGTCTGGGATAGCGCTTGGACCTCCATCCAGTATCGCGTGGCACCACCGTGGATACCAGGTGAGCGTAACAACCAGCTGCACCTCCTCAAAGGGACTCTTGCCTTTCTCACTTCCCCCCAGAAGCTAACTGTCTCCAGAACCCTGGTTCTCTCTAGGCTGGACTACTGCACCATCCTCTTTGTCAATCTGCCTTCTACTACTCTCCGCCCTCTGCAACCAATTCAGAACAGGACTGCAAGACATAGCATTGTCCTCAAGCCCAAGGACTATCTGTCCAGCCCTGAAATCTCTCCACTGGCTCCCGGTGGCTGCAAGGATCAAGTTCAAGGCCCTTTGCATTGTCCAAAAGGCTTTCTGGGGCCGAGGCCCGCACTACATCCAATGCTCTCTTCAAAAATACCTTCCTTCTCAAGCCCTTCTCTCAGCTATCTCCAACTCTCTGATAGACGCTTCTCCAGGCAGAGAGTGGGGGAAAGATCCCTCTTCTATGCAGGTGCCTCACTCTGGAATGGCCACCCTGCCCTTCTCAGACTTGAGCCGGACCACCTCAAATTCCGGAAGCAGCTCAAAACTTTCCTCTTCTCCTCTGCTTTCTCTCTCTCCCTCCCCTGCTGACCTACCTGACCTACCTGTCTGCTGTAACGAATGGCTGCTTGGCTACTAGCAGAGTCTCACCGAGTCCAGGCTCTTTCTCAATCATTCACCCTTGCACTGCCTCCGGGCCTACCACGCACTTAGGGGCTGTAACTGTAACCCTATAGTCCCTTGTTCTCTTTGCATTACACAGAGCTACGCTGCCCCGGCTGCACTTACTCAGAGCATTGCTTCCCCGTTTTCCTCTCACCTCTCACTTGTACATCCCCCTTCCTTTCCCCTTGCACTTCTCGTTCTCGTACTTGCACAATCTGAATGACACAAGGCCTAGTAAGATAGGTTGTCTTGTCCTCCCTCTGTCTTCCGTCCCTTGTCTTATCGAGCCCAGAAACACTTGTGTACAGGCGCGTTATAAATGATTTATCATATAATATATCATTTGATCACAGATGCCCAGAAAAATATACAATTCGCAGTAAGAAACGGATAGACTGGCAGCACCCAAATGCCAGTATAGCCAGGTAATTACACATTGCATTACTGCTATATCAGAAATGCCCAGTTAAAAAAAGTCACACCAAACTGAGGAATGACTAGACTGGCTACACCAAAATGCCTCTCTAGCCACTAATACCACATATCATTCCTGCTTGGCCTGGACAAGGACGACCAGTATGGTTAATCGCACAATCCCGCCCCCCACACATCTGTTCTCCCTCCCACTTCCTACCACAACCTCCAAAATCAGCTCCTTCGCCCAGAATTACCTCCATGTCCCTCTTCCTTGTCCCAGTGCTTACGTATGAGGCTCCTTGCCTCATAGGTATGTACTGGGATGAGTAATGAAGATTACAGGTAGGTAAGTCAGGCATTACCTCCTTGTACTTCTACCTCATCCCAGTACTTGTATATGAGGCAGAGTGCCTAATACACAACTACTAACTTATTCACAAGTATGGGGATGAGGAAGAATATAGGACTAATGAAGATTACCAATAAGTAATCAAGGCATTGAACACAAGTAGTGGTGCAACACCATTGAGCTGATTCAGCACTCCAACATCCCTGAAATTTTGGGCTATGTTGACTCGATCTGGCTGACCCACAGAGCCGTTGCCGGACAGAACAGGACACAGTTGTTAAACGGCACCTGGGTTTCGCGGTTAACAAGGGACCTGCAATTACTAACTTAAAGCATTTCACTGTTAGTACCTGCATTCAAATGCCAAATTTTGTAGGCAATTGAAATCGTGATGTGGGTTCAGTACTTGCATGCCAGGGGAGTGATTGGAAGGGTAGAGAAGGAACATTCTCACAGCAGTCCATAAGTGGGCGCTTTCAGGCTTAAAGGAGAGAGCTAACTGCTTGTAACATTGAAGCTTTGCTAGAAGAGTCTCATTGAAATGCGTAAAGAAGTTAGATGCCCCCACAAAAATAAGTTTGGCCCTATGCCTGTGAAGTTAGCACCTCTCCCACCATTTGAAGGGTTAGCCCCCCGAAATTGAGGTTTTGTTGCACCCCTGAACACAAGCACACACACCATTCACCATATACACACACACACGCATACCCAGTCAACCATACATTTAAGTGTGCACTATTTCACCATACAGGCACATCCAGGCAGCCACCCATACATTTACGTGTGCACCCTTTCACCATACAGGCACCCACCCATACATTTAAGTGTGTACCCTTTGACCATACACTCACACAGGCAGCCACGTATGCATTTAAATGTGCACCCTTTCACTGTGCATGCACACACACACACCCAGCCCCCCATACATTTGTGTACACCCTTTCACTATACACTCACACAGGCAGCCATCTATTCATTTAAGTGTGCACCCTTTCACCATACACTCACCCACACACACACACACACCCACACACACACACACGTCATGGGGTTGATGGGAGCCCTATCACTTCAAAAAGAGACTGTCTTTTTTAAGTCACTCTGACTTCATAAAGAAAATATTTTAGTTAAGGACCGAACCATAACGGAAATAATTTCTTTATTAAGGCAGAGTGTCTTCAAAAATAATCTATTTAATTTTTAAAGTCAAAGGGCTCCCCACACCACAGGACATGGAGGCCTCCAGTCTAGCGTCTTCCATGTCATGGGGTCGGGGGAGCCTTCAGACTTTCTGTTACAGAAATTATTTCTTTATGAATGCAGAGTGAATACAAAAAGAAAAAAATGTGCGATTTAAAAAAAAAAAAATGTGTTTGCATTTTTTTTACTCCAAGTGGGGCTCTCTCCCAGGACATGTGGTGGCGTCTCCCCCCCCCCTTCGTTATGCCAGTGGTTTGACACGCCACCTAATCTACGCATATGCGCTCTTAGTACGCTATTGCGAGAGCGATACAGCTCTTTACATATTACCCAAATAGTGGAATTTCAGGGACGAGCACCAGCAGAGTAACAAAAGCTAAGGATAAAGAGAGGGTGTTCAATATCGCCCACAGATGCTCTGCGGAGACAGGAAAACAGGAAAGCTGGCGATTCCCTCAGCATTGTTGAAGATTGTGCTGACGCAGCTGCACTACCCTACCCACCTTAGTAAGATGTTCTTGGAGCACATATTGTTGAAGATTGTTTTTATCCAACTTGGCAGAATATATCGCCACTTTTATGAGTTCTTGCATAGGATGTCAAAAATTCAACTCGGGTCACATGTTGCGCATAGTGTGAGGTGCAAAACCGTGCCCTAATGGGCCTTTCCAACATCTCCACATAGATTGTGTGGATATGATCCAAGTGTGCAAGGGCTACAGCTACTACAGATCGTTGTAGTATGCCCATTTTCTCGCTGGATCAAAGCTGGTCCATGCTCACACCCCAATGCCCTCAGTGTGGCAAAATTCCTTGTCAGAGAGGTGTTCCCATGATGGGGGTGTGTGCAAGGTCCTGTGTTCAGACTATGGATCTCACTTCGTAAACAACGTTTTTTAGCACATCACAGTCCTGCTGCGGATTAAGCATACATTTTCCTGCGCTTATCACAAGCAAATGGGATTTGTGAATGTCTGAATGGGCTGCGCAAAGAAAAGATTGCCAAAACAAAAGCACCACTAAAAATGGGATGGCTACATCGCCTGCCATTAGCATTGTTTGCATTGCATAATCAACCTGGATCCGACCACCATTTAATCCCTCATGAGGTGGTGACAGGATTACGCATGCTCCTCCCAACAGAGCATTGACAGACGCCCAAAGTACAGCCACTGTTCTGGGTGATGAAATGCATGAATACCTCGCTTCAATGATGGCTAGTACTTCTTTAATCTCTCAACAGTTCAAGACCTATCGGGGGAGGCCGAAGATGAATGAGGAAGATAACGCACCAGTGGAACAATCTGAACTGCTTAGGCAACCGCCTCTTTACCCGGGAGATCGAGTGCTCCTCAGAAATGTCATCCGGTCCTGGTATAAACCCAGGTCGATGGCCCTTTCACCGTAAAGCAAGCTACTGACAATGCTGTAAAGTTAGTGGGAAAAAAAACCTACAACTACCTTGGAGATGTCAAGCATTGCACAGGTGAGACCCAATTCGACCCAACGCATAGAAGATTTGATGCAAGAAGAAGAAGAAGAAACACAGCTGCAAATACAGACACAATCAAGAACTAGTGCTAGACAAGAACAAAATGACAAGCTATATTAGGTACACTGTCTTTTCCTCACACTAGGTAATCTTTGTGAATGTTTGGACAGATTTTTACGAATAATTCTATACCTGCACAGATGTAGAAGAGCTCTTTTACAAACCTGTAGCCACATCTGTGCAAATGATACCACATAAGGTGTTCTTTTATGCTTTTCTTCTCTACATGGCCCTAGCCAATACTGACACAGGGCGACACATGACTGTTTCTTGCTGCATTGGCACAGTATTACCGCAGAAGAGCCTGATTGTCCAACAAATAATAACAATGAATATCAAAAGTTTTTGCAAGCAGTTTTGTGGAATTTATGGATAAAACAGGGTGCATACAGCCTTACAAGATATGGAATTTCCGTCGATAACATTTGTGGTGATATTTTCTGCACTCTGCTGTCTCTACCTCTTTACCATCTTTGCATTACAAAAGATTGTATTGTCTTACGTATACACTATAGTCCCTGTTAATGCAACCACTATTCCTGCTATTTATTGAAGCCCTGTCTGGGCAAATAACTAGCGCTGCCCGAGTGGTAAAAAGGCTCAGGCGAAGCGGAGCCATAGATTTTGAACACATAAATTCATATTTAGCTGATTCGGCTCACGTGTCTAACAACGTGTGGTATCAGCACATGACCAAGGCAGGGAGAGAGACAACAAAGGAGAGCTGCTATGTGTGCTCTCTCTTCCCCTATTTCATGAGCGCTTCCAGAACATTAATAGCGACAGAAATTCCAACAATCCCTCATGCACCTATTGCTCTGCACAACAAGAGGCTGATTTCAAAGAAGATGGGCCACACTGAGGTGGATGTCACAGAAGACATTACCATATAAAGATATCCACATTAAGGCTCAAGAAATGATAGTTGACTGTTGGAGCACAAACCAGAAAATAGAATATGTTCCTGACGGCTCAAACAAAGGAGAAGCCAGTATAGTTACACAAAAGGAGTTACAATGACCAAAAGGAGATAGAAAGGATGCCGGGAGAGACTTCACCTGCTGTTGTACAGACAAATATTCACAGGAGAAGGAAAGGATGGTAGTGTGCAAGGCACATGCACTCTTGACAGTTCCAGTAGTAGTGGTGCAGAAGGAAAATGATGATTTCCTCAAGGAATGGGCAGCAAGTGCAAAAATGCTCACCTGGGTGGAAAATGAAGCAGGTCCTATGCCAATCATAAAGGTCGAGAATGCTTCCTTGTGTTTCCAGAATGACGGTTCGGTGAAGATTGGAGAGAACAAAGGATACAAATTAATATCGAAGATACCAGGCATGAAGGTCGGTACTGCAGTACTAATGGATCACTGCTGGGCCTTTGGGTCCAAGACATACATGCAACTACTGTGAAACTAGGGAGGAATATGCTCTCTAGTACAACAGAACACACCAGCATTAGTTGTGCCTCAAAAAACATACAAGTAGATGGGTTCCCCAAAATGAATGCACACCAACGGAAGAAGAGATCTGTGGAGCTGACAAGAGGAAAGAGACAAAACTATGTGTCAACAAGGATGGAAGACACATTTGGACGCGATACCACCAGAGCACAGACTGTTCAGCAGAACCTACATTTTCTTTGCGTCAGTAGTTCCTGGAGATCAGGCCAACATGAATGCCAAATGGATCCAGATGGGAACTGTTGCAAACGATGAATTTGACCGTCAAGGGGTTCAATGTTATTAAAGAAGAGCTGAGAGCTGTCAGAATGATGACCCTACAGAACCAATATGTTCTGGATCTCCTCACAGCTATGGAAGGAGGTGTGTGCAACAAGATCAGGCCTTCTTGCTGCATGTAGGTACCCTCCCACGATGGAGAGAATGGGACACTCACAGAGGCAATCATGCAATTATCAGACCTGCCCGCCAAAATGGAGGCAATGACAAACCCAATAGGAGGAGAAGAAGATTGGCTGACGTACATCTTTTCCTGGATACCATCATGGATGGCTAGCAGACGGAAGGTACTCATAGCTGCCTTAGTGCTAGTATTATTCACTTTCTGCATTATTAGAGTAGCTATAGCACAATGCAAGAAGACTACCGAAAAGACAATAGGTATGAAAATATTACTGGACATAGAGACAATAACAGATGGAAACACACAGACTTTTGACGTATTGCAATCACACCTGAAGCAGTGTCCTCTGTTCCCACCAGGCACAAGGTTCTCATTTCCCCCAAATCCACGTAACTATTGTGGAAGATGGGTATGATGCAAGCCTGATGGAGACTGATGCTATATGAACTGAAGTTTAGATGAACAAGTGAAATATCATGGACACATGGGAGGAGTGGCGAAAGTATGGATTCCAAAGTCGCACATGAACAGAGAAGGTTGTCAAGGAAGTGTGGTTGACTTATCGACCAAAGGGGAATTGAAGAGGGAGACCTAAATGTGGCCATCATTGCACCTACCCCACTCTCATCCCGGCAACAGAGAAATTAGAGGTGTATATCGTTCTTGGGCCCATCCGCCCCATCATCAATATATCAAAGGTGTAAGAAATGTTGACACACTCAGACAATCATTCAGACCCCATCCTGATGACAGTTTTGAAGAGACACAGTTGCAATCAATGGAACACGTCAACTGACTGTGACCTCGAAGAAAGCTGATGACATTACAACTGACACCATGGGCTTCATTACGAGTTTGCTGGTTCGACAACAAGGGTGCCAGTAAGCTCCCTGGCACCCTTGTTTCCGAATCAGCAAACTCTGAGTCTGCCTGCCGAGGTTGCTGTGCCCGACAGGCATGACCCTGCCGGGTGTTGCGGCCATGGTAGGCAGACTGGTAACGGAAGCACCGGCACCATTGCTAATGGTGCCGGTGCTTCCGTGTCCCCACTCCCATAGAGACCCACAGGACTCTATGGGAATGGGGACTTACAATTTGCCGGCGCCTGACTTTCCGGGCCACCGGACTCATAATGAGCCAGTGGCACCGGGAAGTCAGGCGTCGGTAAAATATTACGGGTCCAGCGGCAACCCACCAGTAGCACCGGCAGGGTTATCGCCGGCCCGTAATGAGGCTCCATGACATAGATGCATTAAACATGAAGCACATAGGCATCGCTGCATGAAGCTATGCAGAGACTTCAATTTATTGATGGCAGACACGACGGACATGCTTATGATTCACATAGTTAGAGAACTGAAACATGTACACCTTTGCCAGTGGAAATCATAAGATGCACAATAATACATCTGAATTGCTTGCTGACATCTAAATGCAACTAACATGGGCGGCCATGTAAATCTGCATTGCCCATACTTCAATCCCTGTCATTGAGTTTTCAATAAAGGCACTAACACTTTGTCCTATGGCTGGATCTTCCATTTTTTGGTGCAGGCGATTTCCTCAGCCCAGTTCATCTTGCATGTAGTTGGAGAGATTGGTAATAGTTCCCCTGCCTGTAATTCACCATGGAGTGAGCTGTCAGAGGGATCCTCATCCTTTAGTGTGTGGACATGCAGGTGCTCGACGCAGTCGGCAGCTGGTTCACAGGAACGGAGAAGCCTGAGCAATGCTGTTCATACACGACCAGTCTGGAGTCAGTCGCACTCGACCGAGCAACCAGAAGAGCAATGACTAGAGCAGAGGTGGTTAACTGGCACTCATAGTCCTCGGCACTGATTATTATTATTTATTATTATGCGCTGCATGCCCATAGGCCTCAGGGCGCTGTAAGGAACTCATGGTGGCACAATAAAGACAGATACAAGTGAAACTGTATAAATGGGTTGGAAAAACCCCTAATCTAAACCTAAATCAAACATGGGAGCAAGCTACGACCATCAAAATAAAAATAAGACAGTCCTAGTGGCGTCTTGTCAGATAAAAGGGCCTATGCTAAAAAAAACTATTGCCAATCCGTACAACAACATACAGAAAGAGTGTGGGATAAGGTTCTTGAGAAAGAAAGAAGTGTTCGTAAATGATAGGTTAGGATGTAGTAGCCCTGGGTCTCCCTTCCCCACGTTTTTAGCACAGGACAAGGTGGGATTCCAGAGCACAGCACACACTCGAGCTTCTGTAGACACAAGCCTGCAGTTCCATTCTCAGGTACCAAGACCTATGGTGATTAAGTCTCTTTTCTACAAAAAGTGTCCTGCCTTCCAGGACCTGCTGCATACAAAATAATAAACAAAGAGTTTCTTTTCATAGGCACTTCAGGTGACAATCTTTCCACCCCTACCCCCCTTCTGGGCTCAGATCCACAAAGAATTCCTAGCAATATGGGCTGATGTTTTCCAAATAACAAAACAAAAGTTCCTTCTGGTGATTACACTTGGGTGATGATTTTTCATCCCTGGGTCCCCCCTCTTCCGGGTTCAGACCCTCCTTTGTTATGTTTGCTTTCCTCTTTGGGTGATACTGGCTTCACCCCTGGGTCCCCTTCTTCCGGGCGCAGACCTTCCTTTTGAATGTTGGCTTCCCCCCGCCAGGTTCACTGTGGCTTGTATCTCAAAAGGATCTTCTCTGTCACATTCACAATTTTTAATGTCTTTTTAAACAATTCACTGTGAACCTCCCTTTCACGGATTCACTCTTGTCAACACAAAAATGTTACTTGAGGCATCAGGCTTCACCCCTTTTAATCGGCATTCCTCCTTCAAGTTCACTCTTGCCAATCTTTTCTCTCACCATGCAGGATTCGTTACCCTTAGCTTTCCTTTACTTGTTGGTCAAAGACTTTTGTCTGTACAGGGGACTTTGCTAGACCTGTATATGACCACTTGGACACTGTTCTCACGACCTTCACATGGCCTTCTGGAATTGGTAGTGTCAACAAAGATGGGGAACCAAGCTAGAGTCTCTCACCGAAAACCCATGTGGTGTCAGGCCCCTTTTCGCTGGCTTTCCCCTACGACCTTCACAGTTCTTTAAACCTTCTTTAGCTTGCAACTTTCATTCAACACAGTTCGGCTTCTTATCGATTCTCCCCTCGACCCACCGGCAATGATAAACCGCTTGCTTTTCCTTGTATCAGGAGTCAAGGATGGTACCTCGGTAGCAAGCACCTTATGCGTAGGCGCGCTCCATCTACCATTGACATCTGCTGCAACACACTTTAGCCTTTGTTCGCGGTTTTACGATTTCTTCTACAGAGGAATCGCAGATCTAGGTCGGGAAGGGCAAGGTCTCTTCTCTCCCTGGCACCCTCTCGGTTCTCAATGCCTTTCTCCTTCTCTTGAACTGCTGCCCTGGGATAGCTATGTCGTCGTGCTGTCTGCCTTGCACATAATGTGCTCTCGTGCTCCACCATTTATCCATGTGGGTAAGGGAAAGGGCCATCAGGTGTGAGTAATTCTGGTCAATTGCCTTACATTGCCTGACCTTCGTGTTGGGACATGTCAGGTAACAAGCCCTAACGTTAGTCTGTTGTCTTTTGTGGTGTGCGAAAGTGTTCGAGATAGAAAAGGGGCGGCTAGAGAGGTTGAGTGTCCTATGTAGTGGGATAGGGAAGAGGGGTTAACAGACTCAGAAGGGTGAGTTTGGTAGGGTTTGTGAAACAAACGGGAATGACCAGGTTTATTCTCGTGAAATGAACAGAGGGGATTCTGGGAACGGTAGCGTGTTGCAAATGCAGTATACTGGCGTTTCGGGAATTAATAATCAGAAGGACATGAAAAAGAATGACCAGGAGTATTTGGGTAGGCAACAGAAAACCAAGGATTCTGAGAAAGGTTGTTTCCTACAGTAACAGGAATTTTTTCATATTGAGAGGGGTTGTTGGATTTGGGATTGAACGATTTAGTGGGACGAAGGGAGGCAGATGTGGTACAGCCTACAAAGGTCTCAGGTATCTCGTCCTCTCCTTCTTACACGGTATAGTACTGCGTCTCTCCTTGGGTATTTCCCTGAGCACAACCCCAGGCTCCCCTACCCAGGTGATCCTCCTTCACTCGTCCACCCCCAGGTTTGGGATCTGAGAGCGCCAGCCCTTCCTTGGCAACCTGAATAAGGGATTCCCGAGAATACCCTCAGGTTTCTCACAGCGCACACATAACAAGTAAGGACAGGGAGCCAGATGGTCAGACAAAAGAGGTCAGTAAGACAGTAGAGAAAGATCTCCTCAGCCTGGTGTTTGGTTGAACAGGCAGGTTTTAATGCATCTCTTGAATTCTACCAGGGACAGGGATGCTCTCAAAGAGAGAGAAAAGGCATTCCATTCCCTGGGTGCTTGCACATCAAAGCTTGCTCCCCTAAATTCTGTTAGCTGAAAGCGTGGTTGCACCAATTTATAGTTGTCATTAGAGCAGCCTGGGTTGATTAACGATCAAGTGATCAAGTCAAATATTGAGGAGCAGAAGTTGTCCAGCATTTGTATCTAAGTGCCAACAGTTTATGTGTGATTCTGTATTTCATGGGTAGCCAATGTAGGGCCCTTCTGGATGGAGTCACATAGGGCTTCATGACAAGTTGGGTGGTAATACTGGGATACTGCCCAACTCAATTAGCGTTACAGCTACTCGGTCCGGCGCAATTTGCGCTGGATTACAAGTAGTGGCAAGGCGGTAAATCCCCATTCCCCATTGGTTGGACCAAATGAGGATGGGTGGCGCAATTACCACCGGCGTAAATACCGCTGGTTGTAAAAGCGCTGAAAATTCTGATACACCTGGCTTATAGCTGGAGGTGACGTCGTCCATGTAGGGCCATATTCGTGATTGGGTGGAACAGTAAATGCGGCGATAATGGCGTTACCGCCGCATTTTTCCACTCTGCCCAACTCCTGATGAGGCCCATTGTTTTGTTTGGCTAGGCCATTAATAGCACGCACTGCACCATTTTGTGTGGTTTGAAGGGAATGTAAGTTGTTTTGAGATATTCCGATAAGAAGACTATTACAATAGCCAAGCCTGGTATTAAACCAGGGCGGTGGCTGGTAGAGATCTGTTACTGATAGACAAATAAGCCCTTATTTGGTTCAGGAACTTGGTGACATACCCACAGAAGGATCGGGTGTGACAGAAAGGAGGCTACATGCGTCTAGATACAGTACAACGTCCTTTCATCGTGGGATGAAAGGACGCTGGGTTTTTTCTCTGTTGCTATTTCAAAGTGAAAACTCATCGAATTTTGTAGGGGGGGTTAAAAAAATATATAGATGGGGTGTGGGTGTTTGGGAATAGTTCAATAATTATAGGCAGTACAGCGGGTGAGAGAAACAGAAAGACCTTTGCCAGGTTGGATACCCCATGGCTGGGTGACAAACCAAGTAAATGGCAGAAAGAAGTACTGTCCAAGACTCTAGGACACTCCTGTCCCATGCACACCTATCAAACTGTGGATAACCTCAGTCAACATTTCAGATATATCAATATGTCTTGAAATCCATTGCACATTCAATTTATACACCAAAAACGTATTGATTGCACTAAGCTTCGTCAGTTTTTAATGTGTTACAATTTATCAATTCAAACATAAATCATATTTATACAAACAAAATGTATTTTTACAAGGAAAACATTTGCTCTATGCGTTTCGGGATATCCATTCCTTCATCAGGAGTAGAATTTGTTGCTTTGGCTGATTGATGTACTTAAGCCTCTGGCCCTCATTCCGAGTTTGAAGGCAGCCATGGCGCTTTTAGCGCCATGGCTGCCTCCAAAATCGGTCCGACTCCGGTCTGGTGAAGGGAGTAATTACTGGTCCAGTCTGAGGTCGGCGGGACCGGTAATTACCCATTCACCAGAGCAATTCCCCATTCCCATTTGAGCCCCCATAGGGCTCAATGGGAAGGGGGAAGGCGGCAATAACGGTACCGCAAATTGCGGTACCGTTATTGACCCCGGTATCCCTTTGCGGGTCCCGTCCATAATGCCTTGGTAAAACCAGGCGTTAAGGGAGAACCTGCAAAGGGACCTCGGAATAGGGCGCAAAGGGATTACTGGCACCGGTGTCATTACCGGTGCCCGGTATCCCTTTGCGCCCAGGTCGTAATGACCCCCTCTGCCTTTCCCAATTCTACAAATAAGTATATGACAGTAAGTCAGAACATTCCTGTCCCAAAAACGCATTCAGTTATTTGAACCTTAGTAACCTTAACGTGAAATCAAATTACCTCACCTAATTCACTGTGATGGTACCTAATACTATTCTACATGGGTGTTTGGCACGGTTATCACCTGTGCAAAGCTCGGGATGACCACCTACAACGAGAAGTGTGGTCTGAACATTAACATGCTAGCCCTGCAACACTCAGTTTAAACATATTAAAATAAAATGTGCAGAGCCTTATGCAAGTGACTGCTAATGGGTTGGTGGTAGTCTTAAGTCACTTCTGCGACTTTAGGTAAGATCATGCAATTGCGGTCGAATGTTCTAGAAAACATAGGTAAATTAGAATTACTGGTTGACCCTGGTATGCAAACGTGAACGTAATGAGGAATGTGATAGTTAGTTACTCACGTTGTGTTTACTCATCTAACTGTGTCAGCAGCAACGCAGTCATTCTCATGGAAAAGCCGCTTAGAGCCGTGTAACTTCGCACTCTGCTGGGAAACATAATGTATAGTAGTATCATGTCATACCAATGTTCTATTACATACAAAATCAATAATAAATGGCTACGCCGAGGGACCAGATATACTTACAATTCAGCAGGCTGGGAGCCGGATGCTAACGGGAGCAAACCGTGGACCTAACTGTTCATTCTTAAAATATGCATGTTACCGAGTACGTGGTGACATCACAGACGTGATGCATTGTAAACAACTGAAACAGTAATGGTTACTGGTGACATCAGAATACAAATGACTGATACCCAACTGCGCATGCTCAGAATACCATAGCTCTCAACTCACCCGCTTTTGGCGGGTGTCACCCGCCTTGAAAGCGGATGAATCACCCGCCAAGCCCCTCATACGCCCATTTACTTCTATGGGCCTCTCACCCGCCAAAAAGAAAATCGGGTGTTTTCACCCGCCTTGGTGACAAAAAAGGTTGGGAGCTATGGAATACATGTGCTGCCATTGGCAGAGTGAATGCCAAACAACCTCATAATTGAATTGTTTATTTGTATAGCGTCTATACACAATGTGTTTCAAAGCGCTTGAAGGAGGGAGGGAACATGGGAAAATACAGTTACTTTCTTACAAGTCCTTGAAACAATGGGGGGGGGGGGCGCTGGAATGAGACAAAAACAGGCGGTTACATTACTATGCCAGATGACAATTGATGTAGTGCCGGAAAATTAACAAGAGAAGTGTTGGGGTGTTCATTCATTTATATTTAATTTACATATTCATGTAATAGGTTAGTCATAGAATGCTCTGATTACTTACCGGTAATCTTCATTACTCCTAGTCCTACTCTTCCATGGTCACAGTACTTACTTCATGAGGCCCCTGCCTCCAACACAGGACCTTCTTCTATTTCTTTAAATTCCTATAACTCCTCCCCCACATCCACGTCACTCAGTTTCATATTACCAAGCCGGAGCATGGGACCTTCCCCGCAGGAAGGGTGAGGAGGGTTGTCAGTACTGTGAAGAGGAAGAGTAGGACTAGGAGTAATGAAGATTACCAGTAAGTAATCCGAGCATTACCTCCACGTCCACTCTTCCTCTTCCCAGTACTTACTTCATGAGGTATACCAAAGCAGCAACGGGGCAAAGGTCCCAATGAGACACAGAGCTAAAAACAGTGCAGCAAACACACCCACAATAACTCTTAATTCACATTCCCACAGACAAAACACCAACCACGAAGGATCCAACCGCCCGAGTGGGAGAAACTCAACCCATAGCGGTTGATGAAAATGCCTAGACCAGCCAAGGCGGCATCCATACAAATCTCTTGCAGATAAAAACCCTCCTTGCATCGGCCCAGGAAGCCGCCAAACCCCTGGCGGACCGCCCCTGATCGTGCGCAGGCACAGGCAGGCTAGAAGCCAGATAGGCCCTGAAGATCACCACCCGGAACCACCGGAAAATGGAAACCACAGATGCGTTATGCCCAGCCCCAGCCGGACCACAAGCAATCAGAAGACTATCAGATTGGTGGAAAAAAGCAAACCTAGCCAAATACTCCAACACGTCCGGCCGGACATAATGTTAAAGGAGAGTTCCGGGACTTTTTTTTTATTGTCCCTACGGTTCGGCCATGTGTTTTTAAGCATAACTCGGTAGATCGTAGAAAACTTTCCTATGGACCTTACCCGACTTTTCGTCCATTAACGCACTCGAAATCAGCCGCCATTTTCTGATAATCCTATCACTTGCCGCATCGCCCTGGCTCACCTGCTTTTGCGGCACTAAATCAAATCCCCCGCCCCTGAGCCTGACATCAGCAGACGCGTACCGCCCATTTCCCAACGCCAAAGCACGTTTCGTGTCAACAATCGCTGCGCCTCAGCTAATGAAGTGTCGCCATGGAAATGGCAGGACACCTCTTTCCTCAATAAGTATAAACACACCGTTTCACAACACACAGCAGCAGATTTTCGATTCCATTACTCTCTCTGTGTTACTTTGAGTATTCTGTGACTCGTTTCTGTGCTCTGGTCAGCTACCTTCGCCGCTTCTAGGCCTTGTGAACACCTGTACCATCTCTGTAAATTATTTTACTTTCTTTACCACACAATGGCTACAATAATGCCGTATATGTACGAGCCCGAGTACACCGAGGAAGAACTACTGGAAAGGCAAGCACGCGAAAACGATGGGGATTCGGACGGCAGTTGGGAGGACCAGTCAACGGATGAAGAGCCTGGACCATGTCGCATGGACGGCGTCTCCACCTGGTGCACGTGCAATCGGTGCGAGCTAATGCCAACTGAGGAGGAGAACTGCTGCTGCCGTGAAAATTCCGGGTGCTTGGCCTACATTTCGGAAGGCGAGCCAAGTCCGCAATGCATCACCGAGCTGCCAGAGTTCAGGGAAGCCTGCCTCTCACGGACCGTGTTGAGGATGATGATGGTGCTTATGCACGAACTTTGCGGCACTGTTCGTCCGCGTAATCCGAGTAACGAGTAAGTATACTCTGGTTGTGATGTCAGTGATGCCACTACTATTTCATGGTCGTCTCCCACATATAAAACTACATCTACATATCATTCGAATGCATGTAAATTGGTTCCATGTTGTGCATTTTCTAGATAGAATTTTTTTCAAAGCAGAATGACATTTTTTACCTGAATCGACAGTGATAAGAAAGTTGTCATTTTAATACAGTTTGCATCTTTCATTTTCACAGGTGGTACAGGCTGGTGGCCTATCGTTGCTTCACTTGGTGGCTTCACGGGAGGCTCGGACACCGCGTTCGGAGAGTAATACCTGCCTGTGCGGTACTTGCCATTAGACAACATTTCCCCAGCGACAGTGGACAATACCGCGGATTTTCCCGGGATGTGCTGCAACCGCAACTTTACAATGTGTAATGTTTATTATTTATGTTCAATTGAAATTAAGATCTAAAATAAAACCCAATATATATTTTAACAATGGTTGTTTTGATTTTTTAAATGAATCTAGTGTGTCTCCATTGAATAGTCTTCCTGTGCCTTGTCTTGTCACACCACATGTCTCCGGCCAGCATCCTCCCTCACGCTGGCCGCCCACCTTCAATCCACATAACCGTTGAACCCATATGCAGCAGACATACATATGTTATTTTGCGGGTTGGCATCAAGCCTAGGCATCCAGGGTCTCCATGGTGAACTGCACCCATATATTCTCCTGGGACGGTGAGGTATTTATAAACTCACCCCCCTGCCTTCCATGTACTAGATCCTGCAGCCTGCCTCTTACATGCAGTTAGATGGCCTCTCCTTGGTGAGGCCCTGCGGCAAACGAGTCTTGTCTGCACGGCCACCGCCCCAATCCACCCCCCGCCCTATCAAAGGCAGTTCGCACCGGGGTACTTGTGCTGGCAAGTGGAGCTGTCAGGGAGCGATAAAGGCCAAGAGGTGCCAAAGACCATGTACACTTCAAAGTGGTCTATAGAGCATGGGTTGTTGTTCCCATGTCTACCTCCAGACCCCGTGTCTCCTGCCAAGCATCCCCCTCACGCTGGACGGCCCCCTGCAATCCACATAAGTGTGTCTCCATTCACGAGTCTTCCTGTGTCTTGTCTGCACGACCACCGCCCCAATCCACCCCCCGCCCTATCAAAGGCAGTTCGCACCGGGGTACTTGCGCTGGCAAGTGGAGCTGTAAGGGAGCGATAAAGGCCAAGAGGTGCCAAAGACCATGTACACTTCAAAGTGGTCTATAGCGCATGGGTTGTTGTTCCCATGTCTACCTCCAGACCCCGTGTCTCCTGCCAAGCATCCCCCTCACGCTGGACGGCCCCCTGCAATCCACATAAGTGTGTCTCCATTCAGGAGTCTTCCTGTGTCTTGTCTGCACGACCACCGCCCCAATCCACCCCCCGCCCTATCAAAGGCAGTTCGCACCGGGGTACTTGCGCTGGCAAGTGGAGCTGTCAGGGAGCGATAAAGGCCAAGAGGTGCCAAAGACCATGTACACTTCAAAGTGGTCTATAGCGCATGGGTTGTTGTTCCCATGTCTACCTCCAGACCCCGTGTCTCCTGCCAAGCATCCCCCTCACGCTGGACGGCCCCCTGCAATCCACATAAGTGTGTCTCCATTCACGAGTCTTCCTGTGTCTTGTCTGCACGACCACCGCCCCAATCCACCCCCCGCCCTATCAAAGGCAGTTCGCACCGGGGTACTTGCGCTGGCAAGTGGTGCTGTCAGGGAGCGATAAAGGCCAAGAGGTGCCAAAGACCATGTACACTTCAAAGTGGTCTATAGCGCATGGGTTGTTGTTCCCATGTCTACCTCCAGACCCCGTGTCTCCTGCCAAGCATCCCCCTCACACTGGACGGCCCCCTGCAATCCACATAAGTGTGTCTCCATTCACGAGTCTTCCTGTGTCTTGTCTGCACGACCACCGCCCCAATCCACCCCCCGCCCTATCAAAGGCAGTTCGCACCGGGGTACTTGCGCTGGCAAGTGGAGCTGTCAGGGAGCGATAAAGGCCAAGAGGTGCCAAAGACCATGTACACTTCAAAGTGGTCTATAGCGCATGGGTTGTTGTTCCCATGTCTACCGCCAGACCCCGTGTCTCCTGCCAAGCATCCCCCCTCACGCTGGACGTGATTCATACACGTCATTCATTCACAAACACACCCCTGTTTCGAATTCTTTATAACCCACTTCATATTTATAATGAGAACTTCTTTGCACTTTGCTAGTCAACCCGTGAAGGTGCTGGTTATCTGCTCTTCGTCTCTGTGAACTTCCGTGACCACTTCGAGGAAACTCGTCAGTTTGCAACCTGTGAACTGCTCCCTGTTCTTCGACAAGAAACTACTCTGATCCCTGCATCTAACTGTTTGCTCGTCAAGGTAAGGCCATGTACCATACTCATTTTGCGTCCAATTTCTTTTCGTTCAAGACAGTACATGCAAGGAACTAGTCATATGTTCTGAGTTTAGTCAAATTATTTTTCTATTTTTTTAAAGTTATTCAAATACTTATCCGCATGTGAATAACGTGTATAGTTCCAAGAACCAAAACATACCTTGCATTGAACCTTTTATGTGTCATTTAATTTTTTAACACATTGGTATTCATAGAGAATTGTTGATCTTTACTTTTCAGAACTTTCCACAATGCCTGCCTGTTCCATTGGCGGTTGCCCTTCGAAGACCCATAATAAATCTGAAGGTACTATAATGCATGTTTTCCCTAAGACAATAGATCAGATAAGAGAATGGGTCCGATATTGCGGATATCCACCCTCTGAGCTTGAAAGTAGAGTCCTAGAAGTCTTTGCGGACAAGAGGGGTGATCGATACCGCATCTGCAGCAGGCACTTTACCTCTGACATGTACTCCACATCATTGCTAATAAAGAAGAACACACCGCGAGCGAGGCGAAAATTGCTCTCCACCGCTATTCCCACTCTATTCGTCCACATCCCTCCACTGGTGAGTCAAGTTTACGTATTTATCTCTCGGCCTTGCGGTAGTGTGTAGCATTAGCTAACAATAATTTCCCCATTTATGTATCCACTCAATATGAAGGCGGAAGATTCTCCATCCGTGTCGTTATTGCAGTCATCAGCCACTTCAAGCGCCTATCGGGTAATCTTACTTAGCTATTCTGCCATTGACTTGTTTTAGGCATGTAAATCAACAGTTTTAATTTATCGTGTAATTATTTTACCTAATGGTACACCCTTGTACTCGTCCTCTAGTCTTTGTTTTCAGTTATAATTATTGTTATCCAAAATAATTCAAGTACTGTCTTTCAAGGAGATGCTGAGGAGTCCAACGTATTGACGACTACCGTTGATGTCACTCAGATGCTCGAGGTACGTTTCAGGACAGTTCCATCTTGCATTCTTGTAGCGTGATTGTTACACACAATGTTTCTTTCGTTTTTAGCCATTGATATGTCCTTCTGTCGTCGCCCTCGTATGTGTCTTCTTTTTTCAATATTGTGTTCATTACTAATGAAAGTCCTATGTTTCAGGGAGTCGATGGAGCATTAGTCCAAGAAGAAGGGGGAGCGTGCAGTTACGGGTCGGCGCAACAGCTTGCAGAAGTGTGCACCGCAGTTACATCGTCCCTTGATGTTCTTATGCATTTCGAGGTATGGATACTGACAGCTCGATCAAGCGAGATCATATGACGTGATTACATCCGCTATACTTCCTTCTTTATTAACGCAAGTACTATGTTTCAGGGAGATGACGGAGCTTCTTCTACAAGAACATCACCCCTAGTAGTTGATGCAGATTTCTGGGTGGTGACACTTCCAACGATCGAGCAAATCGAATCATATTTAGATATCCATTATTTATTTTTGACAACTGATCATTTGTGCAGGTCTATTTAGATGAGCCGTTGACGCCTGCACAAACTTTATGTTCTTTTTATCAAAATAGAAAACCATACTAATGCAATTACTGTGTTTCAGGGAGTCACTGAAGCATCATCTTCAATAATATCATCAATGGAAGTCTATGAGGAGCCCAAGGTATGGATCTTGACAGTTCCATCTAACTAGATCAACAATGCGTGAATAATTGTCGTTTGAATGTTCTACACAAAGCGTTCATTCGTGTTTTGCTATTGAGATGTACGTGGGTATTGGTCCCCAAGTACATTTTGTGTTTTCGATATTATTATACATACTAATGAAAGTTCTATGTTTCAGGGAGTCGATGGAGCGTCAGTGCGTGATGGATGTGCTTATCAGGAAAACATAGTCGTTGCAGCGCAAGAGGAAGTGGAGACATATACACACGAGTCGGAGCAACAGCGTCCTGATGTTGAAGTTCGAGGCAAGAAAGTTTCAAAGAAAAGAAAGCAAAAGAAGGTTAGTGTCCTGGTCACTATATTATGTTGTTTTTCACTGTTAATAGTTCAATACTGTAAGTTGTGTTTAAACTGAACACCCCTTTTCCAATCTGTCCTCTAGTTGCGAGTGGGTGTACGAACTAGATCTACACAGACAGTGAAGCGAACGAGAGATGTTGCTTGTCAAACCTTTTGGCAGGGACTTGAGACTGGAGAAGCATCGTGCCAATGGGAAGAATATGAAGTGATTGACAACGGAGCTATACCACCACCAGCCATTGATAGTGAATGTCCTCCTGGTAGTTCGGATGCAGTCGGAGATCAATTCACAGAATCCACACCCGCAAAAACTAAGACCGCGAGAAAGTTGAAGAAATTGTTTTATTCACCCATCGCCGGAGAAGGAACAGATGTTGCAATGGAAGAGAATGAAGTAGGCGACAATGAAACACCATCAATATCACTGAACATAGCGGAAGACGATATCAGAGATTCTACCTTTCATGTGAGTGACATGTCCTCAACGTTACAGGCCGAACCAGCTGGGATGCAGAGTGACAGTATAAGGAAAGAGGCCAAATTCATTGTATTCGATAGTTGTTTGATTGATATTATTATTCGGATGAAATGTGGGCATTTGGTTGGTGGGGAAGTATGTGGGGAGCCATTGATTAATGTGACTCGTGCAATTCGAGGCACTAACCTTAAAATACATGCCACCTGTACAAAATATCATCCTTTCACATGGTCTGCACAACCTATGCTGGGACAACTGCCAGCAGGCAATCTACTTTGTGCAGCGGCTGCACTTTTTAGTGGTTCAAGTTTTAAAAAATTAGAGTCTTTCTTTCAGTTTGTGGGAATCCATTTCATTGCGAAAACTCAGTTCTACAAATACCAAACCGATTATCTATTTCCAGCCATTAGCGAAGCTTGGAGAATGGAAAAAATGTCTATTGATAGTACATTCGCGGGCAAACGGTTCAGGCTAGCCGGTGATGGACAGTGCGACAGCCCAGGATTTTCAGCCAAGTACTGCACCTACCACTTTCAGGACATGGAAAGTAAGAAAATTGTGAGTTCGGTGGTCGTGCAGGTGTCACAAAGTACATCCTCAGTGGCCATGGAGAAAGTTGGCTTTGTAGCATCATTGCAAGAACTACAATCGCGGGGAATGGTGATCGACCTGATAGCCACGGACAGACACGTTTCAATTGCCAAGACAATGAGAGAACAGTACAAAAATATAAATCACCAATTTGACGTTTGGCATCTTGCAAAATCAATCAATAAAAAATTGTCGGCTGCAGGTAAAAAAAAAGAATTGCAAGGTATTTCACAGTGGTCGAAGTCAATCAGCAACCATCTTTGGTGGAGCTCAAAAACATGTGGAGGGTCGTTGGAAATTCTACTGGAAAAATGGCGGTCAGTAATGCCACACTGTACAAACGTTCACCGATGGAACACGAACCAACATTTCCACAATTGTGAACATGGCCATTTGTCCACAGAGGAGGCACGGAAGAAGAAGTGGTTGATTCCTTCATCACCCACTCACAAAGCCATTGAAAAGATTGTATTTGATAAAACTATAACAAAAGCTTTGAGGGGACTCACGGAATTCTGCCACACAGGAGATTTGGAGGTGTTCCACAATATGTGCCTCAAGTACAGGCCAAAACGATTGCATTTTGGCATGGAGGGCATGATAAATCGGACTCTTTTAGCGGTCTTGGCACATAACCATAATGTTGGCCGTCAACAAAGTAGGACGACCGGAACTTTAGGGACGCTTCGCTACAATAAGGCCTTCACTAAAAGAAGTAAACAATGGGTGATCAAACCAGTGTTTGAGGATATGCAATATGAGTTTATTGAGAAACTTATTGTTGACGTCCTAGATAGGCACATAAATGGAGTTGTGAACGAACCTGTGCAGGGGACAACTGCATTGCCACCCAACATTGCATCTGTTCCATGTCCACCTAAAGAAGAACTCATTGAGAAATACACATCACGGTTTAAATGATTGTAATTTCATTGTCTGTTCTCTCAAGTCTCCTCATGTCGCAGGCCCATTGAATATGTGTATCTATCCAACCTTGTTCATTTGCGCATTAAATTAAACCAAACAGTAATATAAATCATTTTTCAAAAAATATAGAATGTCTCCGTATTTATGGTTCTGTGTGGCTGCAAAGCACGCAGACAAAATGCAAAGATGGAGTGTAAATTTCAAGTCCTGTGAGAATGCCTTACACTGAATGTAGCTAACTAGGAATGTGTGCTCGTTCAAAGTGAAGGTCAGCTGCTTTGATTTTTTCTCGGGTGCCAGAATGGCACACGACTCAGTATAAGGTTCTATTGTATTTTGACCTTGACAGGCCGGGACCACGTAAGAAACGATAATGAATATAATTTTAGAAACGAAAGCCATTTCATGTTCGTTCATTAGAAGAAATAACGTCGGCATAGAAGGAGTGGTATTTCGGGGCTGCCCTACGCAAAGACGCAATGGAAAATGCAAATATAATGTAAGTAACTCTTTAGATGAGTTTATACCGCAATTTAATTACTATACAGTTGCTTTAAAGACGGGTTAAGTTGTACTTGTTCGTTCTATGTGGCATGTTGTTTTGTACCGCGCACTATCTTGGGGAGAACCGTCTACTTTTACGGAAGCACCTCAAAACCTTTGCTTCTGCTTTCTCTCTCCCTCTCCCCTGCAACAACTGGTCCACTGTCTGCGATCTCGGTCCTGGGCCCTTCCACTCTCCACCTGCACTCCCTGTCAACCCCTGCACTGAGGGACTGTCTCAGTATCCTACAGCCCCCCCTTGACGTTTAAAACCCAGTTGCACTGTCCTAGCTATGAAATAATTTACCGACCGAATATATAAAATGAATAATTTTAATAAAGATCTGATGGTGAGACTAATTTCATTGTTTATGTTTTTCAAACGGGTACATCATGCATTACTGCATGTGTCACGAGTACCAGACACCGGCGGACGGCTTCTTTAACCGCCAGTTGCTTCTCCGCGTGAACAACGTTACCACCCTGACCATTTTATGGGACGATCGCCAAGTACAAGTATGCCCTTACGCGGTACTAACGGCTAGATGCAACATACAGACCGTTGTGGTGGCCTAGTGCCTCGTTGTTGGAACAGCCATGCGATTATCAGTGCGACCGAAGAGCTTATTTTATCGTAAACCAACACCCTGTTTACTGCACACGAACATCGCTTGCCTCAAGACGAACTATTTTGGATCGAGAGCAAATAAAAATGAAAATCGCTGAATATTCTATAAACATTTGATGTCCAATAAATGTACTTTGCCAAATGTACAATCTTGCAGTTTGCTTTTAAACCACAGTTTGATATTCCGAATTGTGGCGCTGTATTGTGAGATGATCTAAGACCCTGTGTACAGCAAAGGAACATCGCGTGCCTCAAAACGAACTATTTTGGATCGAGAGCAAATAAAAAAGAAAATCGCTGAATATTCTCTAAACATTTGATGTCAAATAAATGTACTTTACCAAATTTACAATCTTGCGGTTTGATTTAAAAGTACAGTTTCATATTGCGAATTGTGGCGCGCTGTGTTGTGTGAGCTGATCTGTGTTGATTTCCGGGTTCTGTGTGGAGTCGCGTAGAAGACGCCTGGGCGCGTTTGCCTACGCAGCACAGTCACGTCACGGATAGAGGCGGGGAATATGAATGTTTTGATAAAGTCTGTTTCAGGGGCGGGGGATTTGATTTAGTGCCGCAAAAGCAGGTGAGCCAGGGCGATGCGGCAAGTGATAGGATTATCAGAAAATGGCGGCTGATTTCGAGTGCGTTAATGGACGAAAAGTCGGGTAAGGTCCATAGGAAAGTTTTCTACGATCTACCGAGTTATGCTTAAAAACACATGGCCGAACCGTAGGGACAATAAAAAAAAAGTCCCGGAACTCTCCTTTAAACCAAGCCACCTCCTCATGCATTCTCGGATCATGAAAGAAGTCAGGGAGAACCAGATTCGGAGAGGTGTGAAAACTGAGATACAACCTAAGGGAGGAACTTCGGACCACACCTCAGCACCACCGAGTCTGGCAGCACCCTCAGGAAAGGAGGGCGACATAAGAGAGCCCCAATCTCCCCCAGCCTACGGGCAGAAGCGAGGGCAATAAGAAAAGCAGATTTCAGTGTAAGATGTTTGATATCAATCTCGGAAAAAAGGGCTCAAAAGGAGGCCCTTGAAGGAACCGTAATACAAGAGGGAGATCCCAAGAGGGAACCCCTTTATCAGCACAAGGACGGGAAGAAGAAAAACCCTGGAGCAACTTCCCCACCAACACCTCCCCATCCAAGTGACCATCAGAGTCCCCCAAAAGGAATTTCATGGAGGCCCACTGAGAGCGAAGTCTGGAAAAAAAAACTGCCAGGCCCCTGTCAAAAGTCCTTCTGTCGGAATTGAAGGATAGCAGAGAGGCCAGAACGCAGGAGAGGGATCCCAGACCGCCCATACCAGTCTCGGAAATGGCTCCGATGCCTGCCGAACACCTTCAAAGTGGAGGGTCTAAGAGCATCCATTATGTACTCAACTACAGGATCTGAGAACAGCTGAGATATCAACCTAGACTGAGCAATAGCCACACTGCCCATTGCACACGGTGGAATTCTAACCACAGATCCCCTTGAAGGGGACATGGCCACCTCGGAACCAGCAAAGGTTCCTAGGACCGAAGCTCCAACAGAGAGGGGAGCCAACTCCGGCGGGACCAGAACTGAGCTAACAACAACACAGTCACCCTGGACACTCTGATGCGCCAAACCAACCAGGGCAGAAGGGGAATAGGCGGAAAGGCATAAAGGAAAACCCGATGGCCACTGTACAGAAAGGGCGTCCATCCCCTAATCCCCCTGGCCTGAAACCGAGAGCAGAAGAGGGGAACTTCTGCTGAGGCCGGGGATGCAAACAGGTTTAGAACCGGGGACTCCAATCTGACACAGGTCACCGCAAAGACCTGGGCCAACAGGACCAGTTCCGCAGAGGAGTGAAAACCGGCATCTGAGAAGATCCGCTTGAACATTGTCCACCCTTCTGATATGTGAGGCCACCAGAGACACCAGATGAGATTCCTCCCAGGTGCCTATCAGCGCTGCCAGAGCATTCAAGGAGCGGCCGAAACCCCTTTAGCAGTTGACATATGCAAAGGCCGTTGTATTGTCCGATCGGATTAAAACCGCCGACCGTCCAGCAACTCCTCGTAGTACACCAGAGCTTAGACAATGGCACAACTCTTGCCAATTGGATGATCGCCGGTTCTCCCCAGATCTCACAACCCTTGAGCTGAGAGGACCCCCAATGTCGACCCTTTCTGCTGGTGTCGGTAATAAGAGAGGCCACAGGAGGAAGGACCATGCACACCTCAGCCTGTAGACCTGAAACCCCCCGCCACCATAGCAGGGAGACTCGTAGCTCTGGGGACACTGAAAACAAAACTACGAAAGCTGAGACGTCAGGAGCCAGTGGGAGAGAGTATAAGACTCCAGGGGACGTAACTGAAGACGGGCTCAAGGAACCGGAAAACACGCAAGACGCCACGTGCCCTGTAACTTCAGCAACAGGCGAGCCGAGACATACTGCCTTCTGAGAACCCACCCCAGACCAGCCAGCAAGCGCCCCCCCTGCACAACATCCAGAGTACGCTCTCCCCAGACGTCCGGACAAGCAGTGCAGGGTCTTGAGACCCATAAGCAGGTGACACATCCTAGAAGGCACAGGGACCAGGAACACCCGCAAGTAGAAAACTTGACCCTGAACAGAGAGAGGAACGGGCAAGACGGTAACCCACAACATCCGTTCGGAGAGAACGGATCCCATGGCCAACTACTTGGACCGTGAGCTGGGTACCAAAGTCCTAACCATGCAAACCTGGACAGGAGGAGACAGGAACGGCAACTGATACCCCCCTCCGGAAGGAGCCCATGACCCAGGAAGCCGAACCCCACCGGTTCCATACACCTCCAAGAAGATAGAGACGAGGAGCCAGGGAAAACCGCCAGTCACTGTACTTGCACCAGAGGAAAATCACAGGACTTTGAAGCATGCCTGTGCCACAATATAACAGCATGCTTGTCAGCCCACAAAAAGATCCGACTTATCAAAAGGAAGATATAGGACAGCCCAGAAGTCCAGCAGACCATGGCCCCCCCACATGGGTGTAATTATAGGGGGGGACAGAGGGTTTTGTCCCCCCCAACTTCTGTGGCATGCCTTTTTGTCCCCCCCATCTTTTGGAGGGAGGGAAGGGGGGCTGCAATCATCAATTATGTAATTGGACAGCTGGGGTGCTCAGCAAGGCTTGCACCGTCTCATTACATAATGCAAAGATGCCTGGCAGCTGCGTTGCAACACATTCAGGGCTGGGATGCCCTGCGTGGCTCAGTCCCTCACCCTGGCTGGCCTGACTCAATGTCAGCAGCCAGGGTGCTGAACTGGGTGCTGCAGGGCCTGGCGCCTGTGCTGTCATGCTAGCAGCAGCACTTCCGGGGGCTAGCGGCACAGAGCATCGCTTTCCGGGTTTGTGTTCCTGCGACACACAGACAGGAACTAGGAAGCTCATTCCGTTTCCGGGTTTCTGCGTGGAGGCGCGTGAGTGCAAAGAGGTTAGGTCGGTGTAACATGAGACGTGGCCCGGGCGGCATTTGAAAGTAGAGCAGAGGTTCTTTAAAAAAAAATGTTTTCATTGTGTTTGTGTATGTTTGTTGGGGAGCTCTGGCAAAGTCCTCTGAGGCAAAATACATGCAAACTTCCTAATTAGCATATGGATTGCACCAACAGAAGTGACTTCACAGAAAAGGACATTGCCAGGCGCATCATCAGTCTTTGATAATTGGAGGCACCATGGAAGTGACTTTAGAATAAGTTGCCATAAATAATCCAAGTGGTGCAAAATACCTAAATTGCACTATTGTTATATATGGAGCGACTCTATAGTCATTAGGCTTTTCCATTATAATAGCATGATACATTAACATAACATACGCTTTGAAGTGAATCAGAATCACTTACAGAGCTGCAGATACGGCAAAATGTGATTAAATAATTTGCTCAGAATCACACACTTGGTTAAATGGTGAGACTGGGATGTGGACAATTTAAGCGACCGTGCACATCTTTCCAGGCTTAGTTGATATAGATATTTATTAAGGTTTTGCTTTACATTTCATGTGCTTATTATTTACATAATACATATAACATAATTATTTATAGCAATGCATTGGAAGCAAACCACATTACATAATAAACTAGCCTTTCATAGTAAAGTTACCATACACTATATACATTGTCATAGAAATATGTTGAGCAATGGGAGTATGGCTTTAGTTTCATTCTCCCCATTCTGCATGCAAAGTCACAATAGCATCATGCAGATTACTATGAGCCTAACAAATCCTCCTTGGGTTTTAAAGCCATAGTCATTATTTCATAAAGCATGCAAGATTATGCACCCTTCTCACTTCTGATCACTCCCATTTCTAAAGGGACAAGAGTGTCTGCTAATAGTACCCCCCTCCCTCCGTTCAGTGCCTAATGGCTCACATTGTAATGCTCTGTTAATACAGAGCAGCGTGAGGACCCTCTGCTGCCCTTGGCTCCTCGGGACATTGTCCTGGCAGTGGGACACCTCTACCATTCGGAATGGGTAAGGTGTCCTGCTGCCAGGACAATGAGCGTGCTGAGCAGGAATTGCTCAGCACACATTGTCCTGCCAGCAGAACATGTTTGCCATTGGGCACCCTCTTTGAGGTGCCGAATGGGAGAGGTGTCCCAATGACAAATGTCCCGGTCTGGCTCTTAAAAGAGCTACGGGGGGTATCTTGACCACCCCCTTGCGACTCTCCCGCTCAGTACTCCACTGCTTGGAGCCATTTGCACACAGAAAAACATACCTTAATTTTAATCAGTCAGAATCTTGTAGAAAAAAATCTATCAGCACATAGACATATAAGGTGCTGTGCAGAACTCAAGTTTGGAGATATACAGCATTGAAAAATCTATACTAATTATACTTGGTCACCCACTTCACTGCATTAACCAATGGTTTCAACCTTTGAAGGAAAGGAAAAATCAGGCAAATTGCTGACATTCCAGTGAATCGTGTCCTTTCATCCATTGCTTTATAGTTGAGCTAGGTCAAGTTAACGTAGCCCAAAGTTTCAGGTATCAGGGGGTGGTAAAGTCTGGTCTGCTCAATGGACGTTGCGCCACTGTTTCCATATGTTATTGTAAATGTACATATAACTGTTGTGTGCACACAGTGTATGTCAGTGGAGGTGCTGGGTGCATTTGTGTGTGAGCAAGAGTGTGTGCAAGCATATGTGTGTTGACTTTTGTGTCTGAATGAATGATAAATAATGCATTGTTTTTATGTTCTAGTGGAATTAAGTTTTGAAATGTTAGGTTGTGTCACTGTGTGCATGGCAGGCTGGCTGAATATCTGTGAGGTCCCAATTGAATTTTAAAGATACGCCACCAGTCTTATGAAAGTTATAACAGAGCGTCAGCAATGGACTCTTGTGATGTAGTAGTTTAGTATTATCCCTCAGGGATTTAGGTTGTTTGACCAAGGTACAAAATCACGGCGGAATTAACCGTAGTCATTTTCGCTGAGAATACGTTTTTACCTTGGTACAAAAAACCAAGCCCATGTCCCCTCAAACCACCAGTACACCCATACACGCCCCCCCCCACTTACCTTTTCTCCATCCGCTGCCTCTCCTGTAACCTGCAGTGTCAGAGCCATCCCTTTAATGCAGGTCGGATCTGACACTGCAGTGTCCCTTTTCCACATTTATTTTAACAATTTGGCCGAAACGATCCCTCAGAGCCACCATCCACCCTCCTTTCACCCCACCCCTTTCCTTCAGTTGTCATGTCCCCCCCAACATTTTCAGCAAAGTTACTCCACTGCCCCCCCCAGCCGAAAGAGGAGCCACCAGGCTGGCGTCAAAAGGGCAGAGTACTGTCACAAAGCGGGGCAAAGCAATCCATCCCAGATAGCAGACATCAAAGGCAACCCCCACCTGGGGTATGACTACACTGGAAAAACCCACTGAAGTGACATCCCCCTCCACCAGCACCAGGGGCTCTGAGAACCCCTCTAAGCACAGACATGTGCCACCATGTGCCATATCACTTCCCACAAGTCTGAGAGGAGGCGTAAAAGCAACACGTCGTCACCGGAGGACCTAGGCCCTAAAATAAGAGACACTGGGAACCCTCTGAATGGCCATTACTTCCATGATGCATTTTCTATAATTCCATGCCGGACAAGGGAAAAGAAAATCATCTCCTTTGACCTTCCCTCGTGCAGTTCAGAGGAAGAGGACAGGACAAGGAGTCTGCGTCCATAGCTAGCACAGACCCAAACACACCACTAACTCGCCACATGACTGAGAGGTGGCTTGAGCCCTGTATCCAGTAGCTGGTAGCCCCAAGCTCTAAATCGTTCCAATGCGTCGGTCTAGGAAGGATGAAGGGGCGAGTCAGCACCATAGAGACTCGAACCCGAAGTGTAGACTCTGCCAGGCCGGTACCTTTCCGGCCGCTTGCAGACGTGTCCAAATCCACACCGTTTTCACAGGCTGCACGCAAAGAATGCAGCCAACATCCGGTGCATCCTGGGCTGCGTGTGTCTGAGGAGCGGGTGGTATGTGACATGCCTGTGACAGTACAGAGCCCCCGCACTTTCAAAAACTCGCTGCCACCGTCACCCCACGACAAGAAGTAGAGAGGCCTCACAACAAAAAGGGAAGGCTAGCCCATACTGCCAAGTGCTTGCCATTATTTCCAATAAAGATGTGTACACAGAGCACGAGGAAACGGCATGTTGAAGGAGTCAAGATGGCCATACCAGCAGGAGAGGGGAAAAATATCAAGCACAGTCCTCCCCTCTTCTTACCTTCCCCCAGACAATGCAGCTAACATCCGGTGTATCCTGGGCTGTGTATGTGTGAGGAGCAGGTGGTATGTGACATGCCTGCGACAGAACAGAGCCCCCGTACTTTCAAATACTCTCTGCCACAGTCACCCCACGACAAGAACCAGAGAGGCCTCACAACAAAAGGGAAGACTTAGCCCATACTGCCAAGTGCTTGCCATCATTTCCAATAAAGATGTGTACACAAAGCACGAGGAAACGGCATGTTGAAGGAGTCAAGATGGCCATACCAGCAGGAGAGGGGTAAAATATCAAGCACAGTCCTCCCCTCACCTTACCTTCCCCCAGAGAATGCAGCTAACATCCGGAACATCCTGTGCTGTGTGTGTCTGAGGAGCGGGTGGTATGTGACATGCCTGCGACAGAACAGAGCCCCCGCACTTTCAAAGATTCTCTGCCACTGTCACCCCACGACAAGAAGCAGAGAGGCCACACAACAAAAGGGAAGGCTAGCTCATACTGCCAAGTGCTTGCCATCATTTCCAATAAAGATGTGTACACAGAGCACGAGGAAAAGGCCTGTTGAATCAAGATGGCCAAAAACAGGAGGAGAGGGGAAAAACATCAAGCCCAGTCCTCCCCTCTCCTTACCTTCCCCGGGCTGTGCAGGACCCGGGACACAATGCTCCTGCTGCGGTCCGGAGCCCAGCAAAGAACCGAGCGAGGCAATCCTGCTCAACTGTGACCCCAAGCCCCGCAGGTGGCCCAGCAGCAGCGCCTCACCTGAGGGAGCCGAGGGCCCCGCCGCACAGCCCCCCCAGGGGGCCAGCAATCGGTGCTCCCCAGTCCCCCTCACTGGGAAGAAAAAGTCCAACCTGCCGGAGGCAGGAAAAATTAAACTGAGTGAAGAGGATGTGGGGGAGGAGTTATAGGAATTTAAAGAAATAGAAGAAGGTCCTGTGTCGGAGGCAGGGGCCTCATGAAGTAAGTACTAGGACGAGGAGGAGTGGACATGGAGGTAATGGTAAGCTATGAATGTTCTGAACTCGTGGGATTACTCACATACTTTTTTCTATCTGTGTGCTGAATTGCTTATGATGTCACTCTTCTACATTGGAGTGTTTTTCTTTATGTAGGATTCTAAACTGGTCAGTTTGTGTCTGCCTCTGTGGGCAGTGCCTGCTGTCATACGTCTCTGACTTAATAAAACACTAAAACTTGTGTTCCTTGTTTGAGTCATACATCTTAACACTGGCGACGAGGATTTGCTTCACGGACCCATTTTTGAGCCGCCCTGGGATCGTCTGTGCTGTCCGGACCTCCGTGCCTGCATCAGCTGATGCCTGCCTCCTTCTGCGTGTGTGACAGCAGGCGGATCAGCAGAAGTTGGAGGAAGTCAGCGGATCGTCGTCAGGCCCCCAGGCAAGTTGAGGGTGCCAGTTCAGACAAGGAGGGGTACCGCAGGTGTGCTGCGCATGCCGTAGCGCTGCTCTTAAATCCCTGTGAAAGGGGAGCGCAACGGCTTTTGGCCTGTGCTGTGCGCGAGCGCCGCCCCGCGGACCCTTGGCCCCGCCCCGCGTCCTGACGTGCAGAGACATGCACATCATTGGGGGTGTGTCGGCCCCTGCAGGCCCCGGTCTCCCTTTGTGACATGTGTTGCCTGCCAACTCATCTTCCACGGCTGGGAACGGCGTGGGAGAACACCGACTATTGTTTAATTGTTTCAGAACGTACAGCTTTTATGACATTAATTCGTTCGTGGCCCATTCTTGCTGGAGGATCGAAGGGCTTGTTTTCTCTGCACATTCTGCTTCACATGGTTGGGAGGAGATATTCATTGCTGTATTCCTCCTGGAACGTTTAACTTTTGCAGCAGTTAACACACTGGACACTGGTTCTGGCTTGCTTGTGTGACTTTGCAGGCCCCATTCATATAATGTTATTCTGTTCAACGGAACTCACATAGGAACAGAAAAGGGAAAGAGGAAAGGAATAACATTTTTCAGTCCGTTTTCTCTTTCGCTTTCATTTACTTGGTTTATTTTCACCATGGCTGCATCTATTCCCACCCCCTGTCCTTCTTGAACGAACCGGGCCGTCCCCCCATCAGGTGGGACAGGTGGAAGGACATCTTTGAAAATTACCTTGTGGCGATGGGGGGTGACAGATTTTCTTCTGCACGCAAGAAAGCCCTTCTGATTCACAATCTAGGTGTGGAGGGGCATAGAATCTTTGATGGTCTAACTAGGAACCAAGTGCAAGAAGTTGGTGATGTGGATGATTATGCTTTGACTCTCAAGCAACTACAAGACCATTTTGAGCCAAAGAAAAAGGTTAGTTTTGAAAGGCACAAGGTTTTCCAGCGAATACAGGAGCAATCAGAGAATGTTGGTCCACGTCAAGATTGGTAAATTGCAACAATAATGGTGAGGCAGAGGACCATGGGGCAGGTGAAAATAGCAATGACAATGAGCAGTTGTATAAGTCAGGGGTGAACAAAGGTGTACAGGAAGATAAAAATATAAATGCAAATTCAGAGAGGATAAGGAACAAACCTCTCTGGTTGAAGGATTACTATCTTGAGTGATTTTGTCAATATTGTAAGGGAGGAGATGGGTTGGGGTGTTCATTCATTTATATTTAATTTACATATTCATGTTATAGGTAGGAAGTATTTTATGGAGAGGGTTTCCCTACAGAACTAATTTCGGATAATGGCGTGCAGTTCTGTTCTGATAGGATGGTAGATTTCTTCAGAAAGTTTGGCATAAAACATTCTGGACGGCTCTCTACCAACCCAGGGCCAATGGTCTGCTAGAGAGGGCGAACAGATTTGTTAAAGGGGGTCTACAGTTAGCGATGGCAGCGGGTTTAAACTGGCAGAGAGTATTGAGGGAGATGATTTGGAATTATTGCACGACTCCACATATTGTTACTAAAGTCTCTCCCTTTATGTCCCTCAAGGGTAGGCAACCGGGCACTAAACTATGTCCGGGTTGGTTAGACCTGGCGAAGAGTGTGAATGTGGACAGAGATAAGATCATGGCACTCATCAGAGAAGCCCAGAATGAATACAAGGAGAGGTTTAATTCTGAAAGGAAATCCAAGGAAGTGATATGGCAGGAAGGTGACTGGGTTTATGTCAAGAATACCAGATTGTCTCCCAAATGCATTGAGTGTAAATTTATTGGCCCAAAGAGAATTGCCGTGGTAAGAGGCAATGTAGTTATCCTGGAGAGGGGAGAATGTTGGTCCACGTCAAGATTGGTAAAGTGCAACAATAATGGTGAGGCAGAGGACCATGGGGCAGGTGAAAATAGCAATGACAATGAGCAGTTGAATAAGTCAGGGGTGAACAAAGGTGTACAGGAAGATAATAATATGAATGCAAATTCAGAGAGAATAAAGGAACAAACCTCTATGGTTGAAGGATTACTGTGTTGAGTGATTCTGTCAATATTGTAAGGGAGGAGATGTGTTGGGGTGTTCATTCATTTATATTTAATTTACATATTCATGTAATAGGTTAGTCATAGAATGGTAAGCTATGAATGTTCTGAACTCGTGGGATTACTCACATACTTTTTCTATCTATGTGCTGTTTTGCTTATGATGTCACTATTCTACATTGGAGTGTTTTTCTTTATGTAGGATTCTAAACTGGTCAGTTTGAGTCTGCCTCTGTGGGCAGTGCCTGCTGTCATACGTCTCTGGCTTAATAAAACACTCAAACTTGTGTTCCTTGTTTCAGTCATACATCTTAACAAAAAGTGGGAGGGAGGAGGAGGGTGGGTGTGGAGTGAGGAAGAAGTAGAGGATCAAAACAAGCGACTAACATACTAGTTCTGACGATGATTCAGAATAGTGCTGGAAGGGGAAGAGGGGGAAGAAAACAAGGAGTGAAGGGGGAGAGACAAACATGCTGCTATCACAGAGGTCAGGAGACAAAATGATAGAGTAAGTGCTCATGGACAATAAGAAGGAGGGGAGGGAGAGAAAGACAGGCGGCTATAATTACTATGCCTGACGGCAATAGAGGTAGTACCAGACTTTAACAGGAAAAGGGGGTAGGAGGGTAAGGAGGAGGGGAGGGCAGGTGGATGAGAAAGACAGGCAGCTTCAATTACTATGCCTGTCGCCAATTGAGGTAGTGCCAGACTTTAACAAGAGAAAGGGAGGAGTGGGGAAGAGGGAATGGGGAGAGGCAGGAGGAGAAGCACAAAACAAGCGACCAGCGTACTAGGCCAGACTAGGCTTCTCCTTCCCCTCCCCTCAGAGTATTGCTGGAGGGGAGGGGAAGGAGAAGAACAAAAGGCTGGCTCCCACCTCCTGGTTGCTCTCATTGGCTTAACAAGCCAAGTGCAACCAATGGGAGGGGGAGCAGGGCCAACCGAAGGTTGCAGTTCAGATTGTAGAAAAACGTGCAGCCATGTTGGAAGGCAAAGGCACAATGAGGCAGGGCTGCATGATACAAAGGAAAAAGTCACTAAAAGCACTAAAAATAGAATGCCCCAAAAGCTCCAACAAAGTCAATCCACAACGGGCGCAGTGATAAATTCAAATTCAAATGCATTTTTGGCAAAGGTTATGCCGCGCCACGTGCGCTAAGCGCAATGCATCAGGCTTACCCCAGCAGTTCTGAGGGTGTTGTAGAAATCCAACATGAGGCAGATAGAGAGCCCCAGCATTGGCAGAGATCCTCTGGAAGCAGGAGAAGTGGCAAAGGAAGAGACAAATCCCCACGATGTGATGAGAAAACGAGAAACAGGAAGACCTTTGGCAGAGAGAAAGCCAAACAACGCCTAGGGGGGGGAGGTTGAGACTGAATAACCCATGAGAGAGACTGCAGAAGTATCTTTGAGACTGGTGTCAACAATGCCCCTCTGTGACTGTTATGGAATGGCATCACTAACTGTGACAAGGGTGCTCTGAACGTCTGTGGGCACCTAGGTATTTGTTGCATGGTTGGTGGCAACAACATTGATTAGGGGTTCACGAAACCTACTGGCTCCCAATGTGTTAGTGTCAATTTTGGTGTCAACAATATCATTTGAGGGAGTCTTGATACACTAACATTGGCACATTGATAACACCTGTGTCGGTTAGATCAATATATTGGATAACTTCTTCAAGCACTATTGGTGCTGTATGTGTGTTGTATCCTATTGCATGCCTCGAGTGCTTGAGGCTGACGTCACCATCTCACCTCGCGTACCCGAGGCTATTACGTGGTAAAGAGTCAGAGGTCACCAAATGTCACTGGCTATGACAACGGTCATTAAGGCGACCCTGCCATTGCTGACTGGGGTCTTATATTGTATCATACTATATTTGTTATGGAATAAACTTCCTTTCAGCTACTACAATCTGCATCATCAATTACTTCAATAGTGGTGACGAGGAGGGATGACCAGGTGAGAAAAGACTCCAGTCGCGGGGAAAGTATCAAGAGCGGAAGGCACACCATGTGCAGGGGTGGACTGACCTGTAGTGAACTCTGGGGATGCCCGGTAGCCTCTTTTGTGTGGTATTTCCAACTTTTCTCATAGGAAAAGGGTTGGCCACTTTGAAAGTTATTTCCAGGGCCTCTTTTGATTCCCAGTTCAACCCTGCCTGCACAGGAGGCGAACTTGCGAAGACAGTTCAAAAGGACCCTATTATTGTATTCCACCTTCTTAAACAAAAACAAGCAATCCTAGATTATCCAAGGGGTCTGCCCATTATTACGTGATAGCTACGGCTCTCCCAGCACAAAGCAAGTGCTCCGAATTACGAGCGCTCTACATTTGGTTTGAAGGTACTTACAAACAAACAATGGGGCAATTTCTATAAATTGACAGGGTATTGCCCTAAGTAAGTAATGTTCACACAAAAGATTAGGCAACACACAACTGTGTAAAGGCTACTAGCAGCTACCAGAGAACCCAAGGCTAGGTCCAGTTCGTAAAACCAAACCCGAAGACGGTTTTTTACTGTGGGGTGGACTCAAATCTATTCATGAAGAAAAAGAATAGAACAAGGTTGTGGCTGAAGACAGAAGGATAGAGTCAAACAAGGGTGCTATCCCTGCCGAATGTGCACTCTTAGCTAGGTTGCGGTGTTACAACGCCTGTCTAATAGTGACAGAATAATAATGAAAATACCACTTCTATGATGTGTAATACGTTCAACCTTGAGAGTCCCAACCCACTCTCTTCCAGATTAGCTTAAAACGGAAGAGACTGCCAGTAAAAACAAGGGACTGGAAAAGAGAGTAAGCCCAGGAAAGCAAAGAGAATCAATTTTTTCTCTTCAAAACTAACCATGTGTCATCTAATGGGATAAACGGTTTTTAATGGCCCATTGATTGTCACACTGAACCTGGGGTACTCAGGTTTAAAAATGACACAACTTAGGGAAATAGGATAGATACCCATTCCCAAAAACACAAACAAAGACAATACAATCACCACTTCCCATGTGGAATCAACTTTTTACTCATGGAAAGTGGGACAATGTAAAAATGTTTGCTCAAACTAAAATGGGGGCAGATTGGAGCCCTTTTAGATGTAACAAACACCGTTGTGGCGTTTGTTACATCTAAAAGGGCTCCAATCTGATTGAAAAATTGATTCTCTTTGCTTTCCTGGGCTTACTCTCTTTTCCAGTCCCTTGTTTTTACTGGCAGTCTCTTCCGATTTAAGCTAATCTGGAAGAGAGTGGGTTGGGACTCTCAAGGTTGAACGTATTACACATCATAGAAGTGGTAATTTCATTCTCATTCTGTCACTATTAGAAAGGCGTTGTAACACCGCAACCTAGCTAAGAGTGCACATTAGGCAGGGATAGTACCCTTGTTTCGCTCTATCCTTCTGTCTTCAGCCACAACCTTGTTCTATTCTTTTTCTTCATGAATAGATTTGAGTCCACCCCACAGTAAAAAACCGTCTTTGGGTTTGGTTTTACGAACTGGACCTAGCCTTGAAGGTACTTATGCCAACTTGCAGCTGCCAACTCAAAGGTCTAATCGCCCCCGCCCACACCTCCAGGGGAGCCCAGGGAGCACAAGCGTGGATTGGCAACAGCCGAATCCACAGCAGCAACACGGAGCTCTCCACGCTCTATCTCGCACCGAGCCATACACCACCCGTGCTTGTTACACATAGTTGCGCATTCGTCAAGAAAAAGGATTTACTCAGCAGTTATGTTAATAATTTAAAGCATGGTCAATGCTCAACGGCCACTTCTGACAGCTTCCAGGGATTTCAGACTATACAACGAGCACATCCTGAGACCTGCTGTGTTGCGTTGTGCTGTGCTCTCAAAAACTGAGCTGCTACGATTTTGCTCCCACTTCGGAGCTCCTACGAGGCGATGTGAATATGGTGGCCAACTTTACATAATGGCTTTGTAGGACACATTAGACGTGGTAGCGCATCTGAAGCGGCCTGCAGTGCGCGCAGTTCCATATGGTGTAATACACGCCCCCTGCTGCGTCCCCAATCCACTTTTTGGTAACATTAGTGGCAGTGGCAGATGCCATTTTAACACATACACAGCACAACACAATAGTAGGACCATTATACATGCAGGACACTCATCTGTTAGACCTCGGTCCAGGCCCTGTGGGACAAAATATATGCAAGCATCCAAATTTGCAAACGGGTTGACAGCATAACTGACTCCACAGATAGAGCACTACAAAGGGCATCACCAGTCTTTGCTACTTAGAGACACCAAGGGAAGTGGCATTACAATAAGTTGCCATGAGTAAACTGAGTGTCAAATAACTTTGTGGTGTGAAATGCACAAATGGCACTATTATTATTAAGATATAAGTAGCATCTGTATAGCTATTAAAGCCATGAGTGAGGATTTATTTTTTATAACAGCTTATAATAACATAATGCTATAATAATATAAGCTATGAACTAAATCACTTACAGGGACTCCAGATAAAACACTGAGATTAAATGATGTTCCACCGATTACACACTTTGGTTAGGGAGTGAACATGGGATGTAGACAATTGCAATTGACCACATATCTTTCAAGGTTTACTTGATATAGATATTTATTAAGGCTCTGTTTATAGAAATGCTTTGGAAAACACGCATACAATATAAAAAAAACTAGCATCTCACAATAATTTCCTTACACTATATAAATTGTGACAGAAACATGTTGAGCAAAATGAGTATGACTTTAGCTTTATTTTCCCTAACCCGCATGAAACGTCACAGTAGCACCAGGCACACCAATGTGAGACAAAACATTCTCACTTTGGTTTTAAAACCATAGTCTTATTTCAAACACAGCACGCTGCATTATGCACCCTTGCCATTTCAAATCACCCCCAATTCACATTTCTTTAAGGGATAAAAGTCCCTGCTAATATTCCCCCTCTCCCTATTGATGTCTAATTGCTGCCAGTGTGATGCTCTGCTGACACAGATCATCATGTTAAGATGCTGTGCATCCTGGGAAAGCAGCTCTTTTGCCCTGGGTTCAACTATCACACAGGAGTGTGAGCTCAGGGCAGAAAAGGCTTTGATCAGGCCATGGGTCGAGGCAAAGTCGAAACCTTTGGCATCCCGCAGAGGGTGCCTGTAAATTGCGGGACAAAACCCATCAATGCGGGTAAGTCCCTCACCATACAGGATGGTTGGCCACCCTAGATGTGAGGTCCGATGAGCAAACTGAAGGATCTGCAAGTGGCCAACTGCACAAACCAGAAGCTGTGCAGAAGGACTCAGTCCACTCAAGCCACACACTCTGATCGATCCTCACCGCCGGCTGTCTCCAGCACTTGACTCTATCTCTGGTGCCTCAGCCTGCGTCTTACATGTTTTGAAATGGACGAGTTGATTGTATGGCGGAGGGAGAGGTGTTATGATGTCATGTTGGGGTTTGCAATGCTGAGGCTTTGTAATGTTGCCAGGTCAGTGTGGAATATTTTGTGTGTGTGACTGCAGGAGTGTTCTGAGAGTGACAGTTACATCTGGGAGGTGCCTGGGTGTGGTTGGCCAATATGCCTGTTTAAGGAGTTGTCTTACTTACCTGTATGTAACTTACCTTGTGTCGGCTAACAGACTTTAAAACTACTTATAATGGAGCGCGGGTCCTGTGTCTTCTGTGGCTGACAAACCACTACGACGTCCTCGCAGTGAAGCATATTTCCAAAGCCACACCCATGATTACCACCTGTCCATTACATTTTGGAATATTTATTGACTATCTTTCAGGTAAGAGCAACAATGTGACAGATGGTCTTTGCAGGTTGCCCTTAAAGTAGAATCTAAGTTCAAGGAGACAGAAGAATCTGTAAATGCCAACATTATTTCACCAGGTACTGCGCAATCTTGAAAGAGAATTGGGGAGCAGATTTTGAAAGAGGATGACTATTGAAGAATCAGTGTGTGAGTGTTTCATGGGGGTATAAGTTAATTTCCCCTAATAGTTTTAGGAATCTCTCGCACAAAGAGGCCAAGAAAAAAAAAACAGGTATTTCATGAACTAAGTTAAGGCTAAGAAATAACTACCAGGGAACAGGAATGGATACTGTAACCGAAAAAATAGCAAAAAGTTTATTCACCAGACACGATTTCCCATGGGAGTGCATCTCTTCATATCATCCAAAAAAGCCAAACCTTAGTCACGGGGATGACTACATCTATAAAAGAGAACATTCACAGGCCGATTCATGGAATAATTAGCGCGGCGCAAGTGGGCAAAAACGTGTGATTCGCAGTGGAATAGCGAAAATCGCAGTGCAATTGCGAAAATCGCACGAAAAGCAGCGCACGTCGATTCATGGAAGGCCGTGCGCGAGAAAACTAGCGGATGTGCGATAAAAAGTGCGCGGCGCACGTTGGCGCACAGGCCATCTAACAGCGTGCGCCAGGTCACTGTGAAAATCGCACAGGCCACAGCGAAAATCGCACATAGCGCGGCGCACGCAACAAAAGTAGGCGGAACACGGGCGTAACACTCGGAATGGGGAACAACTTGCCAAAACGTGGGCGTCACGGGGGAAGTACAGGGCACAAGTGCGCGGAACGCCCACACGCTCGCCTACAACACGTATTCATGGAATAGAATAGGGGAAAAAAGCGCACGCTCAAACCAGCGCACAGGCACAAACACGACCGCCACAAGAAAGCAGGCGGTAGCGTCTCTGCGGCTGTAAGAAATGTGCGCCAAAAGGTGCGCCAACAAATCGCACCTATATACTGCCATGATGAATGTCCCATACTGTGGCCCTCCAGGAAAAAAGACGTGCAAAGGGGTACCCACAAACACGGACACCCGCTGACAAAAAATACGTGTGCGTGTATACCGGGGTGCGCGGGAAGTCTAACACGCAATTTCAGCAGGGTACGTGCATCACAGGGGTTCGCGTGAAGTTTCACACGCGATCGGGTCTGGGGGAGCGGGCTACGTGTATTTCAGGGGTGCGCGGGAAGTTCCACACGCGAATAGCCTGGGCGCGTGTATTCCAGGGGTGCGCGGGAAGTTCCACACGCGAATAGCCTGGGCGCGTGTATTTCAGGGGTGCGCGGGAAGTTCCACACGCGAATAGCCTGGGCGCGTGTATTCCAGGGGTGCGCGGGAAGTTCCACACGCGAATAGCCTGGGCGCGTGTATTTCAGGGGTGCGCGGGAAGTTCCACACGCGAATAGCCTGGGCGCGTGTATTTCAGGGGTGCGCGGGAAGTTCCACACGCGAATAGCCTGGGCGCGTGTATTTCAGGGGTGCGCGGGAAGTTCCACACGCGAATAGCCTGGGCGCGTGTATTCCAGGGGTGCGCGGGAAGTTCCACACGCGAATAGCCTGGGCGCGTGTATTTCAGGGGTGCGCGGGAAGTTCCACACGCGAATAGCCTGGGCGCGTGTATTTCAGGGGTGCGCGGGAAGTTCCACACGCGAATAGCCTGGGCGCGTGTATTTCAGGGGTGCGCGGGAAGTTCCACACGCGAATAGCCTGGGCGCGTGTATTCCAGGGGTGCGCGGGAAGTTCCACACGCGAATAGCCTGGGCGCGTGTATTCCAGGGGTGCGCGGGAAGTTCCACACGCGAATAGCCTGGGCGCGTGTATTTCAGGGGTGCGCGGGAAGTTCCACACGCGAATAGCCTGGGCGCGTGTATTCCAGGGGTGCGCGGGCAGTTCCACACGCGAATAGCCTGGGCGCGTGTATTTCAGGGGTGCGCGGGCAGTTCCACACGCGAATAGCCTGGGCGCGTGTATTCCAGGGGTGCGCGGGAAGTTCCACACGCGAATAGCCTGGGCGCGTGTATTCCAGGGGTGCGCGGGAAGTTCCACGCGCGAACAGCCTGGGCGCGTGTATTTCAGGGGTGCGCGGGAAGTTCCACACGCGAACAGCCTGGGCGCGTGTATTTCAGGGGTGCGCGGGAAGTTCCACACGCGAACAGCCTGGGCGCGTGTATTTCAGGGGTGCGCGGGAAGTTCCACATGTGATTTGACAGTGTGGGTCCTCCCAGGTGTACCCTGTACACCCTCCACGGCCCCTGCAGGCAGCCCACACCACAGGGGACTACCCTGCATCCCTGGTCATGTCCCGCAGGCAGCCCACCCACCATGGGAATGCCCCCCAGCAAAGGCACATGTCACCTTGAACTAATGAACACCAACTCATGTCCCCTTGCACCCCCACCCCCCAGCACTGTGGGGCACCTGCCAGCAGGCCCCCACCCATGTCCAACTCATGTCCCCCACCCCCCCACCCCCCAGCACTGTGGGGCACCTGCCAGCAGGCCCCCACCCATGTCCAACTCATGTCACCCACCACCCCCACACCCCAGCAGTGCAGGGTCACCCTCCACCAGGCCCCCACTCATGTCACCCACCACCCCCACCCCCCAGCAGTGCAGGGTCACCCTCCACCAGGCCCCCACTCATGTCTACCACCACCCCCACCCCCCAGCCACCAGGGGCACCCTCCACCAGGCCCCCACTCATGTCACCCACCACCCCCACCCCCCAGCAGTGCAGGGTCACCCTCCACCAGGCCCCCACTCATGTCTCCCACCACCCCCACCCCCCAGCACTGTGGGGCACCTGCCAGCAGGCCCCCACCCATGTCCAACTCATGTCTCCCACCACCCCCACCCCCCACCCACCAGGGTCACCCTCCACCAGGCCCCCACTCATGTCTCCCACCACCCCCACCCCCAGCCACCAGGGTCACCCTCCACCAGGCCCCCACTCATGTCTCCCACCACCCCCACCCCCCAGCCACCAGGGTCACCCTCCACCAGGCCCCCACTCATGTCACCCACCACCCCCACCCCCCAGCAGTGCAGGGTCACCCTCCACCAGGCCCCCACTCATGTCTCCCACCACCCCCACCCCCCAGCACTGTGTGGGACCTGCCAGCAGGCCCCCACCCATGTCCAATCCATGCCCCCCTGCACCTGGGTCCCAACATTCCCCAATCATGTCCGTAATGCCCATCCTCCCCTGCCAAAAGGGCCAACCAACTATCACACCCACCCACATATCAAAGGCAATTACATGTTACACCCCCAATGTAAATAATGCAATTTAACACATGTCTGTCACACACAATGGCTGCAAGTGAATGACAAAACACCCAACATGACATGCCTGAAAGCAATGAGATGATACGACACATTGAAGATTAAAAAAATAATATGTATTGAACAGCAAATAAGAAAAAACACAAAGCAAATCAAACAAAACAAGATGAATGTCCAAGAAAAAATTCTGAAAAATTAAAATAAGCCAATTAAGAAGATCATCCTGGGTCCATGAGCCCTACCAAATTAAACCTAACTGACTACTAACTAAAAAGTGAACTATATACAAAAAAGAAATCAAAAAAACAAAGGAAACCTAACCCTAACTATACAACTATATACAAAGGCAGCGGGCTATTCGGACGGCTCACTGGTTGTTGTCATGGGCCAGGGCATCATCGAACTCCTGGTCAATGGCTTGGAGGCGGGCATGTTCCCTGGCCCCGAGGTCCCGCAGGGATAACGCAGTGTCCAGCTCAAACTCCCTGCGAAGACCCTCGAGGCACTCAGCCCGCCTCAGCGCCCTCCGCATGGAGTCCTCCGCCCTGACCATCGTGAGCCGTTCCTCCTCTGCCCCCTGCCGCTCCGCACCTATCCGCTGGCACAACCTCTCCCACACGGAAGCCACTCCCATTCCAGGGTTCTCCTGCCCTCCGGCCGATGCCTGCACCCCTGATGTTGATGGCCCCGAGCCATGATGCCTCCCACGTTGAGCCTGCTGCTGCCTCCGACGCAACTGCCTGTGCCAGCACGACGGCATCCAGGCTGATGGAAACCACCGAGGCCGTCGTGCACGTGCCCTGCCCGATGATGCCGTCACATCCTCCATCTGCTGGGGTCCAGTTGGTCTGGTGTCCACCCCTGCTGGATCTCTGACTCCCGACTGTGGCAGGGATGGGATCCCCACCGAGCTGGCTGCATTGGTCGGGGCAGGTCCACAGGGGGCCCTGGTGGCATCTGGGCTGGAAGACGGCAAGGAGAACGACTGGTGGATAGCCTGCACAGAGGAGGAGAGGGCCGCCACATTGGCCAACACATGCAGGAAACCCCCGAACATGGCCGATCCCAATTGGGCCACGTCGACACGGTGCACTTCGTGATGACGTGCGTGCTCCTCCCGGGAAGCACGCACGGCATCACGAATCACAGCCGTGCGCATCGCGACCCCAATCAGGACCTTCTCCGCACGGCCAGGGGTTCCCACGTCCGCAGGTGGAGGGGAGTCAGGTGACATGGACATCCCCTCTACCTGCGGACAGGCCTGGGACGGGGCATCCCTGCTGGTGCATGGTGGTGCACTCACAGGGTCAGGGACAGCGACATGCACAGGCCCCTCCACGGTGACCTGTGCTGCCTCCTGCCCCTGTCCCTGGACTGCACCACTTGCACCAGCAGGGATGCCCCCACCAGGCCCCATGTGTGCCCCAGTGGCGGCCTCCTCCTCCTCTGTGCAAACCACCAACCTGGATGGCTCCTCACCGTCTCCCACCGTAGCAGGCCCCTGTGGGGGCTCACCCACCCCTTCCGCTGCAGCCGTGGGGGCATCCCCGCCGCCTTGCTCCACAGCGCCGTCTCCGCCCTCTTCTTCACTAGCCGCTGCGTAGAGGGAGACAAAGAACACAAGCATCAGGGCACTGTACAATGGTCCCCTAGACAGGAAGCAATAGCAGATGAGCACCACTGTCAAAGTACACTTCCATCATGTCCCTCCACAACACATGGGTCAGTCCAGGCAAAACACACACAGTAACAGGCATGGTGCATGCCATGGACATTTCCATGCATGTCCAATGGACTCTTGAAACATTCAATGATATGTAACTCACATGCATCATGCCTCATGCCCATCACATGCACACACTTCACCTCAGTCACATCCATCTGGCCCCAAACACACCAAACACAGCGGTTACAAGGGTAATTTGGCTGCTTTACTGAATCTGTGCATTGTCACACACATGTGTCATGCATCCATGGCATGCACAAGTCACAGACACGCAGGTCAGGCACACAGACATGGCTACCATATATGTACCTGGCATCAGCACCCATCCCTCACCCCCACCCATGTCCAGGTACAGAGACTGGCATGCTCTCATGTTCAAAATCTGAATAGGGCTCCCCATGCGGCATTTCAACACATGCAACAACCATGTGCATCACACATCACTGGTCGCACATGCATTACCATGATGTCCCTGCACACATACATGCATACATGGCCTATGGCACACATACAGGCAAGTATCATAGAACCAGCACACCGCAACATGCCCTGTCTCACACAGTAATGCATGGACACTTACCGCTCAACTCCAGACGGGCCTCCCTCTCAAGGATCTGGGCGTGGAGCGCTGGGCGTACGCGTTCCAGGACCCTCATCTGGATGGAACTCATGCGGCCCCGGCCCCCCTCCACGAGGCGCCGGGCCTTCACAAGGGTCCTGGACCTCAAGTCCTCCCAGCGCTTCTTGATCTTCAGGACGTCGCGGGTTGCCACCCCCTCCGCGTTGATGGCAACCACACAGTCGGCCCAGATCCTCTGCCGTCCTTCCTTGCTGGCGCGGGACGATCCAAAGAGGGCATCATACTGCCCCAGGACATGCTCCACCAGGACACCAACTTCGGTGACAGTGAAGCTGGTGCCCCTCTGCCCCTCTGGCCTGGGGTTGCCACTGGTGCCAGATGTGGAAGTGCCCGACATGGCAACCCCAGAGGCAGGTGTGGGTGGGCAACTGGGTCCTGGGGCTGGGCTGTGGAGCGATGTAATACCAGTCGGGAGTCTTCAGTTCCAGCAGGGGTGGACACAGCAACTGGACCCCTGCAGATGGCTGATGTGCAGGCACCAAATGGCAGGGCACGGTGGCAGCAGGCAGGCAGGCAGGCAGGCAGCAGCAGATGGCACGTGGGAGGCTGCTCGGGGCACTGGGGGGCAGTAACTCGGCCTTCTGGGCAGGAGCGTGGGCTTCCGTGTGTTTTCGCGTGGCCAGCTTGATACGGAGTGATTTGGCACGTGACAATCCTGCACGTCAGTGTGAAATCCGAGGAAAGGCCCTTAGCGCGTAAGCGCGTCAGCACGCATACGCGATTCTATTGGACCAGAGTCCCTCAGCGCGTAAGCGCGTCTGTGACGTGACCCGCACGGGTGTTCCCCACTCAGCACGTGATGACGGGGCACACGTGGAGATACTGCACGTCAGAGTGTCATCGCGTGTAATTGGACAAAAGTGCGCGTACACGCGATTGGCCTATGTACGTGTATTTAATGGGTGCGCGGCCACTTACACACGCAAGTACGTCAGCGAACCTGTATCACGTGGTGCGTGTGAATTTCCGCACGCTATTGGACTGGGAACTGGATTCCAGGGGTGCGCGGGTCACACGCTGTATCCCGTGGTGCGTGTGAATTTCCACACGCTATTGGACTGGGAACTGGATTCCAGGGGTGCGCGGGTCACACGCTGTATCCCGTGGTGCGTGTGAATTTCCACACGCTATTGGACTGGGAACTGGATTCCAGGGGTGCGCGGGTCACACGCTCGCCTAGAACACGCGCTAAGCATAAATTGCGGACTTTAACAATAACAAGCTCAGACGCCAGGATGAACATACCGTTCCTAGCAGCAGTGGCAGTGGGCTACCAAAGGAGGAGGAGGAGGATAGTCAGGGCCAGAATATTCACACCCAGAACCAGCCTTTTCGGGATGCCTGATGACCAGGTGTATGGGAGGTACAGGTTTCCACCACACATCATACTGGACCTGGTGAGTGAGTGGGAGGATGACCTCACATCACCCACCCTGTGCTCCCAAGCACTCAGCCCCCTGGAGAAGGTCCTCAATGTACTGCACTTCTTAGCCACTGGATCATTTCAGCGGACAAGTGCCATAGTGGGTGGGGTGTCACAGGCCACCCAGTCACGCTGCCTACACCAGGTCTTGAACATCATGACTGCACGCCCATCAGTCCGCAGGCACATATACCTGCCCAGAACACCTGCAGAAAGGCATGCTGCCGCCCTGGATTTTTACGCAGTGGCACGATTCCCCAAAGTGCTAGGTGCCATCGACTGCACCCATGTGGCTCTACGTCCCCCCAGGGCATCTGAGCACATCTATAGGAACCGCAAGCACTGGCATTCCATCAACGTGCAGGTAGCATGTAATGCCAAGGGAATCATCACCTCAGTATATGCCAACTATCCCGGCTCCACCCACGACAGCTTCATTTACCGAATGTCCACCCTAAGCCGGGACCTAGAAGCTGGGCGGCATGGCGATACATGGCTGCTTGGTGAGTATGTATGCCACTGCACATGCATGCATGTTGGATACTGAGCAAGGTCACAACCTCACCAATGATACCAATCCCCACCTCCACAGGGGACAGTGCCTACCCTCTCAGCCCCCACATGATGACGCCAATTCGGAACCCCACCACGCCACCCCAGGTAAGATTTAACACAGCCCACATTACAACCAGGGGCATAGTGGAGCGCACATTCGGAGTGCTGAAGTCACGCTTTCGCTCCCTTGACCGTTCTGGCGGGCAGCTGTTATACGCTCCCCCAGTAGTGTGCAGGATCATAGTGGCAGCATGTGTCCTGCACAACGTTGCAACACGCCGGGGCCTGGCCGTGGACATGGTGGTGGCCCCACATCCCCAACCACATGCACAGCCGCTGCGCATGGGAGGGGAAAGGGCACGGGGGGAGGCAGCCCGTACACAGCTAGTGGCTAATTACTTCACATAGAAATCACACCCCTGTGGAGTGCACACTGCCCTGGCACATTCCATCTGACAATCAATGATGACTCAACCTGACACTGATCCTGAATGTGTGGAGAATGAACTGGGAATTCCATGTCAGCCTGAGATTGTTCACCTGGAAGTGTCACAATGTGTGCATCCCTACCCACACAGACACCACCAATGCAGTTTTGTGAAGTTACACATTGAAGCAGCTAAAATGAATACCCACTTGCAAAATGCAACAAGAGGACAGTGCCATGTCAGCCAACCCAACCCCAGCACTGCCACACGACACACCATGCCATGTCATGCTAATTGCAGGTAAACAAAGTAATCCCCACAACATGACATCACTCTCACTATGTACAGTGGCACTATTAGAAACCTGCAACACCTGAAATGCTCACAGCAATGCCGGACCAACAACATACTTGAGCACGTAGTACCATTAACATGACATCAAAAATGTTACATATTAGTAGTCTCACCACCTGGAAATGCCTGCACTCCCACCACTACCAACTGTGCAGTGTTGGCGCCATGTAGAGTTGTAGGTGCACTGCTGCCAACATGGTCCCCATCGCCAGACTAGAGGTCCTTGTGTGGACTTGAGGAAGGGACCTGCAAATTGGGAGGTAGACACAGAAGAAGAGTTACACATCAATGCAACATGCAGTGTACAACACAACAGCAATATGCACTATGAATGTATACACAGTATTGACTACAGACTGGCCACACAGCTCATGGGAGTCCAACGTCACTGTGTAATTCACTGTCACTTGGGCACACCCTTTGCAAGCCCATGGAAACGGGAAGCATGAGGGGTGTGTGTGACTCAAACCCAAGCATCTGAACCAAATACATTACAAGCCTGCATGTGCCCAGCCACAATGCAGCGTATGCCCACAGGAACCACGGAAGCCAACACATCGGAGCCAACAGATCGGAGCCAACAGATCGGAGCCAACAGATCGGAGCCAACAGATCGGAGCCAACAGATCGTCCCAAAAAAATTGGGAATAAAAGAAATCAAAATAAAAATAAAAATAAGAAACAATCAAAAATGGCCATTGATGGGCCCGGGGGGGTTGGGGAGGCCACCCAGGAGGTCCGAGGACAGGATGCACACCAGAACCCACCTGCGTGGATCCTGGGAAGATAAAACACCTCCATGGGCTCATGGCCCACACGGCTACCCTATTGTGGGAGTATCACTGCTGTCGCTATTATCACCCTGTGCAGCTGCATCCGGAGGTGGTTGCACTATGGGAGGCAGCCCACGCAAGGCCCTAGTCTGCTCCTCCATGGCTGCAAGCATGCGGGTGTGGTAGGTCTGGTTCTGGAGGATGAGTGTGCGGAGGTCCCCATGCAACAACTCACGGGATGCCCGGACCTCCGCCCTCGTTGCCTGCATCTCAGCTGAGAGCGTACGGGTGAGACGCTCCAGCTGCTGTTCTGTCCTTTGGTGTGTTGAAGCCTCAAGCTCAACAAGAGTCGTCCTGAGGTGTAGGAGCTCCTGCCTCAGGGCTTCCCTGTGGCCCTGGGACTCAATGGAGATGGCCTCCTGCAGAGTCGCCAGTGCCGCCCGCCTGTCCCTGTTGGACCCCAACATGTCCTCCCTGGGTGACTGGCAGATGGAGTCGGTTGCCTGCTCTAGTCGCTCCATCAGCCTTTCTGGGGGGACAATGGAAGTGGCCACCCTATCCATGGCCTGAGCCATCATCTCGGATGATGCAGCCTGTTGGGTAGCCATACCGTAAATGGATTGCTCCCATGCGGTATTGCCGGGTGGCGTACGGCCACCACGTCGGCGGGCACCACACCTGTCTGGGGCAAGGCGAACTGCGCCTTGCTGTGCCGGCACTGCCTGAGGCTGCAGGACTGCATTCCCCCTCTGATCTGCTGGCCCAGGAACAGGATCAGATGTCGCGGAGTGTGACCCTGCATCCGTAACCACCGAAGGCGTAGCTGCCAACACTGACATCCCCATGGAGGGTACTGACCCTGGTGCAGGTGGGTGAGACAGAACAGAATCCCTCCCTGGAACACTCACCAGCGACGGCACGTAGGTCTCATCCGAATCAACACCTGAGTACAGCTCGGGGGAGGTGCAGCCAGAGACACCCCTTGAGAGCACGACCTGCAGCACTTGTGGGTCCTCCCCCACCACCACACCACGTCCCTCACTGGTGGTTGGTCGGCCCTGGGACACCTCCTGGGTCTGCACCATCTCCACAACCCCAGCAGTATCAGGTGCGTCTTCCCCTGCAAAGACATGAAAACAAAGTAATGGAAACAGGCATTAGCACCATGGCACACATTGAGGGCTGAGAAGCAAGAGAACCAGTACTTGATTGACACATGTCCCACATGACTAAAACCCTCCCATGCATGCACCCTCACTGCGTATGAAGTGCAGGCAAATGGCACACACTGATGACACCAAGATGGAAGATGAACACATTTTCTGCATGCTGCCTGGCAGTGGCATCACACATTGGCCTGTGATTGGCAGGTGAAACACACATGCCATCACACAGATGGCATGTACCATTGCTATTGAGTGAAGATGGAGAGGAGGGCAGCACCTATTCATTCAGTCCAGTTCCCGTATGTAATAGCTTTTCTGATTCTAACAGGTCAGATTTTTCACCTGGAGCTGCCAGTCTGAAATGGTCAAATTGCACAGGGACATGTGTGTACAAATGATATCCAGGTAACAAAGTCACTCCACTTTACCATACCCATGTCAGACATGTGACTAGTGGACAGCGACATGCCTAGTGAAAGTGGTGGAATGCAAACAAACTGACTGAATGAACAGTGAAAAATAAGCAAATATGTTGTGTCAAGGTGACACTTCAAGGGCAACTGGCGTGCAGTTGTGCTAGATGTCTACTGTTGGCAGAAGGGATACTGCTATGGCCAAATGCAGCTGCGCAGGAAGTATTGCATGAAGCACATGGCTGACCCATACGACTGAGGCGCACACACTCTCACCTGGCACCCAAACAGAAGCCCTCACACACACACCATGCACATGGATGACACACACATGCATGTGCACTCACCGGACAATGCCTCGTAATCAGCCAGATCTCCCACGCCTTGGATCTGTTCCTCCGTGACGTAGGTCCCAGCGACTGACTCATGTGGAGTGAGTTCCATGTCTACTACTGGAGACCCACCTCCAGTCACTAGAGTTGCGGCATGACTTGAGGCCAGCTTACTCTTTGCCCTGCGCTTTAGGTCATTCCAGCGCTTATAGCAATCATTGGCTGTGCGCCTCACGATTCCAAGGGCACTTACGATGTCTGCAACGGTCTGCCAGTGTGCCTGGCGTTGTGCAGGTGTGGTCTTGGATCCTGCAACAATGACCATCTCGTTGTCATGTCCGGACACATACTCGACAAGTGCATTCAGTTCGTCATTCGTGAAGCTGGGCTTCCTGGACGGGCCGGACTGTGTAGCCGTGTCTGGGGCATCAGCCTGTGCCGGACGAGCACTCTTCCTCTTCCGCTTGGAAGGTGGTGGTGATCCTGAGTGTCCTGCGCCGCTCTGGACACTAGGGGCAGGAGCCCTGGTGGACTCTGTATCAGGAGTGTGGGATTGCACACTCAGCATGGGAGTTGGTGCAGGCATTGGCTCTAGTGTGATGGTGTCAGGGGGAATGTCAGCAGCATGGACTAGGACCGACACTGTCCTGGCTGGGTGTGTGAGGGCTGGGGTGGATGGAGCCGCAGCTGCCCCTGCAGCCACTCCGCCCTGCCTCCTTGGTGCAGCAGATGACCTTGCTGCCCCAGATCCACGTGGCATGATGGCATCAACGTGCACCAGCGCACGTGTCGTAGCCCTGCTGACCTGGAAGTCAGCCATGGAGTCAGCCAGGTCTGGTGCCACAATGGGCTGGTCCAACAAGGGCTGAGCATGGATGGTGTCAGCCACTTCAGCCTCAACGGGAGGGGGGGAGAGGAAGGAGGGGGGGGTGATGGGTGCCCTTGACTGGTCCTCCACACATGGGGGGACAGGCTCACCCTGCAAGTTACGACCACGTCCCCTACCGGATCCACAACGGCCACCACTTGTGGCTCTTCCACCTTTGCCACCCTTACGGAATCCTCGCCTCCCAGCCATGGCACTGATATTAATGTGCGTATGGGAGTGGCTGTAGACAATTGTCCTGGGCAATTGGGGGTCAAAGGGGTTGGGTACCAAATGGTAATTGTACCCTAGTGCTCTAGCACGGCTGATTGTAACCCCTGGGGAAAGATGACGGGTCACGCAACGCACAGGAGGCCCAAAAAAGGGAGATGACGTGCACGCAACCCCTCCTAGACCACGTGTGCAGAAAGAAAAACCTGCACTACGCTGTGGCACCCAGTAACACAAGAATGAACGTATGCGTGTCACACGCAGCCTAGAATGACCTCTGAAGGGGTAGGCTACACACGGGGCAAGCACAGAAGTTGGATACGTGCGTGACTCACCGTCTGCCAGGTAAAAGAGCGTGAAGAATGAGCGCGTTTGGCTGGCTGAACCCCCGCCAAAAGAAGATGTGTACGCTGTCTGAGAAGACAGGACAACAGTAGAAGGGGACACTGTTTGAGGGAACAGGCCCAGGTAAACCAGTAAAAGAGGAAAAAGAGAAAAAGCTGTCAGAGGTAACAGGGAATACGAACTGGAAACGCCGTGAAGTAAATCGCGTGTGAAACGACAAGAAGTACAGAATTCACCCACTCGCTCTCCACGAAAAGCACGTACAAGGAAATGGTGTTCTACATGTACCTTATATACAGGCCCACACGTACAGCGTCACTTACGCGGCGTGTACGTTCACCAATCACACGCTTTGTCACTCCTGCGTGTAGATCCATTTTCACCAATCACACGCTTTGTCACTTCTGCGTGTAGATCCATTTTCACCATTCACACGCTTTGTCACTTCTGCGTGTAGATCCATTTTCACCAATCACACGCTTTGTCACTTCTACGTGTACATCCATTTTCACCAATCACACGCTTTGACACTGGGACGTGTCACGCAACAATTTCCTGCACGTGCAGGTGACTATAGGCGCGCATATGCTGTTGACGGGTTTACGCGCTAAGGGCCTTTGCTGACGTGTGGGATTTCACTCCCTATCAGGCTGTCCACGCGTTCACACACGAGAGACCAGCCTCCTGGCCAGGAGGCCAAATTACTGCCCCCCAGAGCCCTGAGCACGCTCCCACCTGCCATCTGCTGCTGCCTGACTGCCTGCTGGCCACGTGCCCCACAGTGCTGGTGGGTGGGGGTGTTGGGAGACATGGGTGGGGGCCTGGTGGAGGGTGCCCCTGCACTGGTGGGGGTGGTGGGAGACATGGGTGGGGGCCTGGTGGAGGCTGCCCCTGGTGGCGGGAGGGTGGGGGTGGTGGGAGACATGAGTGGGGGCCTGGTGGAGGCTGCCCCTGCACTGCTGGGGGGTGGGGGTGCAGGGGGACATGAGCAGGTGTGCAGGGTAGTCCCCTGTTTTGTAGGCTGCCTGCAGGGGCCGTGGAGGGTGTACAGGGAACACCTGTGAGGACCCACCCAGCCTAATCGCGTGTGATGATTCCCACGCACCCCTGTAATACACGTACCCTGGCCAATCGCGTGTTGAACTTCCCGCGTACCCCTGTAATACACGTACCCTGGCTAATCGCGTGTATAACTTCACGCGTACCCCTGTAATACACGTACCCTGCCCAATCGCGTGTTAAACTTCCCGCGTACCCCTGTAATACACGTACCCTGGCCAATCGCGTGTTGAACTTCCCGCGTACCCCTGTAATACACGTACCCTGGCCAATCGCGTGTTGAACTTCCCGCGTACCCCTGTAATACACGTACCCTGGCTAATCGCGTGTTAAACTTCCCGCGTACCCCTGTAATACACGTACCCTGGCTAATCGCGTGTTAAACTTCCCGCGTACCCCTGTAATACACGTACCCTGGCCAATCGCGTGTTAAACTTCCCGCGTACCCCTGTAATACACGTACCCTGGCTAATCGCGTGTTAAACTTCCCGCGTACCCCTGTAATACACTTACCCTGGCTAATCGCGTGTTAAACTTCCCGCGTACCCCTGTAATACACGTACCCTGGCCAATCGCGTGTTAAACTTCCCGAATACCCCTGTAATACACGTACCCTGGCCAATCGCGTGTTAAACTTCCCGCGTACCCCTGTAATACACGTACCCTGGCTAATCGCGTGTTAAACTTCCCGCATACCCCTGTTATACACGTACCCTGGCCAATCGCGTGTTAAACTTCCCGCGTACCCCTGTAATACACGTACCCTGCCTAATCGCGTGTTAAACTTCCCGCGTACCCCTGTAATACACGTACCCTGGCCAATCGCGTGTTAAACTTCCCGCGTACCCCTGTAATACACGTACCCTGGCTAATCGCGTGTATAACTTCCCGCGTACCCCTGTAATACACGTACCCTGGCCAATCGCGTGTTAAACTTCCCGCGTACCCCTGTAATACACGTACCCTGGCTAATCGCGTGTTAAACTTCCCGCGTACCCCTGTAATACACGTACCCTGGCTAATCGCGTGTTAAACTTCCCGCGTACCCCTGTAATACACGTACCCTGGCTAATCGCGTGTATAACTTCCCGCGTACCCCTGTAATACACGTACCCTGGCCAATCGCGTGTTAAACTTCCCGCGTACCCCTGTAATACACGTACCCTGGCTAATCGCGTGTTAAACTTCCCGCGTACCCCTGTAATACACTTACCCTGGCTAATCGCGTGTTAAACTTCCCGCGTACCCCTGTAATACACGTACCCTGGCCAATCGCGTGTTAAACTTCCCGCTTACCCCTGTAATACACGTACCCTGGCTAATCGCGTGTATGACTTCACGCGTACCCCTGATATGCACGTTACCCGCTTTGCGTTCCTTGTTTGGCAGCCCTGTAAACTGGTCCAGGGTTAGCGCAGCCCTTTGCGATGATTTAGCGATTTTGATGGCTTTTCCTTGCGCGAGGGCGTTCTTGGGGGCGTTACTGGCGCTGCTGCAGGGTCGCTGCGATACTCTGCGCCACGGCTGGTTTGGGAGCATGAAATCCATGAATACGCTGTGCGCGGAAATCGGTTTTAGCGCACGTGCCTGGCGCAGTCAATCGCACGCGGACACTCTGCGCCAGCCGCTTGCGACACTTTTCAGCGAAATTCTATGAATTACCCTGTCAATGTTCTATTCAGAATGATCTTGATTGGTTGGAAACCATTGACTGGTTACTCTCCTTTTCTTTTGGTGAGGTGTAGGTCTCCAAACAGAAAACGTCCTGCAGCATAGGTCAATAGACATACCAGGAACGCTGGAACAGTCCATAAGGCTAACGAAAATGAACCTCAATAGAAATGTGGGAGTTGGATACCAGAGGTATCAATAGAAAAGCCTGTGTTCAGGGTCGGACTGGGCTATCACTCATACACCATGAGGACCTGGGGACTGGTTTTTCACCAAGCCACCCATGGGCCGTTTTATTAGGTGTTTTTTATAAATGAAATTATGTTTGTTGAAACTTTCTGGCTGCTGCTGCGGGCCGCAGCCCGCGCTGCTCGCCAGCAGCAGGCAGCGGCCGTGATGGAACTGGCAGGGGCAGCATTCATCAAAGCAAGGTAACACACACACGTTGTTACCTTGCTTTGATGATTTTTATGATGCATGCATCATCATGCATAGAGGGGCCGCCACTCCAGGGGCCACCGTGCGGTGCTCGCTCTGCCTGCCTCAGTGTGGCTGTCATGACCCGGCGAAATTGCCCCTTCTGGACCTCATGGTCATTGTCACGAAGGGCTTGTACTCCTTCTTCCTCCCAACATGGCCGGACCAAGCTCCGTGCTACGCACTAGCTTTCACGTCGTGGCACGTACTATAAATTGGTCATGCCCCTGCGTGTCCGCGCGTCTCAACTCTATCTTCGGTAGTGACCCGACGTGTGCTTACTCTCTACATTGATTTCCTTGATCCTCTTGCTTCCTTCCTTGCCTTTATCCTTTTCCCGGATTTCCCCCCCTACTTACTCGTTCTTCGCTAATCCTGGATACCCTGGAACCATGAACTTCCCGGAACTCTGAACGCGTCCTGCAACCTGACGAGGCTCGGGCGAGCCTATTCAAGACCCGAACCATCCACAGGAAGAGACCTGCGGCCGAACAAGGGAGATCCCGATCACAGGTGAGACGGGGGGAGATTTACGACAGTGGCCTGGGCATCCAGTGACGGCGTGGCTGGCACCAGTCAGACCGCGCTCCTGTGCGAGCAGAGAGACAAGTGCTAATTGTTACGCTGGCTGTCACTGCCTGCTGGGCTGGGCTCTAGTCCGACTGGGCTGCAGCCTGCAGGGCTGGGCCACTGCACACGTGGCACACAAGTTCACTCTCCATTTAAGTTGCTTTCAACTTTGCAGGTGCCATGTAACAACAACAAATTTGTTGCCCTTGCAAAGTTGAAAGCATCTTGTACCTGGGCCTGGGGACTGCCGGAGAACGACAGCGCTGCGGGCCATTGAAAATACAGCCTGCAGGACACAGACTCTGCGCCGCCTGTGCCAGGAGAGGTCAGGTCAATTCCATGACGTGACGACTCTGGGGAGAGGATATTGGGCCGGGGCATGATTATAGGCGCACGGTCAGCCGACAGCCGCACACAGAGTGTGAGGCAGCAGCAGCAGGCAGTCTGAGTGTGCACAGTGCAGCAGACCGCAGTAAAAGCACCTGGCCCACCCCCGCCATGCCAGGTTTTTGCTTGGGCACCGCACCTGAAACCTCGTGCTTCCGCTCAGGCCGCCCTCACAGCAGCAGCAGCAGCCAGTGCAGCAGTCAACCTGCCCGGCCCACCAGCACAGACGCCAGCAGCGGAGAGGAGGAGGTAAGACTGAACAGTTGTGGCCTGGCCCTTTCCATAAACCTGGGAGCTGGGTAGCTTGTGCTAGAGAAATAGAAGCGCAAGTATCTTCTTACACGAGTTTAAAAAAAACTTAAGGGACAAAGACAAGTGAATTCACTAGAAGGTCCAATTTTCTGAAATGTGCAGTGCTTCAGGCGATCTCAATGGCCTGTGATTTGAAAGGCAGGGACCTCCTTTCTCGAATGTGCCAAAAATATGTTGGTTTTAGTATTTTTCCAATTTCCCCCTATTGGTACGGTAAGGAATTGTAAGGCTGCCTAGATAACTTTGTTTTAATTAAATCACACCTTATATGATTCTTTCTGAAATTGTATAATTTATGTGTGTGGTGTTTCTGTGTTTCACTTGGGAGTGGAGTCATAACATGGAGACATAGCACTTCTAAAATCTGAGTAGATGTGTGAATTTAAATGTCTTTTTTTCCTAATTTAGCAAATGTGTTTGCTGGTTAGCACAATGTTAACGGTTTGGATGTAGAGGGTACTGGAAAGGCCAACTTTTGCGCATTAATCTAACAGCCCTTTCATTTAATGTTTAATTTTTGTTGATAGGTGGTGCTTGAGTGCCAGCTGTTAGCCGAAAGTATTGCATTGTGGTACATGTCAGAGTGAGATGTGATGGAGGACGCCTGTGGTTGTTGTTTGGTTATGTACCCACCCATTGATTGCACAAAGCCATGCTAATGTACATTCCCACCAACTACCCGTCCCTGTCTGCCCAAAACACACAATCCTGGGATCTGACTTTGAGCTAGCTCTTTCGAGCAATAACATCAAACTTTCACTGGCTAGTGTTATATCTAAGCAGTCTTCCGAGAGTTAATGACTCCATTTCTGCTGTAAAAGATCCTCTGTTGTAATACAAATGTCTTAACCAGGTGTGCCTTTAGCTACCTGATATAAGTAAAATGTTTGTCCCTGCAGTGGTTCCTTGCTCTGAAGTCCTGTTAAAAACAAGAAATGTCAAAGCCAACAGTGCTGGCTTGTGTATTGGTGAGGCATTTGCCAGGCACTGACATCATATTCCAAGGTAGTACCATTATGGCAATGCCTGGCAAATGCATATTCCATGCCAAAACTGTTGGCTTTGACAGTGCGGGCTTATTTCAGGTACATCCCAAACACCCAGCACACATCAATGTTCACTATTATTAGGTGAATCCAAGTCATTGTATGCCAACATGTTATTACACTCAAAACGAATAATTCATCACATTCTCCCTGCGATAGAAATAACATGGAACGCCAAGATATAATTAAAAAGAAGTTCTCGCACACAAAATTGCACGTATGTGAACTCAGCTTAATTGCATGTTAAATACACTCTCAAAAAGAACACAAAAAGGGTGGACTACAAGATGTGAATGAAAAGTTTCAGAGCAGATTGCATGAAGTTAAACATGCTCCTTCCCCTGCCCCCAGAAGCCCGACTGGTTTATATGGGCATGCAGTTTTTTGGGAGACATGGGGGGCTGTCGAATGTTAATGAGCCATCTCTAAATGAGGCCAGGGATTAAGCACTCAATGTATTTAGCAAAAAGGTGCCATTGCTGTTTACAAGGAATAGACTGGGCCTCTGCGGTTTTAATGTACCCCAGCTTTTTGCTAAGCCATTTACGTCTTGTGCCCATAGGTTCGCTGGAAGAGATAGAATGGAAAACGATATCGTGGGATGTGGCCAGAAGGCAATTTAGTGGGTCACCTGTGGTCATTTTGAATGTGTTCCCATAATTCACGTTTTCGTTTGGAAAATATGCTTCTATACATTTGCTTGTGAGTTGATATGCCTGCAAAATACCACTTCAAACTCGGAGAACCCCAAGGAGCAATGTTAACTTTTCTGAGCACAAAATTATCAAGTTGAGCAGTGATGGCATACTCGACAACAAAATGGAGGAGGCAGGCAGCGTGTTGACCTGCTAATGAGGGGTTGTTTTCATTCTGGTACTTCTAGTTCCTAAACCAGTGCCCCCCTCGTGTGTAAGGGGAGGGAGGCCGTGAGGGGATGGAGGAGTCTGCACAGGTGCAGTGAGTACTGCGCTGTGCCTGTGTGGAAAGGTTGTTGCATGCTTACTGTTGCATGATTGCTAGAGCATCATCATTCAAGCCAGAAACTGTGCAAAACCTCCTTGTTCCCTAGCTAGCATCTTCATATGAATCCACACAGAAGGATAAATACTTTACAGTTAAGTTGGAACATTCACATATGGGATTAGCATGTAATGTTGTTGCTACCCACGAACATACTTGCATACATAGAAGTAATAGCCTGTATTTGTAATGCACGTGTTTTAGTGGAACAAGTTTCCATTAAATTTCATATGGGGCAGCACAATGGCAGCCATGGGGTGGAATTCGATCTGGGATTGCAGCTTTCAGCAATGTTCAGCCCGTGCTATGTATGTTTAGTAGCCACGTGTGGCCTCTCTAAATCTCTTGCATGTGTACATGTATGTGAACAGACACATGTGGCAGTGTTTGATATGCACTAATTGTAGCACTCTCTTGCAGCATTTGATTTGAACAGCTACTACGACACATCCTGGAACAACGAAAACGCAGGAGACAACAAGGGACACTCTGGTGACAATTAACCTAAGCGAAGTGTTTCACTACCTCATGTGTGTTTATTATTTTGTTGTGCCTTTGTATACTGCTATAGTGGTATTGTATATGTGTGTAGAGTCAGAAGCAGGGACGTGTGTTCCTTAGTGTGTAATAGCTTGCTGGAAGCGTGCGCAGTGATCAAAACCTTACCCTAACATCCCCAACCTATCCATAACCTCTCCCTAAACCTCATTCCGGTTTTCCTACTTCCCCCCTTCCTATCCAACTATCGTCACCATAACCCTCCGTCCCTGCTGGGGTTGCGGAGCCCTGTATAAGCATTGACTTGCAGCAGGTCCTAAAACCGCAGTGGGGGTGGTTGGTTCATGCCACTCCTGCGCCTCAGAGCTGTGGGCGGACCCTGTCACAGAACTGAATGCAAAGTAATGTTATTTTATGAGTTGTGTTGTAATGTAATATTTGAGCATAAATACAACTGGCAACTGGTACTTTCCAGTGTCCTCATTTGGCTGTACTGCTTATTAAATGGAACTCTATTTTCATTACTGGTGGCAACGAGTAGACATGCCTTGAGTCTGGTTCTGCAAAATAAGTATTTAGTTATGTGATGATGTTATTTTTTTTAAAAAGACCAAAAGGTTATCACTTTCTCAAGCGTTTACACAAAACATAACATGCAACAGACACATGAACCCTCCATACGTAGCATTTCCTGTAAAGTCGTGAATTGATGCAATTCATGGATAATGTTTTGAGGGCCACTTTTTTGAGGCGAGGGGTGGGCCACTTTTTGCTGGGGTGTCCAGGCCTATTTCTTGCCCTAGTCCGACCCTGCCTGTGTTCCATAAAAATAAAGTACATGTGGGAGATTTCGGTAAAATTAAAGTAGGAGGCCAATATTGGAAGGGAAAAGCAAAGTCCTCCAAACAGACTGAAGTTCAAAATAAAAGACAGAATTCCGGCAGAGTTTCCAAGTGGAGTGGAAGTCATTATAATTCTAAATTCTGTAAAGAACGCAGAGGCTTGACATGCCTCCCTGAACTGTTGGCCACATGCGATTCGCTTTGTCAACGGCTACGGGATCGCATGTAGAAGGCAGAGTGCTCTTCTACAGTGTACTGAGACACACATTTGAGCGTTCTGAACCCACAGAAACCCAAATGAAATCAGCTGGCATGAAATCAGCTCTGATTCCAAGAAGCATCAAATGGAGACAACTGTTGTGCTATGCCAGGGCCTAGAGATGTTTAGACCGGTTCTTAAACTGAGCCTTGTGAGGAATGAATCAGAAGGGGAAATTAAAATGCCAATGTTTAATTGGATTCTGGAATTAACTGGAAGCCTACAACACTGATTATTTTGTATTTTTTAAGACAACTGTTTTTTTAAGATAGCTGTATGTATTTGTTATCTCTGATCAGTTGCTCTGTTACCTATGTTACTGCGGGTGTGTGGATGGCATTCCATTCATGCTGCATGCCTGGTCATGGATTGCATCTGGAGTGTAGAATATGTATGTCGGGTGTTTTGTTGTAACATTGGCATGAACAGGGCATTGATTTTTCCCCCTTGTATTAAGTGTCATCACTTCTTAAATTACCTCAAAAGCATGGCTGCCATGTATAATGCTATAATGCAGTAAAAGCATATTGCCCTACATTTTGGGGCAATTTAATTATACTGTAGGTGGAGCAACAACCTTTTAGGAATTGTATTAAAATTAGAAGTTTATTTATTTATGTTCACATTTATAGAGCGTACAAAACCCGGCAGGCACCAATGCGCTGGTTACAGGAATGGGGGGAGTGGGGGAGGAGGGTGGAAGAGATGGGGCTGCGTGGGGAAGTAGGGAGTAGGGCATATAAGTGTTATGATGGGGTGTAGGGCTCTCTTGTATAATACACAGACCAGCTGTGGAACCATGTAGATTGAACCAGGATACTTCATTATACATAGGTACATATGTACAACTCCAGTTACTTGCAGGTATGTACATGACAGGTAGACACGATCAAGATAGCTAAGGGACAGACCCACCGTCCATCCTCTCACATACAGTTCAGGCCCCCAACTGACATTCATGGAAGACTCACACACAACACTCACCCAACATTCTCCTGAGCTGTCTATCCTACATACACCAACATTCTATCAGCATGCATTCCTGGCCAGTGACACAGAAGAAGACTAACTCACATCACAACAAGAAGGTTTTAGTATCAGACTGCAGTGGGTTGAAAAGACTGGTTTTTAATTGCTCCCTGAATGGCCAGTAGGAAGGCTCGGTCCATAGGTGTAGAGGCAGGGCGTTCCACAGAAGTTATTCTGAGAAGGTAAAAGCAGAGCATTTACCATCTCAACATCATTTCTTCCCAAACCCTGCAATTCCCCAAATGAAGGACTTTAAATGTTTTTTTTTTACAGTGGAATGAGCACCTGTCACATGACGGCAATACCTGATGGATGCAAATACCTGCGCCTATAATGGCATTATCTGCCACACAATGGGGGTAACCGGTATAAGATGGCATAGCCTGGAAAATGAAAGGGATGCCTATGCAGTTAATGACAAAATCAGGCACATGGTGTAAAAGCCCGATGTACAAGGCTAACATTTGGCATATAATGGGAGTAGGCCTATCTGGGTATAAGGTGGTAGTGCTTATGAAATCATATGAGCAGCACCTGGGCATGTGATGGAAGGACCTGGAAATTGTGTGATTCTCTAGGCATATGCTGGCTGTATCTGTTACATTGTATGGCAGGTATAGCAGTCTTATAAGTCCCGGAGCACATCATAGCCGCAATACGTTACGCATTGTGGAACAACGCAGACATATTAATGCAATAAATGTCAAATGATGTAAGTACTGTTCCATGCGTTTTTACCCGTTTTATCATCCCCCAAATGTTTCATTTTTCAATTTTAATTGCTTTTTAAATTCAGAGGAGCAGGAAAATGTGGGGGGAGCACACTGCAGCCCTCACATTAAACCCCAACCCCACTTCCACCCCCTCAAAAAAATCCCCTTTCCCAAAATTACCTTTTGTACCTTTTTGTAAATTACATATTGTAGGCAAATTTCTTGGCAATGAATATTCAGCGCTGAAAAATGTGTGTGATGAATATTCTGCAATAAAATTCAGTTTTTCCACACATTCGTTACAGAAAGTCATAATTCTATTAAAGACATGGAGGCGAAGGATTATGCTTTCTCAACAACTTTACTGTTCAGCAGCAAAGAAACAGTACCAAAGAACATGAATACAAATCTAATAAAAAACTACAATAACCATGTTTTTCTGAGGGGGGGCGTGGTTTGGAAGCCATGTGAGAGGACGCGCTCTTGGGAGAGCTCCCGGAGATCCTACATTCATCCTGTGCAATAGTGCATTGGCACTAACTCCCGCAGGCCAGAAACGAGAGTACCTGTCCATGAATGTGAGCTGCACAACTATGGAAGAGCTGAAACCTCCACAAGCCCGGCATAAATGCCATCGAAGTTCCTGGAGTCGCGGACCGGACGGAGGGAAAATGGCGGCCACACCGGACAATGGAGGGGACACAAACGCGTTGAAAGGAACACCCTCGCGGTGATCGGCGGCGACGTGGAGATACAGATAAGCCTTTGGGAGAGCGTCAGCGCGTCTCTGTGGGCACCGATGACCTAACGCGGGCCTGGGAAACGGTCGGCGACGGTCGGCACTAGGACCCGCCTGAGCTGACTGGTGCAACGGACTACGTGCTTTGGCCCTGACCTTTGGGGGACACTCGGATAGTGGCTGATCCTACGACGGGGTCGCGTGTACGGGCCCACGGTTTACAGCGGCTGTGGAATGGCGAATAAGGCCGTCAGACAGAGAGCAAAACAGCCCACATTGGACGAGTTTACCAAGACACCGACGGGCCCAGAGAGTGCTCGGACCAAGGAGAAGCCACCCATGGCCGCGGCTAGCCCAAATCAGGACGTGCTAGCTGCTCTCGCTGAACTGAAAGCGGACTTGAAAAGCGCTTGGGAGGCCAAGCTTGAAATGGTGGTGGCGGACCTGAAAACAGCGCTCGACCTCAAAGTCGGAGAAGTTCGGGAGGAGGTGAACCTACTTCGACAGGATGTGAAGGCCCTATCGGAGCGCACAGAGAGTCTGGAAAAGGAGGGCAGCGCCAACACGGCAGATTGTGCCTCACACAAGGCCGACCTGCATATTTTGGAACAGAAAGTACGCAACTTGGAGAACAGGGCCGAAGAAGCGGAGGGGCGCGCCCGAAGGAACAATATCCGTGTTGTGGGCATCCCGGAAGGATTGGAGGGTCATAACCCCACGGACTTCATTGAAAATATGTTGCTCCAAGAGATCACCGGGGGTGCGCTGTCGCAGGGTTTTGCGGTGGAGCGAGCACATAGAGCATTGGCTAGGAGGCCTCCACCGGGCGGTTCGCCCAGGCCAATGATAGCCAAAATCCTTAACTACCGTGACCGGGAAAGGATTTTAGAGCATTTTCGTAAAGGAGGAACCATCAAAAGGGGGGAGGCCACTATAACGGCCTACCCAGACTACACCATGATGGTGCAGAGGAGTCGGATGAACTTCGGGGCGGTCAAGAGAAGATTGAGAGAGGCAGGGAAGAAATATATGCTCCTCTACCCGGCCAAATTAAAGGTGATCCACAATAATAGATCCCTGTTTTTTGAGTCACCGGAGGAAGCCATGGGTTGGCTGGACATGCAGGGCAGCCCCCAGGAGTCGGAGGTCCGGGCGGATGAAGGTGGCAATGAGAGATAAGTGCTCTACGACGAGAGAGGGTGTTGCCGGAGACTATGGGACTTGATATAGTTATTGCTATGGCCTGGGGAGGTCGGGCCTGGAACTGGATGTTAAATGCACTGTTTGCACTGTAATTGTTGTCGTACATGGGAGCCTTTCGGGGCTGGTCCATTCACCCCCGTTTAGTATTTCTTAGTTAAGTGGCCGTTAGGGCGACTTTACCCTACTGGGCTCTGTGTGTAACAGCCGGAACTAGATGTGGGGGGGCCTGAGTTCCCGGGATGGAGCTGGGCAACAGTTGGGGAGGGAGTTGGGGGGGAGGGGATGGGCAAAGGGAATGGGGGGTGTGGGGATAGTTGGGGTGTACATAGTGTTGGGAGGTTTGAATGGGATCGCGAGCCCTGAGGGAAGATTTCGGATGAGACTTCTGGATAGCATGAACGAGCAGGGATGGTCGGGGGGGAGAGTGCAAGATATCAGTACATCATGGGGGAGCTAAAATTGTTAACATGGAACGTCAGGGGCCTCAATAGCTATCTTAAACGGAACAAAGTTATGTTGTACTTGAGGCGACAAAAGATAGACGTCGCATTACTGCAAGAGACGCATTTGACCCGAGACAAATTAGAGCTGGTGAAGAAAAAGTGGGGTGGAACGGTGGTAGGATCCGCGTACTCAGCTTATGCTAGAGGCGTGCTGATCTGGGTGGTGCCGCATGTCCCGTTTCAACTGCAGCAGGAACGTGTGGATACTGAGGGGCGTCTGGCTATGGTGAGAGGGGTAGTCGAGAACAGAGAGATGTGTGTAGTGAACACGTATGCCCCGAACCAGGGCACGGCAGAGTACTTCCGGACCATGAGTACTAACTTGAGTTGGAGTGTGGGGAGTGCGGTGTTCTGGGGAGGGGATTTTAACTGTGTGTTGGACCCGGGGATGGACAGATCCGACGATAAGGTGATTAGGCCCGCCCCGGCAGCCCGGGTGCTGCGGACGCTGCTGCGGGACTTTGAGCTCGATGACGTGTGGAGGACCAAGCACCCCAATGAGAGACAGTACTCGCATTACTCGGCCCCGCAGCGGTTGCACACTAGGCTAGACTATATTTTTGCCACGTCGGACGTCTTGGGGGATGTGTCTAGTGCGGAATATAGAGCGAGGGTCCTCTCGGACCACTCGCCTATGGTGGTGGGATGGCAATATGGCCGCCCCAGAGCGCGGATCCCGACGTGGCGCCTGCGCGCAGAGGCGCTTAAAGACCAGGCTTTTAGGGAAGACATGCGGGAGGAAATAGTTAGCTATTTCGATACCAACACTGGCAGCGTTGACTCGGCGGGAACTCTGTGGGAGGCCTTTAAGGTTGTGGTACGGGGGGTGGCGATTGCTAAATCGAAAGGTTTGCAGAATGGGGCCCTGGTCGATTTACAGAAGGCGGAGAGAGAGCTGGAAAAGGTGCTGAAGAGCGAGCATATAGATAACGAACTGGTGCTTAAACTGCAGCAGCAGTGTACAGAACATTGGGGGAGGCTCTGTAATCTAAATTACAAAAAGTATATTGAAAGGCAACATGCGGGAGGAGATAAAACGGGTCGTCTTTTGGCATGGTTATATAAAAGAGAAACCCTGAGGCCCCCGATTAGGACAATAATTAGAGAGGATGGGGAGCAGATAGATACCCAGGAGGGTGTCAATGAGGAATTCGTAAATTACTATAAAGCATTGTATGGGGATCCGGGGGGCGGCGACCGGGAGGAAATGTTGGAGACCCTGCAAGATATCGGGCTGCCCAGGATGAGCACGGAGGAGAGAGAGGAACTAGATGCCCCAATAACACTAGGGGAGCTGGAGGCGGTCGTCCGGCTGCTACCCACTAGCAAGACCCCAGGAACGGACGGCCTGCCCAGTGAATTTTATAAAACTTTTGGAGCGGAAGTACTCCCCCCGATGCTTGATATGCTTAATGAGGCGTTCGAGAAGGGGAGGTTGCCGGAATCGCTCAGGGAAGCGATTATTATACCGCTCCCTAAGCCTAATAAACCCGGGCATAGTTGTGGGTCGTACAGACCAATATCTATGCTGAATCAGGACAGCAAAATACTAACGGCTGTCCTGGCCAACAGACTGCGGAGGGTGATAGGCAAACTGGTACACCCGGACCAAACGGGATATGTCCCAGGGAGAAACATTGCCCAAAACCATAGACGACTCCACCGGGTGATTGAAATGGGATCTAACAGTGATGGGGAAATGGCGATAGTGTCGTTGGACGCTGTTAAAGCCTTCGACTCGGTTAATTGGAAGTGGCTGCTGGCGGCCTTGAGAGAATACGGACTGGGACCAGGATATATTAGATGGGCGGAGCTGCTGTACAGCGCTCCGCTGGCTAGAGTTCGGACGGGCATGATTATATCCGAGAGATGGCAGCTTAGTAGAGGCACTAGACAGGGGTGTCCCTGGTCCCCGATGTTGTATATCTTGGCCCTGGAGCCTCTGGCACTGTACTTGCGGCAGCAGTATGATACCGTGGGCATTGAGGTGGGGGGAGAAAACCATCTGATATCCCTGTATGCGGATGACTTGTTATTGTACTTGAGTCATCCGGAGGAGAATTTACAATATATCCTGGACGTGATGGGGAGATATGCGAGGTTGTCGGGCATAGCGGTCAACCCCCAGAAATCGTACATTTTCCCGCTGGGCTGCTATAGGGGTGTTCCCACGGAGCGGCTGCCGGTGCTCCAGGTGCCCTGGTCAGTCAATACATTCCGTTACAAAAAAAAAAAAAAAAAAAAAAAAAAAACATGTTTTTCTGAGAATTTGTAGTTCATTTCGATTGGTCCTCAACTGACCATGTGATAGTTCCATAAACCAATAAACAAGTCCTCAATGCAACAAAACTCCTGTCCTCTTTCCCTTCCTCCTCTTTCTTTGTCCTTGCGAGGATGAGTTCTGTACGTCTTTGATATCCTCTTCCATTCTCAAATTCCTGCTTGTTTGCTGTCTGACGTCGTCACTAAAGAAACATAAATTAAAAAGGTGACTATAAACCGAAACAGGGTGGGTCAATCGTAAACTCCACATCAAGGAATAACCTGTATACTCATTGATCATTAACAACATCTTCATAATTATTATACATCCTGTATGATTCATTACATAAATATCAACAGTACATGACATGTAAATATCTCATTCTTACGATTGATCGGGGTGGATAATCCTTCGCCTCCGTGTCTTTAATAGAATTATGACTTTCTGTAAAGAATGTGTGGAAAATCAGAATTCTATGTCAAGACCGGAAGCTCGGATTATGCTTGTTCAAAGCTTACTTACCACTAACGATGTTGCACTTTCCATGGGTTTAAAATAGAAAGTTTTAAAAGTCGATTAATTCGACCAATCCGCAGACCTCATAATGTCTTCCGCTCTAGCACCTATGTTATAAGCTTTAGTAGCCATCGCTCCTCTAGCTGAATGAGCGCCATACCTCTCAATATCTATGCCCGCTTCTGCCATCACCCACCTAAGCCATCTGGCTATGGTAGCCGGTCTAACCGCTTTAAAAGGTTTACAAATTGCTATCAATAATTGAGTTATCCCTTGAGGCCTTACTTCCCTCGTCATATCTTCGTATGCCGCTAGGCATCTGACTGGACATAATTTTGGTTGGTTTGGAAAAGATTCATATGAAAGAGATCTCAATCCTGTTTTGGTCCTCTTTGAAATGAGAAATGTCACTCAGTTAGAGGAAATACTTTTCCTGTTAACCTCCAGAGCTGTAACATCAGAAGATCTCTTACATGCTAAAAGACATAAGCGCATGGCTAACTTGCCTGAAATTGCTTTACGAGTCAAATCCTGATTATCTGGCCATGTCAAAAATAATCTCAAGACCTTGTCTACATCCCATAATTGGCTATATTTTTCGCTAGGAGGTTTAAGCATTTTTACTCCTCTTAGAAGTCTACAAATTAATGGGTGTTCTCCAATCGCTAAGCCTTCAACTCTAGGATGCCCTGCCGATATCGCAGACCTGGCAGTATTAATGGTCCTATACTGCCATCTGAGCTAAAAAATTTGCTACATGAACTACATCCGTTCTATCGGGATGTATGTTCCTCTCCAAACACCAGCTACTCCATCTAACCCATGCTGATCTATAAGCTTTATGTGTCCCTGGGGCCCAGGATTTGTTAATGATGTTTTCAGCTTCGTCCGATAGTCCTGGCCTAATCCAAGATCCCCTGAAATCGCCCACGCTAAGAGATTGAGTCCTCCTGACCTCACCAAAGGGTGACTGAGGTCCCTGGGATCTCGAATGATTAATTCCCTGTTGGGTAAAGCCAGTGGGTTCTGATAAATCAATTCCAGTAGACTGGGAAACCACACCTGTCCTCTCCAATCCGGTGTAACTATGATTAGGGATGCACTCTGACGTCTCACCTGAGCAAGTGTCCTCGTTATCATGGAGAACGGAGGAAACGCGTAGTTCCTCTGATGGCCCCAGGATTGCAGAAAAGCATCCGTCGCTTCTGCTTCCGGGTCCGGTCTCCAGCTGAAGAACCGAGGTAATTGCCTGTTCAATCTCGATGCAAATAGGTCGATCTGGCATGGACCCCACCGAGACATTAGTTCCTGGAACACCCCTTCGTCCAGCTTCCAATCGCTGGCGTCTCTGAGGTATCTGGACTTCCAGTTGGCCACTTCGTTCTGTTGGCCCGGCAGGTACTCTGCCCTCACTGAAACTCTCCTTTCCAGACAAAGTTCCCAGAATTCCTTTGCCAGTTCTGCTAGAATTCTGGATCTTGTCCCTCCCAGTCTGTTGATATATCTGACTGCCGAGACATTGTCCATTTTCAGCAGAACGCAACATTGGACCTTCTCCTGGGTCCAGCATTTCACTGCAAAAGACCCTGCCAGAAATTCCAGGCAGTTGATGTGGAGACTCATGTCTTGATCCGACCACCTGCCCCCTGACGACAGGTTTCCGCATCGGGCTCCCCAGCCCCATCTGCTGGCGTCGGATTCGATGGTCAGGTCCGGGGATGAACCAAATATGTCTCTCCCGTTCCATGCATCCATATGAATGAGCCACCATTTCAACTCTTCCCTCACTTCTTGGGAAATATTCACCTTTGATTTGTATGATGCGCCCTTCCTGAGGTGATAAATCTTCAACCTCTGGAGTGCTCTGTAATGAAGCGGTCCTGGAAATATTGCTTGGATTGATGCCGCTAGGCACCCTACTAATCTCGCAATATCCCTCAGCGAGAGTTCTCCCTTCGCTAGTGTGTGTCTCAGCTGTTTCTTGATCTCGTTCACCTTGTGAATGAGCAGGCTGAGGGTTCCCTGATTTGAGTCCACTATGAAGCCTAGGAATTCCATTGTCTGAATTGGTACTGAGCTGGATTTCTCCCAATTTATAATAAAGCCAAGGCTTTCTAATAAGTCTATTGTTAACTGTACCTGTTCCACCAAGGTCTCCTTCTCTTGGCACATCCGACATATATCGTCTAGATATATTATGAGTCTTATTCTTGAGCCCTGAGATGTGATACAACTGGCTTCATCATCTTGGTGAAACACCATGGTGCCGATGCTAGACCGAAGGGTAGGCATCGAAACTCCCATGTCGCTTCCCCCCAGATGAATCTCAGAAATCTGCAGTGTTCCTCTGCTATGGGGATAGTCAGGTATGCATCTTTCAAATCTATCCTGGCTAGCCAGTCTCCTTGAATTAGAGTATCTCTTAGTAGGTGTATCCCTTCCATTTTGAAGTGTCTGTACACCACGTAACCGTTTAGGCCTCTTAAATTGATTATTGGTCTTGTCTTGTCTTTCCCTTTTACTTGGAACATATTGCTTATGTAACCTCCTGACTGATCTGATGCGGGTCATATAGCTCTTTTGCTTTCCAGCCCTCTCAATTCTCTTTCCAGTAAGATCTTGTCTTCCCTGTTCAATACTATCCCTCTTGGTGGTTTCTCCTGCTGAGGTGTATCTAGAAAATCTATATAGAAGCCTTGAGCGGTCTGAATCACCCAGGAATCCCCTGATATGTTCAACCAATTCTTTAAAAACTGAGCAGTTCTCCCACCTACTTCTAGGATATTTAGATGTGGGATTGGTATTCTCACCTGGGTTATTTTGCTGACGTTCCCCTCACCAGTTTCTGCCTCTTCCTCTACCTCTCGATGGGAAAAAAGGTGTTTGTTTGTGCTCCTCATGATCTCTCCATTGTGCTCTGTCTTGGTAGGATCGATTGCATTGGAACCGGCCAGCCGAACGACCCCTTCCTCTGCTGGCCCGTCCAAAAATCTGCCTTCCGAAAACTCTCTTAAGAGAGGCTTGAGCCTTATCCAAAGCTGCATAGGAATTTACAAATTTGGTGAGCTCCTTGATAAAGGAGTCCCCAAACAACTTTCCCTTCGCCGATGTGGCGGATTCTGAGGAGGCTAACTCACTCAATTTAGGGTCGATCTTTACTAGCAAAGATCTCCTCCTTTCTGTGGTTATAGCATGATTAGCGTTCCCTAACATGCATGTCGCCCTTTGCGCCCATCGGATTCAGGATTACCGGGTCTATCGGCTCCCCTTTTACCTTTGCTTCTTCTCCCATCTGGAGAATCTTTGTGAGGGGTCCCGTCATATCAAGCATCTTGTCCTGACACGATCGCCAGGATCTATCAAGACCCTTCCTCACATCTTTAGTAAACTTGCTCATAAAAGTTATAATTTTATCATCTATTACAGGAGTGTCTGCCGCACCTTCAGGGAGGAGTGGTCTGGGGCATTCCGCCCTCATCTTGCTTCGAGCCTCTTTGGCTAATGGCGCCCTCAGGCGTTTCTTTAAATATGCTGAAATTCTTCTGGGGGGTTCCCATTCTGATGATCTGGGATGGATCAATGCTTCCGGATCGAAATCCCCCTCATCAGCAACATCCTCCTCCTCCTTCTTCCTTTTCTTTGACGCTTCATGGCTCTCATCCCCTGATGAGGATATTGATAACACTTCCTCTTCCTCGGGGTATTCCTCCTCCAAATCATTCTCACCCTCATCTGAGGAATTGGAGGATGACTCAAGTCCCCTGCTAGGCACCGTCTTACCCTTTCTCTTCCTTTTACCACCTTTCTTCTTCGGTGGGGAGCCCGGGGGGGGGTGTGGGCTTCTTCCGCCCTACAGGCTGATTTACTGCCCCCTTTTGATTTCATGCGTGCCTTAAGGCACTTGACCTCCTCCATGCCCTGAGAGAATCCGAGCCAGTCCTCCATCAGCGCTATTTTCTGAGGATTATGTCCCAGTGAAGCCCCCAGGGCTTTCTGGAAGGCATCAGTCATATCCGAATGGCCCCTCTTTTGGCTGACCCCAGCCTTCCCCTCATCACTGGAGGAACTCATGATTCTCAGGCCCTGGGGAGTGGTGTATTTGTTATGAATATTATATATATAATATATATAAATACCAGGGTCCTCTCAGTACAGAGGGTCAGATTGTGTGTCAAATTGCAAGATTATATATCTTCCCTGGTTCTGCTTATATCTTAGATATAATGATACTTTTAAGCTCACATGTTTTACCTGGGTCTGTGCCCGTATTAGGTGCGGTATCAGTTGCTGCCTGCAGGGGCGCTGTTGAGCCTGTAAAACAGGATGCTACGCTTGTGCGATGCGTGCTGTTGATAGCTCGTATCAAGAAATAACGTTCTTTCCTCCCGAGCAATTTCACCCGTGACTCTCACAAACGCATATATTCCGAATGTAGAACGAAGGAGAGAGCGCCGGAACTACGCGGTCCCGTTGCGCTCTCCCTTCCGTTATGTAGTGCCCTCTTTGACGGATCGGAGGAGCTGCGGCTGCCGGTGCACCAGCCCCGTCGCGGCCGCAACTCCCTAAAACCGCCTACACGTAGCGGAATGTTCCGCCTCAGACAATATAACACGCTCGTCACACTTCAAGTGAAAATATTATCAATCCGTGTACACCAACACTCACACCATTATAATAAAGAAAAAGTACTTAACTCGCTGCGGAGCAGCAAAGAAAGAGAGGAGGGGAAAGAGGACAGGAGTTTTGTTGCATTGAGGACTTGTTTATTGGTTTATGGAACTATCACATGGTCAGTTGAGGACCAATCGAAATGAACTACAAATTCTCAGAAAAACATGGTTGTTGTAGTTTTTTATTAGATTTGTATTCATGTTCTTTGGTACTGTTTCTTTGCTGCTGAACAGTAAAGTTGTAGAGAAAGCATAATCCGAGCCTCCGGTCTTGACATTATGGCAATAGCTGGTAACTGGCGTGAGTACCTGGGCATACCTCTCTGGAACCTGGAAAAGGGTGTGTATGATGTACACACCCAGAAACGCATGCATTTCCACTATACAAAAGCTGCAACTATTGGCCTTGTCCAACCTTGTTTAAAAATGCATCGACCCTTGCTGCTGCCAGCGAAACCTACAGCTATTCTCCCAAGTTATTTTTGAAATCCCACAAATGATCAGAACATTATCTATTGTTGACCTATAAGTTCTATTCAACAGAACGAAAATCAGCATGCTCGTACTATAGAGCCGTAACTTGGTGCTGAACGTGTTGCTAGGCAACAGGCTGCCCCACTGAGTCAGTTTTGCTCGATACAATAAAGTGACACGTAGACATGAATCCAGTTTTCGATTAGGCATTCGAATTGGCTCATACCTACGTAAATGAAAACAGGTGACACGCAAGACAATCTGTTTGGTCCATGGAATGTCAGGCTGCCCTGGGTCAGCGCGATGGCACGGAGGTCAGTGGAATTTTCCACGCAGCCCTCTCTCTGATCAGTCCATGAAGGCGGCTCACAATGTGATGAGTCACTGTGGGAGCTTTATGTGTCCCTGGGGCCCAGGATTTGTTAATGATGTTTTCAGCTTCGTCCGATAGTCCTGGCCTAATCCAAGATCCCCTCAAATCGCCCACGCTAAGAGATTGAGTCCTCCTGACCTCACCAAAGGGTGACTGAGGTCCCTGGGATCTCGAATGATTAATTCCCTGTTGGGTAAAGCCAGTGGGTTCTGATAAATCAATTCCAGTAGACTGGGAAACCACACCTGTCCTCTCCAATCCGGTGTAACTATGATTAGGGATGCACTCTGACGTCTCACCTGAGCAAGTGTCCTCGTTATCATGGAGAACGGAGGAAACGCGTAGTTCCTCTGATGGCCCCAGGATTGCAGAAAAGCATCCGTCGCTTCTGCTTCCGGGTCCGGTCTCCAGCTGAAGAACCGAGGTAATTGCCTGTTCAATCTCGATGCAAATAGGTTGATCTGGCATGGACCCCACCGAGACATTAGTTCCTGGAACACCCCTTCGTCCAGCTTCCAATCGCTGGCGTCTCTGAGGTATCTGGAGTTCCAGTTGGCCACTTCGTTCTGTTGGCCCGGCAGGTACTCTGCCCTCACTGAAACTCTCCTTTCCAGACAAAGTTCCCAGAATTCCTTTGCCAGTTCTGCTAGAATTCTGGATCTTGTCCCTCCCAGTCTGTTGATATATCTGACTGCCGAGACATTGTCCATTTTCAGCACAACTCAACATTGGACCTTCTCCTGGGTCCAGCATTTCACTGCAAAAGACCCTGCCAGTAATTCCAGGCAGTTGATGTGGAGACTCATGTCTTGATCCGACCACCTGCCCCCTGACGACAGGTTTCCGCATCGGGCTCCCCAGCCCCATCTGCTGGCGTCGGATTCGATGGTCAGGTCCGGGGATGAACCAAATATGTCTCTCCCGTTCCATGCATCCATATGAATGAGCCACCATTTCAACTCTTCCCTCACTTCTTGGGAAATATTCACCTTTGATTTGTATGATGCGCCCTTCCTGAGGTGATAAATCTTCAACCTCTGGAGTGCTCTGTAATGAAGCGGTCCTGGAAATATTGCTTGGATTGATGCCGCTAGGCGCCCTACTAATCTCCCAATATCCCTCAGCGAGAGTTCTCCCTTCGCTAGTGTGTGTCTCAGCTGTTTCTTGATCTCGTTCACCTTGTGAATGGGCAGGCTGAGGGTTCCCTGATTTGAGTCCACTATGAAGCCTAGGAATTCCATTGTCTGAATTGGTACTGAGCTGGATTTCTCCCAATTTATAATAAAGCCAAGACTTTCTAATAAGTCTATTGTTAACTGTACCTGTTCCACCAAGGTCTCCTTCTCTTGGCACATCCGACATATATCGTCTAGATATATTATGAGTCTTATCCCTTGAGCCCTGAGATGTGATACAACTGGCTTCATCATCTTGGTGAAACACCATGGTGCCGATGCTAGGCCGAAGGGTAGGCATCGAAACTCCCATGTCGCTTCCCCCCAGATGAATCTCAGAAATCTGCAGTGTTCCTCTGCTATGGGGATAGTCAGGTATGCATCTTTCAAATCTATCCTGGCTAGCCAGTCTCCTTGAATTAGAGTATCTCTTAGTAGGTGTATCCCTTCCATTTTGAAGTGTCTGTACACCACGTAACCGTTTAGGCCTCTTAAATTGATTATTGGTCTTGTCTTGTCTTTCCCTTTTACTTGGAACATATTGCTTATGTAACCTCCTGACTGATCTGATGCGGGTCATATAGCTCTTTTGCTTTCCAGCCCTCTCAATTCTCTTTCCAGTAAGATCTTGTCTTCCCTGTTCAATACTATCCCTCTTGGTGGTTTCTCCTGCTGAGGTGTATCTAGAAAATCTATATAGAAGCCTTGAGCGGTCTGAATCACCCAGGAATCCCCTGATATGTTCAACCAATTCTTTAAAAACTGAGCAGTTCTCCCACCTACTTCTAGGATATTTAGATGTGGGATTGGTATTCTCACCTGGGTTATTTTGCTGACGTTCCCCTCACCAGTTTCTGCCTCTTCCTCTACCTCTCGTTGGGAAAAAAGGTGTTTGTTTGCGCTCCTCATGATCTCTCCATTGTGCTCTGTCTTGGTAGGATCGATTGCATTGGAACCGGCCAGCCGAACGACCCCTTCCTCTGCTGGCCCGTCCAAAAATCTGCCTTCCGAAAACTCTCTTAAGAGAGGCTTGAGCCTTATCCAAAGCTGCATAGGAATTTACAAATTTGGTGAGCTCCTTGATAAAGGAGTCCCCAAACAACTTTCCCTTCGCCGATGTGGCGGATTCTGAGGAGGCTAACTCACTCAATTTAGGGTCGATCTTTACTAGCAAAGATCTCCTCCTTTCTGTGGTTATAGCATGATTAGCGTTCCCTAACATGCATGTCGCCCTTTGCGCCCATCGGATTAAGGATTACCGGGTCTATCGGCTCCCCTTTTACCTTTGCTTCTTCTCCCATCTGGAGAATCTTTGTGAGGGGTCCCGTCATATCAAGCATCTTGTCCTGACACGATCGCCAGGATCTATCAAGACCCTTCCTCACATCTTTAGTAAACTTGCTCATAAAAGTTATCATTTTATCATCTATTACAGGAGTGTCTGCCGCACCTTCAGGGAGGAGTGGTCTGGGGCATTCCGCCCTCATCTTGCTTCTAGCCTCTTTGGCTAATGGTGCCCTCAGGCGTTTCTTTAAATATGCCGAAATTCTTCTGGGGGGTTCCCATTCTGATGATCTGGGATGGATCAATGCTTCCAGATTGAAATCCCCCTCATCAGCAACATCCTCCTCCTCCTTCTTCCTTTTCTTTGACACTTCATGGCTCTCATCCCCTGATGAGGATATTGATAACACTTCCTCTTCCTCGGGGTATTCCTCCTCCAAATCATTCTCACCCTCATCTGAGGAATCGGAGGATGACTCACGTCCCCTGCTAGGCACCGTCTTACCCTTTCTCTTCCTTTTACCACCTTTCTTTTTCGGTGGGGAGCCCGGGGGGGGGGTGGGCTTCTTCCGCCCCACAGTCTGATTTACTGCCCCCTTTTGATTTCATGCGTGCCTTAAGGCGCTTGACCTCCTCCATGCCCTGAGAGAATCGGAGCCAGTCCTCCATCAGCGCTATTTGCTGAGGATTATGTCCCAGTGAAGCCCCCAGGGCTTTCTGGAAGGCATCAGTCATATCCGAATGGCCCCTCTTTTGGCTGACCCCAGCCTTCCCCTCATCACTGGAGGAACTCATGATTCTCAGGCCCTGGGGAGTGGTGTATTTGTTATAAATATTATATATATAATATATATAAATACCAGGGTCCTCTCAGTACAGAGGGTCAGATTGTGTATCAAATTGCAAGATTATATATCTTCCCTGGTTCTGCTTATATCTTAGATATAATGATACTTTTAAGCTCACAGGTTTTAGCTGGGTCTGTGCCCGTATTAGGTGCGGTATCAGTTGCTGCCTGCAGGGGCGCTGTTGAGCCTGTAAAACAGGATGCTACGCTTGTGCGATGCGTGCTGTTGATAGCTCGTATCAAGAAATAACGTTCTTTCCTTCCGAGCAATTTCACCCGTGACTCTCACAAACGCATATATTCCAAATGTAGAACGAAGGAGAGAGCGCCGGAACTACGCAGTCCCATTGCGTTCTCCCTTCCGTTATGTAGTGCCCTCTTTCACGGATCGGAGGAGCTGCGGCTGCCGGTGCACCAGCCCCGTCGCGGCCGCAACTCCCTAGAACCGCCTACACGTAGCGGAATGTTCCGCCTCAGACAATATAACACGCTCGTCACACTTCAAGTGAAAATATTATCAATCCGTGTACACCAACACTCACACCATTATAATAAAGAAAAAGTACTTAACTCGCTGCGGAGCAGCAAAGAAAGAGAGGAAGGGAAAGAGGACAGGAGTTTTGTTGCATTGAGGACTTGTTTATTGGTTTATGGAACTATCACATGGTCAGTTGAGGACCAATCGAAATGAACTACAAATTCTCAGAAAAACATGGTTGTTGTAGTTTTTTATTAGATTTGTATTCATGTTCTTTGGTACTGTTTCTTTGCTGCTGAACAGTAAAGTTGTAGAGAAAGCATAATCCGAGCCTCCGGTCTTGACATTATGGCAATAGCTGGTAACTGGCGTGAGTACCTGGGCATACCGCTCTGGAACCTAGAAAAGGGTGTGTATGATGTACACACCCAGAAACGCATGCATTTCCACTATACAAAAGCTGCAACTATTGGCCTTGCCCAACCTTGTTTAAAAATGCATCGACCCTTGCTGCTGCCAGCGAAACCAACAGCTATTCTCCCAAGTTATTTTTGAAATCCCACAAATGATCAGAACATTATCTATTGTTGACCTATACGTTCTATTCAACAGAACGAAAATCAGCATGCTCGTACTACTATAGAGCCGTAACTTGGTGCTGAACGTGTTGCTAGGCAACAGGCTGCCCCACTGAGTCAGTTTTGCTCGATACAATAAAGTGACACGTAGACATGAATCCAGTTTTCGATTAGGCATTCGAATTGGCTCATACCTACATAAATGAAAACAGGTGACACGCAAGACAATCTGTTTGGTCCACGGAATGTCGCGCTGCCCTGGGTCGGCGCGATGGCACGGAGGCCAGTGGAATTTTCCACGCAGTCCTCTCTCTGATCAGTCCATGAAGGCGGCTCACAATGTGATGAGTCACTGTGGGAGCTTACCTCAGCTCGTCAGGCCACACTTCCCATTAGGCTGACTTGAGGAAGAGGATCACAAACGTAAACCCGAGGGACACATTTACATATTATTCTAGGTCTTTCCAGAGGGCAGCGCGTGGGCGATGCAGAGCTTTATCATTAGGAACCTCGTGATGAGCCTGGTGGCAGTGAGCCAAGCATGTGGTAAACTGCTGCCTGTGTTTCCGCTCATGCAGGCAGTGGAGGAATGCACTGGACATGGTAAGTGATACATGTGGAAGGTAGCTCATGTAGTATCACATTTGATAAATGCTGCATGGGGAGTACTGCATGAGTAGGAGTTGAGAAAACTTGTCAAAATACATGCCAGTGCCCCAGACGTTGCTAGGGGGGGAGGTCTAAGGGGGCTATAGCCCCTGATCTTTTGGTTGTAGCCCAGGATAGAATATCAGGAGCTACAGCCAAAAGACTAGCCGACATCAGCTTAGCCCCGGGTCTTTTCCAGACCTAGCAACTCCCCACCGATAAGGTGGACGGAATCACTTCTAGATGCAGGTGCAGCCAAACACATACAAGGGATACAGTAGGGCAATAGAATGTGGAATTACACCCCAGAGTAAGATGTTGTGCACCTTCAAAGGGGGAGAGGGCAGGGGGATGGGGGGCGACAGATGGGCACACTGTCCAGATTGCCCAAACCTTTCCATGGGAGCCGACCAGAAAACAACTTACCATCCCTTTGTCAATCCAGTTGATGCCGAGTGTCATTGAAGGCAGAGTCAACATCAGGACTGCCACACCACTATTCTGAATGTTGTGTCCTTGTTGCTCTACTACACTATGGGCCTCATTACGACCCTGGCGGAGTGGGTTTACGCCAGCGGTATTCGCGGCGGACCCTTCCGCCCTACTACGAGTTCCCGTAGCGCCATGGAGCCGTTTTCCGCCTGGTTTTTCCGGGCGGAGAAATCCATGGCGCTACGGGACCTTGTTGTTAATTACGCCACCGTATTTTACGGTGGCGTAATTAACGCCTTCCCCACTCCCATTATACCCTATGGGGCAAAAATGGGAATGGGGAAGGGTAAAATGGGGATTGGGGATTTACCGCCCCGCCAAGGTCGGAATGGGGCGGTAAATCCGCCAACCCCCATGGCGGTATCGGCAGCTTTCCGCCATGCTCCATGGTGCATTTTGCACCACGATCTCCGCCAGGGTCGTAATGAGGGCCTATGAAATCATTCTATAACCCACATCTGGAGGTATGGGCCTGAGGTGAATCAGAGGGTGCATACCATTTGTAACAGCCCTCCCCTTCCCCCAGGGCTGTAACACATTTAAAATATGGATACATCACATCACAAAAAGAGTTCAAGACAGGTTCGAAACAAAAGAAAACTGTAGGAGAAGGTTCTTAGACATTTACAGTGTGTGTTGTCCTGTTGGAATGCTGGCTAAGGGAGACACTGAGCACTGAGGCAGAATCTTGGGGGAGAAACATCAAGCTTTGTGACAGTGGTTAAGGCCCTCTGCTGACCCATTTCTTACACAGGCTTTCTAGCATTCCAATGTTCTAATATGGCATTGTCACCCCGCTCCAAGGGCTAGAACAGTGGGTAACTGCACAGCAGCCCACCTTATAGGCCGACCGAATCAAGGGCCTATCATCTTACCCCCTGTTCCAGTACTTAGAACGAGGTGATAGTGCCATCAGCATTCTGGGTTACCGCTGGGGTAACCCAGCGGTAACCCAGGGTGGTAAAAAAAGGATTTACAGTCATTGGGCCTCATTACGACCCAGGCGGTAAGTTACCGCCTGGGCCGTGACTTTACCACCATGGTGTAAACTACGTTTACGCCATGGTGGTTGGCGGACTTACCGCCCCATTCCGACCTTGGCGGGGCGGTAAGTCCCCAATCCCCATTTACCCTTCCCCATTCCCATTTTTGCCCCATAGGGTATAATGGGAGTGGGGAAGGCGTTAATTACACCACCGTAAATTACGGTGGCGTAATTAACTCCATGGTCCCTTAGCGCCATGGATTTTAACACCTGCTAAAAGCAGGTGTTAAAAGCGCCATGGCGCTAAGGGACCTCGTACTCAGGCGGTAAGGGTCGGCGCTGTTAACGCTGCCGTTAACCCCTTACCGCCTGGGTCGTAATGAGGCCCATTGAACGGTATGCAGCGTGGCGCAACACTCAGGTAATTGGAGAAGGGGAGGAGGGATTGGGAAATCGAAAAAAAAGAAACAGGATGGAGGGAGGCACCAAGGGGGCAGGGGAGGCCGCCAGCGCTTTCTGGGGAATGCGGGCTGAAGTTATAGGTTTCAGCCTGCAATTCACAGAACCTGATTGGCTGCACCCCCCACCCCAAGTGCTAATTATGCTTTGGTAGTGTCTGGTCGCAAGTACGAAGGATAAAAAGCACACTTTCTGCACAATTGACAAGGGCAAGAGGGTCCGTTGTCCTTGTGAATAGCATGCATTCTGCACAATTCACTCAAAGAGGCTACGTGTGAATTGTGCAGAAAGTATGCTTATTTGTACTCCAAGTCACGTAACGCAAAGGAGGCAAAACATTGCGTTCTGTTTATCGAACTGGAACTCTACACTGCCTCCTTGTCACGTGGCATTTGAGCATATTACGTTTTAGGTCATCTCCTCACCTCGAGGGGAAGGAACTGGCAGGAGGAGAATCGTGCATTCTGTAAAATGCTAATTCGAGGGCAAGAAAAAAACAGTAGATGGGGCATATGGGCTAACCTAGAAGGGAATCTGATGATTCATGAAGGGGTGGTGGAATGGTAATGTAACGAAGTGGGATGGGGGTTTGTGGGCTAACAGGTGCCTAGAATGGGGTCCCTAGAGGGGGCTGGTGGGGGACATCTGGGTGTGGATCTGGAGGCAGGGATGAGGCATCTGGATGTAGATCTGGAGGGATGGGGCACCTGGATGTGGATCTGAAGGGAGGGATGGGGCATCTGGGTGCGGATCTGGAGGGAGGGATGGGGCATCTGGGTGTGGATCTAGAGGTAGGGAGGGGGCATCTGGGTGTGGATCTAGAGGGAGGGAGGGAGCATCTGGGTGTGGATCTGGAGGCAGGGATGAGGCATCTGGATGTAGATCTAGAGGGAGGGATGGGGCATCTGGGTGTGGATCAGAAGGGAGGGATGGGGTCCCTGGGTGTGGATCTGGAGGTTGGGATGGGGCATCTGGGTGTGGATCAGAAGGGAGGGATGGGGCACCTGGGTGTGGATCTGGAGGTTGGGATGGGGAATCTGGGTGTGGGTCAGAAAGGAGGGATGGGGCATCTGGGTGTGGATCAGAAGGGAGGCATGGGGCACCTGGGTGTGGATCAGAAGGGAGGGATGGGGCACCTGGGTGTGGATCTGGAGGGAGGGATGGGGCATCTGGATGTAGATCTGGAGGGAGGGATGGGGCATCTGGGTTTGGATCAGAAGGGAGGGATGGGGCACCTGGGTGTGGATCTGAAGGGAGGGATGGGGCACCTGGGTGTGGATCTGGAGGTTGGGATGGGACACCTGGATGTGGATCATAAGGGAGGGATGGGGCACCTGGGTGTGGATCAGAAGGAAGGGATGGGGCACCTGGGTGTGGATCTGGAGGGAGGGATGGGACATCTAGGTGTGGATCTGGAGGGAGGGATGGGGCACCTGGGCGTGGATCTGGAGGGAGGGATGGGGCATCTATGTGTGGATCTGGATGGAGGCAGGGATGGGGCACCTGGGTGTGGATCTGAAGGGAGGGATGGGGCACCTGGGTGTGGATCTGGAGGTTGGGATGGGACACCTGGATGTAGATCATAAGGGAGGGATGGGGCATCTGGGTGTGGATCAGAAGGAAGGGATGGGGCACCTGGGTGTGGATCTGGAGGGAGGGATGGGACATCTAGGTGTGGATCTGGAGGGAGGGATGGGGCACCTGGGCGTGGATCTGGAGGGAGGGATGGGGCATCTATGTGTGGATCTGGATGGAGGCAGGGATGGGGCCTCTTGGTATGGATCTGGAGGGATGGATGGGGCATCTGGGTGTAAATCTGGAGAGAGGGATGGGGCACCTTAGTATGGACCTGGAGGGAGTGTTGGGATGCATGTACAGATTGTCGCCCCTCCCAGACGATTTAGATTGCAGAAAATTTATGAACACTATTTAGAATGGATGCAGGACGGTGCAGGAGGTAAGGGGTGTGTTGTGGATTGGACTCATTGGCGGGAGTGGGTAATTACATAGGGGGAACTAATTAGCGTTGCAAAAGAATTGCGTAAGATACAGTACAAAAGTATATGCACAGTAATTTTTTTACAAAGCAGTGTTGCATTTGAGTATAGGCCTGAATACTTACAGGCCGTGTCGAAGACACAGAACAATGAGGCTTGTTTACCCATTGCATTTTAATTTCCAGATGCAGCAAGAAACACGCACGTACGCCCACGTCAATTTTTAACTATTGGGCAGGAATGTGTGCAGCTAAACAGGCGAGGGGCTGCGCCCTAGCACTTAGGTCATACTCTTGGCAAACAAGGCAGAGGTCCCAGGTTGGCAAAAAGATGAACTAAGATTTAAGACACTAGCTCCCTTCCAGGGCAATGGTCTTTCAATTTGAACTATCAGATGTGTAGGGAAATGGGTCCTAAATCTTTCCCGAACTGAATTGATTAGTGGACACTTGGTTTACTCTTGGGAGGGAGAACTGATAAAGGGAAAAGCAGAGAACAACATGATCTGTGATTTGTGCCAGGGAGAGCCACAAGTGATGCGCATACAGTGGGGAGGGCATGATGGCGGCACTAACGTGTCTGGGAAGAGAAAAGGAATGCTTTGTTAGCAAGGACCAGAACAACCTCGAAATCAACCGCTGAGTTCATGCAGATAAGCAGGTGTACATCGCGTGACTAGGATTGAAGGCAGGGTGGTGCCAGTCGGATGTAATACATTATTCTGCAGTGATTCAAGATGGACAAGAATGTTGCCCATGTGAGGCAACGAGGGATGAGAAGACAGCGGGACCAATCGTAGAATGGGTCATTTATGATAATTAGCATGTCTATAGGCGGCAGCCAATGTGGGTAGGGATTAATACTGTATATCGAGTGTGTCACCTGTGATGATTTTAGTGTTTAGAATGTGAGTTCTGCACCAAGGACGGCAGAAAGCTCTACGGCAGTGGATTCATAGTACCCTGTCACTTTATTTCGTGTATACAAAATAAAAGGTCTTGTCTTTCTTGAAAAAAGGGTGCACCTAGCCTTTTCCCCCAGTGGGTTGTATTTTCTTGGTCTGATCACTTGGGAGTTGACCTACATTATTGGTGACCCCGACGTGATCCCAATATCCCCCCAAGGACGGAGGATTCCTGGCCGCACATCTAGAGGGTCCACGTCCACCTGCAGCGACCAGTCTCCCTCGGGCACAACATTTGCAAGGTTTACAGGAGCTGTGTCATCAGAATTCCTGTCTTTTCTTTGGAGCTGTCCTCAGATTATGCATTTTTGTGCATTGGGGATGAAGGGGAGTGTGAATAGGGTTAAGTGTGGGACATAACAACCGGGTATTTGGGAGGGGAACGATTTGTTGGGGCGTGACAGAGGTGTTGATAATATCATAAAACACTGACAAGGAGGGGTCGCTACAATGGAGCCAATAACCCTGTTGGCTTACATGTGTAAAGCCCTTCCTCTGTACCGAGATAAAATTGTCAAGTACCATAATGGATTGGTTGCAGAAACAAAGGCGGGATGTTTAAGCTGTGGCCAGAGCAGGGCACAAATAATAGGGAGATACTAAGTCACATGTACAGTTTTTCACAGCTAAATATTAGGGGAGAAATCTAAATAATAGAAAGGAATTATTAGAATTGCCGAAAATGGTTGAAGATTTAGATGATGGGTCCACAGATTCTTTGAGGACGGTATGTGAAGCGATTACTCTGTGTAGTTGTCACGACCCTCGCCCAAAACCCCTTCTGGCAAACCCATTGGCCAGGTGGAGTCAGGACTCGGGCCTCTAGAACCTGGCATCCTTTTCCAAAACCCTCTTGGGGCCACTCCTGGTGCCAGGCTCATACACCATGAAAAACATGTGCTTAGGAACTACTTAATGTGTTATCAGCCTACATGGAGGCTTCCACATAGCTTGGTTCAAAAGAACCAAGCTATGTGGTTTAGTGTTTTGGGTGTGGCAGCCTAGGGACTACCTTACCTGGACTATTTTGTTGGGGCTATTTAAACCACACCCGAGCAAGACAACACGCTTCGCGTTACTTTGCAGCGTGCAACGTGACGCTCACAGTGACCAGCTATTCCCTCGAACCTCAGAGAAGCAGAACCTGCAAGGAGACAAAGGGAACATCATTAGCAGCAGCATCTTACCTACAGTCTTCATCTTTAGCCACTCGCAGCTACTGAGAACAGCTTCCTCGAAACTGCATGCCTCCCGGACAGAACGACCTGAAAGAGGAAGATAGAGAGATTTGCAAGTTACGAACTGCTCAAAAGGCTTACCTGGCTGGTCGCCTCTCGGCTAGCACCATTCCGGACATTCCACTCGCGCTGAAGAACACCGTGACCTACAAGGAAGGAAAACACAGGTTAGCAAAGGCAACACTTCGCAGTGCTGCGCATATCGCTTACTTACTGCATCATAGCGCTCTTAATACGCCATCATTTCCCAGCGGTCCTCAACCAAGCCAGTTCATCGTGCTGAAGCTCTGCATACCTAAGGGAGAAAAAAGAGAAATTTTTAAACAAAGAAAGGCATGCAGGATAGCAACAAACTAAAGAACAGCAATAAGACCTACCTGAACAATATCAAACGGGTCGGCGTCAGTGAAGTAACTGGACTGCACACGCCCATGAAAGACAACGTGCCCCTGCAAAGAAGGCAGGAGGGAGAGCACGCCTAACTCTACCACAAGGTGAGGAGAGGGTCCCAGAGGGGCTGAAATCATACGGGGGTGGAGGGAGGATACTTACGCCGGTCGGTCAGCCTTGAACACAGTCCTCCTGTATTTTCAGGCAGAACCTTCCCCGCACACCACATCTGGGCAAAGCTGAGAAGCATACCAGCGAGTAACCCGGCTGGGTGGCGTCCCTGTGGATACCAGGTGAGCGTAACAGAACGCGAAGCCTACCATAACACATCCACCTGGGCGCCATGGAGACATCAGAAATGGACCAATTGGCCCAATTACTTGGAGAGCTTCGTGCTGAGGTTCATTCTGCCCGACAAGAGACTAAGGCCCTCCGGAGAGACCTAATAGTGACCAAAGAACGCACTGAAGAGATTAGCAGGCAATACTTGCAATCACAGGCAGGACAGACGCCTCTACCTGAAAGCAATCCAACGATGCAAAACCCCGCCATACCACCCACTCCGGTACAGATCACGTTACCTGGAACAATTCCCCTGGCACCACCAGAAAGGTTCTCAGGTGACCCACGGAAGTATGCAGCATTCATCAATCAGTGTCGCCTTCATTTTCTTTGTAGGCCTGGAGCCTTTCCAAATGACCAAGCTCGGGTAGCTTTTGTCTTATACCTGAGTGGTAGTGCAGCAGATTGGTCGGTGCCGTTGGTAACCCATGACGATCCTCTATTACATGACTTTGGGGGGTTCCAGAGAGAAATGGAAAATCTTTTTGCTCGTCATACCCAGGAACAAGCAGTAGACAATGAACTCTTGTCCCTCGGACAGGGGAATCAGGACTTGTTAACATACATTGCTACCTTCAGCAGACTGGTTGCCGAAGCTAGGTGGCCAGAAAACAAAAGAACCACGTTATTCCATCGAGGTTTATGAGGCAAATTAAAGGACGTCTTAGCCCAGATGGTTGATCCACCCAGAGGCTGTGCAGAATTCATAAATCTGGTTGTGCAGCTATACCACCGGTTGCAGGACCGAAAGGCAGACCGGTCTAAGACGGACCCTCGGACCGTGTATGTTCGACCAAGGGAAAACACACCCCATGTACCTGAAAATGCTGTAGAACCCATGCAGATTGGAGGGATACGGCCTCCATTAACAAAACAAGAGCGGGACAAAAGAAGACAACAACAGCTTTGTTTGTATTGTGGGAAACCAGGACATTTCCTGAAGGACTGTCCAGTAAAACCCCCAAGAAGAACAGTTGGGGCCACAGAGAAGGATGAAGCTAAGGAATCAGAAAACTACCAAGCTCAACAAACGTAGAGGTCAGTTTGTCAAGTGAGAAGAAAGAGTTGCAGACCTCGCACTTTGCAATACCAGTGATCTTAATTAACCACCAACAGTCATCAAGAATGCATGCCGTTGAAGCATCGAAAGCGGAGCAGTTGGAAATTATATTGATCAAGAACTGGCAGCAGAGATGGGGCTTCCTGTGTGTTCCAAGCCAACTATGGACAAGGTAACCACCGTGGATGGGACAGAAATCGCTTCCGGACCATTAACCCAGTGCACAGCCAGGGTAACCTTGCTGTGCCAGGACGGACATCGGGAGTCTATTTCATTTGATCTCATCAGGGCACCTCAGTTCAGGCTAATACTAGGGATGCCATGGTTGGTTGCTCACAACCCTTTGATAGATTGGCGGGCACGAAAATTAACCTTCCCCGGTGACTGCTCCCCTGCCTGCTATCATCAAGAGGAGAAACCCGACGTCTGTATCCCCATGACTCCCGGAGCGACAGTATCAACCCTGGGAGCAACTAATACCTTGCCCAGTGAATACCATGATTTCCAGGATGTTTTCCGAAAGGACCAAGCCAATACATTGCCACCGCACAGGCCCTATGACTGTCAGATCGACCTTGTTCCTGGTGCACAAATCCCTTGCGGCAGGATCTACGCTCTCACAGAACCAGAAAACCTTCATTTGAAATCTTATTTAGACCAGTACCTTGCAAACGGATTTATCCGTCCTTCGAAGTCATCCACAGCCAGTCCTTTGTTCTTCGTACCGAAAAAGGAAGGAGACTTGAGAACCTGTATTGACTACCGCGCATTGAACTAGATCACCGTGAAGAACCGCTACCCCTTGCCACTTATCCCTGAGATGCTAGACCAAGTTAAAGATGCCCAGATTTATACCAAATTGGACCTTCGAGGAGAGTACCACCTGGTCCGAGTCAGAAAAGGAGATGAATGGAAAACCTCCTTCCGTACTAAGTACGGCTTGTTTGAATATCAAGTCATGCCCTTCGGGTTATGCAACACTCCTGCGGAATTCCAATATCTCATGAATGACATCTTAAGGGAGTTCATTGATGTGTGCGCCTTAGTGTACATAGACGACATCTTAGTATACTCAGCCTCGAAACAAGATCATGTAAGGCATGTTCATTCAGTCCTCACCAAGCTCCGTCAACATCGCTTGTTTGCAAAGCTTGAAAAATGCTTTTTTCACATCACCAAAGTAGAGTTTCTTGGTTTTATCCTTACTCCAGGAGGCATCAGAATGGACGTGCACAAGGTAGATGCCATTCTGAAATGGCCTTCACCAACGTCTCTGAAAGGGGTACAAAGCATGCTGAGCTTTGCGAACTTCTACCGCCGGTTCAACCCAGACTTCTCTCAGGTTGTGCACCCAATCACAGTACTATTACGAAAAAACAATAAAAAGTTTACTTGGACCGAAGAAGCAGAAGAAGACTTTCAGGAACTTAAACGAAGATTTACCTCCGCTCCAATCCTGCGACATCCTCGTCCGGACCTCCCTTATGTCGTTGAAACTGATGCGTCCAGTCTCGCAATGGGGGCTGTCCTTTCACGGAGAGACCCGGAAACCGGCCAGCTACATCCTGTGGTCTTCCGGTCGAAAAAGTTCTCACCTCTAGAGATTAATTATGCCATCATGGACAAGGAACTCCTGGCTATCAAATCTGCCTTTAAAGCATGGAGGCACTACCTTCTGGGGGCCAGACATACCATTACAGTCATCACAGACCACCGAAACCTGCAATATCTCAAAACAGCCAAGGCCCAGTCCTCGCGCCAATTACAGTGGGCCCTTTTCTTCGCCGAATATGATTATGTAATCACATTTCGAGCAGGAGTCAGAAACGGAAAGGCGGATGCCTTATCTCGCATGGGCATAGATGAAATAGTATATACAACCCCAGACCCAGTACCTATTATACCTGAAGACAAACTCTCGTGTATCACAACAGCCTTAACACAAGCAGAACTACGGAAAGAAATCTAACGGACAATGAGTCCTGATGCCTTCCTCGCATGGCAAACTCAAGGAGAACAATATACCATCAAGGACCATCTACCCTTTTCTAGGGATCGCCTATATGTACCCAAGAAGGAATTACAACAGCATATTATTTCAAACTATCACGATTCACTGATCGAAGGGCATCCTGGGATCGCCAAAACCCTAGCTAAGATGAAAGAGAACTTTTGGTGGCCTACCTGGCGTAAGGACATCATTCAGTATATTCAGTCCTGCGGTGTCTGCGCACAAAATAAATCTCAGAAACAAAAACCATCTGGTCTCCTACAACCATTGGACATTCCTCCAGTTCCATGGCACACTTTTTCCCTTGACTTCATCACTGATCTACCTCCAAGCCAAGGGTTCAACACCATCCTTGTAGTTGTGGACTTATTCTCAAAGATAGCCCATTTTATTCCTCTCAAAGGCCTCCCAGACGCAGCCACTTTAGCAAAAGAGTTCCTGGAGGGCGTGGTTAAGCTACATGGCTTCCCTTCAGTTCTGGTCTCTGATCGAGGCAGCCAGTTTGTTTCAAACTTCTGGAAAAAATGTTGTGCAATGGCGCAGATCGACATTCGGCTATCTACCAGTCACCATCCCCAAACGGATGGCCAAACCGAGAGAACCAATCAGACACTCAAGGAATATTTACAGTGCATGCTGCACCATGAACAAAGGAATTGGAAAGACCTACTATGGATAGCCGAATATGCATATAACAATAATTTGCATTCAAGCACGGGACAAACGCCCTTCTATACCCTTCATGGCAGACATCCACGTACCTCTGAACTAGACCTTCCAGCCAGCTTGGAAATGCCAGCGGTAAAGACTCTACACACAACCATTACTCAGGCTTTCAAAAGGGCAAAGGAACACCTTATTCATGCCAAAGAATAACAAAAGAGATTTGCCGACCAACACCGGAAAAAGGCCCCTGATTATCAAGTAGGAGACAAAGTTTGGTTAGCCGCTAAATTCGTACCCATCAAGGGAACCCGGACCTTTCCTCCCAGATTCTTAGGACCCTATACCATTAAGGCAATTATCAACCCAGTAGCCGTGAAACTGGATTTAACACCTAACCTACAAATCCACCCGGTATTTCATGTGTCCCTCCTGAAACCAGTGCAGCCTGGCACACGGATTGGGACACCACCTAAGCCCATACTTGTTGACGGAGAACCAGAATTTGAAGTCAAAGCTATCTTGGACTCTAAATACTCTAGGACCAAGCTATATTATCTCGTCAATTGGAAAGGATTTGGACCACAAGATAGATCCTGGGAGCCCAGTGAGAATATCCATGCATCACGTCTAATCAGAAAAGTCCATCGGAACTTCCCAACCAAACCTGGGCCAGACAGAAGGAACACCATGAGAGGGACCTTAGGGGGGAGTGCTGTCACGACCCTCGCCCAAAACCTCCTCTGGCAAACCCATTGGCCAGGTGGAGTCAGGACTCGGCCTCTGGAACCTGGCATCCTTTTCCAAAACCCTCTTGGGGCCACTCCTGGCGCCAGGCTCAAACACCATGAAAAACATGTGTTTGGGAACTACTTAATGTGTTATCAGCCAACATGGAGGCTTCCAAATAGCTTGGTTCAAAAGAACCAAGCTATGCGGTCTAGTGTTTTGGGTGTAGCAGCCTAGGGACTACCTTACCTGGACTATTTTGTTGGGGCTATTTAAACCACACCCGAGCAAGACAACACGGTTCGCGTTACGTTGCAGCTTGCAACGTGACGCTCACCGTGTCCAGCTATTCCCTCGAACCTCGGAGAAGCAGAACCTGCAAGGAGACAAAAGGAACATCATTAGCAGCAGCATCTTACCTGCAGTCTTCATCTTAAGCCACTTGCAGCTACTGAGAACAGCTTCCTCGAATCTGCACGCCTCCCGAACAGAACGACCTGAAAGAGGAAGATAGAGACATTTGCAAGATACATACTGCTCAAAAGGCTTACCTGGCTGGTCGCCTCTCGGCTGGCACCATTCCGGACATTGCACTCGCGCTGAAGAACACAGTGACCTACAAGGAAGGAAAACACAGGTTAGCAAAGGCAAGACTTCGCAGCGGTGCGCATAGCGCTTACCTACCGCATCATAGCACTCTTAATACGCCATCATTTACCAGCGGGCCTCAACCAAGCCAGTTCCTCGCATGGAAGCTCTGCATACCTAAGGGAGAAAAAAGATACATTTTTAAACAAAGAAAGGCATGCAGGATAGCAACAAAACTAAAGAACAGCAATAAGACATACCTGAATAATATCAAACGGGCCGGCGTCAGTGAAGTAACTGGACTGCACACGCCCTTGAAAGACAATGCGCCCCTGCAAAGAAGGCAGGACGGAGAGCACGCCTAACTCTACCACAAGGTGAGGAGAGGGTCCCAGAGGGGCTGAAATCATACGGGGGTGGAGGGAGGATACTTACCCCGGTCGGTCAGCCTTGAACACAGTCCTCCTGTATTCAGGCAGAACCTTCCCCGCAGACCACATCTGGGAAAAGCTGAGAAGCATACCAGCGAGTAACCCGGCTGGGTGGCGTCCCTGTGGATACCAGGTGAGCGTAACAGTAGTAAAATGACTACTGTGGCTGCTGTCCCAAGCGCCCCTGTGGCCCCTATTGAAACAGATAAGTGCCCCCTGTTAGGATGTTCCCCCTACATGTGCTGCTTCGGGATAAACAAATCCTATGCATGTTCCATTGCCCGCAACGGCTCCCCCGCCACCCACATGGTACAATACCACAATCTCCCTAACCCCACGGCATCAATCACTGTGCGGGATAAGGGGTCGGAAGGAAATTATATGAAGCCGCAAAAAGAGTTCATCGATGCATTGAGGAAGGTGGAGGGTGAGTTGGCGTAACTAAAAATAGAAAGGAGAGATGTACAGCAGACTTCTGTAGGGGTAGTTGAATAGAGGGCAGGAGATATATTATTTTGGATAGATAGCACGGCTATCAAGGATGTGCATATAGAGGAAGAAAGGGAAAATAGGAGGAGACGAGGGCAAGTGTGGATTATGGCACCGCGAGGTCGGAGGAAGAGTATGATTATATGCATAAAGAAGAAGAGGAGTGGGATATGATAGATGAGTTAGAAGGGGAAGAGCAGCCACTTGCAATTTCCCCATGAGTAGAAAGTCTGTGGGGACCTATGTTATGAACTAGATTTGGACGGATGGCAGTAGATAAGAAATCAATGGTGGAAAAGAAGACGGTTGGGAAGGCGGTAGGAGCACAGTTTCCGTTATTACATAAGGGACCGGGGAGAGCGCAGTACATATCATGGGCACATATGGATATAAATAACCTTATAAAGGCACTCCTCTCCCTCACAGTGGGGGCAGGTAGCTGGATATATGCAATTGAGAAGCATACAGCAGGAACTACTTGTCTGTAGGAGATTTGAAAAGTTTGTTTATGGGTGACAATCAACATGATGGGTCACATTTTAATAACATCAGGCCTCAAATATGGGCAGCACTAATGCGTGTGTACCCGGATACACCTGATCTACAGTCGATCATGCAAAGAAAGATGCATGATGATGTGGACCCTGCCCAATACATAATGCACATACAAGAGATGTGGCAGGCAGAAACAGGAGTGTCATGGGACCAAGCGATTACATTTTTAAATTTTTTTGGTCAAAAGAGGCCTTCTGGAAGAGGTACAGACGGTGCTCAACAAGATAGTAGGGATTGAGGTGAAGCGATGGGCAGAAATGTCCTCTTTTATTATCCATCACTGTAAATGGTTGAAAGAAAAGGAGAAGCAAACTGCGCAGCGAGCGCAAGTAAAGGAAATTAAACTGCTTTAATAGAAGTTACCAAAGGTTGTGTTGAAATGGCCGTAGTGACCGTGCAGACGGAAGGGTCGGTTGATTTGAGGGTAATTCAGGCTGACATGTCCACGGCACCTGTACCTACATGGGGAGGAGAAAACGATTGGGCAGGTGGGTATCAACCCCAGTATCAAGGTGTGTTCCCATTGGGGCTTTTCGTGGAGAAGAGGGTTTTTTTTGGGTACCCGAGGAGGGCAAAGAGGATTTGGAGGTATGGGACTGTGAGGAGGAAGAGTGGGTCAGTGTTGGATGTGTGGGCAAATGGGTCATTTTTCAAGGGAATGTAGGAGTAGACAAGCATATGCATACCCTCAACAACAGATGTACCCCGATCCTCAGGGAGGTCCGGACTCATATCCCCAGCAGTATGGACAGTTACCTCCGGCAACCCCTTACGGTGCGCTGGTGCCCATGGCCCGCCTGCTCCCCACCATCTTTTCCACAGCTACCAGCCCCCGGTTCCAGCAATGTACCGTCTTATGCAGTACATCAAGGACACATAGGACAATTAACTGAGGCAAAGTGAGAGTGAGCCATTTGTGATGAACACAAGAATAGCATCATGCAAGCAGGATGATGGATGCCCCATGGGGTAATGTGGTTTGATTTGCTTGCTACTACAATAAATCATTGCAAATATGTATATATTATATAATAAAGGATCAGAATTTCCGTTTTCAGCCTTAACATAACCTTATGTCGAGCCTTTGTGATTTTAAATAATATTTATTATTTGTTGTGTTGATTTTTGATTTTCCGCGGGGCTGATCAGACTTTTGAAAAGATCAGTATATGGGCTTGGAAAAAGCAGAAACCTGATTGTTTGCGCCCTTCGCTGATTGTCACTTGGATAGTAAAGAGAGAAAATTGAATTTTTGTAAAACAAGGTTTATATTTTGTTTTTGTGATAATGTATTGTTCCAAACTTTGTTGCTTGCAATAATTGTCCATAAATTAAAGCTACATTTTCAGATCCTCTTTTTCATTATTATAAATTGTTCCAAAATAGGTAATTTTTCCCGCAGTTTTGCAAAAGTTGAGATTCAAGCAACATCCTCCCATCCTCTAGATATATGTATATATAACTAATGCTTCGATTAAGACTTGAGTCTAGGACATAGCAATGATTGCTAAGGTTGCCACATCTATGAATTAAGTCTTACTGGCAAGAGGGTGAGGTGATGCCCTGGTCAGACCTTGATCACGCCATAGGTCAGTTCCACAAACATGTACTAAAGAAGGACACCATTTTAAAGCTACTAATGCATATGCATCGCTTTAAGTAACTGCAAGCAATAGCATAGCTACGAGGATTATGGTTTTTCTAACCTAGAGAAATGTGTTTCATCTTTGTTGACAGTCAAACCAGCAGAGGCTACATTTGGAACAAGAGTTGGGAATTGGTAATTATTTGACTTATCTAACTAGGAAATGTAGTAAAGATGAACATTGAACTGGCCGTTCAGTAGCTATTTTGTTCAGGCTCTTTGTCTCTTGCCTTGTCTTTATGTGTATATGGGTAAAGTTGGCAACATGTTAAAGCATGAACTTGACCTGCACATGAAATCTAATTACCCCAGATGAAGACTGGTTCAACACAATCAACTTTGACCCCCACAGTCGAAAACAGTCAGTTTTTTTCAAATCAAAGAAAAACTGTAAAAGAAAAGAATAGAAAGTAAAAGGTCTAGTATACTAGAATCTAAAGAAGTACAGGGCATACATACACACGTGTCTGAAATAGCTCACTATGTATCGTTAAACTACAGCATTGATAGTATATCTCAGTGGCAACGCACTCTTGGAAGCAGGACGACGCAGCGCAACACAGATTCGAGTCTCGAGTCCGCCCTTAGAGTCCTCTTCGATGTGTAGTGTGTTATAGCAAAAACATTTATAATTAATTAAGTACGAGGAGAGTTTCGAATTGTGAATGCTGGATTGAAAGTGTTAGGTGATGGCTGAGTGAGAAAGAAATGTTAAGAATCCATTTATAGCTTGTCATTCAACCCGAGTAAAACCGTGAATAATTATGAAAAGATTTACAAAGATGAAAAGTTATTTTAAATATGGGATACCTAAAAAATATGTAACATAAAAATAAATGCGTTTTTATGATCCATTCATTGACTTGCCAGATGCATGTGCGTGGATTGCCTAACTTTAAGAAGAAACTGCTACCATGGGGTTTCTTCTGAAGCTATTAGACCCTATAATTATGTTGGATCCTAATACATGTGTCTGTGTGAAAACCACCACAGCACGGGGCTTACTTTTAAAATTCCCTCTAATAATGGATTAAAACAAGGATTTTTTTTATACGTATGATTTTTCTTTTCGTATACCACAGACTTAGTAGTTTGAGTATCAGTGGAAATACACTTTCCAAGGCACGCATTCTATTAAAAATCTTTCCTTGGTGATTATATGTTGTTTTAGATTCTAACTCCATTGGGATTATAAAATGTATTGAAAGCCACCAATCACATCTCCAAAAGCGATAATTCGGAAATAAATCAAAAGAAAATGAAAAGAATGATTTTTAAAGCTCATAGGTCGCCTGCTTTGAAATGTTAATTAGATTCTACAGTGTTACACATTACAAAAGAAAATACACATCTGGGTATTTTTTGTGCACAAATGAATTCACTGGTCAGTCAATAAATTGGGCCTCATCACGAGTTGGGCGGGATCCCAGCGGAAATTCTACCCAGTGGAATTAGCAGCACTAATCACAACCTGGCGTGAAAGCGCCCCACTCCGGCGATAACACTAATACTGCCAGGCGGACACAGCACCGAAACACCGCACTCTGCTTCAATCCAGGCACTCATAGCGCTACCGCCAATATCCTCCGGTGCTATTAGCATCGGCGGAAAACAGCATCACCACCGGAAGGGGAAGCATGGGGGCGGCATCTTTAAAAACGGAATCCAACCTGAATCACCCACTTCCTGCAGCCATCCGAACCTGAAATACACTGGCAACAAGTCTCAGGAGCTGACCCGAGGGAAGGTGTCAGAGAAACAGCTGACAAGCCCAAATTCAGTGAGGGAGAACTGGTACTCACAGATGAGGTAGTAGCCCACTGTGAGCAGCTGTATGGCAGCAGACAGCGCAAAACTACAGGCTGGCGCAAAATTGCCATCTGGTTAGTAAAAAGCACGATGATGACTGCGGTCAGCAGTGTTACCCGTGATGCAGAGGACTGCCACAAGAGGTGAAACAACCTCAGGTTCAGGGTGCAGGGTCTCCTCTCCCAACACCGCAGGAGGCCCTATCAACAGGAGGCGGTACCACACAGCCCCTAGTACTGACACCATGGGATGGGAGAAAAAGTGTAGCAGCATCATCTACATGGAGGGCATCGAGGGAGTTATGGAGCTAGTTGAGCGGAGGCGGGTGCCAGCAGCCAGGAGGTGAGCCAAACCCCCACCCCCTCCACACAGCAAATGACCATGCATAAATGTCAGCATAGCACAAGATGCCGTAGTGGACAGGACACATGCCAGCAGACCCAGCAGCTGGCCTGGCCAATCAAGGTGAAATGACAGGTTGCCACATCAGCCACCTTACACAGCAGTCTCGGGGCAGGGCACCAAGTACACACCTGAGCTGCACTGCAGTGTGAAGGTGTGGCAAGAGACCAATCCAAGTGCAATGCAGTCCACACCCCTACTGGTACACCCTGTGCCAGCAGGAATGTGGCACGTGAGTAACCATGACACTGCGTAGCAGTCAAACCAACATGTTGCGGGTCCAGTTAGCCTGCCCCATGCTGGCATGGCAGACGAGCCCCATGGAAGTACATGTCCCCCTTCACCAACATGGGTGCAGCAAGCCAAACACAAAACAACACAGCGCACCACTGCTGGCTGCACAGCAGCATCCCATAGGGCCATGGCAGTGCCAAAGACAAAGCCACCACACCCAATCCCACAAGGCGTGCGTCACCAGGCGACGGGATGTGAGGGCATAAACACATATGACCGTCCCATGTGCTGCTATTACTAAGGCTGTGCCTGTATGCCAGCACTTGGCCATAAGAGCATGCCACAACATGCATGACCCTGCAGGGCCAAATGAATGCATAGAATATGTCAACTGCCCCTGCATGGATATCCCGCCTTCACCGCACACAGGCGAAAGGCCACCTGGCGATGGGTCAAACACACATGGCTGCCACCATTCCCACAATGTTTGTTTGTTTGTTTGTTTTATTCATTTGTAGTGCGCGCCAGACCCAAGGGTATCAGGGCGCAGGAGCAACAAGGTTATTCTCAGCTTGGTCACAGTGCTGTACAGTACTTTGAAGGTGTATACATGGGTCAGTACAGGTACAAGAACAAGGCAAAAACATAGGAAAGGAATTTACAGAATGTACATAAGGTGGGCAAGCATGGGTGAGGTTAGCAGTCATTTTCCTTTATCCACTGAATGTAATTGCACCTAAAATAATGGTAGGTTTGAGGTGTCCTTAAGGTAGGTGGCAAGGAGTTCCAATGTTGGGCTGCCTTCACCTGGAAGCTATTATCACCATTTTTAGTGCGTTTAAATCTAGGGACTGTAAGGAGGTTCGCTTTAGCAGTTCTAGTAGATCGGGTGGGGTGTATTTCTTGACTCTATTGACAAGGTAGCGAGGAGCTGCATTGTTGATGCATTTGCGTCAGAGAGGCTACCTTGAGCATGATTTTGTCAGTGTTGGTGAGCCAGTTATAAGCTCTTCTAATGTTGGAGATGTGTTCTTTTTTTGGAGATACTCAGAGCTGCTCTGAGAGCATCATTTTGCAAAATCTGGATTTTGCTTGTAACATATTTATTGGCTCCTACATATAGGGTGTTACAATAATCAAGTTTTGATAGGAATAAGGCTCTGGCTAAGGTCGTGCAGGTCTGGGTCAAAAGGAAGGGTTTGGTGGCTCTTATTAATTTACAGGTGTAAACTGTAGAGGAGGCCATGGAGCTGACCTGTTTACGGAAGGATAGCGTGGCGTCTAGATAGAACCCTAGGGTTTTGACTTCTTTGGCTACATGAATGGGATTGCCGTCAATACTAAAGCTGGCGTAATTGTGATTCAGTTTATTTAAGTTAGGGATGGAACCAAGGACGATGAGCTCGGTCTTGTCATCATTCAGGCATAGACCATGGGAGGCCATCCCTGCCTGGATGATGTGGTACACCCTGTTCACCAAGGCCAAATCCTTGTCGTAATCTCCCATCAGCGGGATGAGGATCTGGGTATCATCTGCATAGCTAGTGTAGGTGATACCCAGACCATCAAGATCATCGAACAGGGGCTTTGTGAACACGTTGTACAGAGTAGGGGAGATGCAAGACCCCTGGGGAACCCCGCAGGTGATGGGGATAGGGTCAGCGGAGGCTGAAGTAGAGAAGACACGCATAGACCAGTTGTTGAGGAAAGATTCAATCCAGCCGATTGCCTCTTGCGAAAAGTGGGCTGTCGAGTCTAGGTGGTTGCAAAGAATTTTGTGTTCTACTAAATCAAATGCTTCTGAGAGGTCAAGTAGAAGTAGTAGCGCGGTTTTACCATTGTCTCTGAGGGTATTGATTTGAGCTTTGAGGTCGATGAGTGCGGTCTCTGTCCCGTGTTGGGGTCTGAAGCCCGACTGACGGATTCCCAGGAGATGGTTTATTTCTAGGTATTGTTGTATTTGCAGATATGCTGACTTATCTAATATTTTAAGCAGGAAGGGGACGGTGGTGATCGGTCTGTAGTTAGTGGATATTGATGGGTCTAAGGAGGGTTTTTTGAGTAAGGGGAGGACCCAAGACTCTTTGAGATTGCTGGGGATGGTCCCTGAGGAGAGGGAGGCATTGATGAGCTTGGTGATGAAGGGTGAGAGGTCTCTGGCAGCGTCTTTGATGATTTGTGCGGGGCAAGGTCACCCTGGCAGTTCGAGGATTTGAGGCTAAGAATGATTTTTTCCACCTCTAACGTGGAAACTTTGGAGAAGCTGAAGCGAGAGGGAGGTTTTGGTGTGAAGCTGTGTGGTGGAGGAGGAGGGGTGGTGTTGGATACGTGGGCTGTGCAGGTGAGAGATTCTTTTTTGTTATTTATTTTGATTTGTAGGCCTGCGACTTTATTGGAGAGGGCGTTTTGGACACTGTTGCACCATTGTTTGTCTTTCACAGAGGTGTCAGGGACTGGAGTGGGTGTTTCCAGCTCTTTGATGATAGTGAATAATTCTTTTATGCTGGAGTTCGCTTGTGATATTCTCAGATTATAGGACTCTTGTTTGGCGATTAAGATTTCTTTTTTGTAAAGTGCAGTTGTTTTATTGAGGTTCACCTTGTTGTTATCTGAGGGTGATTGTCTCCAGGCCTGTTCTCTTTTACGTTTCTTGAGGCTGAGAGATTGTAGATGGGGGAGAACCATGTGTTTTTTAGGTTGTTAGTGAGCATGGTTATGAGGTCCTCCTCAAAAATGCCTAGAGGGCCAGGGGATCTGTAGAGGAGTTGAATGGTGAGGGTTTGGGAGTTGGCAAGGGGCAGTTTAGCTATTAGCGATTTGCAAGATGTGTGGTTGTCTAAGGCTGCAAGTCTCATGTTAAGATGAGTTTTGGCAATAATGGCGAGGCCTCCGCCTCTGAATTCTGTTCTGTCTACTCTGAAGATAGTGTAGTCATCCGGGATGGCTAGCCTAAGGGCTGGGCCAGTGGCTCCATGGAGCCAGGACTCAGTGATGGCTAAAAGGTCCAGCTTTTCTTCTAGTATGAGGTCTGCTGTGTCTGTAACGTGGGCTACTAAGGAGCGTGCATTTATTAAGGAGCCTCTAATGGGGAGGCGATGGTTTTAGTAGGTGTTGGTAGAGTGGCTATATTGTAAGGCTTGAGCTTGTCAGCGGTGTTAATTAGGTTGTGCGTTGGTCTGCTTATTGGTCGGATGGTAGGTGTGTCTATGTACTCAGGTGGAGTCCAGTTAGTTGGTTTAGACTGAGGGAGGTCCCTGGCATGAGGCTTGTATAGTTTGGGTAGCCTGGCCCGTAGTCTGGAGTTTCTGGCAGAGGGGCTACAGGGGATAGATATGTTGGGTAGTGTGGATAGGTAGGTGAGTGGTGTCAGTGGGTGGGTGTAAGTCATGGTGTTGTGGGGTAGGGTGTCTGTGGAGACAGAGCTGAGGGTGTGGCTTAAGTGGCTGGAAAAGTAGATTAGGTGGAAGATTACTTTCACCAGGGCTGAGTAAATGCCAGGTAAATACATTCTGTTAAGAAAAGTATCGGCAGGTCTGGTCATACAGACCTAGCAATACAGCGCATCAGGCAGGGCTTTTCAGTTGTATCACTTCGGTGGAATAATGGTCAAGGCAGTCTAGTGTAGGTAGCGTAGTCAGAAGTGTCAGCAGATGGGTAGTTCAGTTGTGACGCATCAATGCAGTAAGAGTATAACGCAGTTTCAGTTAAGAGCACTTCAGAGCATTAGTATTAGAGGCAATTCAATAATGGTGTCAAGTGTCAAAGATTATTGTTTGAACCTGCCTACAAGTAGGGGGGCACAGTAGTCTAAATTCTGCAAAGGCACAGTAGATCTAGGATCAGTATGGGTACAGCAGGCTGGGTTCAACATAGGTCCAGTTAGCTAAGTACAACATGAGCATATTAAGCAGAGTTCAATATGGGCGTATTGGGCTAGGTTCAACATTGTCACAGTAAGAAGGAGACTCAAATGCAACAGCTTTCAAGATGCAATAATGGCGGCATACAGCGAGTAGAAAGGATTATATATAGGCGTGGCGTATGAGGGATCTAGGTATCTGAGGTATAGTGTACTAGGCGGACACAGAGAAACAGTAATGCAACGATATGGAGTTTCAAGTAAAGTCGAGAAGAGGGGGCGATTGCAGTATGGCAGGTCAGACAAATTTGCATGTGAGGCGACAGTGCAATCAGGCAGGTTATTGAAAACCACCGGGCATCTTGACATTTACTTACAGGCAGGCAGAGTAGCAGATAATAAAGAGTTCATTAGTGTCAATACGTAACTTATAACATGTTGGCAGGGTAATGGACAGAACATGTGGTGGGTTCGATTAAACGGGTAACGTTACCGCTGAGGGAAGTCCTTTGATGAGTAGGTCGGTCTGTGTTGCGAGGTGAAGGGGGGCTGGCCCCTTGGTCCGGGCAGGCCGCGGACAGGCGGAAGACAGGCTCTAGCCTTAAGAGGCAGGCCTTCAGAGGAAGAGGTCGGCTAAAGCCATCCAGTCACTTCCTGTGCTGGATATTGGAAGCATCAGCCAATCGGGTTGATCCTGGGGCACGCACGCACAGTTGCTTAGCGACTGAACATCAGCAGAGGGCAGCGGCCATCGTAAAAGCTCTGCATGTGTTTTCAACGGCAAAGGAAATGAAATTTCAATGGCGTCAGTTGGTAAATGAAGTAGGCAGCAGATATTGGGGACGAAGGGTGGCTCAGCTGATTCAGCAGAGGTTATTGTGTGCAGTTACCCAGAGAGGCGGATGTCGTCAGCAAAGCGGCCCACTTCTCCTGAAGCGGCCTCGAGTGCTGCGGGGAAGGCTCCTACCCTCCAGGGAAAGAACAATGCTGTGCCCACATGCAATATCCCCTGAACAAACATACCCTTCTGGCCAAATATGTGGGATGTCACTCTGTACCATTGCATGCCAAACCATGTGAAGGAACCATACCCAACAACATTTCATATGCCCCCTAGAGGCACTCACGCAGCTCCAGAGATCCTGAGGAGGATGAGGGGGCAGGGCCGTCAGGAAGTGGCACCTCCAGGCCATCAAGGTCCACCACCACCCCTGAAGGGCGGCCACATGCAACACAAAGGCTCAAGGACCACCATGCCACACCTGGACCTGGCAAGGCCAAGCCTGCTGGTGGCCCCGCAGGCCCTGCGCCAACCCCACGTGCCACCAGGACCACCTTCACACCCACTGCACCCACACTGCCAGCTGCAGTGGCTGACACCAAGAACACATGTGCTGGCAGGGCTTCCATTGGCACCCAGGAGGAATCAAGCCAAGTGCCACAGGGTGATGCAGGGACCCACACCACTGAGAGCATTCCCCACCACCAGCATGCTCAGACACCCAAGCCTGACATGGACACCCCTCATATGGCTCACCGAGCTTCAGCCCAGACCCTTTGCAGAGCCTCAAACCATTCACCGCACACCACCAAGCCCCTCCATCTACCAGAGGCTGTACGATATGGAGAGGCGGCAAAGAGAGATGGAGGCCATTGCCCGCACACACTCACTGCACCTCCAGGCCGTACGTGATTGTATGCAGGGAGACACCTGCAGGATCGTGAGGTCACTGGAGAGGAACCGGGCACAGGCAGTTCTCCTAGTACTGCTGCACTGATGGTCTGTGGCCAGCGGGTCAGGGAGCTGACTGAGGGGATATCGGCATTTGCAGAGTCCGTACAACAGAGCCTTGAACTCACTCTGCAGCACATCCGGGGGCCAGGGTCCATACCCTCCAGTTCAGCCATACCCACTGAGGGGTCACAGCCCCACACTCCTAGGGACTGGTCTGAGTGTCATTTGGGGCTGAAATCACTAGGGCAAGCCATGAGGGAGAAGAGGCCACGGAAGTGACAGTGACACACCTTTTGCCCACAGTGGGCGTGCTGGGGTGTTGGTGGTGGGAGGGGGAGAGGAATAGTGTGTGGGGGTGTTGGTGGTGGATGGGGTGAGGGAGGATAGTGTGTGGGGGTGTTGGTGGTTGGAAGGGGTATGGGGATAATGTGTGGGGGTGTTGGTGGTGGGAAGGGGAGGAGGAATAGTGTGTGGGGGTGTTGGTGGTGGCAGGGAAGAGGGGTGATAGCACACTTAATGACATTAAAATAGTTGAACTTCATTAATGCAAGGACATTCCTCATTGTGTCATGGTTGTGTTTATTTATTGATGTGAGTGTCACACAGTGGTGCATGCCATGTGCCATGTAAATGTCTCAGAAATAATTGTCTATCAGTCCCTGGCAAGCCAGTTGACCATGCCTGACGTCGTCTCTGGCAATGCGTGCAGACGCCTCTGCCACAGGCACTGCATCTTCATCCTCTGGGGGTGGCATGTCCACATGAAGGGGTAGAGGGACATTCCGCAGGAGGCAGATATTGTGCAGCATGTCACACACAATCACTGTTTTACCAACTTTTTCTGGTGTGTACATCAGGGCTCCTCCTGTATGTTCCAGAAAGCAGAAACGGGCCTTCAGGTGGCCAAAGATACGCTCTATGCACACATGGCACATGGGTCCTGCTGTGAGCATGGTTGTAGACAAAATCCTTTGGTGTTTGTCGATCACGCACAGGTGTCATGAGCCAGGGCAGCTACGGGTATCTGGAGCCACCTGCATGGAGAGAGGCACAGCAGTGAATCACAGTGTATTGCATGGGGGTGGCCCTTCACGGCATCAGAGCAATGGACATCATGTGCATGCATATGGGCCTTCATTGCATGGCATTTGTCGTTTCAATGTTTGTGCATGTTGTGTCACTCAGATCTTGCATTGTATTTACTTAACATGCACCCTGTCCCCTTGCAGTGGATGTTACATCTTGTGTCTGTCGGTGCCATGTCAAACTGACATGGTGGCTGTCTTGTGGCAGTGTATTGCACTTGTACATGTGGCTTTATGGGTTTCCTATAAGCTCTCCCTTGGCTTCTGGGGGCAGCAGGTCTGCATTGATGGCTGAGTGTAAATGGGTACTTGGCTGTGGTAGTGGCAGGGTTGATGTTGTGTGATGTGATGTGGCACTTTGTCATTGGTTCGGATTATGCATGTTGCATTGTGGTACCTGTAGTCGTGTGTGTTTGGAGTTGCTATTGTGTGTGTACATCAGGTTCTCCATCCAGGTATGTCCGACATATGCATGTTCCCTAGGCCGTACTGTGACTTTGGTGTGGGAGATGGGCAGGTCTGACTTTTACATTCACTTGTCATGCCATACTTTGAGGAATTTTTCACATGCCCACCTCACCCATGTGGTCAGGTGCATTGCAGCACCTGTGTGGTGACAGTTGTACTAACCCACTATCCACATCCATTGTCCTCTGTGCCTCCCCATGCATCAAGGCAGTGTACTGTTCCGTAGCACCATGGCATCGTGGGTGGAACCAGGGTAGCAGGCACAGTGAGTGATATACTGGTTGGGATTGCAAGTCACCTGCACATTCAATGAGTGGTAGTGCTTCCTGTTGTGGTACACTGCTTCGTGGGCCTGGGGGGCCACCACCGCAAGATGGGTACAGTCCAAGTCTGCCATGACATTTTACATTTGAGTAATGGCATAGAACTTTGCCTTCATGGCATGCACCTGTGCTGGGGTGGTGGGCAATGAGATATGGCATGGAACATGCCGCAGGAGAGCATCCACCACCTGGGCCAACACTGCACAAAATGTTGGCTGTACCATGCCGTGCATCATGGCCACAGTGTGCTGGAAAGTGCTGGTTCCTAGAAATTGTAGGACGGACACTAGTTTGAGCAGTGGGGGCACAGCTGTCCAGATGTTGATCATGCTCCCTATGTCACCCTGGACTGTGGTGAGCAGCTCACTTATGGTTGCCCTGTTGAGGTGGTACACAGTTACCAACTGGCTGTCAGTGAGGGTCCTGGGTGAAGGCCTGACCCTGGGGATTGGTGCATGCCTTCCTTGGCCTTTCCTCCTCCTCCCACCCTGTACTCCTTGTGCCCTGGGCTGGTTGTCCTGCCTCTGCACTTCCAGGCGCAGCATGAGCAGATAGCTGCATATCCCATCTCACAATGGCTAGTGGCAGCATGGTGTTGGAAACTGTGTTTGGGGTAGGCGTGTGCCTTAAGTAGCCCTCTGGAGTGCATTGGGATCAACTATGGCTTGATTTCTGCAACCTGTGTTCATTTACGTCCACCTGGAGGTTGGGGCTAATTGTGCCATGTTTTTGGCCGTATTAGATCCATTTTTCGGCGATAATACTGCCATGCAGGAACTTGTGATGTGGCTGTGATTGCGTATCATGGTATCTGCACCAATTCCGCCGGCTGTAAATGCGTCGGCTGTAATAGCGCCATCTGTTTTGCAGTCAGCTGTATTTGCGCCGGCTCATGATCCGGAGCAGCAGTATTGGCTGCACTAATTGCCAGCGCTAATTCCATTAAGGCCACTTTTAGGGCTTACTGTCCAACTCGTGATGAGGCCCATTACGTCTATTATAAAAAGTAATTCACAGTTATTGCACAAATACATTGTTTAATGTTGAACAAAAACGTTGGTTCGTATACCTGGTTACTGTATATTACAGTGTTTGATATAATGCTTATCCCCATATCAACCTCTTTAAAACCCCTGATTTAGTGTTAATGAGTACCCAGGTTGCAACAAATGGGGGTGCGGGGGGTCAGTGGGGTACCGGGATTGGTCTACCTTTTTCTAGTTATCGTCTTTTTCAAAAATAAAGCTATAATTGTAGATAAAATTCCATCTAAAGGAGGCGGGAGGCCAGATAAGAATTGGGAAGATATTATGAAGACTCCATTGCCACATTGGAGAAAAGGTGCACCTCATTAGTACACTTATGGTGTTGCCATGATGATATATATTTCAAAGTATAGGTTAGTCTTACAAGAAGGCAGCAGGGCATAAGATTCCGAAAACTAGTCTATTACATAGCTTATGTAAAGCCGACAATTAATCATTTGAGTATATCTGTTTGTCCAGCCTGTATTCCTTAATTATAGAATACATGTTTTAGAACGAGGTATATGATGGAATAGTTAAGAGAACCCCATCGAAGAGGTGCCTTTCTTGTAAAGTAGAAGACATACAGAAGTGCCTTTTTTGATGTTTTGAACGTTTAACAGGAAATGTATTTAAACAGGATTCCAAGCATATTTTGGCATGCATCGTATATGTGTTGAAAATTGAGTATGCATGTATAGCAGGTATAATGCATGATACTTTGAAGGCATGTCTTGTATGGTTATAATTAACCTAAACACATTTAAATTAAACCAACAACCCTCAACCTTAATAATAAGTCCCTGCTTCTAAACTTGTTCTTATTAAAGGAAATAACTGTGAAATGATTCTGAACATAACCTAAAAGGACATCAGGTTTCTCTTTAAAAGTTAGGACAACATTCAAAATGAATAAAGGTCACGTCAGACTTCTATATGTTAATCTCTTCTTTGGTAGCCTTTCATACAGATCATCTCCCAGGAACATATTCTTTTAAAAAAATGAATTAAAAAGGTTTCTGACGCAGTGCACGAGCCCCTAAAAAGTTAAAGTGTAACTTAATCGTGTCAGTGTTCACAATGTCAATATTGTGAAAGGCGGGGCCTCTGCAAGCTTGCCACCTCGGTAATGAGCAGCAAGTGTTGCGGAACTACAACGCCCCATTTCCATTTCTTAAGGCAGGATTCGGATACTGGGATGAAAGAAAAAACAAGCACTGTCAAAGCCAAACATTTTGACATATGTGCAGTAACACCATTGAGAAAGAACAGAATTCCTGGCGCACATATCAGTGTGGGGGTAAAACCTTTATTCTTAGTTGAAAGATGGTCGGGTGTAAAGGGGAGGTGAGAAGCCTACAAGGGTGGCCTACGTGGTAGTATACAGCAAATCATGATTCTGAGAAAAACACCCAAAATAACCTGAGGACCTAATATTTTAGTCCAATATCCAGGTCCCGACTGTAAACAATAAGATCACAGGGTGTTCGCACTCTGGAAGCATCCTTCAGTTCCCTCACAGTCTCAGGGTATTTAAGCGGTATGAGGTTCATTTTCCTGGTAGTAATTTTTTCGATGGGTTTTTTACCTAATTATTTTTTCCTCACAAACCATAGGGAGGTGTGGGTAAGAGTATATAAGGGGTGTGGGATAGGGAATAGTGTTAAATAGATATGGGAAGGTGGGATTGGGGGCTGAAAGAAAACATTTTTTAATAATTTTTTTCAAAAAGAGATATTCAGTAAAAGACCCATCGAAAGAATTAACGTTGGTAAATGAACCATTTAAAGCATCCCAGAATGCTGCTTTTTCTTGGCCTTAACAGTTGTTCCTGTTTTGCATTCCTCTAATTTTTAATACCATCATTGCCATTCGATCTATGCATTCATGTACCTGTGCATGTGTAAAGTTGTTATAGGAGCCTTAGTTACTAGTCACTTAGACTAGTGCAATGCCCCGGCCACAACACCATTTAACATGTTGCAGTATGCTTCCGCCTACCCTCTCTCCTGCCGAGACCACAGTTCCACTACTTTTTTCGCTACCCTTCTACCACTTAGTTTCCCACTACGGGTCTGTAATCATGGGCTTATTCCAACTACAAGAGCAGGTGGACCATTCTTCCTAACCAGCCGAAAGAAAAGAAGGACTAATCCTTCAATGTATCCAAAGGAGAAGGCCAACCTGTTTCTCTCAAGCTATCCCCCCACTAAGAACTGCATGAATTGACAATACAACGGACTTATCTGATTTCTTAACTTGGGCTTTTGTAAAACTCGGGCTCTGAACACTACTAAGCCATTGTTACAAAGTAAAAGCTCTCATGGCTGAACTTCTCTCTGAATTAGATCGCGTCTAATCTTTGACAATTAGCTCATCTGTTGTGTCGCTTCTGAAATAGGGCTCTCGTGGCCGAAGCAGCTTTGAAATCACCACTGATAGTTCCCTGTTCTCAGTGGTGTGGCAGAGAAATGCCAGAAGCAAGTAATTCATTCCCTTTCCATCTGGCACAAACACCAACCTTATTGTGGTGCTTTCTTTTATTACTGACACAGCATATCAGGTTAGCCACCTTCTGTCTTCCTGATTTCTTTCATCAGCGCGTGACGAAAATTTGGTGGAGATGAAGCAATTATATAATATTAAAGACTAGCTCATAATACATCAACCCTGAAACTTAGTCTCTCGAGTCCTAACCCCATCCCAGGGATGTCATTTGGGAGTTACCAGGGGTCACAGCCACGACCCCTGTGGCCTCCCTTACTACCCCTGCAGTCTCCTTTGCTACCCCAGTATTATTATTTTTAACTGAAATATCGTGGGCACTGGAGTAGCAGGGCCCCCCTCCTACTACAGTGCCCAGGCGCTTCCATAGGGGCCCTGCCACACCAGGTCTGCGGGGCCTCAGCCCAGTTCTCACCCATCAGAGTGATGGCTGGACTGGGGCTTGCAGCACGAGAAGGAAGTATTCAGTAGGGTTTGGAGCTGACCGTGTGTATTGCTCTCCCAGAATGCACGGACAATCATAAATCACCAATGCAATTACGGAACCAATACTTTGAACGCAGGAAGACACAATAACTTGCAACCACACACTCTTAGAAAATAATGAGCACTTATATGGCTATTTATTCAAAGCTTAGAAGCAACCAGTGATAACATAGAAATAAATCACAGAAGAAACATAGAAATACATCACAGAAGAACCAAAGAATACAAAAGGAAATACATCACCGTGAGCGTAACTGGATTCCTCATCTCGCCAGAAGCAGCTGGAAGACCCTGATAACAGCCAGGCCGAGAGCACAACAACCCACAGGTACGCCGGACGAAAGCGTCCCCCTCCGGCTGAAGTCTCACTTGACCGCTCAGGGGTTCCGCATATATGCACCCTTCAAAAGGGGTGGTGATTTCTCTAACCTTCTGGCAACGCACTTGCGCATTAATGAGCAGCCGTTGGTTTCCAGCTGGGTCAACCGACAGTACCCTCAAGGAGCAAAGTGCCTCCCTCCTCTAAAAACAAGCACCACGAAAAACAGTCCCATAGCTCATAACGAGACATAACAAAGTTAGCTTTCCCAGCAGAAATGTCCTTGACTGCATACCAGGTTTGGAAAGCATGTTTTCTTCAGCATCGTGAATCTAACTCTCAGCAAAATGCGTGCAGCTTTTCACTGCAGCATGAAGTAAATATCCATCATGGCTCCGAGTGCTCCCAGAATGCACTGCGCACCAGCGCCATGTTTTAGCTCAAGCATAACAATTCCACCCTTGGATATTTATCTTCCATAGCCCAGTGGCAGAGGAGCCGGTCTCTGAAACCGACGAAATATTAAAACTAAATTAGGAATGCATTGAATACAACAACAACAAGCTATTATGATAGCTAATGTAATGCAAATGCAAGCAAAAGCGTAACGTAGTGTGCCCCCAACATCAGGAATCCATGAAAATAACCAATCCCACCAATTCCCTTGGGACACTTGAGAAATGAGATCCCTCAAACCTCGAATATGACTTTCAGTGGATCATGAATGGTCACTTAGATTGAAACAACACATACCTTCAACTGCATTACACCCTAAATTATGCTTTAGCAATAGATAATCAACAGCAGCTCTGTTTTGCAAAGTTGCTTTTCTAATAACTTGACTATCAAGGAGTAATTCTTCTAATGCCTGAGAAGTATGATTAAGTCCTTTGACTACTAAACATGCTAATTTAATCAAAGATTTGTAAGCCCCAGCAGCTAAACCCCAAACTCCCACTAATGAAAGGGTTAATGCTAGAACCTCAGCTTCTGATAACAAATGTACATGTGAATCACAATCGGGAGATAGACCCACAGACTCGAAAGTTGACCTTTTGCCTCGAGTTATCGCTGGGTGTAAAGGAAACATCATTAGTCCTAATCGAGTTAAGGCACATGGACCTCCGGAAATGTTAGCTGGAATATAAGTGTATGTGATGTTCCCACATGAAAAGAGCCATCCTGTTGGAAGTTTCACATGATTCAAATGACTGGCAGCTATCACTGTATGATTACAAGACATAGTATTATTCACACTGGTACATGTGCGTGGCACTCGCGCACATAATCGTTGCTCAAACCTCGTATGATTTTGTTGTTTGGTTAAATCAAGCTGTTGGCATTTGCCAATTTCTTTTGCATTGCATGTCATAAGGTTGCACACATCGCCTTGGGTTATATTATAGGTTATAACACGTGTCAAATTTCTCCATTTGCGATCGGTTTCCTGGCAAAATCTGCAGTACTCATAGACGGAAAAAGATTGCCTAATATCGAAATCTTGAACCAAAGAATCATTGTGTGTGACGCCGAAAATATGGTTTAAAACCGGAACTGGCATCAGCACTGCTACTAAGCACGTAGTTAGTAAGGCTTCAGCATTGGGCACATTAGTAAGGCAAAAGTGCCTAATGTTGAGCACCTGTTGTGCCAGGTATATCCAAATATTCTCTGTTTGTGTAATCATAGGAGAATGTTTTTCGCCGTCCTGAAGATGCCTCTCGCATGACTGGCATCAAAGTTGTTTTCACTTCCTCCTGACGTGTTTGCCGCATTTCACGAATCCATGTCTTCGTTCGGGCTGGCTTTTCGGCATCGGCATAAGGCTGCTTTTGGACAACATTACTCATCACTATCAGTATCCCCTTGATCACTGGCACAGATGTGACATTTTTAGCAGCATGCTGTTTAACTCTCCCAAATGGAGTCCATTTAGTACCACAATTACACCAGCCAGACACAGGATCTATAAGATAAACCCAGAAAAGAGATATCAGTGTTCTACATCACTCTCTCAGTTTACATTTGTCTGCAGGCACATATTGCCATTTCTTTCTACCGGGCTCCATTACTAAAACTACTTGGTCTTTGCCTGATGCAATGACATCTGCAGGCACTGGTGGCCCACTTGGCCTTTCCACCCACACCTTCGCACCCGGTACCATACTGTCTGAAGAGCCAAAACCAGGATCTCCACGGGTAGTTAACGCTGTAGGAGGCTCCCCCTTCTTAATCATGGACAACTTAACGGGAATGATAATCATTGGGCCACCCGATCACCATTGTGGATCGATAACAATTGGTCCCCACTATTCATCAAGATGACTTTGATCTCACCTTGGTAATCAGCATCAATTACCCCTCCCAAAACTTGAACTCCCTTCAATGCTAGGCCAGATCTAGGGGCAATCCATCCCACATGCTCTGGAGGAATTTGTACTCCAATCCCTGTTTCAATTACAACAATCCCTCTTGGGTCTAACCTGATTTCTTCATGGGAATACAAGTCTACCACTGCTGACTCTGGAGTCGCCCGATAAGGAGCTAAAGAACCTGGGGTAATTTCCCAGTACAATAGGGTTTCTCTGACTGAATTGGGTTGAATCTGTAAAGTAGGAGTCATTAGCCGCCTCAAAGGAGTTTCATGCTCATTCACAGGTCTATTGTTTAATACTTGCTGCGCATCAAACACACGATCACGCCAGCCTGCCAAACTGCTATCTCCAGATTTGCGCAACTGTTCTTTCAACAACCCATTCATTCGTTCAATCAGCCCTGAAGCAGCAGGGTAATAAGGCACATGGTAGAGCCACGCAATGCTCTTTTCCTGACAATACTCCTGTATTAGTTTGCCTTTGAAATGTGACCCATTGTCACTTTGAATCTGCAAAGGCACTCCGTAATGTAATATGATCTGATCTAACAACCTGATGGTGTTCAATGTGTTGCACGCTTGCACGGCAAAACCATCAGATATCCTGAGTATGTATCCACAATAGTGCATGCATACTGCGAACCTTTACTGATTGGCATGGGACCGAAATAATGTCAATAATCAATCTGCCAAATTTGACCTGGTAGTTTTCCTCTTCGCAATGTACCCCGAACAATCTGAGGGATAGGTCTATGCTGTTGGTGTTGGCACACTGAACATTGCAAAATGATCGTTTTCACTACCTCTAAAGGAAGATTGATTCCTCGAGCTTGTACCCACCTGATAGTAGCCTTTTCTCCAAGGTGCCCACATTTCTGGTGAGCCCACTTGGCCAAACCCCCCAAATCGTCTTCCTGCGCCTCCGCATCCACAGATGAAATCTTGGTGTGTTCGTCTGCAACAGAATTAAACCAACGTTCTAATGAGTCTGTGGCACAATGCGCGTCCACATGATACACAGTGACTTCACTTTGTGATAACATTTCTGCAATATCTTGCCACAGTTCTTTTCCCCACAACTCTTTTGAATGAATCTTCCAACCATTCTTTTGCCAGGTTGGCAACCACACCGCCAATCCATTCGCCACTGACCATGAATCCGTGTACACATGACATCGACCAGGGGTCTCTTGTTTCAATGCTTGGTAAACTGCGTAAAGCTCTGCAAACTGACTGCTCTTCCCTTTCCCTGACTTTGTCAACATCTTTTTTGTCTTGGGATTGTACGACACTGCTTTCCAGTATCGCTCAGTTCCCACATATTGGGCTGAGCCATCCGTGAACCAGGCATGCTCTGTTTGCGCCACGGTCAAATCGCTGTAAGGGACTCCCCATTTCACGGGAGACTCGTGTTTTTCAGGCACTTCCAGTGGTATGTAATCTGAGGGCGGTATGTTGGCTACTTGCTCATGTAATTTCGCAACTCCACCCTTCCCTGATTTGGCTCTGTCTTGAATGTACCATTTCCATTTAATTATGCTGGCTTCTTGAGCATGTCCTATTCTATGTGTTTTAGGAGAGCTCAGTACCTATTGCATGATTGGTATTTCTGGCCTCATCAATACATCATGGCCCACCGTCATTTGCTCGGTATCAACAAGGGCCCAATAACATGCCAGCAACTGCTTCTCAAACGGAGTGTATGAGTTACCAGCATCGGGCAACTTACGACTCCAAAACCCCAATGGCACACGTTTCCTGTCCTGTTTCTGCCACATAATTGTCTTGTACAGACACATTCAATTCCACTTCGCCTTCCTTCAATGGCCATAAATCAAGCACCTGCTGCACTGTGTCTTTCGCCAACTCAAATGCTTTCTGCTGCTCTTCCCCCCACTGAAACTCATATTTCTTGCGTGTCACCTTGTAGAGGGGGGCCAATATCTGCCCTAAATGGGGAATGTGCTGTCTCCAGAACCCAAACAGCCCTATAAACTGCTGAGCTTGCTTTTTGGTCATTGGAGTGGTGAATTCAAGTATTTTCTCTCTGGCTTTTGGCACCATTTCTCGATGCCCATGATGCCACTGAATCCCTAGGAATATCACTGTTTCAGCTGGACCTTGAATTTTATTCGGGTTAATCTCCCACCCTTCCTTCTTCAATCCTTCCATTATGACATTTAACTGACTTTGCACACTGTGCTCATCCTTGCCCTGAATCAAAATGTCATCAATGTAGTGAGAGATTTGTATGTCAGGTTTACACGGTATCTTGTCTGAGTGCTCTGCCACCAGCCGGTGACAGATAGTCGGGCTATGTATGTACCCCATAGGTAACCTTGTAAAGGTGTACTGACGCCCGCTCCAAGAAAATGCAAACTGCTCCTGACACTCGTCAGCAATTGGCACAGAGAAAAATGCATTGGCTAAATCGATCACTGCATACCAAGTCCCCTCAAACTTTTGGACATTCTCAATCAAGGTAATGGCATCTGGGACCGCGGGCACTAAGGGAGGAGTGTGTTTATTCAACTCACGGTAATCCACCATCATCCTCCACGACCCATCCCCCTTTTTAATAGGCCAGAGAGGATTGTTCCATGCGGTGGTGATAGGGCGTAACACACCCGCCTCCACATACTCTTTGAAGGTGTCTGAAATTTCCTTGTGCCCCCCAGGAATGCGATATTGCTTCATTGCTACCCGCTTGGTTGCCACAGGCACTTGCGCTGGGGGCATCTTCAATTTGCCTACGGCAATGGGTGTACAGGTCAATGCACTCACCCCAAACTGGTACGTTTTAGCTCCAAGTCCCAAAGTCAACTCTTCCAGAATGTCAAAGCCAACTATATATTCAGGTATCGGGACAATCAACACTTGGTATTTCTGCCTATTCAAATTGCCTATTTTCATCTCCACTTTCGTTTGTACTGCGGGGGTCTCCTTTCCCCCAAGACCTGTAATAGTAAAATGTTTTCCTTTAAATCATGCTGGATTGCCATGAATCAGAGAGGCCTCCGCCCGGTGTCTATCAATGCTCGTACCCCTTGCTTATTTCCTGGCCCCCAAAAAATGTTAACATCAACATGGGGCCGCCTATCAACTTTTATGCGAGAAGACGCTGCCAGAGCTTGGCCGTAGCCCTAGTCAAATTTCGAATGAGTGCGACTTGACTCCGCCTCTAACATTGCACTCACCACCTTCCTCAAATCAGCGTATGTTGGCTGGTACGGGGAAGGTGTCCCCATAGACCCTTCTTCTTGTTCTTCAGCAGGAGGAGCGGAAGGTGAGGTGTCCCCCTGTGGCTTGGTTACTACCTGTTTCTTAACCTGTTTATAGCACTCTTTGGCTGCAAGTCCTCTTTTTTTGTATAATTCATACATTACTCTGGTTTCAATGCCATCAATTTCTTCTCATGGCACACCATCTTTTAACAAAGCCAGAAACATGTCCTTTCGGGACACTTGGGAGTCTCTACTATCTTGCCTCCTGCCTTCAGTTCTTCTCTCACTATGCCCCTCTCTCTCCCGTGGCTTGTCATCACTCTTGTCCCACTCCCCTAAATCTGCCAGTTGCCGAATGGCATCCACTACCTCATCAGTGGGTTTGCCCGTCATACCTATGAGCAAAGTCATAATGACACTTTTGTATGCGGGTGGCGCAGTTCTAATCACCATGTTTCGAGTTGAAACTGAGAGCGGCACGGCCCCCATGTGTCCTGGAGCATCTACGTGAATTGCCTCTTTCATAGCATGCTCTCTGACTTTTTGAATTGCCTCTCTCAAAGTATACCACTTTGTTTCCTCACTAGGCCAATCTGTGGTAATGGGTATTTACAGTTACATGCTTGGGCTGCTAGGTGCAACAAAGACACCTGTGCATCTTGACCGTTGTCATCAGGGGGCGGCCCTGCCCTTAGGACCTCCTGTACATTGGTGTCAGTTGACAAGGGTAGAAAACGCGGTGAGTCCGTGGAATCTACCAACAACCCTGCAGCTCCCCCATCTAGCAATCTCACCATCCATGTCAATAAAGGTTCCCCTGATTTTTGCCTCAAACGGGTAATAATTTCCGCAACCTCCTGCTGGGTGTAATCCTCCAGCGTGGTTAAATCCTCCACTCCGCCTGCTGGATTCTGCGGGTGGGGTCCGGCTCGCCGTCGTCTAACGGGTTTAGCCGCCACTGTTTTCTGCTTAATTTCCATCGTGGGGTCGGACTAATTTGCTGAACTACTCTCTGGACTGGTGGAGTCAAAAACATCACCATCCCACTTATCCGGGTCCCAGTCCACACCGGCGGTAGCGATTACAGCTGCCACCTTTCTTTTGTTGACCCCTCCCCGTCTTTTTCTATACTTATACCGGGCTACTCTGACTGCTGCCCTCTCGGCCACAGCCTGATATGTGTCAGCCTTATCTTTAAAAAGTTTCATTTGAATCTGCTGCATTAACGCAGTCTGCCTTTCTGCAGCCAGCTCTCTTTCTAATCGCAAAACCTCATTTTTCATTTCCAAATTCTTTTGATGTATTTAACTATAAGCATGCAAAAGAACCCAACCCCGCCCACCTAATGCAGCGCATTCTCTGCCACGTTCCACTGGAACTTGTTGCAAGCACACCATTACATCAGACGGATCAGCATCTCCCAATCCCTGATCCCATGTTTCACTTAGCCCTGCGCCGCATGCCCACGCCTGGGCCAATTTATCATATGGACTCTTAGTCCAGCCTGGAATGATAACATCAGAACATTCACCGCCAGCGTTAACGCTCTTTTTCCTGAACAAACTACTCATTACTGCAAACAAAACAAAACCTCTTTATATCTATATATCTTTTTTCTTTCCACACTGCAATCACTCCCACGAGCACGCACACACAGGCAAAGGAAAAAAAAACAGCTTAACACAGTTCAACACTCACTGCCAAATTACTTTCGCTTGCAAGGTAACCGAAATCTATCTACATTCAAACAGATTCTTGAATATTTGGAACAATTCATCACAAATATCCTGTTCGTGACGCCAAAAATGTATTGCTCTTCCAGAATGCATGGACAATCATAAATCACCAATGCAATTACAGAACCAATACTTTGAACACAGGAAGACACAATGGGCCTCATTACGACCCAGGCGGTAAGTTACCGCCTGGGCAGTGACTTTACCACCATGGCGTAAACTACGTTTACGCCATGGTGGTTGGCGGACTTACCGCCCCATTCCGAGGTCGGCGGGGCGGTAAGTCCCCAATCCCCATTTACCCTTCCCCATTCCCATTTTTGCCCCATAGGGCATAATGGAAGTGGGGAAGGCGTTAATTACGCCACCGTAAATTACGGTGGCGTAATTAACTCCATGGTCCCTTAGCGCCATGGATTTTAACACCTGCTAAAAGCAGGTGTTAAAAGCGCCATGGCGCTAAGGGACCTCGTAGTTGGCGGTAAGGGGTCGGCGCAGCTAACGCTGGCGTTAACCCCTTACCGCCAGGGTCGTAATGAGGCCCAATAACTTGCAACCACACACTCTTAGAAAATAATGAGCACTTATACGGCTATTTATTCAAAGCTTAGAAGCAACCAGTGATAACATAGAAATAAATCACAGAAGAAACATAGAAATAAATCACAGAAGAACCAAAGAATTCAAAAGGAAATACATCACTGTGAGCGGAACTGGATTCCTCATCTCGCCAGAAGCGGCTGGAAGACCCCGATAACAGCCAGGCCGAGAGCACAACAACCCAGAGGTATGCCGGACGAAAGCGTCCCCCTCCGGCTGAAGTCTCACCTGACCGCTCAGGGGTTCCGCATATATGCACCCTTCAAAAGGGGTGGCGATTTCTCGAACCTTCTGACAACGCACTTGCGCATTGATGAGCAGCCGTTGGTTGCCAGCTGGGTCAACCGACAGTACCCTCAAGGAGCAAAGTGCCTCCCTCCTCTAAAAACAAGCACCACGAAAAACAATCCCATAGCTCATAACGAGACATAACAAAGTTAGCTTTCCCAGCAGAAATGTCCTTGACTGCATACCAGGTTTGGAAAGCATGTTTTCTTCAGCATCGTGAATCTAACTCTCAGCAAAATGCGTGCAGCTTTTCACTGCGGCATGAAGTAAATATCCATCATGGCTCCGAGCGCTCCCAGAATGCACTGCGCACCAGCGCCATGTTTTAGCTCAAGCATAACACCGTGACATGTGCCACTTATCAGATGCCACGTTCAGCTCCAACCCCTTCTCCGGCTTCCTCGCAGCTCATATACAGAAACCAGGAAGCTCCCGTAGCTTCCTGGTTCCTGTTTGTGAGCAGCACAGAGGAGCCATGGGTGGCCTGGAGTGACGGGCCGAAACTGGAAAAACAGGGAAGAAGGCTTTTTTGTAATGTGATGTGTATTTTGCAGGTGTGAAGTGCATGTCAGAAGTATGTATCTGCTATGAGTATGTGTTTCGATGTTCCGGGTGTGTGTGTGTGTGCCTGTGTAGAGAATGCAGCGAGAGTGGCTGTAAGAGAAGGTGTATGAATGAGGGACTGGTGGGTGAATGAGTATGAATGTGATATTGTGTTTCAATGTTTTGGATGGGTACGTGTCTGTGTGCACTGAGAATGCAGTGTAAGTAGATGCGATAGGAGGTATATGGGTCAGTGAGTGGTGGGCGAATGAGTAGGAATGTGATAGTGTGTGTTTGAATGTTCTGGGGGGTGGGTGCGTTCCTTTGTGGAGAATGCAGTGCAGGTGGATGTGAGAGCTCTACCGGTGAGCGAATGGTGAGTGAGTAGGAATGTGAGTGTGTGTGCATTGTGAGAAACCTGAGGGTATTCTCACTCCTACACCCCTTAGATCCTCTGTGCAAGTGGCCAGGGAAAGGCCTTCACTATTGGATCCCAACCCTCGGGGCAGAGAAGCGAGGGAGAATCACCTAGGTGGAGGGTCCTTCGGGACTGGGAGTGGGGAGCCCTTGAGCGAGACATGGTATCCCTCTTTCCCTATTCACGATCAACCCAACCCCTACCCGACCTTTGTAGGTTATTATGAGTCCGCTCCCCTTGTTTTCTCTCATATGAACCCTGGCAGTACTGAGACAAATAAGAGGCAACTAAGAGCAATTAAGACTACATCCTTTCACCACTCTGGTACTAGGAAGAGGAAGATGCCTGTTAAGAGCAGTGAAGGTCAGGCATGTCCCCATAATTGTAGTCAGGCATGGCTGATTGGACATCTAAACCTGCAGCCTGTCAAGGAGCTGCAGGTGTATAAAGGGAGACCAGCTCACCAGCAAAGAGAGCGATACGAGCAGCAGCAGGAAGGACGGTGTAAGCAGCAGGGAACTTCATTTGGAAAACATGCAGGGACGCTGATATCTGCAACGAGAGGTAATCTATGGAAGCGTTGTGCAGGAGCTGTGGCTCCATGGAAGAAACCAAACATTGTAAAAGGAACCGTGTGGATAGGCTGTTCCTTTTCCTTGTTGTTAGGGTACTCATTCCCCTGTGGCTGGAGGTCGCCACAGGAGTGCCTGACGGACAGGAGTGGGGGCCTGGCATCACATGCAGAAGGCTGTATGATCCATGCTGCTGGGGAAAGCTGTGAACGTGACCAGTGACTTTCTAACAAGTAATAAACCTGGTGCGCGAAAGTTTGAACTCTTTTCATTCTGGTGAAATACTTTGTATCGGAGTGGTCGTGTGTTGGAGGAAACACAATTTCGAAGGTCTCCTGTATGAACCATAGTAGTCTAATAAATTACTCTGAATATTTTGTATCAGAGTGGCCGCGTTTTGAAGGAAACTATCTCTCTGAGACCTGTGCTCTATAATTAAAGCAAAGTGAAGCATTATTAAACCACAGGTTGAAGTAAAAGTGTTTTATGAATGCAACCCACCTTTATTGAATACCAAACTGAATGAAAACAATACCAATAAGCAGAAATGTTATATCTTGAATTCAGAAATAAATGAAACTTTAAATTCAAGTAAAACCATTGTATGCTGCATTCTAAAATCAATGGAACTTTTAGAAAGGCATATTGAATACTAAATTGTGTGAAAACTTCAATACATGAAAACCAACTGATAAAAGAGGGCACAAGTGTGATAAAGGACTCTTAAAAAATATCAAGGATAATTTTATTGATACTGAAGCTGAGTCCTGGGGAAAGGAACCCTGAGATCTGAAGCATCTACTGGGCCTCAAGGTGCTTTTGTGTTTGGAACTATATTCCTTGGAACTTGGGGAAGGGCATCCAGAGTATTGGTTAAAACTACATCACCTTGAACTTAAGAAATGTAACTTTTAAGACTTTTTTTGGGAACTATTTTATACTTGGGGAAGGGAGCTGAAAGTAAGTTGTGAGCTGGAAGAAGCTCACAACTTTATGTTGGGCATTGTTTATTTTGGTTGCTGACATCAGTACACACTGTATTCAGTTGTGAGGGCAAATATAGGTTTTGGACACAGACAGATTCACAGGTTGAGCTCTTTGACTCAGACTTCCCATAGTTTAGGTAGTGTGAGAAACCTGAGGGTATTCTCACTCCTACTCCGCTTAGATCCTCTATGCAGGTGGCCAGAGAAAGGCCATTGCTTTTGGATCCTGACCTTGGGGGTTGAGAAGAACACATAACAACTAACAGTACTGAGACGAAGAAGAGGCAACTGAGAGTAGTGAAGATTACCTCCCTTCACCACTTAGGTACTGGGACGAGGAAGCTGCATCCCAAACACCGGAAAGGTCAGGCATGTCTACCTAACTATGGTCAGGCAGATCCAATTGACCAAGCACACCTGCAGCCTGTTAGAAAGCTGCAGGTACATAAAATGAGAGGTGAGAGGCAGAAAGGAGAATCCGGTGGATAGCTGAGCAGAAAATCCTGAAGAGAGAACCCACAGAGAGCCGAGCAGAGATACCTGCAGCACAGAAGCCAAAAGGGAACCCGCAAGGAGAACCGTGAAGGAGAAGCAGAGGACCCCCACTTCGAGGGAGCAGCCCTGGTGGAACTGGACACCAAACTAGAACGCCGGCTAATTTGAAGTACAGAGGACACTCTCTGCGCCCATTAGGAAGTCACAGGGCTCATATTGGCGGTGTTCTCCGCCCCACAAGAGGCAGCATCAGAAGCTGACAGGAGCACGCTGCTGGTGAGTGTCAGAGGGACACGCGGACCCCAGGGAGCTCCGAACAGATCCGCAGACAAGAGGAGCAGACCACTGGTGAGTGTCAGAGGGACACACAAGCACCGGAGAGCCCCGAACTGGATCGCAGGCAAGTGCCCGTCCATATATTGAATACCAAACTATATGAAAACGTAACTTTACAAGAAACCAAGGTATATTAAATACCGAACTACATGAAAACTTGACATTGCAAAAAACCAAGGTATGTTGAATACCGAACTATATGAAAACATAACATTACTAGAAACCAAGGTATACTGAATACTGAACTATATGAAAACATAACATTGCAATACCAACCTATATGAAATTTTACCCTGAAATAAAACCAATGCCTGTTGAATACTGCATTACAGGGAAACTTCCCATTGAAGCAAAGAAGCACATTGAAGAGCCAACTCCAAAATGCTTTAACATTAAGACAGCGGGAGTTAGCCTTAAAACTTAAATCTAATTAAGCAACATAGGAACACTTTTGAACTGTGAACTGAAATTCAAATCATGGAAAACCTATGTTGCACAATGAAATACATCTAACCTTACAATTGATTACATTAAAGGCTCAAGAAAGCATGAATTATGAACTTTGATGAGTGAATGCAGCGAAGGGGGTGTGATAAATGGTGGCAGGGGCCTGAGGCAATCAAGGAGAAAACAAAGAAATCTAGGATTGTACCCTAAAGCCTGGAAGCCATTACAGAGGAGTCAAGTAAGTGTGACTTGGTGCACAGGAACAAGCGCTGAGGAACTTGTGTATGGGGCCGAGAAGTCCAGGGACACTGGTTGCGTGACCTTTGATGGGTAGACCGTATGGTCTTGCAACTATGCCTAGATCAGAGGGCACTGAATGGTGAAAGCTAAGGACACCCTGAAACAAGCCCCAATGAGAGTCCAGGGATCCTTGTTGCGCGACCTGCGATGGGTGGACTGTGTGGCCTGACATCTGTGCCTAGAGCAAAACCACTGAAACACTTTTGAACTATACTTGTCACCTTGGGAACGGAGTCCTGAGACCCTTTTCATTTTGGATTGTACTACTTAGAACTTGGGGAAGGGAACTCCAAGGATGTGTCATGAACTATATTGCCCCGAACTGGAGAAGGTAAACTTTGAGACTTTTTCTTTCATGGAACCTTCTTATGCTTGGGAAAGGGGAGCTGAGGGAAAGCTCAGAACTGTGAGTTAAACACTGTTTCTTGTGGGTTTGACATCCCTACACATTGGTTTCTTATAGTTGTAAGGGCAAGGGTAGGTTTTGGACACAGACAGACTTTTAAGTTGAACTCTTTGACACAGACTTTCCTTAGTTTCATTCAGATAGGGAAACCCCACATTAGTATAGGTCAAGTTAGGCCTTCAACCATTCTGGCATGTCAGCCAAATAAACATCTTTTCTTTAAATTTGAAGTCTGTTGTCTGTGTTGTTCTTCATAATGCCTTCACAGTAGGGAAATCCCACCTTAGCATAGGGCAAGTTAGGCCTTTGTTCATCCTGACATTTAAGCCAATAAAAGTATTTCTTTTGAATTTTGAATCTGTGTCTTGCTTCATGATGCCTTCACAGGTGGTGTCAGGAGTGGGATGCGGGGCAACCGATACAAGTTGGGGGACCAGAACATTTCAGAAGTTGAGTACCAGAACATCAGCCCCTCAGTAGCCACAAATGGCTCTATCGGGTTTGATATCTGTAGTAGGGATGAAACAATTCCCTCAGGAGAAAGGAGACTGATAGCTACTGATTTAATATTGATTACACCGCATGTACATACATCAGACTAGCACCCAAGTCAGGGTTAGCATGGAGATTTAGTGTCTTAGCAGGGGGAAAAACCCAGACTTCTGAAGTGATGTTAAGGTTTTACTACAGAATCACAGAAAGGATCCATTCAAGATCCACCAAGGAGATAAGATTGCTCAAGGGGTGCTTGAAAAGGCAGTATTCCCTAGGCTTAAAGACAAATCTGGGGACTCAAGGTTTTGGGGAGGCTAATGAGAAAACTGAAGGCCCTCCCAAAACTGAAACTAGAAAACCTACCGAGGAAGTGCCCGAGACACTTCCTGATTTTAGCTTTCGCTCAGATTAATGACCCTTTGTTGGCTGAGGAATTCTTGCAGGCAGTTTCGGAACCCAAGGGTTGTGAGAAAGAGAAACCCTTCTTATTTTTTAAATCTGGACTTCTTTAAAGAGGCGATACCTCTTTGCAAGGGGTCTAGTAAAACGCATTTGGTGGTCCCCAAGAGTCATAAGCGGTTGGTATTAGAGATAGCCCATTCACATCTGATGGGAGGTCATCTGGGACATTTGAAGACTCAAGCACATGTTGCAAATAAGTTTTATTGGGCCAGAATTTACGCTGACATTAAAGCCTCCATTCAAGCATGCACAGTCTGCCAGAAGACTAGCACACATATACCCCTACCAGCTCCCTTGAATCTGTTATCAATAATTGAGGTTCCATTTTCCAGGATTTGTATGGATATTGTGGGACCCCTGGGGACTTCTAAACAGGGGAATAAATATATCTTGGTCATTGTAGATTATGCCACCCGTTATCCGGAGGCATTTCCCCTGAGGGCCGACATGACACAACAGATCTTGAAACACCTACTCCCCTTTTTCTCCAGGGTGGGGTTTCCGAAGGAGATCTTAACAGATCAGGACTTGACTTTCATGAGCAAGCTTATGGGGGAAGTTAAAGGGGTAGTTCACTCAAAAATGTTAATCTTTAAAAAGATTGCCCATATTATAAAATATATATTAGCTTATTTTTTAAAAAAAAGTTGCAATGGAATGTTTTCAGCAAATGAGCGGCAAAAGTCCAGATTTTCTTCCACTAGGGGGCATCCATTTTCTTAACTGAAGCAGTTTTGTTTGCTTCAATTAAGCTCTGCTCTCGAGGCAATAATCAAGCAAATGCCCCCTACTGGAAGCTTTTCCTTATTGCTGCCATAGAGCAGAGCCTTTTTCAGCAGCATTCTGTGGGTGCCCTGCTGAGCCCGCCATCCAAGGAGGCATCTGCCTGAGCACTGAGTGTGATTGGGTCCCTGTGGCAGGTAAGTGCAGCACGGGTCCTGAAAAGGCTTTACCGAGCCCCCAGCTTCGGTGAGGGAAGCTAGGGGTTTGGCATAGCTCTCAACTCACACTCATTTGGCGGGTGTCACCCGCCTTGTAAAGGGCCGACTCACCCGCCAAGTCTCCTGCACACCCATTCATTCCAATGGGCGCCTCACCCGCCAAAAACAAAATCGGGTGATTTCACCCGCCTTTGTGTCGCAAATGTTTGAGAGCTATGGGTTTGGTGACCTAATCTGCATGTTTAATTTGTGCCTTTGCAGGCTCTATTTACCTTGTCGTTACTCACGCATTTGCAGGCTTTGTTTGTTTGCTCAGTCTGTTTTCGTTCTTCGGGCCATAAAGGGACAGGAATCGATGGGCCATGACTATCACTGGGGTGGGGACCATCATTGATAAAAGCAGGCTTTCTACATGCTGGACAAATGATTATTTTCCAAATGTGGAAACACGGGTGTTAGACGTATCTGAAGATTGTGAGCCATCACTTCTTGTGATATCACTTGGGTTTGGGTCAAATGACATCATTTCCTGTGATGGCATTTGAGTCAAGGGTCATGTGATGTCACTTCTGCTACCCATGGCATTTTGGTATAATGACATCTCTGCCCCATCCCTTTGGAGATTACTAGGTTACTGAGTTCCAGAGTCATCTATCTACCTATCAACATTCAGAAAGCCCACATTCCTGTTGTTATCTAAAATACAGGAATAATCAAAACAGATCTCTCATCACTGACACCCCCCGAAAAAATGCTGGCACCTGCTACTTGGACACCTTAAGCTTTACTGGGTACCCCCGAGATCCCTGCACCGCCATCAACACTTTTCGTATTTCAAGTAGGGCCCAAGTCCAGTACCTCATCTCAGGGTACAGATTTGGAAAAACCAGGATGTGGTCCCAGCTAAATAGTGCAATTTTATACTTAACCAACTCCTGTAATCTCATGTCTCTCATTTCATGAGAACACAGAACCACCATTGATGTGCCTCCTGATTTGGCACCTGGCCTGCGGCTCTTAGGAGGGAGCCTATATAGAGAGATGAATAGATAGCTTGACTCATTGCGTGTTCTCAGCATGTCCACTAACAAAGTCTCAAGGTCAATTGTTGCTTCACCAGGAAGACCCATGACACAAAGGAGTCCCCCTCTCCGGATGTTATCCTATGATTCCAGTTGTGCAATGAACTATAAAAAGCTCTGCTACCTTGCCCTTGAAATCTTCATTGGCACCCACATTCAACTTCATGCTCCTCTACTTTGACCCCCCTTCCATCCACACAAGAGCTTCTTGGATCACTTCTCAAATATCCTCACCAATCCCCTCTTGACTTCCGATCATCTACTGTTTGTGGCTGACTTTAACCATTGGCTAGACGACAACGCTATCCCAGAATCCAAGAGCATACTCAATGTTCATGACATCAACACCTCGAGATCTTATCTTTGATGCCTCCACACAAGCATGCAGATTATATCGATGCCACACTTCAAATAGGCATCACCTCCTCATACATTACCATCAGTCACATCATGTCACGGGACCATCCTCTAGTCAGCCTTTCTATCGCCACAACCATTACAAAAAACCAACGCCAAAGCACAATCCTGCCTGTTTTAGATCATGCACAAAATGTGCTTCAACCAACTTTAGCCAACTCTTCTCTGAAGCCCTATCATCTCATTCCACCACCCACTCTTCGGCAACTGTGAACCTACGTATTTCTCTCTTCCAAATCATCACACCATGGCTTCTTGTGCTCCCTCAGAAAAGCCTCATTTAGGCTGCACTCCACAAACTGGCTCGCCTGCTCACTGATTCACTCAAATCTCTCCATAAGCACTCCTGCAAACTAGAAACTGGATGGCACAAACACAGAGTCCCCAGCTATATCTGATGCTTGCCCTGCCCATCCAAAAGACATCTTTGCAGCAAAAAGGGACTACCTCAACTCTAAAGTGAAAGTTGTGATCAAACTTGCATGAGAGATCTTCGAATCTCTGCAGTCATGTATCTCTTCTGATTGTACTGCCTCGACAATTACAGAGACTCAAAAGCTCTGTGGCCAGCTATCCTCTTCCTTTTTCCAAAAGAATGATAACAAAAGCTATTGTCTCATTCCTCCCCTCCAGCAGACCAACTGCTCCATCCCCACCGTGTCATTTAGCTTTGACACTACACTTGTAACATTTTACTGCGGACTACAACTAAAGGTGTCTCAGAGTACTTCAACCTGCTTGTGACTTCAGTGACGCCTGGCCCTCTTCCATTGCGGCTATCTCTGGAGATGTTCTGGCACTTCCAATGTCCAATTTCATCAACAGCTCCTTATCTCTAGGCTCATTTGCCAATCCACGAAACGCTTCTTGGTTGGCTCTCTGCTCAAAACGACTCTCCCTGTACCAGAAAGATCATGCAAATATCCAACCCATCACTGGCATCTCTTGTCTAACCAAAATTAAGGAAAATGTCATTGCTGCCCAACTCCAGAAATATGTCAAAGAAAACTATCCTTGGCCAATTGTAGTCTGGATTCCGGCCGTCACAGTACAAATCAGCTCTGGTCTCGGTATACGATGAGGCTCTACATCTATCTCACTCTAGTAACTTAATTATGTTGAAGCTACTCAACCCCTCTGCAGTCTTCTAAACCATCCACCAACCCAGCCTGCTGCAGAGATTTCAATCAATTCAAGGAGTCTCTAGCAGAGCTGTTCAATTTTTGAATTTCATCCTTGAAAACAAAAGGAAGAGTGTGGCATTAGGCAATTCCATAACCTCTCCAAGGTATAGCATTAAAGTGCCACAGGGATCCCCCCTCTGACCTTTACTTTTGAGCATCTATGTGAAACATCCATTGAACATCCACAACACCTACTCCTCTTTCATTCCTATGCAGATTTCTCTGGGAAAAGGCCAATCCTCTGCCATCTGCAAAGGACATCTAGACATAGGGCCTCATCACGGGTTGGTCCGAGCGGTAAAATGCAGCTTTAACGCTATTACCGCAGCGCTTACTGCCCGCCCAATCACGTGTCCCAGGGCATTCACCTCCAGCTCTGCAGCAGTAAGGGAATTTTCAGTGCTATTAGAGGCCCCCCGCCCCATTTGGTCCAATGGGCAGTAGGGATTTACCACCTTACCACTACTTGTGATCCGGCACAAATTGCGCCGGACTGAGTAGCGATAACGCTAATTGCGTTGGGCGGTATCCGGGCGCAATTAGTGCCGGTATACCGCCCAACTCCTGATGAGGCCCATTGAATCCACTATGAGCACCAATTTACCATAGCTCAATGGATCCATACTGATCTGGAAGAAGGTAAATCCTCCACTTCACCCCCAAAGTTTTATTCCGGCGGTGTATGAAAACTGCAGTCATTCTCTAAACGCAAAAAAGTGTCATTAACGGAATAACCATCACTTTCTCTCGGCAACGCCAAACTTGTAATGAGGCCTTTCTTTTTGTGCACATCCTTTCGTACCATAACCTAACTCCCATAAAAATGATAATAATGTGTATTGCTCTTATATAAAGCCTAATGTTGGAGACCCCCTGCTTCTAAGTGCTGTAATATCAAATGTTATTATTACGCAGCATTCGTGCTAACTGTACCTCAAGCCCCAGTCATGCAAGAAAAGCAAGCAATTTAAGCGAATGTGCTTACATCTAAACGACTCACAATACAATTGTATTTTGGTTATTACCTTTTGTGTTCAATGAATGTGTGTCAAACTTGAAAATGTCAGAGACGCAGCAGGACGGGTTATTAATAGAATAAGACATTTAAGACGGTAGGTTAATTCGTGGCAGACAGTACGAAAAGACATTTTAAAGGACCCAGAATTGACACTTGGGGAAACATTCAGCAGGTGACTAATGCAGTGGGAGGACTTTTTCTACACTGCAAATTTGGAAACCTGCCTAAAACTAGCTCCACTTTTAATAGGGTGATAGAACCTGAAGACTTTTATGTCTTAGTCTGCACGTGGCACTTCGCATCTGACAGCTGGCTCGCTTTTCTAATAAAGATTCGCGTGTTTCTTCAATGGCGGTGCTCAAAGTCACATGTTGACATTATTTCCATGACGGTAAGGATTATGTCGTGTAACTATGGAATAAGGGTGGCTAGGAGTGAGGTTAAGGTGGTTACTTCGAATAATCACATTTGAGCAGCGGTCGTAGTGGGCGGGAACGGTTGGGAGCGGTGCTCCTGTAAAATGTAAATGTTCTGGAATGGTTTCATTTTAAAATAAAAGTGTTTGATGAAGTTAAGACTTGCACTTCAATGCACTGAACAATCGCTTAAACAGCAGGTGTGTTTGCTTGGGGGCTTGGAATGCACATGGTTGGGGGAATGGCAGAGAACATAGTTCCACTACTTCTTTATGTACACTTTGACCACTACATTTGAGTCATAGCGCCTCCCACTCGCAAGTCGTAACTACAGCACCTGCAGTACTTGATGCAGCTGTTTTTATTCACTCCTGTAGTGGGGGAGGAGTTTGAGGGGGTCTGGTAAAGTGCTGGTATTTTTTAGCGGACCACCCGACTTAGAATGAAGCCCACTGTTTTGCCCCCTCTGTGGAGCCCACCCTTTTTGTTCTCTTTGTGTGATGGTTTCTGGAGGACATTGATGTAGCATGGCTGACACGCTAGACGCTCAGCCGGAGTGCAGACAGCCACACACGCATGCAGACACTCAGTGAGTGGAGAAGCATCGTCGCACAAATAAATAGGTGACCCTACGCGCAGGAGCGGGAATCAAGTTGGAGCTCTTCAGCATCCAGTCGCTTGTGTACGATTGCAGGCTGTGCTCCAGGCTTCCTTCCAGTCTGCTACTAGGGTTAGGAAGCAGCTCCGAGCAGACCTCATGCCTTGAATAGGACTGCACCACAGGGAGGCAGCTAACTTCCTGCAAGCCTGTGTAGGCTGAGGTAGGATAGAACATCTGGCAACAATGCAGCATGAGGGACTCAGAGGAGTAAGAGGCACTGCTAGGTTTCCACCCACACCCAGGGCTGTCCCCACCTCAATTCTGATCGAAGATCGTGAGACTCTAGGAGGGCTATCAGCCATGGGCCTCAAATGGGTACTGTGGGTAGAGAGGTTAGATCTCTACTTCCCTACCATGAAGGAACACACCAATGACGCAAGAGATTCTGCAAGAGTGTTGTATGCAGGTATGGGCATACATAACATCTTTAAGACTCTGGCAACCACAGACAATTGATATAGAGTAGCAAAAATGGCGCTGGCCGCTTTCTTCAACCCCAGGTCAAATAGGAATTTCAAGTGATTTCAACTCCACCAAGCAAAGCAAGCCAAACATGAACCCATCAAAGACATCTGTGCCAGGCTGTGTTACATCATCTCCACATGCGCCATCGTAGATGAAAAAGATGATTTACATCCTGTGGTGCTATTCACATACATTACGTCAGCATATTCTGCGAGAGTCAGGCCTTACCCTGCAAGGTATTCTCAAACTTGGATGCTCTCACATACTGATGGAGGTCACAGCATACAAGATGAAAGCGGCTATCCAGAATGTAGTGCTGTGAAAATTCCAGGGCTTGAGAGGAACAGCAACGAAAGAGGGAAGAAGGCAGTTAGGAGAGCAGCGAAAGAGGACAACTAAAGTGACAAAAGAGTGCAACTATTTTGGGGGTAACCTACCTCAGAACGCCCGCTGACTGGCACGAGGCGAGAAGTGCTCAAAATACAATAGGCTTAATCATTTCGCAAAGCTGTACCGCGCAGGAACTTTCATACCACCTTCAAGATCCAGCAGACCCACCCACCAAAAGGTGCAGCATGTAGATGCAGTGCAATAGATAGACCTGGATGTCTCTGACAACAAACATGCCGTCTCCTGATATCAACTTTAGACTACAAGAACGGTTGATGACGACAGCCCTGTGCCATATACACATCGATGGTACACCTTTACCGTCCACATTCTGAATGCATGAAGAAGAGATAGAAGAAGACCTTTTAGAGGAATTCCAAGACCTGTTAGAAAGAATTGGCTGCCTGCGGTCAATGAGGTACTACTACCTATAGATGATGTGCAACCGGTAGCCCTCAAGCACCAATGGGTACCATTTCACTTACGACCCAAAGTCAAGGAGGAGGTACATAAGATTGAGGAGGTTGAATAATCGAGAAAGCAATCGGCCTGATACCCTGCGTTCCCCCATAGTAGTGGCGCCGAAACTAGGAAATCTGACAGAATTCTACAAGGATATGCACCTCCCCAACCAGGCAGTTAAGTGGGAAAGACATTCAACACCCTCAATGGGTGATCTACTTGCTGATATACAACACTTTTGAAAATTAGACCCGACAACAGGGTACCATCAGCTCGCACTACATGAAGAATCTAAATTTATCATTACACATTGGGCTGAATCTCTATAAACCGTTGAGCTTTGACATGTCCTCGGCAGTCAAGGTATTTCAAAACACCATTAGAGCAGTAATAGCAGGCATTCCCAGCGTCATCAATGTAAGTGATGATATCTTCATATTTGACAGAAACCCCACAGAGCACCACGGCTGGCTGTGTGCTATACTGCAGAGACTGAAGGACCATGGCCTCACACTCAATAAAACAAATGTAAATTCCACAATGACCGGCTCACATTTTTCAGATTTATTTTCTAAAAAGAAGGATTCCCCACCGATCTACAAAAAGTCAAAGACATTAAGGAGGTGCCCACCCCAAAAAACCAATCCAAAGTCTGGAGCTTCCTTTGCATGATTAGCCTTGAAACCATCCCATAATCCTTCAGAAGGCTGACCAAAGCAGCAGACCCATGGGAGTGGGTGGACGTTCAAGCAAAGGTCTTCGAGGACACAAAGAATATGCTGTCAGAGGACACCACAGTAGCCTATTTCAGCCCCATGCACTACACTAAACTAGTTGTGAACGCTAGCCCCAACAGGCTCAGAGCAGTGTTGATGCAGTGCACGCCTTCAGGCAAGATCATCACACACTCTCAGGCAAGATCAACCCCTTGACCTGTGCTAACTGCTCAAAAAAAGAAATTCACAGATTGAGAAAAAAGCTATTGTTGTGGTGTGGGGCTGCTGTCGTTTCCACTTATACTTCTATGGCAGTCAATCTAAATCCTCACTGGCCACAAACCGCTCATCACAATCTTCCACGGGTTGTCCCTGCGACACCCTCTAAGGGTAAAGAAATTGACTCATTAACTACAAGAGTCTGACTTGATTATTAAATATCAACCAGCTACACGAGAATCCAGCTGACTCTTCGTCCCGACACCCCAGACAAGCTACCGCTAGAGATGCGTGAGCAGCCACACGTCCGGAGAAACAGGTGAGCACGGTTGCTGCAAGGAATGTCCCGCAGGGCCTCTCCCTGAAAGAAGTTAGGGAGACTACACTCTGTGATAAATGCCTAAGTGCCATAAACAAAACTTTAGCCATTGGAAAGGATTCCTGAAGGCCCAGCAACACCATGCCGAATCAGCAAACATTGCCTGCAAAGTTTTTCTTTGTTGCAAGGAAGAGCTGTCAGTTTCCGAGGACGACTTACTACTACATGGGTCGCTTTAGTAGTAAGCCGTCCTCGGAAACCGGTAGCATTGTGATCCCCACCTCCCTGATGAACCAGGTGATGCACCTGCCTCACATCGGACACCAAAGAGTATGAATAATAAGCAGTGCATCCGAAAATAGGTGTGACTAGAACAAGTTACTCTGACAGCATGATGCAACCTTTGCAAAGCAACTGGTGCTGCTGCACCCCAGGCCCAGATGAGATGTATGTCCTCTGGGGGGTAACCGTGGGAAAATAACAGTGCCGCCTTTGCTCACTCTACAACTGACAACACATTCTAGTGGTACTGGGCACGTTCTCCCACTACCCAGAAGTGAAATTGGTAGACTCTACAGCAGCAAGCTCTACGATCCCACACTTCATGGTCCATGATTTCCAGAATGTAGACTAGGGAGTCTGATGTAATATTTGAAGGAACTCCACTGAAGGTCTTGAACACCTGAGAAATACCCCACATTGGGCCTCATCAGGAGTCTGGCGGTATCCCGGCAGTATTCCACCAGCAAAAATAGAGTTACCGCTACTCGTTTGGGCGCTATTAGCCAGTAGCTGTATAGCAGTAATTTTCCATTCCCCTTTGGGGCCAATAGCACCGAAAACCGATGAAAACAGGTAGTAAGGGGACATTTTTACCTCCCGCAAAAAGAGGGAGGTTAAATCCCAATTACCGCATGACCCATGATTGGGCCAACCCTTAAATGCGACGGTAATAGCGTTGCAGCCGCATCTAAGGGCTAAAGACCAACGCATGATGAGGCCAATTGTGTTGATCCATCCTTAACTCTGTTGTTAAAAGGAACTTTCTTTTTAAATGTACAGATTCCTCTACTTACTATAGGTGTTCCAACCCCTCCCTTGACTTATGAGTACTTAAAACTATGTGCCTAAACTAAAGTAGCTTGTGTAATTGCTCGGCCTTCCCCGCACCCCCACAAATAGTCTACTGATGAATTATGATGATATCAATGACAAGTGTGGCACCACTGGGTGCCAAATCACATAATGTCAATAGAGGTTTGCTTTTCTTTTTACATTTGGATACTGGAAAAAGAAATTGCATACTTGCCCACAAGTCCCTACTCCCCCCCACTCCTAAACCAAAGTCCCTCAAAGGTTGCTGCTTCTAGTACTGCTGTCTGTTGGGTGGGCAGACCCATCTCCCTTCTCCCCATGATGTACATTAAGGGGCCTGAATACAGCCTATGGCCTCAGGCGGTGATGGATGGAAGGAGTCAGCCTTGGGAGTCTGCAGATACCAGGTGCTCACTGCGCACTGATCTAGTGGCATGCCCTCAGGGCTTCATTTCCCAAAGCAGCCCCTCCCCCTCTCTCCCAGAAGTCTGCAGGTCATGTAAACAAAGTGTCAACTCGCCACAAGATCCATGCAGATGCCACAAAATGACTACCTTTGTTTCAATAGGGCTATTGTGTCTCTGCCACAGACCACAGCAAATAAGTGGTAGCATCAGGCCTAGGAGCCCAGGTCACGCACAAAAGCAAAGGTGCAAATACTTGTCAGACTGGGATCATGAATATCAGTGAGCCTGGCTTTCCGAAATTGTGTGTGCTCCAGCAGGCCGCTACCGCGGACCATCATAACACTAACATGGATCCTGCAAAATATCAAAAGCTGCACAGTGGTAGTGCACTTTATTTTCAAATAGGTCCACTCACTGGCCTGTCGACTTCAGGCATTGGCCAAAGACCCATATGGCCAGCTAGTGCCTGGACTTGGGTCCTTATAACATTGGGAAAGCCCATGCCAGGTGATATAATCATTGAAAGAGAGAAAGATTGATTAAGGTAGCCCATGGTTCAGCTAAAAGTTCTTGAATCATTGTAATGTCAGGAACAACCAAGTCAAGTGATCAAACCATGGGAAGAGAACGAAATATAATGCGCGTTGATGTCTGCCGTCCGCGGTTCCAATTAGAGAGCCTTGAATATATATAACGCTGGCAAAGCCAAGGCAAAGTCATATACTCATTGAGGCAAAGAAAGACTGATGCGTATTGGCAATTGTAGTCCATTGTCCAACAGAGAGAGAGCTGAATCACTATAATGATGGGGCTAGACAAGGCCAAGTTAGGAAGACAGATGAATGTTGGGACACAAACTTCACAAGTCGTTGAAAGCCTTCACCATAAATTAAGTGCTCAGTTGTCTAAGCCTAAATGACAATGGGCCTCATTATGACTTTTGTGGTAATTTGATGGTAAAGCCACCATATTACTGCCAAACTCGATTACGGTTACTGCCACTTGGTCCTGTGGAGTTACCATGGGATTAATAGTGTTGGTAGGGCAGTGTATTGCCCCATTTCGGGAATCCATGGCACTTCTTGGGATTTTGGGATTTGCCACGCATTAATTCTGCCACTGGTAAATCCCAAAACCTATAATTTTCCAGTGTGGAAAAAACACCAGTAATTTCGTTCACACCCATCAATCAGAAAATCTATCCTAATACAATCATCCATCAACAATTCAACATTCATATTTTATACAAAACACTGAATAAAATTACATGTAATTTCATCTCAACATCAATAAACAACATGTGTATATTTTCTTTTTTCTTTTTTCTGTCTTGGAGTGGATCTAAGTTGTCGTCAAATGGAACACAATCACAAATCCAAGACTGTAACAGGATCGACCGGTTTCGACGTATATGTGTTGTTTCACCACATCTTCATCAGAGGACCAAGGGACATTCTACAACAAAAATATATGTGAACAATTACCAAATCCTGCAAGTGCTATACAGAAAGGCTATCCACTTAACCACGCGAGTGACAAAAACTGCCATACGAGAGTCACTGCATGTAGGAGAAACCCCTATGACTACCAAGTGGTCCCCCAATAAGTCTGGTGCAATGACCACCCGTGCCTTCAGGAAGCCAATGATAGTGCAAGATGGATGGAGTCCGACACCACAGCCTAGTCATAGTGGAAGGTGGGAGGAAACGAGGAAGTGGTCTACCTAGAATACTGGGCATTGTCTTCCTCTAAATCAATAGAGCATTGCAAATGGCATGCATTCACAAAAATAGCATGAGAGGTGCCCTGCTGCCATTGACACCTTCAGCCGCAGCACACTGCACGTTGTGGATTACGCAATATGGCGGACGTAATCCTGAGGAATGGAAGGGTAGGTGATTGGAGTATGTGTGCATGTGCGCATATTTCAGTTATGCTTATAAAAGACCAATATGATGGATGGGAAAAATAGACAAGCCAGAAAAATCAAACTCACTTCAGTTATCATGTTGCTGTATCTCACTACCGCTGCAGTCCTTGGAGGGCAATGTAGGAATCTACATGATCCGGCTCAAGTGGTACACAATATCAGTTATATTGTAAATAGGAATACCGGCCATTCATAATAAATATCTCGGCTAGTGCATGGATAGGTACACGTGTGTACAAATGAGGACCCACCGCAAGGGGTAAGGTGGGGGGGACAGGAGGCCGCTTAGACCAACATAGTAAAAATGCCAATGACAAGGCGGCCACAGATGGGGCCCAGATAATGAAAAAAGCCTACCGGGGAGCCGAATGGAAGTTTGCTTTGAGTGAGTTAAGACGTTCTAAGGCGTGCTGGCGGCAGTGCCAGGTGGAAATCCTAACCCGGAAGGGAAACAACCCTAATATTTAAATACCCTCAAGGAATCATGTGCAAGGTTACGCCACGCATGTGGGCGGGGACATCACCACAGCCAGCATCCAGAATTGCAATCAGTGTGACACACACCCTGCTGAGGGGAGGTGCGGGCAAACTCCCAGTTGAGGCCGGGCATGCAAATGTGTCCGTGTGACTGCAGAAGGGAACATCAAACTTGCCAACATTCTGTGATCAAAAAGATGTAGGAAGTTTCAAAAATAATAATTCCCATAACAATGACATCACATGAAAATACAAAACATACATTGTTGGCACCATTGAAGCATTCTAAAATGCACAACCCATCAAACAGCACAACATGGAAAGATGTTCAAATGTAAAAAATGTATAATTCAGAATGGTAACTTAACACCAAATTCAATGATCTAACTTCACAGAAGGTAATCACACAGAGCTGGTAGGTAACGGTTGCCACTGCTATGTACCAGCAGCCCAGCAAGTACATATTTATCGCAAGTTGAACACTGAATGACATGGCAACTGATACCCCCCCTGAGTCTGATAAGCAGATGCTGTGTGATGGTGTTACACTCTGCCACTTGCCTTCACTGGTGGTTCACTGAAGGGTTGTCCCAGCAAGAGTGCAAGACAGAGTCAAGTAGCTGTCAGGTCAGTGGATTGGTCTGAGCCCAATCAAAGTAATCGCCTACCAACCCACTGTACAGACAGACTAATGTGTTGCATGCTTTGCCCTGGAGCCTGCCTTAGAGACACATAAATTACCTGCCACTGTAAAAAGCAGTAAGATCTGTCACCGAAATCTGTAGGCAGTAGGACTGCTTCAAAGGCAGTAGCCTACTGCCTAAATCTGTAGAGTTGGCAAGTATGGGGCATTATAATTAATTATAAAGAATTGTGTAGTATGTTCGCATGCTCTCGGATCATGATGCTAATTCAACAAGTGATGTAGATGCGCGAAGGAAAAAAGCTGAATTGGAAGCCATTAATGTTTGGGGCCTATGAGTTGTGAAGGCTAAACCAGGTGGACAATGCACATTGTAAAATGCACAAATGGGTCGTAATTGAAAATTAGGTCATAATAATGCACTGCCAACACTCAGTTTTATTGAAGGGCACAGGTGGCAAACTGTGGGCCAGCTATTGGAGCTCTTCAAGGGGTGCCTGACAATGCAGAGGAGCTAGGGGAAGCTAAAGGCTGATAACATAAGAGCAGGACCGGCCCTCATGAGTTGAAGTCCCATTGTTCCATAGAATTAAACCCTCTTTCAAAGGTTTTGAGGTTAAATATCCATAGCTGTTCTTTATAGGACATCTTATTGGCTTCCTGGATTCTTGTGGAATCATAGATTTTTTTCTGTACAAAACCAGGAACGATCCTCCAGAGAGTGCCCCATTTCCAGATAGTGTAGGACCATTGGGGCATTCAAAATACGGTTTCGAATTTAGGACCGATGTTCATTGATCCTGAGATGAACTTCCCTTGAGGTCTTCCCATTTTATAGCTTTCCACACAGACATTGTATGGCGTACATTACATTCTTGCTTTTACAAGTAGTAAATGTCCACAAGTTCCAAGTTCTGCCCTCATGATTGAAGGCTTGTGTCTTTTTGGAATATTTGCATGCCACGCATGAAATGCATGGATAATGGCCCACCACCGGAGTCTGATAGACATTTTGAGTCATCATTCGTTTGGCCTGAATACGACTGGCTCTGGTAAGTCTTTGTTTTCAATGTTTACATTTTTTTAATGCAAATAGTGGTTTGTCAAGTTTCGCATTTGATGTATTCAAGATTCTCCAATTTTTTTAAATGGTCCCTTTGAAGGCTTCACTATATTTACCAAAAGTGGATGCACAAACTAGGCGATCGCCTGAGTCAGGTTTTGTTTTCAGGATAAGTAAACTGTCCCGATTAGTGAATCTCACTCTCTTCCTACACCGTTTGATTAGTTTCTTCAGGTAGCCCCGTTCTAGCAGTCTGGTTTGTAAGATGTCTGCATGTACATTAAATCTTGCAATGTCTGTATAGTTACGGGACAATCGTAGGAACATCCCATAGGGTAAGTTCTCAAGAAGACTTTTTGGATGCTGACTTTCTAAATGTAAGGTTGTATTCCTTTCGTTGATTTCCTAAACAATTCAACCTGAAGATGGCCTGTGTCATTAAAAATTGATAAATCCAAGAATGAAATTCTTGTAGAAGAGTATTCATATGTGAAGCTTTTTTCATTATATGGGCCCCATCTGGGGCCGCCCTGTCATTGGTATTTTTACTATATAGGTCTAAGAGGCCTCTGGCTCCCCCACCTTCACCCCGTGGTGGGTCCTCATTTGCACATGCCTCTTCACGCACTAGCCAGGATATTTATTATGAACGGGCGGTATTCCTATTTACAATATAACTGATATTGTGCACCACTTGAGCCGGATCATGTAGATTCCTACATTGCCCTCATTATTGTTCCCTTAGGAGCAGGACTGTCACATTGCTGACTCCACAACACGCGCTGCGCCAATTCCAAGGACTGCAGCAGTTGGGAAACGGCAATATGATAACTGAAGTGAGTTCGATTTTTCTGGCATGTCTATTATTACCATCAATCATATTGGTCTTTTATAAGCATAACTGAAATATGCGCACATGCACACATACTCTAATCACCTACCCTTCCTTTCCTCAGGATTAGGTTTGCCATATTGTGTAATCCACAGCGTGCAGTGTGCTGCGGGTGAAGGTGTCAATGGCAGCAGGGCACCTCTCATGCTACTGTTGTGAATGCATGCCATTTGCAATGCTCTATTGATTTAGAGGAAGACATTGCCCAGTATTCTAGGTAGAACATCTCCTTGTTTCCTCCCAGCTTCCACTATGTCTAGGCTGTGGTGTCGGACTCCATCTATCTTGTACTATAATTGGCTTCCTGAAGGCATGGGTGGTCATGGCACCAGAGTTATTGGAGGACCACTTGGTAGTCACAGTGGTTTCTCCTGCATGTGGTGACTCTAGTATGGCAGTATTTGTCACTCATGTGGTTAAATAGATAGCCTTTCTGTATGGCACTTTCAGGATTTGGTAATTGGTTGATCACATATATTTTTGTTGTAGAATGTCCCTTTGTCCACTGATGAAGATTTGGTGAAACAACACATATACGTCGAAACCAGTCAGTCCTGTTGCAGTCTTGGAATTGTGATTGTGTTCCATTTGATAACAACTTCGATCCACTCCAAGACAGAATAAAGAATAAAAAAATATACACATGTTGTTTATTGATGTTGAGATGAAATTATATCTAATTTTATTCAGTGTTTTGTATAAAATATGAATGTTGGATTGTTGACAGATGATTGTATTATGATAGATTTCCTGATTGATGGATTTGAACAAGATGTTGTTACCCCGTGTGTGTCCTTTTATAGTTGTGATTTTACCTGGGTAGCATAATTACCGCCACTTTTTTCCTGCATTGACAAACTTGTAATGAGGCCCATTGAAAGTGTTCCACATAAACTCTATTGAGGGCACTAGTGCCTAAGTCCAAAAGTCCTTGAAGATATTCAATGTAAAATGTGCACAGTGTTAAAAGCATTCACAGTAAAGTATATGACATGAGCACTTATAATGTAAATTGGTCTTATATGGCGACCTTCTGCCAATAATGTTGGCCTTGCTGCGCATGGCTCTGTAAGAAATGAGGCAGAGTGTGTTAGTTAGATAGCAGGAAGGCAGACGCAGAAACCTTTGGTGTTGATGGATGCAGGTCAGAAATACCTGTTACCTGCATGCCAATATCGTTTGTGGTTGGCACCGACCAGGCAGGTTAGCCATAGGGGCAGCCCCCATATCGTGGAGTGCAATAATGGACAGCATGGTTGTTGATAGAAGATGGAAAGGGTTTGTATCTGTTAAATACACTAGACCTGGTGGTCATCCGAAGGAGTGTGGGAGGTGTAATGATGCAAGACGTTAGTAGTGAGGAGTTAGTTGATGTAGGAGGGGGGTGAGGGTAGGTGTAATGAGGGTGTTGGTGGTTCCTGGCTTTTGGTTGTAGATTTCACTGAGATTAAGGTGCTGACCAGGATCATGAAGCAGAGGTTCCTTGAATCAAATTTGTTTCCCACAGATGGTGGTGCCAAGAGTTTTGAAAATTGTGTGCCGTAGACCAGGTTTCTGGTGGACAGTTTTTTGTCAGTTGCTATTATTTTTCATTTCTTTCAAGGTGGTTGGTTGTAAAGCCAAGTCTTAGGCTATTTCCTGAAAGTCAGATATTTCGCTTCCAGGTGAAGAGGTTTGGGTAGGGTGTGCCACGGTTTTGTGGCCAGAACTGAAAAAGAGGATACTCCTTGTCGTTTCTTGTTGAAGTTGGGGACTAGTACTAATGCAGCATTGATGGCCTAAGTGTTCTAGAAGGAGTGTTGTGTTAAAAACTTACTTCTGAAGGAGAAAGGGCCCACTCTGTGGTATGAACAGTGGGCGATGCAGAAGATTTTCAAATTGGCCCTTTTTTTGGGTAGCCTGCAGAGACTACATATTGCCGGCATGAATTGTTCAAATCGCTGTGTTCTGAGAAGCAGTCTTGCCGCTGCATTTTTAAATCTTTGATGTGCCCTCATTAGGTAATATGGTAGTCCAACATAGGGGCTGTTTGCATAGTCTAGTTTGTACAGTATTAGCAAAATTATAGCCATGGCCCTGTGGGTGAATGTTAAGGAAGGGAAGATGCGTCGTAGCATTCACAGCTGGGAGAAACAGCTTCTGATGATGGCTTTGACCTGTGGATCAAGGGTGAAAGTGTTGTCCATTGTTGTTCCAAAATTCCTTACTGTAGTTGATGGGTTTGAGCAAGGGACCATCTTGTTAGGCCGAGGGGTTATGGTGGATTCAGAACTTGTAGGATTACACAGCATCAGTTCTATTTTGTTAGGGTTGAGTTTTAGTCAGTTTGCTGTCATCCATGCTTCAACCTATGCATGGCAGTTTTTAATGTCTAGGCATTTGGTGCTAGATGATTCACAAATGTGTAGATTATTTGCATGTTATCAGCTTAGTTGTAGCAGGAGATACCATATGTATTGTTGATGTCCAGTAAGGGTGTCATGTAGATGTTGAAAAGTAGAGGTGAGAGTGTGGATCCTTTGGGCACAGCAGATACGTGGGCGAGGCTGGGAATTGTAGGGGTCCAAGAAGAAGTAGTTTCTGGTCTACCCATGAGGAAGGAGGTGATCCAGTGTAGAGCTGTTTCTTTAATACCAATATCTTCATGCTTTAAGGAGGATCTTGTGACTGATGGTGTCAAAAGCTTCTGAGATGTCTAGCAGGATGGGCATACTCCCTGGTTTTCATCTGCATTGTTTAGGTGTATCCCAGATGGAGAACAGACCTGATTCTATACTCCTAGAAGGTCCCAGAGTTGACGATATATGAATTTCTCTAGACGTTTTGCAATGAAAGGTGTGTTTGAGATGGGGTTGATAGCTGTCGGGGTCATATGGATCAGCTCTGGGCTTTTTAAGCGAAGGTCTGATTATGCAGATTTCATCTATACTCGGACTCTTGCGGTGCTGATGGAGTCATTGAGGAGGGACAGGAAGATGCTCATCAAACCTGGAGATTTCATGGTTCATTTGTAAAGATTGGGGGGACATGCATCCCCAGGAGATCCTGATGGGTTGCATGACTCAATGGTAGCTTGTAGGTCCTCTGCAGACAGAAGGTGGAAAGACAATAGAGAGTTGGTAGCATGTGGGAGGGAGCATTCTTTATTATCAAGGTGATCCTGGATGTCAAGCATCTTTTGATTGAGAAGTACAGCGATCTGCTCCAAGAGCTCTTGTTTATGGGTATGGGTTGCATTGCAGGATGACTGGATTTTAAATTCTCTGAAGATCTTATGCATTTCCCTTTCACTGTGATCTGCCAAATCAATGCATTTGGAGTAGTGTACTTTCTTTCCTTCGAGTACTTCACCACTGTAAAGGCATACCTGTTGACGGTAGGCAACTTTGCTGTTGTGTAGATTATTTTTTCTCCAGTTTGCAACTTTCTTTTTAAATAATCCAGTTGTGAATGTGGTGGAGTTTTGCATCAAGTGTGCTTGTTTGTCCATCTGTTGAAACAGTAGATTTGGTTGCTTCTACTCTTTCCAGCAGCAAGCTGATATTTATTTCTTTTCACGGTCTGGTTATGGCTCTGGTTCTTTTGATGGTCGGGAGAGGCGTAGTGTCTATGTGAATATTGTTGAGTGGGATAGATAAGTGATCTCACTGGGGAACAGACAGTGATTATGTTTTCATTTCAAAAAATGCCATTCAGAGTGTGTCCTGCAACTTGGGTGGGACCAGTTACCATCTGTTTGAGGTGCAATGCAGCAAGGTACGCTCCACATGACTTTGTAATTGTGTTCTCTTATTTCTCGAGCTAGATGTTGAAATATCCAAGAATAGTTAGTAGTTGGCGATCTATAAACAGGATGGCATCAGCAACTTTGTCAGCAAAGTGTGGGCTCTAGGAGGGAGCTCTGTGGATTAAGAGGAAGCTTAGTTTAAATGTCAGGGCGATGGAGCAGGTCAGAGCGAGCGATTCACAGTCTGGGATGATGTCATTGGAGGGTGTTGGGACTATGAAGGAGTATCTGTTGTGACAAATCTTAGGATGTTGTGCCTTCTTCCCTAGGTGTGGACCTTTCTCATGGGTCCAGGGCGGTGCGATTTGTGGGATGTATTGACCCACTCTGCTATATTATGCAGCATCACTCTGCTATTTATGGCACATGAAACAGCAAAAAGGGCTGCAAAACTCTTGTGCGTGCCAAAACCGCGTTCTTCAACATACAGAAGGATGGATGCACAACCTGCCACCCGTGGTGCATGTGTGGTGGAATAGAGCACACACTGCAGAAAATGTGAAAGTGGGCTCCATGACAAGCAAACATGGAGTGTAGAGGGAGAGGCAGCGCTTTGCAAACTAAACTCAAAAATGTTCCTGTAAATGACATTTATTTTGCTGCCAAAACTCCAAAAGGCCTGTACATAAGACGTCTCAACATTCAAAATCTTGCTTGGCGCTAAAATTCATTTAATCTAATGAAGCATTGTGAATGTACAAAGTTCTAAAATGGGAAGAGCAAAACATTTTCTCAGAAAAACTGGATTGCCTGTGAAATGACAGGCCCTGTCAAAATCTGTGTGCGGCACACTGGGCTACCTGTGAATGACAGCCCTGTCAGATGAGTTCTATTGATGAAACTTCAAAGTATCTAAACGAAATGTCTGCTGGATTAGCAAACATAAAAGGATTGTGTGGAAAAGAATACAGATCTCAGTTGTGTTTTTGATCCCACAGGTTTAAAGCTAAGAAGTAATTGATCTATGACATTTGATGCAACAAGTTTGGTTTCCGCTGGATTTTAAGCCAAGGATTTAAGAATAAATTAGCCAGGCTGGGCCTGCAAGGAGTGGAAAAACAGGTTTCTCCCAAGGGGAGGGAAATCCTCTCAGCAGAAACTCACTGACATATGATAATCGTGGGTTAGGCCAGACCTTTGTCTACAGCTAAAGAATGGACAATGGCAGATCCTCCAGGCCAGGAAATGGATGTGTGGGAAGGTCGTAAACTGCTCCTTGAAGGAATTCCCCAAAGGTGGGGGCTGCTCCTTGACTCTAGGGAGAGACAACAGGTGGGCCATTTGCTGCTAAGAATAAATTATGAACAATTTTTACAGACTCATAACTTGTTATGCAAAGTGGTGAAAAAGATTAAAAGGACAGATTTTTGGCTTTACGTTTCAAGAGGCGGTGGAACTGTATAACATATCCTGGACAGGAATGGCAATTTATGTGGTTTTATGTGAACTGTATTAATGCTAGAATTGTTAAACTTTACACACACATCCCTATGGTAAACCCACACATTTGTGGACATTTGCAGAAAGTTTGGAAAATGTGTTCATGGCGAAATGGACAAAATTCTGCAAAAAGATGAAACAAGGTTGCACAGCTGCGGGATTTTGATGAAAAGATACTACATACCATATGAGATCTTTCTGTGTGATTTGTGTAGAGGTTACCAATGTATAAACATGTATTTAAGACAAAATTCGATTTTGATACTAGTTGCTAGGGGAGGTTTCTAAGGAATGTAAAAGCCAAACCATAAATATGACATCATCTGTCCTTGATCCAATCACTCAGATGCAAGGCGGAGATGCAGTCCTGATTCAATCCCAATTCACAGGGGCAAGCCGGCCCATACACCCATTTTGTGATGTCATTTGAAAGGATAAATAGAGACAGCTGACAACACATAAAAAAACTCACTCACTCACCGACTCTTCTGATTCCAGCGAAGCACTTTGTTCCAGCATTCAACATCCAGCCTTTAACATCCTTCCAGATCCAGATGCCAGGAATCTTGCCAAGCAGGAGCCGAACCATTTTTAGCAAGGCCTCAATCCTCAAACTTATTCTCGCAATCCATTGGAGCGCTGTGGTGTGGGAAAGCATCCTGAACTAGCATCCTGAAACTATCTGGCTTGCTACCATAAGGCTTGCCTGATGAACTCGCTATCCCGCTGATTTGAAATACCCAGAAACAAGAAGGGCAGATCCTGTGCAATTCCGGTGACCGGCCTAGCTGATCCAGTCCCACGCCTGATGTGCTGTCCTTCCTTGATAGACCCAATCCATTGACCAGAACTGTGACTGGCCAAAAACCTTAAATCCCAGTGGATTGTGAGTATTAATAGGACGCTAGAGAATTATTGTATACCTTGCTTATCGTGTTCCACTCTAATCTCTAAACTAGCCCTACTTTCATAACCTGTAACAGTGTCAAAATCTGCAGTGCTAGCTTATTCTGTCTAGTTGCTAAAGCGCCATTTACATAGTCTTCTTTATTATGTAACTCTGATCCATAAATCCCACTTTGAGTCTTTGGAATGGTGCCGCCGGGGAAGGAGATGGGGATCTGTTACTGAAGTCATGAATCAGTCTCAGAGCTGATTTTGCCCCAACTTGGGTGCCTAGCCTAAATGCTCTAGCCTTGAGTAAAAGTGTAAGCCATATTTTCCGATTCTAAACTGAGGTCCTTGTCCAAATTCGTGTCTTTATTTTCGAAAAAACACCTCTCACTAAAACCTCTATAACTCCCTCCATTTTTAAGATAGAAGCGAAACTTCAGCTCCCACACTGCAATTCACCCATTATATCAAAAATCGCATAAGGAAATGTTTACTGCGAAGTGACATTTTGAAAGGTTTTACACTTGTGAATTAGCTTTAAATAATTTCTTACTCTGACTTTAAGATTTCAAATGTTTTCTTTTGATTAAATCATTGCTTGTACTTGCTTGCATCTGTTCAAATCGGCTCCCGTAGAAATTTATAATAATTTAAGCATTTTTGACCACATTTGGTGTTTTTGCTCAGCCAATTTCAAAGCCATCCTGACAGTTGAAAAGTCAATTCCGTTTTTCTCTTATTTTAAAGGGGGAAGGCGGGAGTGATATTCTGTTGGATCTGTGTTATTCCTGAGTACCTGCTCTCTCCTCACATCTATTCAAATTGCCTATTGGTGGGTTGAGGGGTGTTGCAGGGGGAACCCCTAACCATAGTGCTATCTGTTCCAAACCAACCCAAAAGTATCTGTTTCTGTGCTGCATTTGTTTTTGTGCTCATTATTTGATTCCTAGTGCATTAAAGATATTAGTCAATGTTCTGTCACCGCATTGGTGATTGTTGTTACCTATTAAAATATATTGTGATTTCAATTCTAAATACATAAATAAGTATTTACCTTTGCAAACTAGTCTGATTCCTGGTTCAGTGTGACCGGGGGTGGGGGGATTCTCAGGAGAAGGGTGTGATATGAGTAGTACATCGTTCAGAATATTGAACTTACAGATAAAAATAAATAAGGGTTTCATTTGTGCACTACATGCTGTCCGAGACTTGGGTGTGTGCCAGATTGAAATCACTTAAGTCCACAGTACAATAGTTCCCCTGAGGGTGGTGCACAGAGAGAGGATCACATGGGGAAGGAATCCCTGCATGGGATTGGGGATGACCATCATCAGAAAATGTGGTATGACCCTGCTTCAACACACTCAACCCCTTCTTCAACCCTAAACCCTCCTTCCCCCTCTCTAGATAGATTTAATGTATTTTGTTGTCAAGTCAGTCCGAACAACATGCATGACAAAACTCTAAGACCAGAAAATACAACGTATTATACATATTGTTTGGGAACTGGTACTGTGAAGAGGAAGATGACCAGGAGTCAGAGGATCACTGAATTTCCGACCATAGTTCGGGATCAATTTTGAACAGAGAGTGTGTGAGTTTGCTTGGAGCAGGAGCAGGAGAGGAGCTAAGGTGCCGAATAGAACAGAGTACAGTTTCTGTGCAAAATCACATTTATTTAAGTGAGTGCCATTCACATAATCTGACATCATGTCACAGGGCTCATGGTTCTTAGTTTAGAAGACATTACAAAAGTGAGTTACCCATGCCATTTCATTTACAGCATTGAGTTGATTGCATGGTTGTGAAGTATTTATTCTATTGACGTGTTTAAAGAATGCTTTGGAATCTTTATTAACAAGGTAACAATTGTGTGAAAGGCATTGGCTTGAACAGCGTACAATCTCTTGAGAGACTTGAGTATACCACAAGTAGTCAAGCATAAAGCTCAAGACACCCAGTGTTCGTTGAAGATGTATGTATAACACAATGTTTGCACAATACAAAAGTAAAAGAACACAAATAAATCATAAAGCAGAAGGCCCAGTGCTTTCCTTTCTGTCATATTTGTCACCCAGAAAACCATTTGCTAGTGTTGCGATCCCGTGCTCCTTTAAGGCCGAGGCTCCTCTGTTGGGGGCGTGTTCAGTGACATTGGGCTGGAGGGAGGAGTGTTGGCATGAGTACGCCAGTTCCAGGTTAGAAGTTAATAAAGAAGGTTGTTTCCATATCCTCTCTGACTCTGCGTCCTTTATGTGTAAAGTAGGCCCAGTCCGGGCTACAACTGGCGAGGAGGTTCTCTCCAGCAAGTCGGAGTCTGCTCCAGCAGGTGATCCCACCATGCATATTTCACATGAGCGGCTAGTGATCCCACCGAGGCGCCTCCTCCTGCCTCACGGTGCTGCACTCTGCGCACTGGTAACTGGCGATCCCACCACATCACGTCCCTCCAGCAACGGGCGTTCGGCCCGTGCATCCTCCTCCCATCCGGATTGCAGACGAGGACACGTCTGCCCAGCACCAGCATGCCCGTATCCACGACTCCGGTGCGCACATCCAGTGGTGCTGTACGTAGCATCCAGCAGCCGACATGCACATGGTCAGGATCGCTTTGGCACCAAACGTGGGACTGCACCCGCCATCACCCATTTCACAACGTTCCACGGGAAGCCGGGCCCTCCTATGCATCTGTGCAAATTGTGCGGGAGAGGTCAGTGAGACACTACATTCACAGTGAGCAGCCTCGCCAGCAAGGCTCCTCCCCTGCTGGCTCTCACAACATCGCACATGCCTGCAGGAGCCCAGGGCCCACAGAGTGCACCTGTACTGTGGTCCAAGAAAACTCCTATGCACCATACTATGGGATAACCCCCAATCAAGAACTCCTACGTTCGATACCATGGGGGGGGGACCACAATCCTCTGCCTACTGGTGAACCCATAACCTTGGGAGTGGGTCAACTACCAACACTGGGGATATAACCCGCCAAAAGGGGGCACATCCGCTATCATGGGCGTATCTGGTTCACCGCCCCCGCATGCAGTATGAAGTCAGTCCAGCTGCGCATGCCTCTTCCATTCTCTATGACTCCACAAGCCAACAAAGGTCCACGATAGACTGAATGGATGGAGGATTTCTACCCCTTTGTAAGGGGTTCAGGAGAAGGCGACTTGCCCCACCTATGGGATGTGTTCCTCAATTTGATCAGGGGGGGAGTGAAAATGAATGTTAAAACCATCCCAGCAATGTACCAGCTTGACTTTGCCTCTCTGATCACCGCTCTTGATAGGCTACTCATCATTGAACCCAACAGAGACTATGAGATGTACCTATTCAACCAGTGCACGCAAAAACCACAAGAGAGAGTGGACGAATATATAACCCACCTGAGAGTCAAAGGTGCCCACTCGCAGTATGATGCCTTCTCCCTGGATGAGGCCATACGCTTGCGCATCATTGAGTGCTGCTTGTCACCCCCGCTTAAGAAACAACTGCTGAAAAAGCCCCTCACGATCCCAGAGGTCAGCGAATTCACGAGAATCTTGGAGAAGGTGGGCGCCCAAGCCGCATCGATGGTGGGCACGCCAGCACTAAAACATGACACTACCGAACTCATTGCTGCGGTTCAGCAGGCAGTCCCGTGGCAGGGTGGGAGGGGAACAACTCCATACAGACAACCTAACCAACCTGGTCCCAGGCAACAGAGACAGTGCTACAGATGCAGCATGGCGTTCCCTCACTCAGGGTCTTGTCCAGCCCTGTCACAACGATGCACCAACTGTGGAAGAGAGGCACACTTCCAATCCATCTGCAGGGAAGGGAGGCTGCTCATCGTGCCAAAAGAGAGCAGAAGACTGCGCCTATGTGTCAACATGAGGAATGCTAACATCGCCATCCAGAGGATGAGACACCCGGGCCCATGCATCGGTTCCATGTGTTAAAATTGCGGTAAAAATGACTGTTTACACAAAAAATCACAGCAAAAAGACTGTGGTTTTGCCACCACAATCCATGTAGAGGATGCGGGGGACACCACCGCAAACCTCAGACCCAGTATACCATTTAAGGGGGCCAAGGGACACCCCTGTAACCCCTGCTCCCCTTAAATGGTATAATGGGGTACACCTTTACCGGGTCAAACCACAGCATTTTTGCTGCAATTTTTTGTAAAGGCGACATTTTTTCCGCAATTGTATTACTGCATACCCATGCATCGAGGACATGATCGTGCAACTTAATAACACCACAATGTTCTCCAAGCTTGACCTGATACAGGGATACCACCAATTGGAGCTACATCCCGACTCAAGGGTGATAACAACATTTGCCACCCACGAAGGGCTGTTTCGATACCGGCGGTTGAACTTTGGAATCTCCTCAGCTGCCGAGATTTTCCAGGAGGCCGTGCAGCAAATAATCAGACCAATCCCAGGAGCACTAAATTATAGCGACAACATCCTCATCTTTGGTGCATCCAAAGAAGCTCATGACGCTGCACTTCTTGCCACCTGTGCAGCGGTCCAGGCCGCAGGCCTAACACTCAACATCAACAAGTGTCGCTTCAGTAAATCCAAATTGAAATTCTTCGGACACATTTTCTATGTCGACGGTATGACTCCCGACCCAGACAAAGTCGACACTATTATCAAACTGAAAGAACCTCAGCAGGTGGCAGATGTTCAATCCTTCCTGGAGATGGATGGATACTGCACGAGATACATCCCTCACAACGCCTCTATCACCGAACCGCTAAGGAAACTTCCACAAAAAGAGGCTGTGTTCGAGTAGTCCCCCGCATGCCGACAAGCATTCATTTCATCAAAAAGGCCCTAACAGAGGCCCATCGCCTGGCATACTTTGACCCTTCCTGCCACACAGAAATAACCGTGGATGCCAACTTTATTATTGGAAAGAAGTTCACCTTAATCACAGATCATCAGGCGCTGCTATCATTCTTTGGCAAGGCACGCACCAAGATGCCCCCAAGGATCGAGCGATGGAGCATCAGATTGAGAGAGTATGACTACAACATAGTCCATAGGTCTGGGGGTGAACTGAACCCGGCAGACTACCTCTCCCGACACCCTGCTGGCCCCCAATTGCTAGGGTCGGTGACGCCGCATACATCGTCGATGTGGCCGCCACCTCGCTTCCGCCTCCTCTGTCCTTAGACATGGTCGTGGCCGCGTCATCCACTGATCCAACATCCTCCCTGGCCATCAGTTTAACGAGCAACAATAGATGGAAGGACTACCGTCTGTGACCCTGGCTCACCCGGGGGTGTGCAAAGAGGAGATGGAGAGGTTGGCAAGGGTGCAATCCGAGCTGGCCGTCAAAGACCACAACATATTGCTGAGAGGCTGCCGCATTGTCATTCCCGTGGCACTCAGGGTCGATGTAGTCCGAACAGCTCACGAGAGACATTGAGGCACCAAGAATACCAAACGGCAACTACGCTGCCACGTCTGGTTCCCTTTCCTCGACTCACTGGTCGACTAGTGGATCAAGAACTGCCTTGCCTGCCAGTGCACAGCACCGGCGGAGCCTCCAATACCCCTGCAACAAACACAGATCCCTGCGCGGCTATGGGAGAGAGTCGCAGTTGACTTCTATGGACCGCTCGAGTCTGGGGAGTACCTTCTCCTCCTCATGATTCCCATGTTTTTTTAAAAACCTTTATTTTTACCTTTTATGTCAACACAGTACAACTACACACCCACATTAGGGTGAACTTAACTTGCGCCAAATCCCACACGTCCCGCCCCCCTCCCAACTCCTCGACATCCCACTCCGAAGTTTAGTGCACATTGTGTTGCGTATTGCATCGCCCCAGTTCAATGTCTCAGTGAGGTGGAGGTACTAAGCCAGATGAACTGCCGAACATGGCCTTCTCCTCTAACTGTCGATTTCTGGGGAGGACAGGGCATCCTCTGCTTCATTCATCAGAAAGGTTACCAGGGGGCCCCAGATGTCCGGCGGGCGGGCATGAAGGGGCAACAGTTTAATGAAGTCTGTTTCAACATCTTGGCAGTACAGAATGTCCCTATGCTCGGTATGACGAGGCTCCTGTCAGCACCAATAAGAAAATTGGCTGGCCTGCTGTTGACTCCTGCTCGGAGGCGGATTTCCATAGCTTGGGGTCGAGGCCCCTCCCCATGGTCGCTGCTTGGACCATGGGGGGGGGGGCCTCGACCCCAAGCCATGGAAATCCGCCTCCGAGCAGGAGTCAACAGCAGGCCAGCCAATTTTCTTATTGGTGCTGACAGGAGCCTCGTCATACCGAGCAGGGCTGCTGTCTGGGCGGGCTGCACAGTTTCTCCCACGATCGTGGCTGTTGTCTCTATAACTTGGCTCCAGAATAGGGACAGTTTGGGGCAGTCCCATGCGAGGTGCACAAAGTCCGCTGAGGGTGACCCACATCTTTCACATTTTGCAGATGCCTCAGGGTGTTGTTTGTTTGCTTTCGCTGGCGTGTAGTAGGTTTGGTGAAGAAAATTAAAATGGATCAGCTTAAAGCGGGAGTTGAGAGCTATCTTCTGCGTTTGTCTCAGAATGATGGTCCAGTCTTCCTCAGGGATGAATGTACATAGGGACTTTTCCCATCCGGTTTTTGCACGGGAGTCGCTGGTGGTCGTGTCGGTGATAATAGATTTGTAGATCTGAGATACCAGTCTGCCTTCTCCCTGTACTTGTATTGTGCTATGGAGGAAAGTCAGGTAGGATTGCTTGCAGAGTGTATCGAGTTCTAAAGTAGATGAAAATGTCAAGTGCGGTATTGCCGCCCCTCTGTCTGGCCTATTGTGGGGTTATGAAACTGTCCTCAATGAAGAAATCTCCCAGGGAGTTTATGTGGAGCTTTTCAACCCATTGGTGGTAAACTTTCCCAGATGTCAGCGGCACCCCTGGTATGAATTTCGCAGGAAGAAGGGGAGAGTACCGTGTTTGCACTCCATATTTTTGGGCAAGTGTTTTCCAAATCTTGTACGTTGAGAGCATCGCATTCATGGTGTTATTGGGGACCGGGGTCTGGCCGATTATAACAGCACTCAACAGGTTTGGTGTCGCCAGGGCCCGTTACACTTGCACGTGGGGTATGACTGGTTGTGTGGCGTACCAATGACTGAGGAACTGTGCTTGTGCCACCCAGAAGTATTTCTCCAGATCTGGAAGGGCTAGTTCCCCGCTCATCACCGGAAGAAATAGCGTTGAGTGCGCCACTCTGGCCATTTTACCCACCCATATTAATTCAAGAACCAAGCTTTTCAATCTTTTCAGGTAAGATTGTGGCAGTAGTATGGGAATGTTCGTGAATAAGTACAGTACTTTCGGTAGTATCACCATCTTCACTAGGGAGGCTCTTCCCCAGAGAGTCAATGGCAAAGACTTCCATCGTACCACTTTTTCTTGCAAGGATTTGGTGACTTCTTCGTAATTGTCTCGGAACACCTCTTGATGATTCAGTGCCAACTGAATCCCTAGGTACCGGACCTTGGATCTTTTCCATGTGAACTGAAAGTAGTCTGCAAACGCCCTGGTCAATGGGGTCAATGGGAATAGGATGGATTTTGACTGGTTGATTTTTAAACCTGAGGCTGCTCCGAATTTAATGACTTCTCTCATTACTGGATTCAGATTTTCTTCGGGGTCGCCACAAACAGTGCTATGTCATCTGCGTATAGGGATGTGATGAGCTTGTGTGGTCCTATGTTAAGTCCTCTTTGTTGCCTCAATTCCCTGAGGTTGGACGCCAAGGGCTCCATTATTAGGGCAAAAATCAGCGCCGAAAGTGGGCAACCCTGTCTTGTTCCGCGTTGTAATTCCACGGGGGCCGAATTCGCTGTTCCCACAATGATGTTAGCCTGTGGATTGGTGTAGAGCAGGGACACTAGCTTGATGAATCGGGCACCAAGTCCCATCCTGGTGAGCACTGCGAACAGGAAGGGCCACACCACCGAATCAAATGCCTTCTCGGCATCGAGAAGAACCGCGACTGCCTGCTGAGCGAGATCCAGTGCTGCGATAACGCCGAACATTCTTCTGATTTCAAAGGACGTGTTGCGCCCCGGAATGAACCCTGCCCGATCTGCCAGGACCAAGGCGGGCATTAGTGGCATCAACCTGTTCGCAAGTATCTTTGCTAGAATTTTATTGTCAAGGTTAAGAAAGGAGATGGGACGATAGGATGCGCAGTCTTCTGGAGGCTTGCCGGGTTTGTGTAAAAGGATGATGTTAGCGGCACAGAGGGATTGAGGAAGTGTCTTCTTTTCAAGTGCCTCCTCGTATATTGCCGCTAGGCGGGGGGCAAGGGTATTATCGAATGCTTTATAAAATTCCCCTGTTAGGCCATCTGGTCCAGGTGCTTTGGCGTTCGGAAGGGTCTTGATGGCTTCTATGATCTCCTCTTGCGTGATCATTTCATTGAGTGGTTCCCGCAGATGGCTCTCGACCCAGTACAGCTCTGTGTCTTCGAGATACTCCAGTAGATAATTTGAGTCACTGTTATGCTTTGTGCTGTAAAGGTCTTGGTAGAAAAGCCTGAATTCCTCAGCCATTCCTTCGTCTGTGTGGATCATCTTACCTTGTTTGGAGCATATGCCTTCTATAGGGGGTAGCTTGTTATCTGCTCTTATCAGGTTTGCCAGAAGTGCACCGGGTTTTTGGCCTTCACCATACTGCCTGATTTGGTTGTTACGGGCTAGAAATCGTAATTCTCGTTCCGCTGTGGTATTAAAGATCTGAGGTTCCTCTTTCAGGGCCGCTTTTATTTTGGAGTCGCCTGTACTTATGATTTGTCGTTCCAGGTCCTTAAGGCGCCTTTCGCTGGTTGCCAGCTCACGCCTGATGAGCTTAAGAATACCATTCTCCTTAGCAAGGCAAATCCCCCTAGTGAAACATTTCAGCGTTTCCCAGACTGTGCCGGGGAGGAGACCAACCCTGTGTTAACTTCCAGGAACGTGGCGATTTCTTCTCTCAGCTCGGCTGCAAATACCTCATCTTGCATGGATCAGTTTTTGAAGTGCCAGCGCTGTAATGGGGATTTAGAGTTGGCTGGATTGAGATTGAGGCTTATTGGGTTGTGATCGGATAACGTTCTTGGAAGGATACAGCAAGAGTCGCTCACCAGCGGACCCCGTGCAGAGATGAAAAGGTAGTCGATCCTGGAGCTCGTGTTATGTACTGCCGAATGAAAGGTGTGTTCTTGCCGCTCCCCATTAGCTGTTCTCCATGCGTCCTTCAGATCAAATGTCTTGCAAATTTCTTTTATTTGAAAACAGGCTTTGGACATGGGCTGTGGCGTAGTTCTCGATCTGTCTTTCGCCGGGTCGAGCACTGTATTCATATCGCCCCCCCAAATTATGGTTGACTGAGCCTGGGCGGAGAGCTGTGTTAGTACCCAACCAATATTGCCGGGCCGTCTGTGTTCGGAGCGTAGGAGTTGACAAGGGTTATACTTTGGCAAGCTACTGTGCCACTCACTAGAATGGCTCTGCCTTCGGTGTCCTTTACGGAGTGGATTAGCCGGAAGTTTGTTCTCCTATGGATAAGGATAGCGACTCCTCTGGAGTACGCCGAATATGAGGAGAAGTACCTGTGGCAACCCCAGCTTCTGGCCCAGCGGTGTTCTTTCACAGGGGGTAGATGTGTTTCTTGAAGCATGGCTACGTCGATCTCGTGCCTTCTCAAGTATTGCAGGATTTTTCTGGTTTTGATCGGGATGTTACCTCCTCTTATGTTCCATGTTAAAACCTTGAATGAAGCGGGTCGAAGAGTTGATTACGTCTCATTGTATTCGCGTTAGCCGGCAGCGATGAGGCCAGCCCATGTCTCATGTTTTTACTTGTTGCGCACTGGGTCTCTTGCCGGATGATGCAGCGGCTTCGATGGGGAAGGCTCTGTAGAGGTAGTGGGCTTGTCAGGGCGGAGGGGCATGGGTCGGGATCGGGCGTGAACAAATGGCGCGTGTCCAAACTAATAACTTTAAAACTTTTCCCATAGCATGGCCAACCCCCAATTTGTCCGTCGGGATCCCCCCCAACTTGAACATGGGAACAAATGCTGTGGTAGGGGTGCTTGGGGCTTCCCCAACGTCTCTGCCCTGCCGTGTTTACTATATTGCGCTTATTCCGGTTGGCTCCTTGTGATTAATTGGGGTGCTGTTTCCTTATGGAGGATTCCTGGGGTTTCTTTCTCTCTGGGCACAGAGCTGATGAGGATGTTGATCCGGGCAACCGTTCTGGTCTAGGAACGTGTGGGCTTCTTCCGGGGACTGGAAGAAGTGGACTCTTCCGTTGTGTTGTACTCTGAGCCGTGCCGGGAACAGCATTGAGTAGACCAGCTGGTTGTCTCGAAGTCTTTGCCTGACATTGGTGAAAGCTCTTCTCTGTGCTTGGACAGCGGCCGAGAAGTCGGGGTAGAAGTGGATTTTGTCCCCGTCGTGGAGCAGTTCTCCCTTCTCTCTGGCTAGGCGGAGAATGGCGTCCCAGTCTCTGTAATTTAGTAATCTCGCAATGATGGGTCTGGACGGGGAACCAGGGGCTGGTCTGGCGGACGGAGTCCTATGCGCTCTCTCTATCAAAAACAGTTGTGAGAACGCTTCTCGGCCAAAGAGAGAGATGCAAAGTGATTCAACATAATCTTCAATCTTCGTCTGGGGTTCATGTTCTCTTACTCCAATGATTCGTATGTTGTTCCGTCTGGAGCGGCCTTCTAAGTCCTCGCACTTGGCCATGGTTGTGGTCATTAGGCTTTCAAGTCTGGCTACCTTGCTCGATAAGGCCGTTGCGCCGTCGTCCAGGTCGGAGACCCGCTGTTCAACCTCTGTTAATCGCTCTGTGTGGGTATCGATGCAGTGTTGCATTAGGTCTACTTTAGAGGACAGGCCATTTTACTGTTTAGACTGCTGATGCCCACTTTTAGCTCTAAGAGAAGTTCTTTTATTTCAGACAGATTGGTCCCTGATGTTGCCTGGAGTGAGCCGCCAGGCATGGGTTCACTCTCGTCCTGTAAGTGGGGGGCTTTCGGAGTCGTACCGTTTTCAAATGTCAGCTTCCTCTGCAGTTTATCTGCTTTCCCCATCTTGCTTTGCTGAATATGTGAGGTTTCCCGGTGTTGTAGGTTTACCACCGAACGGAGGCCTCGCAGTGTCCTTTGCAGGGGCTGGGGTTGCCAAATGCTGGCGAAAGGAGAGAGGGTTTGGATTGTTGTGACTGCTTTCTGGTGGGGTGCTTCCCGTACGTAGGCAGGACCCAGCCGCGACCCTGGGGAGTTCGAGAACTTGCACTGCGGCCGTTCCGGAGATTTAGGAGTGATGATCGTTCGATTCTTACGTGGAGTAGGTCGACGAAGGCCCTTCACCGTAAAGGGTTACGTGCGGTGGGTGATGCTTTATGTTGCGGGTTTCAGTTGTAGTCTAAGCGTCTCGCTGGAGCAAAGGCCCTGGGGGTTTTATTAGTTGCAGCTGTGGGTTGATATGCACCTCTCACTCGGGGGAGTGGAGTCCTGTTGCTGCGGGCCTCAGAAAGCAGCGCGGTTTGTGGCTGGGGGTCGCGGGGGCACGGTGTGTGCGCTTATGCTTGCGATCTCTCCCCCTTCCAAACCCCCGCGCCCTGCCGCCTGTACCTCAGTCTGTGGTCCCGCCGTGGGTCTGTCTCAGCTTCCACCGTCAAATCACTTCCGCCCAGGCTGCATCCGTTCCTGCCGTGTCAGAGTTTCGATGTGGTGGCTCCCCCGGAGCTCGTTCCGTGCTCGGTTTATGCCACCTGGCGCGGGGGGTATGTTCGCGCACCGAGGGACTCCGGGGCTGTCTCCGGGTCTGAAGTAGCAGATCTGCTGGTGCGGCGCTGATGGGCAGCGCCCCCCACGGCGACGATTCGCCGGCCGGTTCCTGATGTGGTGGGTGCCTGGTAGGGGGGACTTTCTGGTTTCCTCTGCACTTTGAGCCGCAAACGTCTCTGCTTGAGCTGCGGTTGTTAGAACAGCCTCGGCGTCGGGGGGTGCCCGGAACGAATGTTCTCCTGGGGCTGCTCACGCACCGAGATGGCCGGCGCGCGTGAAATGGCAGGCCTCAGCACCGGGTGGGTCGTTCTGGGGTGTAGAAAGGCCGATTTTCCTCCAGATTCGAGGGGAGGAGAGTCGAGAGGCTTAGGAACCGGGGACCACCCTTGGTTATGTAGAGCCAAGCCGGGAACAGCAGGATTCGTATGGATTAATCCCGGGCAGAGCGGGAGCTCAAGCCGTGGCGGCCATCTTGGGTGGCCCTCTAGCGCCCTCTCCTGATTCCCCATTGTTAAGAGAATCGCCACCACTGCATTTCCCCATGTCGCTGCCACCCGGGATGAAGTGCTCAGTGAATGGGGCATTCCGAGAGTGATAAAGTGGGACAATGGCCCGCCGCTCAACAGCCATGAATTTGGGACACTGGCGAAGCACCTAGGCTTCAAACACCTCAAGATAACACCTCGTGGCCACAAGCGAACTCCATCGCAGAGCGCTTCATGGCGTCAATAAAGAAAACTCTCCAAAGGGCCCGCATAGAGGCCACCAATCCACATCAGGCTTTGGGTAGACTCTTACCGGACTATCGCAATACCCCACACGAAGCCAACAACAAGGCCCCGGCAGAATTGATGGTCCAATACGATGTGCACACTCACATCGTGAGAGACTCCTCAAACCCGGTAGAAGCAGAGGCTGCGATTGCCCAGCGAGATACAGAGGTGAAGGAGAAGATGAAGCAGGAGTCAGACATAAGGCGCCGGGCGGTGCCTAAGGACATCCGGATTGGGGACGAGGTCCTAGTTCAACAACCAATGGTCAAGAAGACGGACTCTCGCTATGCCCCGAAACCCATGAGTGTGACTCATACCGTCAAAGGGACGATGGTGACCGCCCAGAACGAAGACAAGGAAGTCTCGAGAAACGGCTCCCTATTCAAACATCTTGTCAAAAGAGAAGACTGTGAATCACCCCTGCCAGAACCGGATCCGGAACCGCGGGAGCCACGGGATGACCTATGGATCCCGTCCAGTGGGGATAGAGATCGAGGAGAGACACTATTCGATCCTCCAGGAGCAGGAGAGACGTATGAAAGGGGCGCCAGGCCTCATCGAGTAACGCTGAAGCCACTACCCTGGGTCAAAGAGTGCTGATCCGGAGGTTTAAATATGCGTCTGGGGGTGGTGTTGAGATCCCCTGCTCCTGTAAGGCAGAGGCCCCTCTATTGGTGGCGTGTTGGTGGCGTGTTCAGTGATGTTGGGCTGGAGGGAGGAGTGTTGGCGTGAGTGCGCCAGTTCCAGGTTGGAAGATAATAAAGAAGGTTGGTTCCATAAAGAAGGTTGTTTCCATATCCTCTGCGGTCTGCGTCCTTTATATGTAAAGTAGGCCCAGCCCGGGCTACAGCTAGGGGGTTCTGGGTAGCCGACGGCGGTGCGCTTTTTCACATATTCATTCTCAAGGAAGTTGAGCAGAATTAACAGAGCAGTAACAGTTGTCTTTTGTGTTTACCCCCTAAAAACTAATTTCCCTGGACAGTGTCCCATAACTATTATGACCATTGGCTGGGCCCATCTGACTGGCCCATAGTTATTTAGCATTTTCACGTTTTCTGACGAGAAAAAATGTGAGGAATTAATTGTAACTCGCACATCCAAACCATGTTGTTTTCGTTTAAAACAATGTAAATGAGGGCCCAAGTCTTCGTGTTTCAGTTTTAAGCGTTTGATATACTTATGACTATTGAAACATGTCCAAAACTGAAATCACGTGAGATGCGAAATTATAATGTTTCGCATACCATGCCCAAGTTCACGAGCTTGCCAAATGCATGCCAATAAATTGGAGGTACATTTCGTTTCCAGCTGGTTGTAAATAGCCTGCGACATGCTCAGTATAAATAGCGTTTCATGCTGCCATCTTGTGGCAGTAAACAAGAATACAACTTCTATGTTTGTGTATGAAAGTTTGAAGTACAGTTTCATAAAGAATAATGTTTACGAAAGCTACTGCCTGATGGATATAAAGGCATTATTCCCTTTTCATTCGAAAATATATGCAGGTACATACTTTGCTAGGATGCAAGGGATATTGTACCCGTATGTGTGCCTATATTGTCCGGTATAGGTAGCAGGTGCATATTTTGAAAATATCATGAAAACATGCATTCGCAGAGGCCAATCCCAATGCCACCACGTTGCAGTATTAATGAAACTGTGCACCATGTAACCCGAATTGGATTGCACACTGTGTGCCTGTCTCGTGGGACCTATAGAATATGGTATATTTTAAAACAAACCCTCGGGGCCGCTGCCCATGCATTGCAACGGTACAGGACCAGGCAATCGTTCACTAGCCTTGGCCTTCACTGGCTGGTACACAGTGTATTTTTGACACTAGTTAAGTTATTTATTTCATTTTATAGTTCCTTATATTGCTGAACAGGGGGTTCGCGACCCAAGATAATCTGTACAGTTAGGCCCAAATAGTGAATTGTACACCACATGTGGCCCTCTAGTGTTTAAAATGTGCTTAAACATAACCAGAAATGTCATAGAACATTTGTTAAACGTGGGAAATCATCACGTACTGTAAACTTTATAACAAATGGTTTGCTTAAAACTGATATGGGTGATGAGGAGAGATAGAACAAAGGGAGAACCACGGGGTTCTGACTGGGAGAGAGGGAAAGTGGAGCACAAACCAAGGACCCACACAAAAGAGAGGCGTGCTACCGAGAGGCCCAGCGGGAAATCTCCAGCGTTCCCTGTAGGCCAGTCCACCAGTGCAGGCAGATATAGCAAACTAGGCAGGCCAGAATATGCATGAAAAAAAAAATCAAGGTGGAGAATGTGTCTTCTTGAAATACTCATACAACATCTACAGGTGACATATCAAGCTGGATAATGAATATTAGTTATTTATCATCATGGGATTACAGAGACCCTATCGCATGGTAGGGGAGGGGCACAGAAAGTGAATGTTTTAAAGGGATGTCGGGTAGAAGAGTTGGGCATCAGTCACGTGCCGAGGAATAAGAGACAATTCTATGGATAGATGGGAAAAGCTACTATGCCCAGACAGGAGAGGAGGAGGGAGGCGTGTCACACCACAAATATGTCCTCTCCAAGAGTCATCAGGGGAGGAAACATAAGGCTGAAAAATTCGGGGTAGCATAAGGATATAACATACATGTCAACAGTATCCACTCGAATCGGGAGACACTAGTGCAGTCCTGGTTTTACCTTTGCATTCTGCGACTTGTAATCTAGGGGTTTATAATGGGGAATCCTACACGTTCCAGGATGTAAAGTTAAAAACAGCGCTGGGGTAGTGGCATTCTTCCGAATGTCATGGATAATGTTGGCATGCATGATATAAAGAGCCAATCTCTTTGGGACGGACCCATTTCTTATCATTATTGTTAAAGGACCTGCTCCTTCCCCCAGCAGTATAACCGTCCTGGCCCCTGTTATCCCACAATGCTCCCTTCAACGTTCATCAATAAATCATGGACCCATTGGTACCCCAATGATTCCGTGAAAATGAAGAATATGGGCCTCATTATTGGGTTGCCGCCAACCCCGGAACACCAGGGGTCAAGTCCTAAAAAAAAGTAGTATGACTCATTAGCATAGCCAACAGAAGTGACATTGATGGAAGTGACATCGCCGGAAGTGAAATCAGTTGCACTGTGTGCTTGTTATGGGGTGCTACACAAATCTGGCCACAGTAGACTGCATTTCCTGTGGTGCATCCAAGCCAGAGAAAACGACCATTGGGTAAAATACTGAATGTTGCTCCGTTTTAGCAACATGTCAGACATTTTGACGGCCAATGGAGTCTTATGACCAAGAATGTGTGCTTTTGGCAAGTCTATTTTGTAGTCAACAAAGGCAGCACATTGATAGATTGTGCTCAATGCAACACCATAGGCCCTCCTGGCTGATATTGTCACCAAGGAAAGAACAAAATAAACTCAAACCCAAACTGTTTTGAATCCCGAGACTTTACACCCTCAGTTAAGGTTGCAACCTTAACTTTTTCTGTACTAGACCACAGGACTATCAAAACATACATCACAGTAGTCCCTTTCAAATCGCATTAGCCCACAACAGGCATTGATAACATATCTGTTAGGGAGAATTCTCATTTATGGCTAATTTCCCTCACCTACTGAGTCCCCCAGCAGCTTTGCTGGCCTTCTGGAGTTTATTTCTTTCCACCTGGTAAGAGTGAGAGCTTTCCCCCCACTCTTACCTGTGTTTTGCTATGTGTTTCCATCTGTTTTTGTGACTGTGGACTCTGAAGTACACCACTTCAGTAGCCCCCTTCTTTGTGTGTATCACACAGCACCTTCCGTGGCACCGGGTTGTCTTTGAGACTTCCCTTGACTCCATTTCTGAGGCAACTACTGTCCCCCAGAAAAGGGTAAAGTTACCATTAACTTTACTTAGTCAATCTACCACAGATCCAGTACACCCCATCTTCCATGGAGTACTGGAAAGGGCTAACTCGTATCCTTTTTTATCTGTACCTCCTAGAGCATTGTTTCGCTCTTTTAACATTTAGACTTGGCTGGTGGCAGTGGTATCTACCCTAACTTTTCTACCGCGATTATATTAGATAAATGTGGTACTGTTCTTGGCTATTATATTAGCCTCGAACATAAACCCGCTTGACCAAATCGTCTTTCTTTTGGCTCCGGTTGGGTTTATTCACCATTTCTTTTTGTTAAAGTCCTTCTTGTGTTTTACTTTGCGCGGCAAACTAGGTTCGCCTTCTTTGTTCACTGTCTTTTGACAGGCTTCTGCCCAGAAGCCCTCCTCAAGGCGCCTGGGTGTGTAGGTGGGCTGAATGTGAGGGAGGGGTGTAGTCACCCCCTGCACAGGGTATCCTAGGAAACCCAAGTCGCACTTTGTCATGATTGGCCAGGGTAGTTGTCCGGGCTGGACAACCCCCCTGCTAGGTGATTGACAGCCAGGCTGTTTGAATGGTGGTTTTTCGCATAAAAGGCAGGTCTCTTGGGCTAGAAGTCAGAGAGTCGCCACTGGAACTACAAGGAACTGAAGAGAAGCTGAGAGAACGGCGGCTGCTGCAACTACCCTGTCCCAGTGAAGCCCTGCTGCAGTCCTGAGCCATCTGCCCTTCAACGACTCAGAGAAGATCCAGTCCAGAGTCTTCTTCCCTTGAGCTTGGTGGGGACAACCAGCTCATCTTCTACAGCCAGAGGATCCTCTTCCGTGGTCGAAATCGCTGCACACTGCTGTAGTGGTCCGGATAGCCACCTGAAGAGCCTCTCCTGTTTTTAAGGAGCGCACCTTTTATTCTGTGTCGCTGCTGCCGGCCTCATCCCTGTGTGGTGCAGACCCCCTTCAGACGTCCTCCTTCTCAACGAAGCTCCAGGAATCGTGGGTCTGCGGGAAACCAACAGGAACAACTGTCAGGGCACGAGCTGCACCATTGGAACAAGGTACTGTGTTCTGTTGAGGAAACTGGGTGAATCCCTTTTTCTTCATTTCCAAGGCTTGACCTTGACTTCCCTCCTTCTTATAACTTTTGCTTCCGAACATTGACAATATCAAAGTACTTTTGGCTCTGTTGAATCGTGAACTGTTAGACCGTGTGATCTTCGGCACTGGCCCTGGTGTCTTCGACCCTGGCTCCGGCCCTTTGACTTTTGAACTCCTGTCTCTGAGCATTTCTTGATTCTGCCTGCCTAACCAAAATATTGCTTGTGATTTTTGCCTCCAACTCCCTCTGGGTATTTCAGGTGCTAAGTGTGTTTTTGCCCCGGTAGCATTTCATGTCAAGGATACGCGTTTGTTTAGTAGACCGAACTGTCAAAAAGTGATCGCCCTCATATCCGCGGTAAAGTGTTTTTGTGCCTAACACCAGTTCATTCAAACACAGGGTACTTACCCTGAGACTTACTGTACAAAGTGAATTGGTTAGTTGTAGTATATTTAACATGTGATTTTTATTGAAGTTTAATAGAAGTGTTGTGTTTATAACAAATGGTTTAAAAATAAATGTACTTATATTTTTCTACCTGAAACCTTGAGTCAGTGTTTGCTTGAGTCACAGTAATTGTGGTCCCTTTGTGTAATCTCTACTACTGCTCATAAACTCTTGAGATAAGCCTGGCTGCTCCACCACTGCTACCACTATGACATAGTAGTACAGGCTTGTACCAAAGGTAAAGCTTGTATCACCACCTGTAGTCTTAATTGTGTGTAGTGGTCCCTAAGGGCTCTGCACAGGATTCTGCCTAACAATATCTCTGACTGGAGAAAAGTAACTCCAGAAGTGTTTTCATGAAGCAGTGTTCGAAACAGCCAGGCGATGATAACAATATAGCTCCTCCTAGGCTGGCCTGGTTAGCTGCACACACGCCTCTTCAAGGAGCTATTTTGACTCCCCAGGCCAACTGGTACCATGCAGACATGCCTATGTGACATTAACTCTGGGTGTTTGGGAGTATGTTTAAGGGAGCACAGGACATAACTATCAGGACGTTGGACAATAATGGATCCTATATGTTATGTTACAGAGCATTTGTACTCTGTAAAGCTTTGTACTTCACCTAAAGCTTGTCTGAAAATGAGACCTTTTGTGGCCCCGCTATGGTGTTATCTGATCTTGAACTGCAGGTAGGAGAAAAGGGGAACTGAAAAAAGAAAAGGGTAAGGCTCAAATCCTGCGCCAGCACATGTAATAGTTAATGTGGGTTAAATGGCTCTTGCTATACAAATTGATAATAACAACAGTTTGTCCTAAAACAGGAGAAAAGGGGAGTTAGAAAAAGCAATCTAGAATAATGACAAACAAGAGAATGAAGTGAGAAAGAGGGAAAGGTATAAAAAGAAGCAGGCTCATGTGGGTAGGAAAGAAGACAGGAGTGTGTAGGGATACGGGTGTCTATTGTATGGGTGGGTGGGTGATAACGGAAGGTCGCTATCAGTGGAAAGTGCAAGACTTAGAATGGACAAAGGGTATAATTTGCCTCTCATTTGGAAGTTGCATTTGCACATAGCTATGTACAAGCTTCTCGTTCGCCAGAGGTAGGCTCCTGCTTGCTGGGTGATGCCAGAAATGACAAATACTAGCCAGGGTGTTTCTTCATTTACATTTGCTAGGACTATAGACGAGGGGGGCTCGTGCAGTTGCAGGTTAAGATCCACAATGCCTCCTAACTGCCAGTGACGTCATTTAGGGGTCACCAGGGGTCGCAACTGCGACCCCTGAGGTCTCCCTTGCGACCTCTGTGGTCTCTCTTGCGACCTCTGTCTTAAAAAAAACGAAAAAAATAACTTTTTATTTTTATTTTTTGGTAATGCAAGCTCCTGGGCTGCGGCCAGCACCATGTGGCTCTTTGCTTCTGGAGTGGCTAGCTTTCTTGTTCAGGCCCCTTTAAAAAAAAAAAAAAAAGAAAAATAAGAATAGGAGTGCCACAAGTCAGGACTGACCCTAAATAAAAAAGAATAGGAATACCAAACAATGTGTCTTTCTGGAATTCTATATAATAATTGCTAGACTCATCAAAGGTTTATTTCAGGCACAATTTGGGGGGGCGAGTCATTGATTTAGTCTGTTCTGAAATGCCTCAACTCAGTCTTTCATCCTTCTGAGGTCGATAAATGAGTACCAACACAGGTTGGGTGATATTGGGTGTACATTTTTTCTATATAAAGCGCGCAAAGGTCGTGTTCAATCGCTTCCCGCGATATCACTTCGGGGCGGGGTCAAATGACATCACTTCCTGTGATGGCATCAGGGGGTCAAGGGTCGTGTGATGTCACTTCCGCTACGCCTGGCATTTTGGTGAAATGTCATCCCTGCTAACTGCCCGTTTCCACCCTTTTCGATTCCTGCTTTGCTTTGCCACAAACTGCTCTATGTCTTGCAATGTTACTGGGGTTCATGTCATACAAGACTCGTCAATAGTTGTGCAATTAATTAATGCCGATATGGATCAATCGATCTTTGAACATTACCAGGAAAACTAAGTACAATGGAGAGTGAACGATTTGTTTGATGAATATCCCCATAATCCACCTGATAAAACCATTAAATGCTTCCTATACAATTGCACAGGAATTTGTCGTTGCGCCTGGAATTAGGTTTGGAGTCAGGCACTACCAGTCAGAGCACTGCCTCCCCCACGTCCACTTGCATCAGCAGAACTACTTTAAGCCATGCCGCAGCCAGTGGCCAATGCTTGCAGTGCACTGTGTGTAACACATGCAAAGATGTTTTAAAGCACTAAAAAGGATCGCCATCCACCCACCCTCAACACAGGTAGACACGTGTGCCACTTACTATGGTGGGCACATGCGGACTTGACATAAACAAATATTTTAAAATTCGGGGTCGACAGGTTGGAACGATAGGGTACATTTAGGATGTGCGCTGTGAGAGCGAATAAAAAAACCCAGGGAGTGTTTATTGAAGGTTTCTCCTCTTGTAGCTGTTCAGAGCCACCCCAACAATATCTCAGAAGCTTCATTAATCCGAGCCCATTGATCAGGCGAGGGTAGAAGAGTCATGGCAGGACAGGGCAACCTTGTGATTTTGAACACCCCATCCCCCCACTCTTCCGGCTATTAATCCAGTTCCTGGAGAGTCAAATACTTAATTGTAAGTAACAATAACATGAACTTACACAGCACAGCACAGATTTTTGAACTGTACAACTTAGTAAGCATCATCGGATGAGAGTGACTGATTCACTTTCACTTACCAAGTAACAGCAGAGAAGGCCATATGCACAGGTCCGCCCTGCTTCTCTGTCTTGGGGCTCTCGGCTCAGCTAGGCCAATGCCAATCCAGGTGCCAATCACACCCTGGTTCACAGGGCCTATGCTGGGAATCTACAGGGGCCACAAACCGCACCACATCCAGTGAAGGCGGCTCCGCTACGGCTGTCTTATGCCACTATGCCCACCCCACCCAATGTTAACATATTTCATTGGCTGATAAACAGCCAATTAAATAACTGAAAGAATGTCTCTGTTACTACGCAGATCCAGGCTGCGACCCGGCCTGTCTGCTATTGACACACTGTTTGTTTGCATATGTTTCAATCTTTCATTCATCAGTATTTCTGGTGCAGTGGTGAAAAGCCCGGGCCTACGAACTTGGCGACCGCGGCGAGGATGGCAGGAGTTCAAAAACAACAGCCGATAATTCTTATTATATACACAGCCTCCAAAATACCCAGGGGGGGGCGGCGTCCATCCTCTGAAAAAAGTGGGTGGACACTGTTTCCGCCGCCTGACATTCCGGTCCCACCGGGATATCAGAGGTGGCGGCGGAACAGTTATTTCCCATTCCCATGGAGTCCATCGGACTCCATGGGAATGGGAAACCTGAAGCTCTGGCACCGTTACTTACTGTGCCAGTGTTTCAGGGAAAAGCATGCCGGTAGAAGTTCCGTGCCCCTACTGGCAAACTTACAGTTTGGTTGTCCGTTGCTACAGGCTGTGTAATGGCACAAGGATATGCGTTGAAAAATTGCTGCCTAACGTAATTGAAGCAACAATTACGCGCCAAGTCAACAACGTCTCAAAGTCCTGCCACTACCACCTTAAAACCCTTAGGCGCATCTTTCCGTATCTCTCCTTTCCCAACAGACTCTCCGCGGTCCAATCAATCGTTATATCAAGACTGGACTACGCAAACCCCCTATACCTCGGAGTCCATGCGTACCAACTGAATAAACTCCAAAGAGCACAAAACGTGGCAGCCAAATTGCTACTTGCGCTCGGCCTAAGAGACCACATCTCCCCAGCCCTTAAGACGCTGCACTGGCTCCCAGTAGGCCGAAGAGTGACTTTCAAAATCTTGTGCATCTCCCATCGAGCACTGCATAAAACCGGACCTCAATATCTTCAAGACAAGCTAAAACCCTACCACCCCTCACGCACCCTAAGATCAAGCTCAGCCAGTCTCCTAGTCATACCGAGGACAAACTCAATCAGGTTAGGTGGATCATCATTCTCAGCCTTGGCCCCACGCTATGGAACTTACTCCAACCCCACATCCGCCTAACTGAGGATTTAATGTCTTTCCGCAAACTGCTGAAAACCTGGCTCTTCCCTTAAAACCAACCCGTACCAAACTAACCCAAACAGACCGACAGCAACTCAAGGACACCAATCCATCAAACCACCTGATGCGAGGAACTAACAGCTAATAACCCCTAAATATAAACTACCAGGGCAAACAGAATTAAACGAATAAAGTATATCAATGCAGTGAACGGGTTAATAAGAGTAAATCATACGGAAAGAGTAAAGTGATTTAAACTCCTGAAATGAACAGAATGCATGCGGAGTGAACAAAATGAATGGCGTGGATGAATTAGTTAGAATGGATGCATCAGGTAGGATAAAGGGATGCGCTGAGTGGAAGAATGCATGAGTAGAAGAACAGCATAAAACATATGAATGTCCGGAACGGATGAGCGTACAGCGGATAAGTGTGTAGAACAGATGAGTGTGTGGAGCGGATGAGTATGTAGAGCACATGAGTATGGATAACGGATGAACATGGAAGTACGGAGAGTCCGCAAATCGCTGGAGCAGATGAATGTACAGACCTGGCAAATGCAGAGAGTATGTAGATCGCTGGAGCAGATGAATGTATAGACCTGGTGAATGTACAGAGCAGATGAGTGTATAGAACAAATGAGTGTATAGAGCGGATGAGTGTATAGAGCCGATGAATGTATATGACTGATAAATATATAGAGCGGACAAGTGGATAGTGCGTACAAAGGATAGAGCGGATAAGTGGATAGAGCGGATGAGTGGATAGAGCGGATGAATGTATAGAGCGGATGAATGTATCAAGTGAATGAATGTATAGAGAGGACGAGTAGATAGAGTAGATGAGTGGATAGAGCGGATGAGTGGATAGAGCGGATGAGTGGATAGAGCGGATGAGTAGATAGAACGGATGAGTAGATAGAACGGATGAGTGGATGAGTGGATAGTGGATGAGTGGATAGAGTGGATGAGTGGATAGAGCGGATGAGTTAATAGAACGGATGAGTGGATAGAACGGATGAGTAGATGAGTGGATAGTGGATGAGTGGATAGAGCGGATGAGTGGATAGAGCGGATGAGTGGATAGAGCAGATGAGAGGATAGAGTGGATGAGTGGATAGAGCAGATGAGTGGATAAGTGTACAGCGAGGATGAGTGTACAGAACGGTTGAAGGTATAGAACAGATGAGTGTAGAGATGAATATATGGAACAGCATATTGCTGTTGAATGTGTGTTAAGCACAAGTGCTTAATGCGGATGAGTGTTGGGAGCAGATGAGTGCGTAGAGGAGATGATTGCGTAGAGGCGATGAGTGCATAGAGGAGACGAGTGCGTAGAGGGGACGAGTGCGTAGAGGGGACAAGTGCGTAGAGGGGAGGAGTGGGTAGAGGGGATGAGTGGACAGAGGGGACGAGTGGATAGAGGGGACGAGGGGATAGAGGGGACGAGTGGATAGACCTGATGAGTGTATAAAGCGGATGAGTGTATAAAGCGAATGAGTTGATTGAATGGATAGAGCGGATGAGTAGATAAGTGTACAGTGAGGATGATTGTACAGAACGGACGAAGGCATAGAACAGATGAATGTAGAGATGAATATATGGAACAGGATATTGCTGTTGAATGCGTGTAAAGCACGAGTGCTTAAAGCGGATGAGTGCGGGGAGCAGATGAGTGCGTAGAGGGGTCGAGTGCGTAGAGGGGTCGAGTGCGTAGAGGGGATGAGTGCATAGAGGGGAATAGTGCGTAGAGGGGATGAATGCGTACAGGGGATGAGTGCGTAGGGGGGATGAGTGCGTAAAATAGGTGAATGCATAGTACATGTAAGGACATAAAGCAGATGAATACCGGAACAAATGAGTGCCAGAGTGAACGGACGTGTTGCATAGAGCGGACAAGATCGTAGAAGGAACAAGCACAGATTGCATCCAATACTTAAGTGTGCGTAGAATGGATGAATACGTAGAGCTGCAGAATGTGTAGGGCATAGGACTGACAGGAATGCATGCGTGCGTAGGGCAGACAGAAGTGCATGCGTGGAGCAGACAGGTGTGCATACGTGGGACAAACAGGAGTGCATGCGTGACGCAGACAAGAGTACATGCATCGGGCAGACAAGAGTACATGCGTGGGGCCGACTGGAGTGCGCGGAGCGGACTTGAGCGCAAAGGGCTAGCCTGAATGCATGAGTGCGTGGAACGGACCAGAGTGTATGGAGCAGACTGGGATGCATGGAGTGGATAGGAGTGCATAGAACGGACTGGAGCGCAGAGAACTGCGTGACGTATATAGTATGGTTTGGAATGCAGAGAACGTTTAAAAGACCATACAACCCATCATATCACATCACAACGCTTACTCTCTCCTTTACATCACCACTCAACTAGAACACAGAGATACTATGACACCATTCGGTATAACTGTTCTCATACCAACATAAACCGCTCACTCCACATCATTCTAAGTAAACACTGCTGGTTATTCACCCCCCAGCCAGGCGTTCTCCTCAGGCCTAACGCAGCCACATCTGGTCTGGATAAATCCTGCCAGAACGAACACATACTCCTGATCTCTCAACCACCACACCTACCGCTAAGAAGCAGCTATTACACTGATACCGCACGAGCTGCACACATACCCAGTGCTCACACGCACTTTTTTGACCCTCTCTACTCTCTCTACTGATCTGAACTTCGGTTCCCAAGGGCGTTCAACCTACCAGCGCCTTCAGACTATACCAATGGTATATAAGGCGCTATATAAATGCAAAATAACAAATAACAAAATAACAAATAACAACAGTGTTCACCGGGAAGGGAAACAAAAAATGTTGTTCGTTAACAAGCCTTACAACTTTAGTAATATTGAACTTTAGGTCCATAGTTGTTGGCACTGTCTGCATCATGTCACCCATCACGCTGCTCAGTAATCTCCATGTTGTTCTCACGTACAGTTGTACGTTTCAGAATGACTTTCTAGGAAGGACAATACATTGTGTTGTGTAGTCTTTAGGAGAAAACATTTTTTAAATTAGAAATAATCGAAAAATGTAGTGAATTTATCTTTTGGCCTTTCTTAAGGAGCCTTTCTGAAAAGCGTAAAGCTACCTTAAGGTATTTCTAACAAATAGTACCTATAAGAAAATAAAATCCCAGGCAACGTCAGGTATATCAGCTTGTAGTCAATAAAAATAAAAGTGGAGCCCAATTTTTAAAACAGTAAACATTCACGTGGTGAAATGTCAACTTTCATATCGAATTATCCAGATATCCCTTGCACCGATCTAACCCGTGATGCCCTGCTCTGTGTGCCCACATCTCCATTAAGGAGGTTACGTAGAGGAATGCCGAGGTGGCCACCCTGGTCAGCCGCCCACTCCAGCACTAGCCACAGAACAGTGCTAGATGGGTTATGGTGAATCTACTACAATTCGTTCCACAAACGGGTCGAGCATACTTTACATATGGATGTCTTCCCCTCTAGAATCAGATAATTGCAATTGGGGTGGGCCCATACAAACCCACCATGCCTGGGCCATCATTTGCTGCATTCTCTTCTCGCTCTACCCCTAACTTGGTGCCTTGAGGAGGGCACATCAGACAGGGGGTGGGGGTGGGTGTGGTGGTGGGGGAGAACTATATGCTTTCCCCCAAAACAAAAAACCTCCATATGGTAACATACAATATATCAACTAATAGCAACTGCAGTCTGCCTTAAACTCTAACCCTTCACCAGGTCCTACAGGGGCCCCCTTTGTTCTCCCTGGATGTTGCCATCTGTGAGCCCTTCGGGGCACAGTACCTTCAGGTTCTATTCTTATTTCAGGGACCGCCATGCCCCTTCATCATACGCCCTTCAGCGCTGCTCACTGCTCAGTTCGCACCAGACACACCCACAGACAGGTGCTCAAAGTGGGGCAGGCTGGCCTTGGCCAAACCTGGTGTTGCAGAAATATTTGAGCAGACCAATCCGCCCCTTGCTTGCCCACTCCAAACTGACGCTAGCGCTATTTTGCATGTGCACCAGTGTTATATATGGTGTTTCTTGCTTTGCCATGTCACCGGTGATGCAATATGATTCTGGATTCTCATGGGATTCCAGAATCATATGATCAGTGAAACTCGAGAAAGAGAAAGGCAACAACCGCTTTGGGGGCACCTCAATATATGTAAATACTTCTGTTTATAACGTTTGTCGAGAGTCCAGCTGGATCATTTCACAACAACCAGGCCTAGCTCACAACTTCACAAGTCTGTATTGGTGACTTCATGCTCCCTGAAGCGTTACAGATATTTTAGATCCCACAGTTGCACATGCAACTGACTGTGATGTCCAGATCACGTTGGCCGGACTTAGAGGAACTTCTGGGGTGCTAAAAGGATGCTTCTGGGGTGCTAAAAGGGTGGGTGGGCTGTGGGCACCCACTGAACATGTCATGGTGCTTAGTCCATGATGTGCCTGTAGGTAGGGAAATAAAAGAGACAGAGCCCGCCAGTGGGGTCAGAGGCCATAATGGCATTCACATTGTGTGGCCTCTTTGTTTCGCTGCGCGCGACTGTGACAACACACTGTCTGCCAACCTCACACTGGCGACAAAGGTGGTCTGTTCTCAAGCAGACCCTGACTTCAGGGACGCACCGCCGAGGGTGCAGCAGCCAGCAGCACTCGAAATAACTGCCAACCACTGACTCTGCTGCACGTCGGAATGGGTGCGGCCCCTCCCCCTGGCCATCGATGCAACCAGAAGCAGAGCGCCATGCCATCAACGGCACAGGGCATCCCCAACCACCGCAGAGCCTACACGGCCGTAGAACAGCAGAGCACAGCAGTGAGTTTTGTATGCTCGCGGGCCCCCCGCGAGTCACCCAGCACGCAGACAGGCACACGCATTCAGGCATTCCAAGAACACACGCCGGAGACGTGCGATGGCTCCGGTCTCCGGCTCGAACTGCCGGGGCACCGCCTTTATTCACCCACAGCGCATGCGCGAGCTCCGTGAGTCTCGCGCATGCGTAATACGTGTACCCAGTACACAACACTCCTCCTCTTCCCCCAGAAACAAACATTTGAACAAGAAAACATCAAAACAGAACTTGCTTGTCGTCAGGAACTGGAACAGCAAAATGTCCTTTCTAGGGGGCTGGGTCCACGATGAAGTCTCTGAACCTCTGGGGCAGCCTTCGCCCTGCCCTGCTCGGGTATCGTGGCGCAGTCTCCTCCGGGACCTCCGCCGTCTGCATATCTGCCATTGGAGGGCACTCTTCGTGCTCTGTCTCCCTCTCTTGTTCCGGAGCTTGGTCCGCCGCCGCATCATCTTCTGCTGTCTTGATACGCTTGAAGAATGATACATTCCGTGTGATAGTACCTCTGGCATTGGCTGCTGTGACCATGGTACCCTTCACATGTGTTACACCCAGCGGTTGAGTCTCATAGGTTGTTGATAACTTGCCCTCCGACCTTCTATTTCGTACTAATACGGTATCACCCACTGCTATCTGCCTCTCGAGGAGCCTTCTCCGTACTGTCTCTCTCTCATTCCTGGACACTCTGTCCGACTGCACCTGCTCATTTTCTATCACACCTGGTTGCCGCCCTTCGGACTCAGGTATGAGCCCTCGCGGTATCCTTTTGAAGAGCGCTTCCGCCGGGGCAATTCCCGTGGATCGGTGCGGAGTTGTACGATACTCTCAGAGAAATTCAAACAGGTTCCTTCGGAGGTCTTCCCCTCCATTTTCGGATATGCGAAATATCTTGTTTAAGGTGTGCATGAAGCGCTCTACCTCGCCATTGGCCCTTGGCCATAACGGGGTGACTTTGCGGTGTTTGATTCCCCTTTCTTCACAATATCGGGCAAACACCTGCCCCTGGAAAGGTGCCCCATTGTCCGAACACAATTCCACGGGGAAACCATGGGTGGCGAAAATCTTGTCCATCGCTATGGTGGTGTGATCGCTGGCCGTGGATTCGACCAGTTCCACTTCGGGATAACGGGACCACTGGTCGGTCACAACCAGGAAGTACAGACCCCGACCGGTGGAGCTGAAGTCGGCATGGACTGTCCCCCAGGGTAGTTCACTTCTTGCCACGGATTGTACTGGTGGACCTCTTTCCGCTGGGCTGGTGGCCTGGCATGGGATGCATGTCCTCACAAATTCTTCAACCCTCTTCTCTAAATCCGGGAACCAGACCTTGTGTCTGAGGCGTGCCTTCATTGTGGTCATCCCCTGATGCCCCTTGTGAGCCAGTTGAAGGACCTTTGCTGTGAGGGATCTGGGAACGACGATCCTGTGTCCTCTCAGTAGTAGTCCATCGGTCGTCACAGACAATTCGTGTCGTGCACTCCACAATGCCTGCAGGTCCTTTTGCACCTCCACATTTCTCCTGGCATTGTTCATGAGAAGGTCCTTCCATGCTCCTGAGGCCACTGCCTCCTTCGCTCTCAGAAATGCCTCGTCAGAGTTGGACTCGTTGGCAATCTCTTCTCTCGATAGGGCGATGGGAAGCGCCGACTCGACAACCAAGTGAATGGTGTCCGCACAGCTTGCAACTTCCGTGGTATCCCCTGACTGTCCAGAGCCGGGATGGCGAGACAAGTAGTCAGCGGGTTTTGGGTCCCTGGCCGGTATACCAGTTTTACCCCGTATTCCATGAGGGATAACATCCACCTTTCTATTCTTGGTGGTGGCTTGGATGAGGCACCAGCTAGAATGGGCAGTAGTGGTTTGTGATCCGTCACCACTACAACCGGTTTCCCTAGGATGTATAACCTGAAGTGTTTACAGCCCCATTATATGGCGAGGGCTTCACGTTCAATTTGGGAATACCTCTTCTCGGTGCTGGTCAGTGCCTTACTAGCATGCGCGATGGGCCTCATCGCTCCCTGCTGATCTGCCTGCAAAAGGACTGCCCCTAGTCCCACGGGACTGGCATCCACCACTATCTCAGACTCCCGGGCCGGGTTAAAGTACGCCATGGTGTCTAGTTCAGACAGAGCCTCTTTGATGGCCGTGAACGCTCTCTGCTCTTTTCCAGTCCACGCCCATGCCACTTCCTTCCTCGTGAGAGCTCTTAACGGTTCAGAGATGGAGGCCAAGTCACGAATAAAGCGTCCGCAATATGTTACCATGCCTAAAAAGCTGCGAACTTCCGCCGGGGACGTGGGTGATGATGCCTCCCTAATGTCCTTCACTTTCTTCGGATCGGGTGATATACCCCCCCCGTGAAAGATGAATCCAAAAAACTCTAAACTGTCCCTCATGAACTCGCACTTTTCCTGGTGCAGTGTTAACCCAAGGCTGTGCAGTCTGCGAAAAGTGTCTTCTAGGCGCTTGATGTGCTTCGCCTCCGACCTGGCGAATACAAGAATGTCATCCGACATATTTATGACCCCTTTCAACCCTGACAGAGCCCCCTTGATGGAATTTTGAAAGACCTCAGCCGCGGAGGATATTCCGAAACTGAGCCTCTTATATTGGTACAGTCCTTCATGGGTTGTAAAGGTCGTGATATACCTGGACTCTGGGTGGAGCTCCAGCTGGTGGTACCCTGCTCTTAAGTCCAATTTCGAAAAGAATTTGGCTCCTTGAAGCTCGCCAACGATGTCGTCCAGAGTTGGTGTGATATGACGCTCTCTTTTTATAGCCAGATTGGGTAGTCTCATATCGACGCAAATGCGTACAGCCCCCGGTTGCTTGGGCTTTGGGGCAACAACAATCGGGGAAACCCAAGGCATCGGCCCTTCCACTTTTTCGATAATGTCTCGTTCTATTAGGAGTTGTAGTTCCTCTTCAACCTGGGCCCTCAAGTGAAAAGGAATACGACGATGTTTTAGTGCCGTTGGTCTGACTGATTTATCGATGTGGAGCCGTACAGGTTCAGCCTTTAGCTTCCCTATCCCTTTGAAGAGTTTCTCAAAACGTGCCAACAAACTGTTCAGATCCGACTGGTATACTGCGAATGTGAATTGCACTAGGTTGAGTGCTTCCGAAGCTGCGCAACTCAGCAATGAATGCGGGCTCACGCTGGTAACGAAAAACCTAGCCTTGATGCTGCTCCTGCCATGGGATACTGGGGCTATGAATACTCCTTGGATGGGTAGAGGGGTATCTTCGCCAAACGCATATATTTGGGCTCTAGACGGCAAAAGTGCTGGCGGGCCCGCAAGTGCATTGTAGTGTCTATCCGCGAGCACACATACCGATGCTCCCGTATCGATGAGGACCGGGGTGGGAACTTCCCCAATGTTCACAGTGCATGTAGGTTTTCGTCGAGTTCCGGGGCCACTTGCTATGCTGGAGATACAGAATATTTCTCCTTCTTCTTCTTCTTCTTCCTCGGCGATGTTCACATCCTGTATCTCCTGTTCCAGAGAAGATATACCCTTCACAGTGCGGGCACCATTCCTCACGAACCTCTCGGGCCCCCTGTTGGCCCCCACGGGCACAGTGGCCCTACACATCCTGGCATAATGTCCGGGGACCCCACATCTGCCACATGTCCTTGACTTAGCTGGGCACTCACCCCTGTGAGGGAGATCGTACCCACAGTATGAGCACGACTGAGGGGAGCCCGATCTTGTTGTCTTTTCCTCCGGTTTTGGTGTCCATCTGGCCTTTCCCGGCATAAAACGCCTGACAGCGAGTGCCTCTTCCTCACATTTGGGATGAGTGGCTGCGTCCATCTTCGACCCTCTGGCCTCCGCCAGTTCATGCGCCCTCCCCATGTCTAGGATTTGTCGGAGGGTTAGTCCCGGTTCTCTCAGGACTTGCCTCCTGAGTTTGCCAGAGCAACATCCTTGCAATAATTGGTTTCGGACCATTTCCTCTTCATTGGCCCACCTGCAGGAGCTCGCCAGGTGTCTCAGACGGGCACAAAACTGGTCTAGTGATTCGTCGCTGCGTTGTTTTTCAGCCCCCATGACGAATCTGTCAAAATCGACATTCGCTAATGGTAGGAAATGATCCCTTAGCGCTTGCTTGACTGCGTCATATGTCGCCACTGGAATGTCAAGGGAGTCGTATATCTTCTGGACCTCCGTGCCTGCCGAGTACATCATGATGGCAATCTTTGCCTCATCTGCTGTTTCCCCCGAGGCCCTGAACATCATTTCCAGTCTTTTGACCCATGTGAGCCATTTGGGGCCGAGTTTTGACGGGGGACCTGTAGTGTCGAATTCAGGCATGGGCGCTAGGGTGGTGCGCACTCTACGTGGTACTGGAGCGGTGGCACCCTCCTCATCTGTCTCATCACCCATCTCCCTGGGTACTCACAGTAAAGTCTTGGCTGAAAATGGGTGATCCGGCTCCCAGCTGTGACACAAATCTTCTTTGTTGTCTTTTGTCGCTTTGTCTATCACAGCCCTGCTCCAGCTGGGCTGTGAAGTGTCCAAAAATTATTTTTAGCTGCTGATGACTAACAGATGGCGCACGAGCACCCAAAACGGGCCGCAACCACTGCGTGTGATGTTCTCACTCGAGCGCTCAAAATGGCCGCCGGCTATCTCGAGCGGGTCCGCGACTGCGGAGCTGTACTCCGTTCCTGCAATGTTGTCGGAATGAAGTAGCGGTTCACTTCCCGCCTCGTCGCCAGATTTGTATGCTCGCGGGCCCCCCGCGAGTCACCCAGCACGCAGACAGGCACACGCATTCAGGCATTCCAAGAACACACGCCGGAGACGTGCGATGGCTCCGGTCTCCGGCTCAAACTGCCGGGGCACCGCCTTTATTCACCCACAGCGCATGCGCGAGCTCCGTGAGTCTCGCGCATGCGTAATACGTGTACCCAGTACACAACAGTGAGGACAAAAAAAGCAGGTAAAGCGCTCTCAGCACGCGTAGCCAAGGGAGGCCGGAGAGAGAGCAGTGCAGTGACACGCTCGTGCCACGAGGGAACAAAGAGCCGCATCACGTGTGCACTCCATCACCTCCTTACTTACAGTCAGAGGAGAAACCTTCACCATTCGCCGTGAATGCTGGTTTTCAACATACATGTACCAAAAAACCTATAGCCGTGTCTGTGCAGTTTCAAGCGGTAGAGTATGCAACTCAGATCAGGTTGCCCCCTTTTTGCCTGTTGACATCCCCTTATGCACAACATGGGCTTGTTCCCCTAACTCGAGAAAGGAAGCGGGATGCCTGCTCGTGAATATGCCATAGCAATAGTCCACCAAATCCACTTGCTGTTCATGGGCACCAAAGACTTTTTGCCCAGATTCAGACCCCCAAATGTCACAAGCAGGCTATCTGCCCAGTTAGGTCAGCACTGGCCTCTTCAACTGGCCACCTAAGGAAGCAATCAAGGATTACACCTGAGAATGAGTCTGTCAGACTGCAGCCGAAGAAACTATGAAGGGAAGGGGGCCAATCTCAGCCAACCCCAAGCCAAAGTAATGACCACCAGAAATGCAAAGCTGACCGCTTGCCTGTTCCATCTGTCATGGTGCTAACTACATTCCAGAGCAATGCCCAACCCCATGCCACTGTCGTAATCATGAGTGGTGAGGGCCGATGTGTTGGAAACCTCTCAAGAGATTGTTCATCTCGGACCACCAAAGCACCCTGAACTTCAACTTTTTCATTATCGGAACAAGGGCTATGAATTTTTGAGACTCCAGCATAAAATGATGACGCAAATGGGAAAGCAAAGGGGGCATTTATTAAAAGAAATGTGTCTGCCTGATTCCAAGATGGCCGAGTGTGAGGACGTGCAGGCCCGAGCCCCGTCCGGGCCTAGATAAGCAGCACTGGGCCCACTGGCAGGGGGGACACCTATACCACCCACTGAAATAGTGGGACCCAGTATAGATGCACTGAGACGTGAAGAGTCCCCTCCCCCCTCCATAAGACGTCAGCAGCATGGGAGACAAGCCAGCGCTTGGGCAGCGTCGAGCGGCACCTCGGCAACGCTAGCGGGTGCACCCGTGTCATTACAACAGTAAAGGAGAATCAAATTCTGGTGGAAGAGCGGAAGCGACTGGGAAACGCTCCGGCATAGCACCCGAGCAGAGTCAGCGGTGACTTAGCAGTTGTATGAGGGCCAGGTGGAATTGCTGCCACCGGAGAGAAGCAGAGCAAGGACGAGGGGGTGGCCGGGCAATGTGCCCAAGAAGCAAGGTGGATGGGCCCCCAGCAGTTCCACTGAAGTGTGGAAGCAGGCTTAAGAGAGGAGCAGGAGAGGTCTGGAGGCGGCCCGGGCCCGCCTCCGTACAGGAGAGCGTGCCTCCGGTCCGACGCGGGAGGCTGGCGGGCAACGGAGAAAGGCCGGGCGGGCCTAGCAGCAGAGTGTGCACAACTGCTACGGATGATTCCACACAGTGGGGACTGGGCGGCACACTACCTAAGACGACAAAAGCCTGCACGAGGGAGACAAGGTAGGGAGCTCGCTGCCCATGGGATAAAGGAGGCGAGTCCTGCCTGGGAGGCGGGGGACGGGACTGGCAGTCGCTGGTGAGGGAGCAGCTCAGCAGTTGACAAGCAGGCCTTGAAGAAGAGGGAGGTCTGAGGACCCTGGGAACTGCATGAGGGCAGGAAGGTAGCTACGAGAGCTCAAGGGCGAGGTAGAAGGCTTAGGGCCACCCACAGTGAAGCTTGGAATGAGAACAAGTGGGAATAGTCCAAACCCAGTGACAAATGGGAAGGAAATGTTCAGACCTAACAACAAGCTTAAGGAGAGGGGGCAACAGCAGAAGGAAACTATAACAAGGAAGGCTGGGCTAGAGCTCCACATCACTACTACCTTCCCCATTTCCCCCGAGGTACCCCATGTGGTGTGAGAGGCTGGGACCGGACTGAGCTGACACTGGGAGGAGGAGAACCCAGGAGGTGCTAAGGAAGCCAAGGAGGATGGACTAGGCAGCGCCTAAATTAAAGAGTCCGAGGAGGGAGGATCAGGGGCGAGGCAAAAGGACACGGCCAGTAAAGGAGGAGTCAGCTCCACACAGGAGACACAGCGTGAGTGACTCCCAGATGACCGGACAGAAGGGAAAGTGCACACCGGCCCGCCACAAGCAGAACCCTTGACATCACGAAGAGCAGTTGGAGGACTACTGGAACCAGCAGGAGGAGGCGGCAGTGTCCACAGCCAAGGGGAGCCAAGGTCTGAGGCCCAGGGACGAAGTCTTGGAAACAACGGATATGGCTCTCAGTAGCGAAGACCTGAAGGAGTGTCTTGGGGCCTTGAAAAGTAGGATGACAACAGCCTTCCAGGATCAATTCACCTCTCTGAGAGAAGAGCTGCGCAGCTGCCTGAAGGAGATCAGAGGTGAAGTTAAGGAACTGGGAGATTGGGTGGATATCACGGAGCAGGGACTGGCTGAGGTTTCAGAGGAGACAAGACAAAATAGTGAACTCCTGGAACAGATGGCAAGAATGTTCCGCAATCTGGACATACAAGTGGAAGGCCTGGAAAACCGCTCAAGATGGTCTAATATCCCAATAAAAGGGCTTATTGAGACAGTCAGTGACGTGGACCTGGGATGGCCTATACAACAGTGTTTAGGGGCCTTACTAACTGATAAGACACCTGAGGAGGTGGAGATGGATTAAATACATAGAGTGGGGCATGGAGAGCGGAACCAGGGGCAAGACCAAGAGATGTCCTAGTAGCCCTCACCTAATACAGCCAGAATGAGGGCATGTTGCGTGCGGCAAGGGCCCAGACAAGCGTCACAATTAATGGGTCCCAGGTACAGCTGTTTCAGGACCTGGCACTGTCAACTCTTCAGAAACACAGAGAAATGGGTCTGGTTACAAGGGCACTCAAAGCCAGACAGATTCCCTACAAGTGGACTTTCCCTTTTGGACTGCTGTTCACACTGGACAGAATACAGCATCGTATCACCACATGTACAGAGGGGATGTCGCTGCTACACCTGGAGGAGGAGGGGGATCAGGGTTGGAAGCCCACGGTCGGCGGCACACTTCGATGTGTGCCGCCGACTCGCTATGTCCCTGCGAGGCCTGTTCCATTTCACTTCCGTGATGAGGAACCGGCGTTGCAAGGTCCTTTCCTTTTTCTTTTTCTTTTTTTAAAACTTTTTACAGGACCGGCTGCGGGGGACACCCTTGCAACCCCCACTCACAATATAGTGAACAAGGGTGCGGCGGACACCTCTGCATCCCCCGCAGCCCCTGCCACCAAATGGGGGATTTGGTCAAACTTTTTGGCCGTTTGTAATTTTGAACGCCCGAAATTTGACCAAATCTCCCATTCAGTCTTTTTTTTCAGATTTATTGGACGTTTCCGGAGGAGGGACATGGCTTGCCGTTCCTCACCCAAGAGGCACGAGACAATGGGACTGGTATAAGGTCCAGGGGAAGAGGAGCACGTCTTAGATGGCCCGCGGGCAGGGACAGCAGAGGGGTCAGGTTGAGATCTGGTCCAGTTAAGGGGCCAGGTTAGAAATCGTGAAGGAGCAACTGCGGGTAAGCAGTGGGGGAATGATATGATATGATAGGTTATTTATAACGCGCTTAATACCCAAAGGTTTCTAAGCGTGGACCTGGGGATCGAACCTGTGGTGCTCCGTGTCATCTCGCTTCCAAGGCGAGCACGTTACCCCTGAGCTATCCTCCCAGGGGTTGTGAGGCGAAAGGTGTCTGTAAATAGATATGGGGACGCGGGGAGTGGGAGAGATCTTGGAACAAGAGGGAAGGTATGGTACACCTCAAGAAGGGAGATGTCCCAGATATAAACTCGGGTCAGGACCGCAGGGTACGTCCCCGGGAGAGTCGTAGGAATGCCGATTCGGACCTGGGGAGGGGGTAAGATATGTTGGGTGGCAAATTAGTTGGGGAAGAGGGATGAGTTCGGGCCAGGGGAGGGCAGTGGAGGCGTAGGAGGGGGAGAGGAGATGACGGCTGGGGCAGAGGGGTGGTTCCCCAGGTACTGACGTACAATGTGCAGTGATTAAACACCCTGGTTAAGTGCAAAATAGTTGAGGCCCAGATAAAGGGGGAGAAGGCTGATATTATTCTGTTGCAAGAAACGCGCATACAAACGGGGGACAAACATAAGATTCTGAGACAGTTCTCTCGGATATATCAGGCCAATGTCCAGGGGAAGACAGTGGGAGTTATGATAGAGCTTAGAGACTCCTGCAACATGCTAGTCGAGTGAATCCAAGCAGACCTGAAAGGCAAATACATATTTGTGCGGGGGCAGTGAGGGTACAAGAAAATTACATTAGCGACGATGTATGCGCCTAATACGCGGCAAGATGGGTTCTTGCGAGATGTGCTGCATAGGCTGGTGCGGTTTGCGGTGGGAGACGTGATACTGAGAATTTAACTTGCCATGGAATCCCCTCACAGACAGGAACCTGGGGGTGCGTCAGGGGGCTGTGGAACCCTCACCTTCCTTCAAAGAAGCACAAGGCAATTTAACCCTGCAGGATGTGTGGCGGTCATTGAAAGATCCTAAAGATCACGCCCAGGGAGTGAGAAATATTAAATAGCAATATAGCCGAGGAAGAAGTTGAGGCGACAATCAAATCACTTCCAGCAAATAACGCACCAGGCCGGATGGCTACCCAGCAGTATTCTATCAGAAATTTAGCAAGAAACTAGTGCCCAAACTTACTAAACTGTTTAATGCAATAGCAGACGGGGGAAAATTAACTCAGACGATGACAGAGGTCAAGGTGGTGGTGTGTAAGGAGCCAACTAAGGGCAGGACGGAATGTGGGTCCTATCGGGCTATAGCGTTAATGAACACAGATGCAACGGTGTACACAGGAATATTGGCTGCTAGATTATCCCTGCTACTGCCGGGGCTGATTGATTCAGACCAGTCAGGCTTCATACGCGGCCAGCAAGCGTGGGACAATCAAAGAAGGATTATACACTTGATTGAGAAGGCCACAAACTGCCAGGTACCATCAGTACTAATATCTTTAAATGCCGAAAAAGGCATTCAATCAGGTGGAGTGGCCCTATCTGTTTAAAGTGTTGGAGAAGATGGGGTTGGTGGCCAGCCATGTACAAATGGTGAGAGCGAACTATGACCATCCGATAATGAGACTGTCAATTAATGGACACCTATCCCTGCCTATTAGGATCACACAGGGTACGAGACAGGGATGTCCGCTCTCACCATTGCTGTATGCTATATATTTGGTACCCCTGCTCTTGAAACTAAGATTGAATCCAGAAGTGAAGGGTATACCATTTGGAAAGGAGGAGCATAAGGTCATTGCGTTCGCCGACGACATGCTAATGGGATTGACGGACCCGAAGACGTCTATAGGGGCACTGGTGGAGGAGCTGGGTAGGATAGAACAGCTGCAGGGTCTCAAAATGAATAAACAAAAATCAGAATTGCTAGGTTTAGCACTAACCCCAGAGCAGCAGGCAGCTTTGGGGCAGAATTCCCCCTTCAGAGTGGCAGAGGGTAGTGTGCAATACCTGGGGGTGAATTTAGCCGACACCATAGCACAGGTCAATGATAGGACTTATTCTAATTAACTTCATCAGGTTGGCAGGGATCTGGAGAGATAGACCCCACTTAGGCTCTCATGGCTGGGCCACATAGCGACCCTGAAAATGGTCACACTGCCGAGAGTCCTGTATTACTTTCAGACACTTCCAATAGCGGTCCCGCTGTTCTTCTTTGTAGCCTTGAACAAAACAATCTCCAAATGTATATGCCAGAATAAACGCCCAAGAATAGCTTACACACACTGATGGCTCCCAGGGAGAGAGGGGGCTTAGGCCTTTCCGAACTTTACCAAGTACTATGAAGCGGCACAGCTAAGGGTGGTGCGGGAGTGGTTTTCGGGGAACGATCAGAAGCCATAGGTGAGGATGGACAGTGCGGTGGCAGGGCAACCCTTGGCAGAGATGCTATGGTATCTATCAGTGGTGTGCAGCATATGGGGCAGATTGCTGGAACGGGGGCCCGCTCATCATGCCCATCCCCCTTTACACCTCATTTCGGTAACCCTCAATTTACACCGGGGATGGGGAAAGGGACATTTAGATAATGGCGTACGGTGGGCTGCAGGAAGATGGGGATATGATAATGGGAGGGAGAGTACGCTCGTTTGAAGACTGTAAGCAACATATAGGGCTCACCAAGCAGGATAGAATGGGATACTATCAGATGACACATTGAATTATGGGACCGGGAGTCAAGCAAGCGCCGGGGAGAGAACTGACCAAGTTTGAAAGGTTCATAACCACACACTCGGGAGAAAAGCAGTTTGTATCGATGCTGTTCAAAATATAGAGCCAGTGGAAAAATGCAGGTATATGGCAAAGTGGGAGGACACTCTGGGTGAAGCTATTCCGATAGAAATATGGGGGAACTTATGGAGCAACATTTTGAAGTTGACGCAGGCAATATAGGTCAGAGAAACATGGTATAAGGTCATGATGCAATGGCATTATATGCCGGTGACACTGCACAAATTGGGGGTAGCCCGCAGGAATGGTGGAGAGAATGCTTGGGTAGAGGGGACTGGGAACACATGTGGTGGGAATGTCCAATGCTGAAGACATACTGGGCAGATGTCACCTCCCAGATAGATTCAATGATTCAGTATGTTAAGGCTCTGATGCACAGGGAATGGATGTGTGGGTTTATGGACCCAGGGGGAACCAACGGGGAGAACGCAGGAGGCCTCTATGATGATGGTGATAGCGACATGGCAAATTATAGCAGAGCCTTGGAAGCAGAGACAGCCTCCGACAGGTAGTGACTGGTTGCAGAAAGTGTGGGGGATTCTGGCGTACAGAATGAAAGACTTTTGGATACATTTAAATCCAGAGGATACAAGGATATTGTTCTTGAAGCAGCTAAACACAAAGCTTCACTAAAACAGATAGAAGATCTTTTGCATTTGCACTCTTAAGAACTGTGGACCCAATTCAGATTTTGTGAAAACGTGTTCTTAAAAAAGTACTAGAATCGATTAAGAAATGCTAGAAAATGTGGAGGTCAGATAGTATTGCGTGTCAACTTTCAAAGACCTCTGATTTTGCCTATAAGAGCCGCAGTTCTATGAGGAATCTACTTGTAAAAGCAGACAGGGTTTCTGATTTAAAATCAAAGGTCATATATATATATATTATTATTTTTATTTTATTTTTTTCTCGGGGGGTGGCGGAGGCCTGGCTTGCCGCCGGGAGAAATGGCGGCTTAAGCGCGTAGATCCGGCTCACTATATACATTTCATTCCTTGCAGCCTACTTTATTTTCTTTTTTTTGTACCTTTTGCATTGCAACAATGTCAGTAAGTCTAGAGCAGACTTCCCGTCCCTTTTCTTCGGTGTTCCAGCACCTCACAGAGCTCCAAGGTGACCTTCCAGAACTCCGGGGACAGCTGACTTCAAGTACCCGTCACGTGTGAGGAAGCCTTCAATGTTACTATTACACAATCTGCTGGCTCATCTAGTGGACGTTGGCAGAATAAAGCTATATAAACAACTTCTCAGGTATTTTGAAGAGAAACGCTTTATCTTACAGCACAATTATAGTTTATTGCATATATTTTTCGGAATACAATCTCTTCTTTTGGATAAGCAGGGTACTTTTGGTGTATCTTTCTTCTAACATATCACAGCTTCAATACATCATTACTCTGGAATTTTTGTGCTACTTACCTCATAATTTGACTCTTTTTTGACTTGACTGATACCATTTTGGTATTTTTTTAAAATAAATTTCACATTACTTGTTTCTTCTTTACGTGAACATGGCTTCTGGGACAAGTAACCAAAAATGACCCATAACTTCTAAAGAAACGCAGGCAGCGGCTACTACTAATATAAGGTTAAAAAGCGAGTCACCCTCTAGACCATGTAATTGAGACCATACTACAAGAAATTAGGTCTCTTAAACCTTTCATAGAAACCACCAACCAGAAATTACAACAATTGGATGAAAGGTGGAATGTCTTCTAAACAAGAATGGCAGAAATGGACAACAGAATTGGCCTTGCAGAAGATATTTCCCCTAGAGTAGTGCTGTTGGAGAAATCGGTTAAAGACTTACAAAAACATAACGAAGATTTGTAAAACAGGAGTAGGCGTAACAACATTCGCATTACAGGGCTTCCGGAAGGATATCAGGGGAATGATGTTATCTCTTTTCTTGAAAATCTACTGTCAGCGGTACTACATACACCTAAAGAAATCCCCCTCAATATACAACATGCTTTCCGCATTGGCCCTGCCAGAAGTTTAACACCATTACAACGCTCTTCAAATACTATGATTTTCCGTTTACTGGACTATACCCAACTACAGCTCATTACATCAAAAACCAAAGAGAAAAATTCTCTTATCCAGCACGGAAACAGAATCTTCATTTCACAGGATGCTGCCAAAAGGACTGCTCAACGTAGGAAGGAATTTCTCTCCTATTGACCTGCGCTTAAACAGCGCAACGTAAGGTATGGACTTTATCATCCATACTCGTTTAAGGTAACCTATGATGGCCGCACTTCAGTCTTCGATGAACCTGCAGATCTCAAAGCTTTCGTCCGCTCTCTTAAAACCAAAAACATGGATACTTCTCTACCCAATATCCCAACAACATCTGGTACTTGACTATTTTTGTTTTACCAAGTTATACTGCAAGTGTTAAAATGTACCCACTAAAGTGGTGGGCCGGGGGCTGCTGGTTCCTATTTTCTCTCAGTGTTGCTCTTGCCCTGCTGGTGCCATCTGCTCCAACTCTTCTTTCTCCCTTTCTCTTTTCTTGTGGTACTTGATCCCTTCCATATCTTTACTCCTTTTCGCATCATCACTGTAATGCTTGTTAATATTTGGCTTTTATTTTTCCTATCTCCATCTCTCTGGTCAAGTTTACCCTTCTCTCCCCACGTTCCTTTTTTGTGTTTTCCTAGCGGTCATCCCTGGAGGGGTTATAGGTGAACGGATCGTATTCAAAGGATCGAAATGCAATAGTTGCGAGTCAAAAGGACCGGAAAAAAAAGGTGAATTATTTATTTATTTTTTGGGGGTCCCCCCCCAAACACCCATTTTTGGTATAAAAACCACTTAAACAACAACCACAAACCAAAAAAAAAAAATGTTTAAAAGGTATTCGACCTTTTTTTTCCGGTCCTTTTCACTCTCAACTATTGTATTAGTGTTCTGTCTTGATGGTCGTGCAGATATATGGAACCTCTGTCCCCAAGTATAACCACTACTAGTGCAATCTTTGAGGCCACAGGTGTAGAGTGTCGTCAGCCTGGAACCGGGAATGCCGGAAGAACCCCCTGACCACATCAGGGATTAGGCGGACGGTGGATGTGCGATTGGACATAACAGAGCCCCCCCCAAAGGCCCACGACCCCATGGGCATGACGGGTGATCACGATGAAAGCGGGCAACCAACCTAGGGGCATGAAGATCCCGGGAAGGAACCCAAGAGCGGTCCTCAGGACCATACCCCAACCAGCCTACAAGTTATTGCAGACAACCCCTACAGATGCGAGACCCCAAAATGGCACTAACCTCAAAAACATCAGGGGATGAGACCGAGACAGGAGCAGGAGGAGAAACAATACATGTGGGACCTGGACATGGTTTAAGCAGAGAGGTGTGGAAAACCGGATGGATCCGCAAGGCGGAGGGAATCGAAAGGCGTAGGGCCACAGGGTTTAGAACCTTGGCAACCCGATAAGGGCCGACAAAACGAGGGATCAACTTACGGCAACCAGGAATGTGTAGATGGCGTGACGACAGCCATACCCGATCCCCTACTTGATATGCAGGCGCTGCCACCCTCTTCCTATCAGCTTTACCCTTCATGGAGGCTTGAGCCTCCCGTAGATGGACAAGGGTCTGGGCGTGGACCGAAACCAGATCCCGGGCACAGGCAGAAGCAGCAGGGGTGTTGGAGGAGGCTAAGTCAGGGAGAGGAAGGGTGCGAGGGTGTTGGCCATAGAGGGAGTTGAAGGGGAAGAAACTAGTGGACGAATGTAGTGAATTGTTGTAAGCAAACTCTGCAAGGTGTAGTAAGCTGAGCCATGTATTCTGATATTGGAGGGTCAAACAGCGCAAGTACTGCTCCAAAGCCTGGTTAACCCTTTCCGTTTGCCCATCACTTTCCGGATGGTAGGCAGATGAGAATCGAGCATCAATGCCAAGCAGTTTGGTAAGGGCCAACCAAAAACGAGACATGAACTGCGTACCGCGATCCGAGACTAGGACTTGTGGTAACCCAAAGAGACAAAATACTGACTTAAAGAACAGCCTAGCTAGTGCAGGGGCAGAAGGTATCCCAGTACAGGGTATAAAGCGGGCCATCTTAGTATAGGAATCCACCACCACCCAGATAGTGTCAAAACCCTGTGTACAGGGTAGGTCAGTAATCAGGTCCATCAATACCGTGTGCCAGGGTCTAGGGGGTATTGGTAGCGGTTGGAGAAGACCCAATGGACGGTCCCTGCGTGACTTGCATTGAGCGCACACCGAGCAGGTGTTTACATAATTCTCCATGTCCCGCTTTATCGACGCCCACCAGCACCAACGTTTGAGCAGGTCTAAAGTGCGATGTTGTCCTGGATGACCGTTGATGGCAGCGTCATGAGACCAATTTAGTGCCTGATTGCGCACTTCGCTCGTGGGCAGAAACAGCTTCCCTTGTATGAAAGGCAACCCGTCTTGATAAACCGGGTCCCATTCTGCCAACGAGTGTGGGTGCTGTGATGTCCATTGACGTATGGTAGACAACATGGATGGTGACGGTGTACAAGCACAAATAACCTGACCTTTCTGTAACAATGCATCAGGAAAAGACGGTAGGGAATCCCCTCCAGGGGAACGAGACAGGGCATCCGCCTTCCTATGGACCAGCCCAGGCCTATGCTTGATCACAAAATCGTATGCCGCAAAGAACAGGTGCCAACGCACTTGTCGACTGTTCATACATTTAAGGGTAGCGAGGTCTTGCAGGTTCTTGTGATCCGTATATACAACAGTTTGGTGTTTGGCCCCCAACAGGTGATGTCGCCAATTTTGCAATGCGTCTTTAATGGCCAGGAGTTCCTTTTCCGTGACTGTATAGTGTATCTCCGTTGGCGTGAATTTCCGTGAGTGGTATGCCACAGGATGGAGATGACCAGTCGATGGACAAGGTTGGGAAAGCACGGCACCCAGTGTGAAAGATGAAGCGTCTACCTCTAAGACAAACGGGAGTTCGGGATCAGGGTGCTGAAGAACTGGAGCTGTGGTGAACATTGTTTTGAGGGAATCGAATGCCGCCTGGTGCTCTATGGTCCAATGGAAAGGGACAAGAGGGCTGGTCAGACCGGTGAGTGGGGCAACGATAGAGGAGAAACCAGCGATGAATCGGCGGTAAAAGTTAGCGGACCCCAGGAAAGACTGTAGTTGTTTAAGGTTCACCGGGACAGGCCAATCCGTGTTTGCACGGATTTTGGATAGGTTCATGGACAAACCCCCAGGCGATTTGTGGAAGCCCAAAAACTCGACTTCCTTAGTGTGGAATAGACATTTTTCGGGTTTCGCAAATAAGGCATTCTTTTTAAGACGGGTCAAGACTTCTCTAACGTGGACGATGTGTTCCTCCAAGGAAGGGGAAAACACCAGAATGTCATCCAGATATATTACCACATAGACGTCCAGAATGTCACTGAATATGTCGTTGATGAAGCGTTGAAATGTGGCTGGGGCGTTGCATAAACCGAAAGGCATCACCGTATATTCTAACAACCCCTGTCGGGAGCAAAAGGCTGTTTTCCACTCATCCCCGCTGCGCATGCGAATCAGATTATAAGCCCCCCGGAGATCCAGTTTGGTATAGATAGAGGCATGGGTTAGTTTGTCTAATAACGTGGAAATGAGAGGGATCGGGTAACGATTCTTGACAGTGATGGAATTTAGTTGTCTGTAATCAACACAGGGGCGGAGGTCCCCCTCCTTCTTCGGGATGAAGAAGATAGGGCTTGCTGCTGGCGAGGTTGAGGGGCGTATATGACCCAGCCGCAATGCCTGTTGGATATACTCCTGTAAGGCCAGATCTTCATATCGTGTTAGTGAATAGATCCGACCTTTCGGGATTGGGGCATCAGGTATTAGGTCAATAGGACAGTCATAAGGTCTGACTGGCGGAAGGCCTTCCGCTGAAACTTTATCAAACACAGTCTGGAAGTCATGGTATGCCGAGGGTATTCCAGCCGAGACTGTCCCAATCGTGTGAGAAGTGGGAGATGCAGAAACACTCTCTTCGAGGGTTAAAGAAGCCACCATCCCTAGGGCATTCGCCGGATTGGACACAGCGTTAGGCTCTACCAGGCAGTAGTTTTGGCAGATCTCCGACTCAAAAAGGACCTGGCCTGTACCCCAGTTTATTAACCGGTTGTGTTGCCTCAGCCAGGGAATGCCCAGGATGATCCCGAACTGTGGTGTAGTGATGAGATCGAAGGACAAGACCTCTTTGTGGGTGTCCTGAATCACCACCTCCAAGGGAGCGGTTTGTTGCTTGATTGGACCAGAAGCGAGGGAAGTCCCATCCAAAGCCTGTACGGGTTCAGGGTATTCTTTTGATATCAATGGTAAGTTCAATGTGTGGGCTAATGTAATGTCTATGAAGCAACCGGTAGCCCCTGAATCAATTACTATGTGCACAGAATGTACGCAATCCCTGGTGGGTTTCAACAGAGCCTGGACCATTACTGGTCTAACAGGGCCAAAAACAGCCTCGGAGAGGTTTTGTGAATGACTCGCCCTGACCGCTGATCTCAAGGGCGAGTCTTCTGAAAACCCGAGTTCCGATTCTTAGGGCGGCAAGGGCATTCCTTAACATAATGGCCATTAAGACCGCAGTAAAAGCAGGCGTTGTCGGTTCTTCTGCGTTCCCGTTCGGCATGGGTTATGGGGCTACGAATCCCTCCTATTTGCATGGGTTCATTGGTTGTGCCAGGTGGAGGAGAAGTCTGATGGGAAAGACTGGCTTCCGCCCTGCGCTCGGTTCTTCGGGCGTCCACCTGCAGTGTCAGATCAACCAGATCAGAGTAGTCGGCTGGTAGAGTGGGTACAACTGACAAGGCATCTTTCATGGCGCTGCACAGGCCGCTATAGAATACAACAGCCTTTTTGTTCTCTGGCCAGGACCTCTCGGCGGACAATTGGTTGAACCGAGTTATGTATTCAATGAGCGTCTGTCTGCCCTGGGTAAGATCTAACAACTCTAGATCGCGGGACTGTGCCTTATACCTAGTGTCAAATACCCTGGCCATCTCACTTACTAAGAGATCAAAGTCAAAGAGGGCAGGGTGATCGCTTTCAAGCAGAGGGTTTGTCCAGGTGGCTGCCAGACCTGACAAATGAGAAAGCAGGAAAGCCGCCTTGGAGACAGAATCATGGAATGCTTGAGGCCGGCACAAGAAATGGAGCTTGCCCTGATTCTGGAACGTGCAGTACTTTTGGGATCACCCTGATATCGTTCAGGGGCGGCAAGGGGAAACGGGGTTGGGAGTATCACAGGAGCAGCTGGTGTAGGAGGGGGCGTGGCAGGAACTGGGTTTTGGGGTGGGACGTTCCCGAAATCAGAATCTGCGGGCAAAGGGTGGCGAGCGCTTTGTAGTGTAGGCGGTGGTGTATTGCAGTTGTGGCTGCAGCCATATCAGTTCTGAGGGCCGCAACTGCTTGCATTAGAGCGGCCACAGGATCCCCGGCTGAGGTATCCATGATTTGGATGACCAGTAAGGCTTCACAGTCTGTTCTGTCTTGATGGTCATGCAGATATATGGAACCTCCGTCCCCAAGTATCACACTGGTAGAAGTATAACCACTACCAGTGCAATCTGTGAGGCCAAAGGTGTAGATAGTCGTCAGCCTGGAACCGGGAACGCCGGATGAACCCCCTGACCACTGCAAGGCAAGGAAGAATTAAGTACACACAATGGCAACGAAAAGTACTCAGAGTGACAAGGGTGATTACCAGGAGCTTACCTACTGGGGATAGAAGGTACACTAGATGAAAATGCGAAGCCGGAGCCTCTGAATACCCGGCAGCATCAGCAGGCTGTTATAGTTCTTGGTAGCACTCTGACGAAACACCTGATCTGATGTGCAGAGCAGAGTAATTGGTCTTTGGACAGTCCAGTATACGATCCTAGCCGAGAACCAAAAAATAATCACCAGAGCCAAGGGAGTCCGTCTTGCGTGTCCGTTTAACAAAGCCAAAGGTCAAATCCAAAAGAAACGAAGGTGCGTCAGAATCCAAGGGCAAGAACAAAAGGCAGTCTGTGAGACGTTCCATGGTCATGAATCGCTGAAATACAAGATGTGAACGAATGCCAAACAGTCTTCCGAGGAAGCAGCTGTGAAGCACCGCTTCCGCGTTTCCCCGATGCTTTTAAACACAAGCTAGGTCACATGATGCGGGTCACATGACCGTGGTTGCAGGTCACGTTTTCCACGATGCAAATAGGGACGATTCCTGATTCCGTGACGCGACTGCCGTTTCCAGGTCACGTGACGAGAGGAATGCCGTGTGATCGTGTGGTGCCGATAACCATGGGGAAATCACCACGGCAAATTCCAGTGGAGGAAAGGCTGCAAGGATCCTGGTCCACCAGCCAGGAATCTCCGTTTCCGGATGAGCTGCTGCCGCTGCCGTTGGGTACATGATTGGGGTTGGGGAACATCAGGGACTAGGCGGGCGGTGGATGTGCGATTGGACATAACAATTAGATCCTTTTGTTTTCGATCCTTTGACCGGACACCCCCTGGAGGTTCATAGAATATTCCATTACATGTTGGCACAGATTGTTGCATTTATTATCTTGCATACAATGCTTAATAACTTCTCTTATTTTTTTATTTTACTCTAAAGTCTCCCAATGTACTGACATTAAAAATTCATGTAAATGTTAATGGTATTTAGATGTGTGACGTGGAATATCAAAGGCTGTAATCACCAAATTAAGAGATATGATATAATTTCCCATTCCCATCTGAAGAAGCTTAATCCCTCTAGTGCTTGTTTGCAGGAAACCCATTTAACAATTTCAGAAGCTATGAAACTCAAATCCTTTTGGGTAAAGGATGTTATAGCAAGTGAAGCAGTTGGCAAAAAGAATGGCGTTGCTATTCTGATCAGTAAAAAACAATCATATAAGATTATAGATCAAGATGCCGACACCTTGGGAAGATGGGCCTGGGTTAAACTGTGTATTGGCTCTGACATCCTCACAATCATGTGCATTTATGGTCCCACCCTGCCTGATCCGGATTTTTGGGCCTCTATTAAACAGATCATCCGTACATCCAACTTCCCTAACCTTGTATTCTGTGGAGACATGAAACACGTGATTCGCTTTCTTGATAGAAAATCCAAATGTTTATTCAACATCTCTAAATCACATACAGCCTTCAAACAATGTCTTTTGGAGACCAGTTTTATTGACACTTGGAGACTTGCACACCCAGTTGATTTAAACTACGCTTTCCATTCACTTCCACATGATACCCTCTATCGCCTCGACTACATATTTATTAAATCCCTTACAAGTTCCATCATAGACTCCTACATCTCAAATATTACTATCTCAGATCACGCTCCTGTTATCGCCACATTAGACCCTCACTGATATTAAAAGACCATCATCTAAATGGAGATTCAACAACAGTCTCCTTCAGGAGAAAGATTTTGTTACATCTCTTCTTTCATTCCGACAGCAATATTTTGATGATAACCCTGACGGCGATACATCGGTCAGTAATAACTGGGATTCCTTTAAGGCTGCCCTTAGAGGTCATATCATTGCCTATTCTAGTATGAAAAAGAAACAATACAAAAAAGACCTTTATAATCTTTACTTGCATCTTACTAAGGCTGAAAAACAATTCTATCTTTCATCTTCTAATTTAGACCTTTGTACTGTCCTCTCTCTACGTTTTCAAATTAACAGAAACTCACGGAACAAGCCTCTGGTGCTATATTAAAGTATAAATCCAAAAGGTATAAACCTTTGAATAAGGCAGTTAAAGCCCTGGCTTCCTATCTAAAGGCAAAAAAAGAAAAAACTCTTGTTGCTAGTATCAAGAATACCTCGGGTGCTACTAGCACACATCCCTTAGGCATCATTCAAACCTTTAAGAAATACTATTCTGATCTTCATACCCCTGAGTCTATTATTACAGAAGCCAACATCTCTAACTTTTTTAATAATATCAACAGAAATACCTACCCTACAACAGATCTTCCAGATCTCGAGGTAGAACTTTCCACTAATGAAATTAACCAAGCTATCAAAGGGGTAAGCAGATGCAAAGCTCCAGGACCAGATGGCCTTTCTACAGAATTTTTCAGTACATTCTCGCACCAGCTTACCCCTAGACTTAAAACTCTATTCTCCTCTTTTATAGCCAAAGGTTTTTCATCAGGTACTTGGGAGGGGGATTTAATAGATGGAAAGAGGAAAATTCTTAGGGCGGATCTAGATGCTTTAATGGAGTCAGAAAGGGTGAAGGCTGCATGATGAAAGAGAAAAATGGTGTCAGCAATGTCATGAGGATAGGCTATTTCTTTTTTCAAGTTTACACCAGGATGGGAGGTCATCAAAGTCTATTGTAGCATACCAGAAGCTAGTGTGTTTAAGTATAAAAGCATGGTGATATTTTCTGAAGTCAGGAAAGTGGACTCCTCCTGTTCAAAGGGGGTTTAGTTTGTAAAGAGAAATTCTTTTAGATTTATCTTTGCCCCAAAGTAAATTAAGTAGGATGGAGTAAATGGTTTTAAAAAGAGTGGTGGGAAGAGGGACGGAAAGCATTTGTAGCATATATAGAATAATGGGGGAAAGCATTATTTTGATGGTGTCAAGACGTCCCCACCAGGAAAGATATAGAGGAGACCAGGAGGAGGTAAGTTCAGAGAGTCTATTGAGTTGAATGTCCGTTTTAATTTTATTAGTACTTTTAATAGTAGAGGCAAATTGTATACCTGAGTATTTAAAGGAGTTAGCACACCATTTGAAACCATAAGTATCTAATTCGAGTTTAAGACAAAAGGAGTTCAGAGGCAGTAGCTCTGATTTGTCTTTGTTGAGTTTATACCCAGAAACTGCTGAAAATTCTTGTAAAACCCTAACAAGTGTGGAAGGTGCCCTTTAGGGTTCTTTAACAGGAAAGGAATATTATCAGCATATGCAGCGACCTTAGTCTCGTAGTTACCTACATAAGGACCAGGAATATCTTTATTTTGCCTGATGAGTTCTAGGAGGAGTACAAGTGATAGCAGATATAGAATAGGAGAGAAAGGACATTCCTATCTGGTGCCTCTTTGTAGTGAGAAAAATTGTGATGTTTGACCATTGATAAATATGGATGATTTTGGGTTAGCGTAAAGGAGTTTTACTAATGAGATGAAGCATTCGCCACAACCGTGCCATCTTAGGACATAACATATAGATTGACACGATCAAAGGCCTTTTCAGCATCTAGTGCAATGGCTGCATAGCCTTGCTTATTATTTTTTATCTTTGCAAGTAACGTGTAGGGCATTTAGTAAAAGTCTGAGGAAAATTCTTAGGGCGGATCTAGATGCTTTAATGGAGTCAGAAAGGGTGAAGGCTGCATGATGAAAGAGAAAAATGTTGTCAGCAATGTCATGAGGATAGGCAATTTTTTTTTCAAGTTTACACCAGGATGGGAGGTCATCAAAGTCTATTGTAGCATACCAGAAGCTAGTCTGTGTAAGTATAAAAGCATGGTGATATTTTCTGAAGTCAGGAAAGCGGACTCCTCCCTGTTCAAAGGGGGTTTTAAGTTTGTAAATAGCAATTCTTTTAGATTTATCTTTGCCCCAAAGTAAATTAAGTAGGATGGAAAGAGGAAAATTCCTGGCCAAAAAGAGTGGTTGTAAGAGGGACGGAAAGCATTTGTAGCATATATAGAATAATGGTGGAAAGCATCATTTTGATGATGTCAAGACGTCCCCACCAGGAAAGATATAGAGGAGACCAGGAGGAGGTAAGTTCAGAGAGTCTATTGAGTTGAATGTCCGTTTTCATTTTATTAGTACTGTTAATAGTAGAGGCAAATTGTATACCTAAGTATTTAAAGGAGTTAGCACACCATTTGAAACCATAAGTATCTAATTCGAGTTTAAGACAAAAGGAGTTCTGATTTGTCTTTGTTGAGTTTATACCCAGAAACTGCTGAAAATTCTTGTAAAACCCTAACAAGTGTGGAAGGTGCCCATTAGGGTTCTTTAACAGGAAAATAATATTGTTAGCATATGCAGCGACCTTAGTCTCGTAGTTACCTACATAAGGACCAGGAATATCTTTGTTTTGCCTGATGAGTTCTCATGTAATATAGCCCTAGATAGCGCTGTGGTTCTGCCTATCTAAGAGGGATAGGTAAAGAAAGACTCGCCCTCGCCCTCATAGCGTGCGAGTCAGAGCATGCTGTGCCGGACCTGGTGGGCGAACAGATTCAATCTATCTGAGTGAAGTAACGGGCCCTGAAGAAGATGATGCATGAAAAGATATATCATTGAAACCGGACCATACATCCAGATATCTGCCAAACAAGGGGGACACACAGGAAAACGACAGAAATACTCAATACCAACTACTGCAGTCTATTCAGAATATTGTAGTGGTGTTTTACATTTTGCCACTGTAGAACCTCAAAGATAGACAGCTTGAGGATCTATAACAGTGGTAGAAGAAAAAAATACATGTTTGAGTAAGAAATACACACAATATCAAAACAGTGAGACGACAAATACAATTTTCAGTCCCATTCTTACATGATTTTATCAAATATACCATTGAGGTGATCAGACACACTCCACGGAGGGCAAATAAATTGTTGCTTAGACATATAGACCCATGTGGACTGTGTGTTCATACAATGCATGGAGCACAGGAAGAGTTATCCCAAACTGCAATTTTGAAAAAAATCTTTTTAGCGAATTGTTGAAATGTACAGCCATAGCTGATACCTTTTAAAAGGAGGAAATTCATTGTAGTAGGAGGGTGAGTCTCTCTTTACCTATCCCTCTTAGATAGGCGGAACCACAGCACTGTCTAGGGCTATATTACATCACACAGGGAAAGGGTGTTCTTCTGATGAGGGCAAGCGTTGAGGGTACACAATAATAGTGTGAATAACTATTGGCAGAAGTCAAGCCTTGTATGTCTGACGTTTTGTGTGATACCATGTATAAAGCTAACAGCAAGGGCATGATACCCCAGTAACGAGGTGTAATGTCGCAAGAAAAAGTATCCCTGTAGTGTTTTGTGTTATAAGGAAATACGTCATACAGTATCTCAAAATCAATTTTGTTATACTTGAAGTTGTGAAAGTATGTTGGAAACTCATCGCCGCACTCCCGGGTCGGAGGAGTCCCGTTTACTCGTGGACACACTTGCTGCCCTGGGTACTCAGAGACAGATGCAGTGCTCCTCCTAGGCCTCTTCGTCACATGGGCAGCGTTTTCCATTCTTCCGTATTTAAGATTCTCGCGGTCAGGGAGGACTGTTCTCGTAACAGTCATGTGTCATGGTTTCTAGTCACAGCACCCATATCCTTGAGGATGGACTCACGGATATTTTGCTTTGTGTTTCACCACTTATTTTTAGAGGTTAGTATTTTGAGACATTATTTTGTTTTGTCAACGCTCAACAAAACCCTAACACCAGATTCAAGGCAGGACACATTCAGCTTCCAGATAAGTCTTGTTACCTCTCGTGCTCTTGTCTTGTTATCGTTCATTGATTCTGACAAATGTCCTAATTTCCCTACTTTCGGAAGGTTAGCTCAGGGGCAACGTGCTTGCCTTGCAAGCAAGAGGACACGGAGCAAGACAGGTTTGATTCCGTGTTTAGAAATCTCTGGTATTAAGGTATTAAGCGTGTTATAAATAACCAATTAAAATTACTGCATCTCCTGTGTACATCATAGGAATGTGTGGGGGGGGGGTGCCAGTGCCAAGGAGCACTGTGCTCCAAGAGCTCCTAGCTAGAGAAGTGCCATGTAGTTCCTTTTGCTGCCTGTTCATTTCTTGTGGGATTTGAGTGCCTAAACATTTGTGGCTCTCGAGGATTCCACTTGCCGTATTCAAGAAGTCCCAGTGGCTGACAAAGTACCAACAAGAGGAGGAAACATTTAAAAAAGATTAGCACAGCGAGAGCTGTACTGGATCAACACACTTTCTTCACTTACTCCAAAGTGTATGAATACAGATTGGGACTTAGGATGTTCTCATAATTATTGTATGCTACTATTTGAATTAGCTTTATTACGATCTTTTAGTAAAATAAGTTTCAATTGATAACTTATTAATATGTTTTTAATGTAGCATATTAAGTTAACAAAAATGGTTCCCTAAAATTACTTTGTGTTTACTTCACATATTGTTTTATCCTTAAATATGTTATTTGAATTTTGATTTTGGTGGTAGTTGCAGAAGATTTTTTAGACAGGGTTATCTATTTAGATTAATTGTATCATTACAATAATTAATGAATTCCAAATTATCTCTTAAATATGTGGTACTTTGTCTAGAAATTCTTTATTTGGGGTCAATGAGATTAAGATGTTCATATGCATTTACTATACTTTACTGTTTTAATACGAAAGCGTGACTGTCCTATTCGTGGAGCCGCAATAGTTATGTGTTATCCACCATGTAGGAGAGGAAATCTTTTAAATTAGGGAAGCGCTCCAGTGAAGCCAGTTTAGTAGTTTCACAACCTATTTGTTGGGGAGCAGTTTATACCAGTAAACTGGTAAGCACACGTGTAATTCTGATTAATTTCTGGTATTTATTCAATTTAAAAGGGGCAGTTTTAACTATAGTTTGTCTCACTGCAAATGCATTGCGAATGTTGATCCTTTTCATACAGATTTTCAGCGAACTGAACTGATTCTGGTACAATCACCCAATGGGTCAGAGGGTTTGATTACATTGAAGATATATCTCCGTCTTAATTTGATAAATCTTTGTTATGGAGAACACTATTTGGATTTCATTAAAATATGAGGTGGAGCACATTTAGGGGCCGATTCATGGAACAAACGTGCGCCGAAAATCTTGGCGCAAGCAGGCGCAAGCGCAAAAAAACAGGCGCACGCGTGCGATTCATGGAAGTCCCTGCGCGTGTTTACCTCGGGATGTGCGCCAAACCCGTGCATGGCGCACAAGTCACTGCAACATCCCGAAAGGCGTGCGCGACGCGCACAGTGAAAGCGCACAACCTCGGCGCATACACCAGAAAGTGGGCGGGACACGGGGCGTAACGCGCGGAATGGGAAACAACGCTCGAAAATAAGGGCGTAACTGGGGATGTACTGCAGGGAAGCAGACAGAACGCCCACACGCACTCGAACCACACGTATTCATGGAATCGAATAGGGCAAAGCCACGCACAGCCAAAGACACGCACAAGCTGAAACACGTCCGCCACACGAAGGCAGGCGGTACAGTCCCTGCGCATTACAAAAGTGGCAACATACAGCAATTGGGCCTGTGCGAGCGGGGCACGTGTATTGCGGGGGTGCGCGGGAAGTTACACACGCGATTGAGCGGGGTACGTGTATTTCGGGGGTGCGCGGGAAGTTACACACGCGATTGAGCGGGGTACGTGTATTTCGGGGGAGCGCGGGAAGTTACACACGCGATTGAGTGGGGTACGTGTATTTTGGGGGCACGCGGGACTTTACACACGCGATTGAGCGGGGTATGTGTATTTCGGGGGCGCGCGGGAAGTTACACACGCGATTAGCGAGGTACGTGTATTTCGGGGGTGCGCGGGAAGTTACACACGCGAATGAGCGGGGTACGTGTATTTCGGGGGTGCGCGGGAAGTTACACACGCGCTTGAGCGGGGTACGTGTATTTCGGGGGTGCGCGGGAAGTTACACACGCGATTGAGCGGGGTACGTGTATTTCGGGGGTGCGCGGGAAGTTACACACGCGATCTCATCAGGGTACGTGTATTTCGGGGTGCGGGGGAAGTATCACACGCAACATCAGCAGGGTACGTGTATTCCAGGGGTGCGTGGGAAGTTCCACACGCAATTCCATCAGGGTACGTGTATTACAGGGGTGCGCGGGAAGTTCCACACGCGATCTCATCAGGGTACGTGTATTTCGGGGTGCGGGGGAAGTATCACACGCAACATCAGCAGGGTACGTGTATTCCAGGGGTGCGTGGGAAGTTCCACACGCAATTCCATCAGGGTACGTGTATTACAGGGGTGCGCGGGAAGTTCCACACGCGATCTCATCAGGGTACGTGTATTACAGGGGTGCGCGGGGAGCACCACACTTGAATTGCACGTGTGGGTCCTCCCAGGTGTTCCCTCTACACCCTCCACGGCCCCTGCAGGTGGCTCACACCACAGGGGCCTACCCTGCACATGTCCTGCAGGCACCCCATCCACCATGGCCATGCCCCCCAGCAAACCCACATGTCAACTTGCACTACTGCCCACCAGCGCATGTCCCCCTGCACCCCCAGCCACCAGGGGCACCCTCCACCAGGCCCCCACCCATGTCTCCCACCCCCCCAGCAGTGCAGGGGCACCCTCCACCAGGCCCCCACCCATGTCTCCCACCACCCCCACCCCCCAGCAGTGCAGGGGCACCCTCCACCAGGCCCCCACCCATGTCTCACACCACCCCCACCCCCCAGCACTGTGGGGCACCTGCCAGCAGGCCCCCACCCATGTCCAACTCATGTTCACCACCACCCCCACCCCCCAGCACTGTGGGGCACCTGCCAGCAGGCCCCCACCCATATCCAACTCATGTTCCCCACCACTCCCACCCACCAGCAGTGCAGGGGCACCCTCTACCAGGCCCCAACCCATGTCTCCCACCACCCCCACCCTCCAGCAGTGCAGGGGCAGCCTCCACCAGGCCCCCACCCATGGCCAACTCATGTCTCCACCACCCCCACTCCCCAGCACTGTGGGGCACCTGCCAGCAGGCCCCCACCCATGTCTCCCACCACCCCCACCCCCAGCAGTGCGGGTCACCCTCCACCAGGCCCCCACCCATGTCTCCCACCCCCCCACCCCCCAGCACTGTGGGGCACCTGCCAGCAGGCCCCCACCCATGTCCAACTCATGTCTCCCACCACCCCCACCCCCCAGCCACCAGGGGCAGCCTCCACCAGGCCCCCACCCATGTCTCCCACCACCCCACCCCAGCAGTGCAGGGGCACCCTCCACCAGGCCCCCACCCATGTCTCACACTACCCCACCCCCCAGCAGTGCTGGGGCACCCTCCACCAGGCCCCCACCCATGTCTCCCACCACCCCCACCCACAGCACTGTGGGGCACCTGCCAGCAGGCCCCCACCCATGTGCAACTCATGTCTCCCACCACCCCCACCCCCCAGCCACCAGGGGCAGCCTCCACCAGGCTCCCACCCATGTCTCCCACCACCCCCACCCCTCAGCCACCAGGGGCAGCCTCCACCAGGCCCCCACCCATGTCTCCCACCACCCCCACCCCCCAGCAGTGCAGGGGCACCCTCCACCAGGCCCCCACCCATGTCTCACACCACCCCCACATCCCAGCAGTGCAGGGGCACACTCCACCAGGCCCCCACCCATGTCTCCCACCACCTCTACCCCCCAGCACTGTGGGGCACCTGCCAGCAGGCCCCCACCCCTGTCTCCCACCACCCCTACCCCCCAGCAGTGCAGGGGCACCCACCACCAGGCCCCCACCCATGTCTCCCACCACCCAGCCACCAGGGGCAGCCTCCACCAGGCCCCCACCCATGTCTCCCACAATCCCCACCCCCCAGCAGTGCAGGGTCACCCTCCACCAGGCCCCCACCCATGTCTCCCAACCCCCCCACCCCCCAGCACTGTGGGGCACCGCCCAGCAGGCCCCCACCCATGTCTCCCACCACCCCCACCCCCCAGCAGGGCAGGGGCACCCACCACCAGGCCCCCACCCATGTCTCCCAGGACCCCCAGCCACCAGGGGCAGCCACTACCAGGCCCCCACCCATGTCTCCCACCACCCCCACCCCCCAGCAGTGCAGGGTCACCCTCCACCAGGCCCCCACCCATGTCTCCCACCACCCCCACCCCCCAGCAGTGCATGGGGCACCCACCACCAGGCCCCCACCCATGTCTCCCATCACCCCCACCCCCCAGCCACCAGGGGCAGCCTCCACCAGGCCCCCACCCATGTCTCCCACCACCCCCACCCCCCAGCAGTGCAGGGTCACCCTCCACCAGGCCCCCACCCATGTCTCCCACCACCCCCACCCCCCAGCAGTGCAGGGGCATCCACCACCAGGCCCCACCCATGTCTCCCAGCACCCCCACCCCCCAGCCACCAGGGGCAGCCTCCACCAGGCCCCCACCCATGTCTCCCACTCCCCCACCCCCCAGCAGTGCAGGGGCACCCTCCACCAGGCCCCCACCCATGTCTCCCACCATCCCCACCCCCCAGCAGTGCAGGGGCACCCACCACCAGGCCCCCACCCATGTCTCCCAGCACCCCCATCCCCCAGCCACCAGGGGCAGCCTCCACCAGGCCCCCACCCATGTCTCCCACCCCCCCACCCCCCAGCAGTGCAGGGGCACCCTCCACCAGGCCCCCACCCATGCCTCCCACCCCCCCATCCCCCAGCAGTGCAGGGGTACCCTCCACCAGGCCCTCACCCATGTCTCCCACCACCCCCACCCCCCAGCACTGTGGGGCACCTGCCAGCAGGCCCCCACCCATGTCTCCCACCACCCCCACCCCCCAGCAGTGCAGGGGCACCCACCACCAGGCCCCCACCCATGTCTCCCACCCCCCAGCCACCAGGGGCAGCCTCCACCAGGCCCCCACCCATGTCTCCCACAACCCCCACCCCCCAGCAGTGCAGGGTCACCCTCCACCAGGCCCCCACCCATGTCTCCCAATCCCCCCACCCCCCAGCACTGTGGGGCACCTGCCAGCAGGCCCCCACCCAAGTCTCCCACCACCCCCACCCCCCAGCAGTGCAGGGGCACCCACCACCAGGCCCCCACCCATGTCTCCCAGCACCCCCACCCCCCAGCCACCAGGGGCAGCCACCACCAGGCCCCCACCCATGTCTCCAACCACCCCCACCCCCCAGCAGTGCAGGGTCACCCTCCACCAGGCCCCCACCCATGTCTCCCACCACCCCCACCCCCCAGCAGTGCAGGGGCATCCACCACCAGGCCCCCACCCATGTCTCCCAGCACCCCCACCCCCCAGCCACCAGGGGCACCCTCCACCAGGCCCCCACCCATGTCTTCCACCACCCCCACCCCCCAGCACTGTGGGGCACCTGCCAGCAGGCCCCCACCCATGTCTCCCACCACCCCCACCCCCCAGCAGTGCAGGGGCTCCCACCACCAGGCCCCCACCCATGTCTCCCAGCACCCCCAATACCCAAGCCACCAGGGGCAGCCTCCACCAGGCCCCCACCCATGTCTCCCACCACCCCCACCCCCCAGCAGTGCAGGGTCACCCTCCACCAGGCCCCCACCCATGTCTCCCACCACCCCCACCCCCCAGCAGTGCAGGGGCATCCACCACCAGGCCCCCACCCATGTCTCCCAGCACCCCCACCCCCCAGTCACCAGGGGCAGCCTCCACCAGGCCCCCACCCATGTCGACCACCCCCCCACCCCGCGGCAGTGCAGGGGCACCCTCCACCAGGCCCCCACCCATGTCTCCCACCATCCCCACCCCCCAGCAGTGCAGGGGCACCCACCACCAGGCCCCCACCCATGTCTCCCAGCACCCCCACCCCCAGCCACCAGGGGCAGCCTCCACCAGGCCCCCACCCATGTCTCCCACCCCCCCCCCCACCCCCCAGCAGTGCAGGGGCAACCTCCACCAGGCCCCCACCCATGTCTCCCACTCCCCCACCCCCCCAGCAGTGCAGGGGTACCCTCCACCAGGCCCCCACCCATGTCTCCCACCACCCCCACCCCCCAGCACTGTGGGGCACCTGCCAGCAGGCCCCCACCCATGTGCAACTCATGTCTCCCACCACCCCCACCCCCCCAGCCACCAGGGGCAGCCTCCACCAGGCCCCCACCCATGTCCCCCCACAGCACTGTGGGGCACCTGCCAGCAGGCCCCCACCCATGTCTCCCACCACCCCCACCCCCCAGCAGTGCAGGGGCACCCACCACCAGGCCCCCACCCATGTCTCCCAGCACCCCCACCCCCCAGCCACCAGGGGCAGCCTCCACCAGGCCCCCACCCATGTCTCCCACCACCCCCACACCCCAGCAGTGCAGGGTCACCCTCCACCAGGCCCCCACCCAAGTCTCCCACCTCCCCACCCCCCAGCACTGTGGGGCACCTGCCAGGAGGCCCCCACCCATGTCTCCCACCACCCCCACCCCCCAGCAGTGCAGGGGCACCCACCACCAGGCCCCCACCCATGTCGCCCAGCACCCCCACCCCCCAGCCACCAGGGGCAGCCTCCACCAGGCCCCCGCCCATGTCTCCCACCACCCCACCCCCCAGCAGTGCAGGGTCACCCTCCACCAGGCCCTCACCCATGTCTCCCACCGCCCCCACCCCCCAGCAGTGCAGGGGCATCCACCACCAGGCCCCCACCCATGTCTCCCAGCACCCCCACCCCCCAGCAGTGCAGGGGCACCCTCCACCAGGTCCCCACCCCCCAGCACTGTGGGGCACCTGCCAGCAGGCCCCCACCCATGTGCAACTCATGTCTCCCACCACCCCCACCCCCCAGCCACCAGGGGCACCCTCCACCAGGCCCCCACCCATGTCTCCCACCACCCCCACCCCCCAGCCACCAGGGGCAGCCTCCACCAGGCCCCCACCCATGTCTCCCAGCACCCCCACCCCCAGCCACCAGGGGCAGCCTCCACCAGGCCCCCACCCATGTCTCCCACCACCCCCACCCCCCAACAGTGCAGGGTCACCCTCCACCAGGCCCCCACCCATGTCTCCAACCCCCCCACCCCCAGCACTGTGGGGCACCTGCCAGCAGGCCCCCACCCATGTCTCCCACCCCCCCACCCCCTAGCACTGTGGGGCACCTGCCAGCAGGCCCCCACCCATGTCCAACTCATGTCTCCCAGCACCCCCACCCCCCAGCCACCAGGGGCAGCCTCCACCAGGCCCCCACCCATGTCTCCCACCACCCCCACCCCCCAGCACTGTGGGGCACCTGCCAGCAGGCCCCCACCCATGTCCAACTCATGGTCCCCACCACCCCCAACCCCTAGCACTGTGGGGCACCTGCCAGCAGGCCCCCACCCATGTCCAACTCATGTTCCCCAGCCAACATGTCAAACACAATCTAGATCCCTGGTCCCTATGGTCAGCCTCCAAATGCAAAACACCCACCCGAGTATTGCATCCACCCACTCATAATTGGCAATTACATGACAGAACACCAATTGCAAGTTCCGAAACAAACACATTTCCCTCACATACACCCAATGGGTGTCAGTGAATCTCAAAACCCATATCATGAAATGCATGAAACCAATGAGATACCACACATTGAAGTTCACTAAAAAAAATATGTATTAAAGGAAACATAAATAGAATCAAAAATAAAGAAACAGAAATGTGAATGTACAAAAATGAAAAGAACCATGTCCGTGAAAAAAAGCAAAACCAAAAATAAAATAGTAATGGTGTCCAAAGTCACTGTCCACAAAACAAAATCCAATGGGAAATAAAAAAGAAAGCCATTGCTCCATGGTTAAAATGTGAAAGAAAAATACAATCCAACAGTGAACTATGTACATGGGAACAAGCCAGGGTCCATTATCCCAACAAAAGAAAGGAAACCTATCTAACTACACTAACTAATGAAATAAACCATATACAAAAATGTGGCCAATGTCCGAAAGGTCCAAAATAAATCCAAAAAAAAATGAAACCTAACACTACCTACATAACTATGTACAAGGGCAGCGGGCTAGTTTGACGGCTCACTTGTGGATGTCCTGGGCCAGGGCATCATCGAACTCCTGCTCAATATCCCGGAGGCGGTCCTCCTCCATGGCCCCGAGGGTCCGCAGGGCCGTCGCCGTGTCCACCTCCAAACCCCTGCGGATTGCCTCGAGGCACTCGGCCCGCCTCAGGGCCCTCCGCATGGAGTTCTCTGCCCTGACCATTGTGAGCCGTGCCTCTTCCGCCCGCTGCCTCTCCGCATCTATGGCGTGGCCCAACCGCTGCCACACGGAAGACACTCTCTGTCCTGGGTCCTCCTGCCCTCCGGCCGATGCCTGCCCCTCCGATGTTGAAGGCCCCGAGCCTTCATGGCTCCCACCACGTTGCTGCTGCTGCTGTGCCTCTGCCTGTGCACTGCCTCCTGCTGCCTGCACATCCTCCGCCGGCTGGGGTGCAGTCGTTGATGTGGCCACCCCTGCTGGACGTCCGACTCCCGACTGTGGCAGGGATGCCTCCTCCACCAGCCTGGCCGCACCGTCAGAGGCAGCTCCACAGGGCACCCACGTGACTGATGGGTGGGAAGATGGCACGGAGGACGACTGGCGCGTAGGGGGTTCAGTTGAGGAAGGGGTCGTAGCAAGCCCCAGCAAACCGAGGAATCCGGCCTGGGTGACCTGTCCCAGCAGGCTGACGTGGTCAACGAGCCATTCGAGATGACATGCAGTCTCCTCATGAAAAGACTGCAGGTCACCTCGCATGGCCCGTTGACGCAACGCCACCCCAGTCAGGACAGGCTTAACCCGGACCCGGATAGCCACGTCCGCAGGCAGAGGAAGGCCAGTTGACGTGAGATCATCCCCTGCCTGAAAACGGGTCTGGACGTAGGTATCCCTGCTGGTGCAAGATGATGCAGGGACACGATCAGGGTCAGGATTGCGCACAGGCACCTCTGCGGCGGCCTGTGCTGCCTCCTGTCCCTGGTCCTGCACTGCACCACTAGCACCAGTGGGATCCCCACCTCCAGACCCCGTCTCTGGTGCTTGCACGGCCTCCTCCTCCACCAAACCCCCCACCAACCTGGATGACTCCGTGCCATCTTCCCCTGTTGGGTCCTGTGGGGTCCCAGCTGCCCCTTCTGCTGCCGAGGAGTCCAACTCCAACCTCCGCCTCTTGGACCTCCCCCCGGCAGCTGCGGCCTGGGACGCGGCACCGGACTCCTCACTCCCCGACGAGATCACAACATGGGAGGGGAGCCGGGCCTTGCGTGGGATCCCCGCCGCTGTGCTCCACAGCACCTTCTCCGCCCTCTTCATCAGTTGACGCTGCAGACAGGGAGAAATAAAACACAGGCATCAGGGCACTGTACAATGGACACATACACACATGACAGTTGTACATGAGTGGCATTGGCAAACCTCAGACATGTCATCACAATCCCCAACACACATGTCATTTCAACTCGCAGACATGAGCCATACCACAGCCAAATCGCAACTGCCAGCACCATCCATACACATACAACAGCATGAGCAGGCAAAGGTGAGCCAGACATCACATGCAACACAGGAAGTGCACCACACATGTACACACACCACCACACTTGCATGCATGTGTACACCTCTGCCAAGTGTCGCAGTGTTCAGAGGGGCATCCACAGAAGCCCTCCAAAGTGGTGCCACTATATCGGGGGTACTTAGGAGGGGTGGAGGGGAATTTAGGCACCCTGGACTGAGTTGCCTAGGCAACTCCAGTCGCACTCCGTCCTGATTGGCCCAAGACAGCTAGGCTGAGTGAATGGGGGTTTGCTGCATAAAAGCAGGGCTTTGGAGACTGGAACTTCAGAAGTCGCCACAGGACCTAAGAATCGACGAGGGAGAATCTGAGCCGACCTGCCACGACACCACTACCGGTGGATCCCTGCTGGACCATCTCACCACTTTTCCCAACGACAGAGGAGATCTCCCGCCGGAGAGTCTTCTTCCTTTAACTGGTGGGGATAACCAGTTTCACCGTCTTTTCGCTTTCCCGACGTATCTCGTGGCCGCCTAGCACCCCGGCACCCGGGATACTACGCTTTACCACGACCGCGAGACAAAGGTACCACCTTTAACCGGAAAACTCCGCGGCTGGTTTCTGCTCTGGTAGTGCAAGCACCTTCATCTTTCCTCCAAGTCGAGATCTTCTCTTCCCCTGGACGACGACGCAACTTGCACCCACTACCAGGAACAACTGCCACCGCTGGAGGATCCTTTCCACTTAAGGTACAGTGTCCCGCCTGGCTTCCCTTGCTACCGACTGTACGGGGTAGATTTAGCCCCCGGCTTTCGAACCTGGGTTAGCCTGGGACACCCTGGCTAAACTTTTCTAAGCCTCTCTAAACTCTTTTCTGAACCCTCTGCAAAACTTTCTAAGCCTAGTGTAACTGTGTGATCTTGGGCGCATTTGTGCTCTGCTCTCTCTAAGAATGGGCCCAGCCTTTGGACTTTGGCTCACCAGTGACTTTTCGCTCTCTGCCTTGCTAACAGTGTTCTTGAATCGTAGAGTGGTGTACCTCTTCATATTCTGTCTTTTTCCCTCCCTTTTTCACAAACTTATTAGAGTGCAATCTAGTTAAGCGCTCACCTCTGTATGAAAATAAGTGGTGTTTTACTGTGACTTTTCTAATAGGGAAAAAGGGGTGTATATATCATAATAGTAACTGTGTGTAGGAGATGTTACAATAAGAGTGCTGGAGTGTTTCAACTGTGTGTTTTTAAATAAAATAAATAATTATATACTTTGATACCAAAGCTCTGGTCAGTGTTTGCTTGTATTATTGTATCTGAGTGCCTATTGAGTATACTTTGCATACTGCCTAACTCTTCTTGAGGGAAGTCTGACTGCTCAGCCACAGCTACCAGGTAAATCTGGGTGGTACAGACTGCTACCAAGTGGGTTTACTGCCAACACCTGTAGTCTTAAATCTTTTGTAGTGGTCCCTAAGGGAACTGAACAGGTTTCTGCCTAACACCCGTCAGTGTCCCACTCACACTTGCCGAGGACACCCCATCCAGGTGATCCTCCCTCACTAGTCCACCCGCAGGATCCAATAGCGATGGCCATGTCCTGGCCACCTGGACGACAGATCTCCGGGAATTAGCCAGGGTGACACCTTCAGGTTTCTCACAGCGGTTAAACAGGCATAGGGTGCAAGCTTAAATCGGCCACTGAGTGACTACTGTATGTTTTTTATGTTGAAGGGAAAGTGTGAAAGGGAATTGTATCTGGGCAATCACGAACAATGGAGGCTCTGCCAAAACTAGGGTGAGTTGGCAGTTAGTTGACAAGTTGTCCCACTGAGCTTGATCATAACCCTCGGGAGTGGCTTTCTCTGAGGGTTTGACAACTGAGAACTAGGTCTGCCTCCCATCACAGTCTTAAACTACAACCCAAACAGACTCGTTTTTGGGACACTGAGAATGCTAGGATCCATCACTGATTGTTTCAATGTGTCCCTCCTCAGCACACAAGGGAAGCGGCTACATCCCCCATGCACAGCCCCCACCCACTCACACAAATACTAGAGCAGCGTCTTCTGATTCTAGAATAGGTCTCTGAAGTACAGGCAAGTCCCAGTTCGGTCCAGAGCCCTGCTACGACCCACCTCAGCAAGCTCAACCCCATGAGGAAGACGGGCAGCTGTAACCCCGGTCTGCTGCAGGGCGTCCCTCTGTATCTGGTGGGTGATAGGGCACTGCTGTGGTTACATGTAATAATGTCACCACAAAAATCTCGCCATGCAAAAATATCGCCGAAAAATGGCCGTTTTTTGTGGCGACATTATTGCATGGAACCGCAGCAGTGCCCTATCACCCACCAGATACAGAGGGTCACCCATATAATATTGCCACAACCTTTTCCCGGCGATATTATTTACGGCGACCATATATGTGGGGATAATATTACCTGATACCACCGCTGCCACACTAGCTCAGGGAAGCCTTTCAGAAGCTACCCTGTACTGGTGTAGCAGCAACGTCCTATTTAAATTAAAAGCTCCAAACTGCTGTGTACGAGCGGAGAGCTTATCACTTAAATAGTGCCCTGCTGCCACACCAGCATGGGCAATCTTTCAAAGGCTGTCCCATACTGGTGTAGCAGCAGTGCCCTATTGAAATGAAAAAAGTCCTGCTCCTGTGCTGGAGCACCCAGAAGAAGGGACATTTGTTTTTATGAGGAGCAAATCGTAATATATTTTTCAGTTTTTCAGGGGTGGGCTGCAGGGGCCACAGCTCTTCCATTGTTTAGAATGGTAGGTATGTGCAGTGCATGTAACAGACAAATCAGAGCAGGCATATTAACCCTTTGTGCAATCTAACTGGGAATGGGAAATTAGGACCCGTAGGATACAAGTATATCTCTGTAACAGAGACATTAACACCCCTGGCTATATTACAGGGACTCAAACTTACTTTTATCTCTTATTTGATTCATTTTTTATTTGACTTTTTATTTTAGTAGAATTATTTGAGTACTGATTACATTTGAATTTTTAAGTTTTGGCTCCATGAGGTGGTGGTTTAGTTCCCCTGTACATGTGAGGCAAAATGAATGCCCTAAATGATGATTAGGAGATAAGGCGTCAGGTTCAGTCTTTACCTCTTTGCTTCTGGACTCCTTTGCTGGGAAGAGGTAAGGCCTGTCCTTTCAGGTAGCCACCATGCAACCCGATTACAGGATAACAGGTAAGCACTACGGCTACCCTGGGAGCCAGGTCCCAGGGGGGAAAGAACCTTTAGGGGGGGGAAGAAGGTGCTGAGAAGACGTTCCAGGTAAATTTGTTATTCTGGGAATTTGTCTTTACAGGAACCAGGAACAAGTAGAAAACACGAGGTTGCAAGGCAAACTAGCGTTCCGCAATACAAAACAATTGCAATGCGAGAAGCCTTCTGAATTACCTCTATTTATTTTCGGGTATCAGATGTTGCCGAGCACGTGAACGCGATGATGTCACCGCGTGACAAGAGCGTCTGGGAGCCATCTTGGGTCGGGACACAATTTGAAAGCGTTTCCAAAATGAAACCTGATCAGATAAGCGCCAAGTAGGCGAAAGCATTGCATAAGGGTTGGCAGAGGCAGATATAGAGTGTGGCTTTTGTTTGGCTGAACTGTCTTTTGTCTTGGTTATCTGCAGTTAAAAGGTTTTGCAATTTGCATTATTCATGTTACCAAATGTTTTTAAGGATCAGACAGCAGGCGACCATTGCCAAACACAGTTGGCCATTTCTGACTTTCGCCAGCGTCCAAACCAACCACAGTTGCCTATCCCCAAGTCAATCATTGCCCACCAACCCCAATCATAGCTAACCATTGCCATGCATCGCCAATCATGGTCAGGTCTTGCCGATCATGGACAGCGATTGTGGACCATGGCCGACTATAGCCATCTGTTGAGCCAGTAAGGTTGTTCTGTGGGTTGAGTCCCCACCAAAGAGATCTGGGGAACACCTCTAGACTGCACCTTTTATACTTTCAGGGTCTATCAAAGACCTTGAAATTATATGAGGTTAATGATCAAGGTGTATTATTGAAGTGGCAAGAGCGCATTTAGTTTATGGAGGGTGTTTTGTCAAAGATTGTGTGAGAGAGACAGGTAGAGAGAGATAAAGACACTTACCATTCCAGCAGCCAACATGGCATCCAGAAAATCATCATGGAAGGGATAAACACATGTTATAAATATAATCCCCACCTGTGGAACACCACCAATCAGTGGGGCACCCTTGAACGGCATTAATAAGCATGACAATTAATCTGTTTTTACATACTGCCTGCGCCTGCTGTATGCATCTCCTTCTTAACAAATGTCTGATATACACAGCCTATAAGATAGGTAGACTGGTAATATTGCTGTGGAGAGGATTAATACACTTGCTACCGTGATCTCCATGTGAGCAGGAGTAGGTACATTTTTTATTTTATTTATTTAAAATACTTTCATAGTGAAACATATTTTAATGAGGCCTCACAGCGTTGACAGCATTGGCAGCTTCCACTGCTGCAAGGTTGATGAAATAGGAACAGTTCCACTTTCTAAGAGTATCATCTGGTATGGAAGACTTTGCTAAACCAGGGGATTACACCAAGAACTACACTAGAGGCAGCGAACATGCTTTAACAAGCTTGTGGCAGTGCGGTTTGAAAGGGAAGGCTGTATCAATCCTACTCACTGACAAATAATCCGGCAGGGCTTCTGTATTGATCTGCACAAAAGAGGAATACATCAGTACAGTACTCCACTCATGCACATCTCCTGAACTAAGGACGTGAGACCAAAAGACATACAGGAGAGAAGAGGTGGCACTTTGCAGCAGCACAACATCTCACCTATCTCCTGAATCAGGGTCTGAGCCCAGGCCATTGTAAAAGGGAGGCAACATAATGCGTGCCTGCTGCACCCATGCACCAAAGCAGTATCCCACTAGTGTTCGGAATTGAGGTCTTCTTACCTGCAGATGCTGTAAGGGGTGAGAAGCACAACCATGCCTACTGTGCTGATGTTTCTGCACAGCATACTGTGTTGCCAGCATCGCTCTGCCCCACGCCACATGGGCACGCCGTTCGTGGTCGAGGAGGCATGTGAGCGTCTCGCAGGGCACTGCACAGAAAAGCACAGAGCGGCAGGCAGATAGGTTGCTCCCATGGGGCTCTCCTGCTTGTGGAGTGAACTACACTATGCACACCAGCCGGGTGTGATAGCAGCATAGGTACTTTATTAAGAATAATACTGTATCTTGTTAACAATAACAAGACTATGGGCCTCATTACGGGTCTGGCGGTAACCCTGCCGGTAAAACCGGCGGGTTGCCGCCAGACCCGACAAAAATTACCACCACCTGATTTCCCGGTAATGCGAAGGTATTACAAACCCAGTGGCCGGGAAGTCAGGCGCCGTTAATTCTGTTCGTCCCCATTCCCATTGAGTCCAGAGGACTCAATGGGAATGGGGACCAAGGAAGCAACGTCACCGTTAATAACGGTTTTGGTGCTTCCGTGAAACTCTGCGGGCGGGACGGCACCTGCCCGCAGAGTCGTACTGTGCCGGTCCGGTAACAACAGTGCCGGTAGGCTTACCGGCACCGCTGTTACCGAGCCGGCACAGTCGCAAGTCAACTTTATGTGTAGAAATGCTCATTTCTACACATATCTCTCAGGCATATTACCTCCATGTTCCTTTTCCTTGTCCCAGTACCTACTTTTAAGGTATCAGCCTCTTTGACAGAAACCCTTCAGGTGTCTGCATATGAGGAGGGTCACACAGCTTGCAGACTTAATTGCTGCTGTAAACACGCTACTGGTGTAATATAAATGCTGAAGCCAGGTCTGCATTCAGCCACTTAATTTATAAGCACTCTGTGTTTATTTCATTGAAGTGCTGTTAAGCACAAGCATTGGCAAAGCCAAAAGTTTTGGCTTGTGTATAATATTAGGAATTTGCCGGGCACTGCTAAGATGCCCAGGTACTGCCACCATTTTGCACCTGCAACTACCAATGGGCAGTTAATACCAATATGTCTGTGCCTGACGAGTGCCTTTGCCATTCCTACAAAAAAAAACTGTTTGCATTGCTAATGCTTGTTGTATCAGTGTGCTCCGTCTTGTCGATGCTCCTGTTGCTGTCTGTCACAAACACACCTTGTACCCACCGACTTTCCTTATGTATTGCTGTTTGTGGTTGTTTTTATTAGTGTCTCTTTGATGGAAAATTTTATTTGAAAGGTTGCATTTCTTGATTTATGTAAGGAATCTGGTATATGATGAGTATATATCACTTTGTTGAAATTACTGTTCACGCTCTTTCTTGAATATAACATTTTGACAAAAAAAGTGTAGAACCTAATGGAGGAAGTCTTATGTGGGGTGTTAAAGCCCTTCAATCAGTAGGATGGATGAAATGCACAAGGGTGGTTCATGAACTCATAGATGTGGCACCATGGACTGTAAAGCTTCGTATCTTGATCGGCTGGAGAACACCTGGACACAGTGGCGTACCGAGCGGGGGCTGGGAGGGGCACACTGCCACCCCACAGGCTTTTTGAGAGCCTGACTGGGACTTTCGCCAGTGGGCCACCTCTCCTGTTCGGCACCTCAATGAAGGTGCCCAAACGGGAAAGGTGTCCCGCTGGCAGGACAATGTGTGCTGAGTAATTCCTGCTCAGCACAGTAATTGTCCTGGCAGCAGGACACCTTACCCTTTCCGAAACCTCTGCCAGGACAATGTCCCAAGGAGCTCAGGGCAGCAGCAGAGGGGCTCGCAAGTTGCTCTGTGTCAACAGAGCATTTCAATGTGAACCATTAGGCACTGAAGGGAGGGAGGGTGGACTATTAGCAGGGACTTTTGTCCCTTTAGAAATGTACATGGCAGGGAGTGATCAGGTGTGAGACGGTTGCATAATGCTGCAGGCTTTATGAAATAATGAGTATTGCTTTACCCAAGGGAGGTTTGTTAGGCTCACATTAATCTGCATGATGCTATTGTGACGTTGCATGCAGGGTGGGGACAATAAAAGTAAATCCACCCTCTTATTGCTGAACATATTTCTATAATGATGTATAGTTAAAGTTAATAATGAAAGGGTAGTTTCTTATGTAATGTGCTTTGCTTCCAAGGCATTGCTATAAATAAAGTATTATTTAAGCAGATGAAATGCAAAGGGAAACATTAATAAATATCTATATAAATTAAAACTATGAAGATGTGCTCAGTTGCTTAAATTGTCCACATCCCAGTTTCACCATTTAACCAAAGTGTGTGATCCTGGGCAGACCATGTAATCAGACTGCGTCTTATCTGCAGCTCTGTAAGTGATTCACTTCAAAGCTTTAATATATCATGCTGCTATTTTAAAAAAAAGCCAGACTTGCTCCATATATAACAGTGCAATTTAGGTATTTTGCACCACAAAATGATTTGCCACTTGGCTTACTTATTGTTGGGGGTCGCCTGCCATGGACATCCGGCAGGCGCCCCTGGGTGCTCTTCCTTTGAGCACATCACAGGCCCACTATGTGTGGGGGTTGGGGTCTACCCTGGATATCCGGCAGGCCCCTTAGCTGTATGGACATCAACGCCATCGGGGTGGGGCACAGCCTGCCAGGCCCCTGACCGTGCGGACCTTGGCCACCATCCTGGCATGTGGGTCCCACGGCATCAGGGCATGCAGGCCTGTGCCTCCACGTGTAGGCCTGCGGCCTACATCAATAATGAGACACGGACTCAGTCGTTCCTCTTTGGGAGTCTGCAGCCGTTCTGCCGCACGTGCCTGCAGGAGCTCCTTTTATTAGCTTTGGCCATGACGTAGTCATTGCCCATCTTAAAAGGGCAATACACGTGGAAGGGACACATCCCCTTAAAGGGGCAATGCACATTGGAGGGTCACCCATAACACTTATGACAACTTATTCTAAAGTCAGTTGCATGGCGCCTCCAAGTATCAAAGACTGATGATGCTCCTTGCGATTTGCTTTCTGTGAATTAATTTCTGTTGGTGCAATCCATATGCAAATTAGTTGATGTGTAAGTATTTTGCCCCAGAGCGCCCGGACAGAGCTCTAATAGATGAGTTCCCTGCATCTGTAATGATTCTTCGTTTTTTTTTTGTTGTGTTAAAATGCGAGATACCACAAGTAATGTTACCAAAAAAATAGATTGGGGCAGGGGTGGGCGGTTTGTGGGCGCGAATGAGACAACCTGGAATTGCGTGCACTGCATTTGAGGGGAAAGTAGGCGTTTCACCGTGGCTGTCCCCCGCACCACATTTTGCAATGCTGAATACTCCACTTACAGGATAATATAGGGAGGCTTTTCATAAGATGTAACTGTCTTGTTATTACCACAAAGCGCTGCTCGACATTTCATGACCTGTAGCGAGTCATTAATGGCTTCAGTCGAAGCCTTGTATTTTAATGACAAGTTAAAGTTTATGCAATGTTGTGGGTATAGATTAATCGCTGTTTATTATTCTGAGAGAAAACTTTACATCAACAGCTTCCTCAAAGACAGCCTCACGTTTAAATGCAAAGCTTTCTCTCAGAATGAACAGTGTTTTATCTATTACAACAACGGAGGCCGCTCGTGCGGTGCTCTGCTGCTTATGTCTGTGACAGCTCGGAAGAGGGGTGTTGGGTTTTACTTACTCTGGTCTTTCCCTGATATGTGTGTTTGAGTTTAGAGTGTTCAGTATGGAGTGTTGGCTGTGGAATGTTATTGGGTGAAACTGCTTTAATTCCATAAGAGATCAGTTGGAACTGAAACCTAAGAGCAGGGGGACCGGTGGATGTCTCTCTGGTTAAGAACTTGTCTTGATTACCTGATGTATGTTCCTGTTGTGCTCCCTGTAACCACGAACCCAGTAAAGCAGTCCATGTTACCTGAGGCTCCTGTGTACTCTGTGCTGATCTCATAACCCCAAAACATAACAAGGGGCCGCTGCTCAGGCTTAATGCAGCCAATCAGCAATCAGCCGAAGACCAGGGGATACCGATCAGTATGGGATACCAAATATTACTGAACACATCGAAGTCTTGACATAGAATCACTTTGAAATATGCCCCCACGCGCACAAGATCACCTGTCAGTCCTAGGAAGTCTGCGATGACGTGTCTTCTCTATTATTTTAGATGAACCGGGGCAATGGAAAATAGCACGTGCTCATTCGTTGCACGAGTCAGGCAGCAACTACAACTTTCATGAGGAAAAAGATCGTGCCGTTGTATGAGCGAACTAGAAGATACTAAAATGTTCCTGCCTATTTCACTGTGATCGTACAACAATGCTTCTGTGTAACTTACGTAAATACGTGACCTAAACACATTCAAAATTATGTGCCTTTATTTTGCAAGATTGTTTTAACCCAAGCGGTGTGTCTGCAGTATTTACTGTAGTCCTGCTACTGCAATATGGCCGCCATATTTTGTACTTGTTTAGTTATAACGCGCTCTTTTCGTCCTTCTTTAGTTTTTTAAACTCCATTTCTGCTAGTGGGAGCTGCCGGGTTGACCTTCCTTAGCCGTGGTCTGAAGGTAAAAGATGGCAGCAGTCGCCGGACTCCGAGTGCAGGTAAACGCAGGCGCGATCGTTCTCAGTTATATGAAAACAGTTTGTTTGATGTACAGCAAGACCCGGACTCATGTAACGCGGCCAACAAATTTTGAAAGATGATGCATCTTCGGGTTGTAGACCATCCGTTTCTGTGGGTCGGGAGGAAACGGTCAACTGGCTGGGATGTGGCTGGTAAAGGGAAAGCACCAGTAAAGGCACTTGTGACGACGGGTGCATATGACATACAGGAGGTGCAGGGTAGACGTATAGGAAAGATGACCTTCTGACTTCCCATGTGTCGGTGGGAATACTCCCATACTGAAACCAATACCACAACTTCCAGAGTGCATTCCCAGAACAGCCACGTTTGTACATTTATCGACTAGGAAGGATAAAGCTCTGGCTGGTCTCTACTCGGATTCGAACGTAAGAAGTGCAGGGTGATGTCAAGGCAAGTGGTTAAATTGCTCAGCAGCTCGTTAAGGCCTGGGTTTGTTATTTCCGTTCCTGTTGGGGTTTATCCTCTAATGCAATTTGCCATTATGATTTCAAGATTTCTTTTCACATAATGAAAAGAATAAACTGACTGGATGAACTACTCATGCCTGGCATAGTTCCACTTGACAGCTGCCCTAGTGAAAGTCCTCTGATCACTCCACACAGAGGTGACCTGGTAACGGTGCTAGAGTTGTCATCTTCACTTCAAGTAACAAACAAAATACGTGGCCTGCCTCCGCCCGTTGACACACCACTCTTCGCACCTGACCTCTATAGGAAATTTATGTTTACGCATATTTGTTTAATGTACTTTTTTTTTTAATTTTTTTTTTTTAACGGCGCTACAAGCAGAGGAGACTACTTAAGGGCATTAGGGACGGATGATAATGGGCATGACCTCGACTCTTCCTCGTCCCAGTACTTACCTCATGAGGCTCCTGCCTCCGACACAGGACCTTCTTTTATTTGTACTATTCGCTATAACTCCTCCTCTCCAACCACGGCATCCAGTTTTTAATTTTCCTGCCTACGACAGGCAGGTTGGACTTTTTTCCTGGTGCGGATTGCCGGGGAGCAATGATGGCGGGGCCTTCGCCTCCAGCAGGTGCAGCAGTGCTCCTGGGGGCTCCCTGCGGGACTTGGGACCTGGTTGAGCAGGATTGCCTTGTCCGGTCTTGTTGCGGGGCTGCAGGACGACGTGGGGCATCCCAGCCAGAGTCCAGCAGGCCTCTTACACAATAAAGTGTATAGGGCTGACAAATTGCAGCACAAGCCTGCTTCGACAGCCCGGAGTTGGTGCCTTGACTGGCAAGGTTTTCCCTGGCTCCTCATCTTTCTTTTCGGAGATCAAGGGGAGGACGGGGTCCTCCACGCTCCTCACGTCCTGGTCCGGTACCAAAGTCCAGACGGTTTGGACATGCCGGTAGGCGAGTGGCTCGGGCTGTTTTTTCCAGTATGGGGCCAGTGGTGTTGGATTCCTGAGTTCTGGACACAGTTCAGAGGGGTTATCGAGTGTTTTTCCTGTCTCCTCCTGTCCTGGGTTGCATGGTTCGGACTGTGGTTCCCAGGTCTCGGACCAAGATGTTGGCTATGGAAACCGCTATCCGACTTGTTGTTGAAGGCGGCCATCATGCCTGTTCCTCTCCCTGTTCGGGGTCAGGGTTTCTACTCGTGGGTGTTCCTGGTCCCCAAACCGTCAGGGAAGTTTCACCTAATTCTGGAATTCAAGGCCCTGAACTGTTTTGTCCAGAATGAACACTTCAAAATGGAGACTTTGCATAACATTCTTCCAATGTTGCACAGGGGGATTGGATGGCTTCTCTGGATCTCCAGCATGCATATTACCATGTGGCTCTCCGGCCCCGCCAGATGAAGTTCTTCCGATTGGCAGTGGGGTTCCGACATTTTCAATTCAGAGTGCTCCCGTTCGGGTTGCGATCATCCCCCCAGAGTGTTCACCAAGATGGTGACTCCCCTAGTGGTGTATTTGCATCCAAGGGGCCTTCAGTTTTTTCCCTACCTAGACGATTGGTTGATCAAGGCATCTTCCTGCCGACGGACCGTCCTGGCTCATCTCTAAATAGTCTGCCAGGCTTTACAGGACTGGGGATTCCTGGTGAGCTGGCAGAAGTCTACAGGACTGGGGATTCCTGGTGAGCTGGCAGAAGTCTCAGCTGGTGCCTTCTCAGGATCGTTTTCATCTCGGCTCAAATTTGCACCAGGATGGGGAGGGTATTCTTGTACCAGGAGAGGGTCCATCGATTGCTGGCTGTTCTGGGCAGGGTTCTCAGTAGGCAGTATGTCTCGGCTTGCCTATTGCTCAAACTGCAGGGGCGCACATGGCTTCTTGCGTGTTTCTGGTGCCTTGGGCCCGTCTTCGTTTACGACCTGTGGTGTCTTATCTTCTCTCCCACTGGCTCTGACATCTCAAGCTTACAATGCTTTGATAAAGGTGTCCCCTGTGCTGAAGGGCTCCCTGCTGTGGTGGTTGGGGGTTCCGAATCTTTGGGCAGGGGTGTCCCTGGTCCTTCCTCCGTGACCACTACTGACGCTAGTGGAAGAGGTTGGGGGGGCAACTTTGGGGATCCTCTCAGCTCAAGGGTTGTGGGATCCGGAGAAGAGCAGTCAGTCATCCAACTGGAGGGAGTTATGTGCCATTCTTTGGACTCTGGTGTACTTCAAGGGGTTTCTGGAAGGCCGGGCAGTGTTTGTCTGGACGGAAATACAACGGCCATGGCATGTGTCAACCATGCCAAGGGGGTTCCGGCTGCTCCTTGAATGCTCTGGCTGCTCAGATTTGGTTCTTCTTGGGGGGAGGGGGGATTGGTATCTGGTGTCCTCACATATCAGGGGGGTGGACAAGTTCAAGCGGATCTTCTCAGTCGCCGTTTCCCTCCTCTGCGGAACTGTTTCTATCGGGCCAGGTCTTTGCAGAGTTCTGTGTCAGATTCGGGACCCCGGTTCTAGATTTGTTTGCATCGCCAGCCTCAGTGAAGGCTCCCCTTCTTCTGCTCTGTTTCAGGCTGAGTGGGTGCGGGGGGGGGGGTGGGGTTGGTCGACGCCCTCTCTGTACAGTGGCCTCAGGGTCTCCTTTATGCTTTTCCACCTCTTCCCCCTTCTGCCCCGGATGGTTCAGTTCAGCGCATCAGAGTGTCCAGGGTGACTTTGTTGTTGGTGGCCCCATTCTGGCCCCACACTCCGTTGGAGCTTTAGTTCCGGGAATCTTGGCTGGTCCCTAAGTGGCCGTGTCCTCTTCAGGAGAATCTGAGGTTGGGAGTCTGACAGATTCAATGGGCAGTGTGGCTATTGCACGGGCTAGGTTGATGTCCCAGGGGTTTTTCGGGTCCTGTGGTTGTCTATCATGAATGCTCTAAGACCCTCTACTCTGAAGGCATATGGCAGGCATTGTGGACATTTCCGGGACTGGTGTGGGCGGTCTGGGATCCATCCCCTGCGTTCGGGCCTCCCAGCTATCCTCCAATTCCTCCAGTAGGGGTTTGACAAGGGCCTGCCGGTTTCCACCCTTTGCTCTCAATAGGCCTCCATAAAATTCCTCTTGGGCCACTCTGATGGTCACATGGATGGGGAGGTGTTGGTGGGGAAGTTGCTCCGGGGGTTTTCTTCTTCCCGTACTTGTAAAGGCCCCCCCCCTCCCTCCTTGGGATCTTTCTGCAAGGGCCTCCCTTTGAGCCCATTTCCTATATTGACATAAAACATCTTGCGCCGAAGACTGCCTTTTATCGCCATCACTTTTGCCTGTAGGCTAGGGGGGATTGGGCCTCTATTATGTCACCCCCCCACCCCCGTTCCTGAGGGTGCTGCCGGATTAGTGGTGTTTAGGGAGAAACTTTGGATCACACCTCAAGTTGTGTCTCGGTTTCACACCTCTCAAGATCTGGTTCTCCCTTCTTTTTTCATGATCTGCATACACCAGAGGAGGTGGCCTGGCATAACATTGATGTGCGGCAGACAGTGTTGGAGTATTTGGCTAGGACTGCCCATCTGATAGTCTTTGGATTACTTTTGGCCCGGCTGGTGCTGGGCGTGAGGCCTCAGTGGTTTCCATTAGCTGGTGGATCCGTGTTGTGTTCTCCGTGGCCTATGTGGCTTCTGGCCTGCCTGTACCTGCGCACGGTCAGGGGAAGTCTACCAGGGGTTTTCCGGCTTCCTGGGCTGATGCAAGGGGGGTTTCTCTGCAGGAGATTTGTAGGGCTGCCACCTGGGCTGATCAAAGCACTTTCATCAACCACTATAGGTTGAATGTCTTCCGCTTGGGGGTTGGTTCCTTCGGGTTGGAATTTTGTCTGTGGGGATATGAATGATATTAAAGGTGTGTGGGCTCCGCCTCATTGGGACCTTTTCCCCGTTGCTGCTTTGGTATACCTCATGAGGTAAGTACTGGGACGAGGAAGAGTGGTCGTGGAGGTAATGCTTTGATTACTTACCGGTAATCCTATTTACTCCTGGTCCTACTCTTCCTCGTCACAGTACTGACGACTCTCCTCGCCCTCCCTGCGGGGAAGGTCCCATGCTCTGGTTTGGTTATATAAACTGGATGATGTGGTTGGAGGGGATGAGTCCTAGGGGATAGTAAAAATAAAAGAAGGTCCTGTGTCGGAGTCAGGGGCCTCATGAGGTAATTATTGTGATGAGGAAGAATAGGACTAGGAGTAATTAAGATTACCAGTAAGTAATCGGGCATTATTTGTAGGGACGGTACCACTTGTATCAAAGCAAGGCTTACAGTTCCAAAAATCCATCGCCATGGTGACGCATAAGGGCTTGGATGAAGTAGGCTTCCAGCCATGTGCCTCATCCACTGATTAATGCAAGGGCTTATGATTGTCGGACAAGTGGTCTTGATATTTTATTCATATCGTGCTCATAAACAAGTGTTTCAGAGCGCGACCAGACAAGGGAGGGGAAACGAGGGAGAACAAAAACTATCTTACTAGGCCCAGTGACATTGAAAACACGCAAGTGCATTGGAGAAGGAGGGGGGAGAAGTGGAAAGTGCAAAGCATGGGGAAAGTGAAAATGAATACAAATAAATATGGGCACCAAACCGAGCAGAGCAAAGGAGAAAACATAAATAAGGACAACAAACAAAGCTAGTGCGGCAAGTACTGGGTTTAATGCAGTAGATGGGGTATGTCTGGTAAGTGCAGGAAGAAAAGGGGGGGCTGTATGGGTACAGATACAGACCCCAGTGCCAGGAGTGGCCCAAAGGCAGTGCGGGAGGGTGGTAAAGTGAGCAGGTACCTGGGCACGGAAGACGGAGGATAAGCCAGGTTCACGGTTCCGAGAAAGAGCAGATCAGCAGGGAAGAGGGAGGGTGAAGGCAGAAGCAAAGAGGAAGGTCTTGAGGAGCTTCCGGAGCTGGTTCTCCTCAAGTTTGAGTGGCAGGGAGGGTGCTCCAGAGGGAGGCCCCACCCGAAGACTGAGATCTACCCACAGCTCGTCTCTTAGGAAAAACGACCTGACTCTGAGGGAGTTTGAGGTAGAGAAGTGAAGAGCTCAAGAGGGTAGGTATTTGCGGAGGTATAGCTGAAGGTATTTTGGGCCCAGACCCCAGAAAGCCTTGTGGATAATGCAGAGGGTTTTGTATTTAATCCACTGGGAGCCAGTGGAGGGATTTGAGAGATCTGATCCCAGGGCTTGAGGCTAAAGACAAGTTTTGCAGTCCTGTTCTGGATTAGTTGCAGAGGGTGGAGACTGGAGGCAGGTAGATTTTAGAAAGAAACTGTTAGAATAGTCCAACCTAGAAAGAACCAAACCTTGAGACAATAAGCTTCTGGTGCATGTAGTAGTAGTTCAGGGGCGGCTAGCAATGACCTTGGACGTTCACATAGGTTTAAGGCCAGTAGAGACGGCCTTGGGGTTTAGAAGTGTGAGCAGTGCTTTCCTGAAGTCAAGGTGGTTCTCGGGCATGCTTCTGCAGATATTTTTGCAGCTTTAAGATTTGATCTACAGAATATATTGTAGCTTTCAAGTTTCGTTCTGCGTAAATGGCATCCTTCACCTCCTACCACAACAAAATATCTAGGAAAATAACGAGGCTGTTTTTGATGATAATGTTCTATTTTATTTAAAATAGCACCTCAAAAACCACCAGTGGTACCCTATCTTTGTACTGGAGAAATGACTTACAATTTTCACTTGCTTACAGAAAAGGAAAATAACCTGCATACTTTGGTCTCACTATTGTTGACCTCTACAATGCATAAACATATATTGCTATAAAATCAAAAAGCTATTCTGGTACAGCAATATGCAATGTATGTTCAAATTATTAATTTTGTGATTTATCATTCATTCAAAAATAGCTTTATTCAACATCATGCCCCACAACTAAGCAATCCTACATACCGCAACGAAAAATATAAAAAAAAGATACACATGGTTATATTGTATCCATTCATAATACAAGGTCTGAAATCCACAGTATGAAAGCTGTACATTTCATAATAAAAAAATGAACAATTCCCTAGTTGTCAGACATATATACACCTAAACATATAACATACTTTACTTTTAATATTTATATCATGCAGACCATGGACCCGTAGGCTTAAGGGAGCAACAATAAAACAGAAGACCATAAAAAAGCATCCAGATCAGGGTCATCGGATATCATTAATCAAGGTTCAAGCGAAAAGATGTTAGTTTCTTCTTCTCTGTATAACCTGTTACCTGTTGTGATCTGTTTTGTTGATTGCATAAAACAGACTTCAACAGTAAATGATCTTGACACCCACAATTGGTCTAGCAATAGTATTGGCATTAGCTTAGGATATAAAGGGTCGAAGGTGTGTCATCAGCTTAATATAATAAACTGATGAAGACACCAGGCTACTCGCATGTGCCTTCATGTTTAAATATTGATCCAAAATGACACTCGACGTCTTAACCTTCGTTTGGACAATTAATTTAGGATCCTTGATATGAAAGCTTTCATAAGTTGGACCCAATTTCTGCAGCAAATTTGTTGTACCAATAATCAGCAGCTCAGTCTTCTCTATTCAGAGCCACTTTACTTTGAACCATTCAACTCTCTATAAAGGTGTAAACCTTATTCAACTGCTTCAACAGTTTCTTGCATCCCTGAAATAGGGATGACACATTGCGTGTCATCAGTGCAATTCATAAGCACCACCCCCTCTTGCTCCAAAAGAGCAAAGAAGGGTGCCGTAAAGTTGTTATATAGGCAGCGTGAGATGCATGACCCCTGAGGTATGCCAAATTTCAAGGTTAAGGACGGTGCCATTGCCGCCTCATAGAAAACGCTGCTGTCCCGATTACTTAAGAACGTAGATATCCATTGAGCTGCTGCAGATGAAATTGGCTATGTCCTTCAACCTGGTGACCAGGATGGAATGGTCCACCAGGTCGAAGTCCGCCGACAGATCTAACGGCATCAGATTAGATACCTTACCGTTATCCATACGTTCCAACAACGCAGTCACTGTCCCAAATCGCTATCTAAATCCAGATTGTTGGTCATTTTGGTGATCAGAGATTTGGACATGTGCCACTCGATCCAAGATTTTAAGCAAGTACGGGCTGTTAGTAATAGGTCTATAGTTGAGCGGCAAATCCGCCAGTAACCCTGTTTTTTTTAAGGATGTAGGTTATCCAGGTTTTTTTAGTCCCATGTGTACTGCTCCTTGCAAAAAGGAGGCGTTAACAAATGTACAGATGGCATTCAGCAGGATGGGCGGACAGTGATAATCGCAGCCGAGCAGGTATCGTCTTTACACCTAGTGGCTTTTAACTGCTCCACTATCGTAGTGAGTTCTGACTGACACCGTTATGGCAGAAAAGCTAAATTGAGGGATAAGAGGACATCTCAAAATCCCAATCGCTCCCACTCCTAATACCTTAAGTTTACAATCTTTTTTGAAAAATTTTTATTGGCAATATCCGCCTTAAATCCATTCAATTTGCCCTGCATGGCTTCCTGGCTTCCCGAACTGCCGAGCACCAGGCCGCATCCTTAACTAGCAGGCCCGAATCGTGAGTCGGGAGTTTCTTGCTCCTTGGTAATCTTAAAAAGCTCCTTCACATCAGAGTGAGCACTCTGTATTCTAGTATTAAAGGAGTTTTCTTAGCATTTACAATGGACAGTTTATATTCTTTGGCCGCTCCTTAATAGGCTACCACAGTTGAAGAGGTAGGATTATGTTTCCACTGATATAAGTGTTTGAGTGTAGAGGCTTTGAGTCTCTTGAGTTCTGGGGAGAACCAGGTATTGCTTTGACATACTACCTTACGCGTTCTCTTTTTTAAAGGTGCCAACGTATTGGAAATATCGACCAAAGAGGAAGAAAGAAGGTGCGACATCTCAGGAGTATTAGAAATGTTCACTATACCAGCACTGAGCATGAGTTCAATACGCTCCAATGTCAGATTCTTCGAGTTTCTAGCTAGAAACTCGTGAGACTTCCCTCCTTTCATTTTTACCGGAAATTCTGCCTGCACTGTAAAATGCACGAAATAATGGTCCGACCAGGGACAGGGCAACACTCGAAGATCCTTGGACACAATGTTAACAGTCTATAGGCAGTCATGGGTATGCCCCTTACAATGAGAAAGCCCATATTGAATAAGGCCACCTCCAACTCAGATGCCAAATTCTTTGTCTTGCCCAAGCAAAATATTGAATCTCCCAGTAATAAGAAACTAGTATAAGTTTCAAAAAAGGCAGAAGGAAGTTCAAAAGTGCAGTTGCAAAGTCCTCAGCCGTGAGGCGGGCCTATAGATCAGAAGAACATTGATGGTCGACTCGGCATGGAGTCCTAATTTAGACTACAGGACTCTATCCCTTCCGAGAGTTGTCCTTTGATTTCCCACATCATAAGCGAGGATCTGAGGATAAATGCAACTCCCCTCCCTCATCCACCCCACAGTACTTTTAATCGTTCATCTACGTCAGTGTTGTATAATCTTTTCAGCATTGGTTTTGTCCTAGAATTAACATGGCTTGGATTATGCAATAATCCTACTTCACATGTGCAGGTGAAGCCCTCAGGTAAATCCAGTAAAATACTGGTTTTAATTCTATTTAATCTACTATATTGCTAAGTTCGTTTCAATATGTGAAGAGGTATTTGGACCCACGTATCTCGAACAAAGGATTTCCAAACAAACACCGACCAGACCCTCCAGGGCCGCCTATGCGAACCGCATCTTGGTTCCTCACACGTGCAGAGTGTGCGCTGGGGGCTCGAGCTTCCCCTCTATGGCTGCCTTTCTCTGGAACAACCTACCGAACGATCAGATCAATTGAATCTCATGCTGCCTTCCGTAAGGCCTTAAAAACTAGGCTTTGTCTCGAGGGCTTACTCCACGTGCGATTCCGAACATATGCTTCCCCACTGATTGTGTCACACCCTTGCAATGTAAAACTATGCTTCTCTTAACTGTACCAAATAGAGCAATTGTGATCTGTTGTTTTCTTGGGCCCCTTATTGTAATCCTCAAGCAAGCCTTCTTAAGTATCCTTGATAGCGCCTCTATGCCCTTGGGCTGCAGTGCGCTCTACAAATCCAAAACATAAATTACTCTTTGGTTTTTACACATGTTGGCGGTTGTGCCACCTATGTGGCAAAGCCTTACCACCACAAGAAAGAAGCAGGGGTGTTCGTTAGCAGGATATCTGCTTGACATGGTACTGGAAATGCTTAGGCATGAATTTGTTGATTCAGAAAATGTTATTTTTGGTGCAGCATTTAAACCAATTAACGAGTGTCTTTACAAATGATTCTCCCAATCGGGAGTCTTGTAGGAAAGCACATGCTTTCATCCTGTATTGGCATAGTGATCCTTCCTTTGCCTGCTCACCCATGGTCTGTGTCAACTTCCTCTCATTCAGATTGGGCTATTTCCCCACAGCTGGGCAATTGAAAAATCATTTGTGCAAGAGCCTATGCTTCAGAAGGATGTATGTGAAAACATTGAATCCATCACTGCAAACCCCATTTTATTTGGCATTTGTAGAGCACACCTAACCCGTAGCTATCTGGGCGCTGGAAATACAAGGTAAGACGAGTTACAAGTGTTGCCAGGAGGCAACAAGATACAATTATGCAATTTACTGGTACAAATTTACAATATGTACAGAATACAATTTACAGTATGAAAGTTCTCAGTAAAGGGTTCAGTTGTACAGTTTACAGTATGGTGGTTGGTGCAGCAGTGGGAATGCTACAAATTCAGTGAAGGAGCCAGGTTTTGAGTTTTCTGCGGAATGAAGAATGGAAGTGGCAGATCTGATGGCTGAGGGAGGGTGTCCAGCCTTTTGTTGCCACTGCTGGGAAGCTGCATCCCCCAGCTTTGGTTCTTATGAATTTGGGCACAGGCAGGTGAGCCGAGGCTGTGCGTGTGGGCTTAGTAGTTTGGGTTGGGCTGAGCAGGTTGGTGAGCTATTTGGGTGCTTTGTTGGTGAGACATTTATGGGTAATCGCCATCGTTTTGAATCCGATTGTGTCCTGCATCAGCAGCCAGCGTACTTGGCGTCTTGTTTCAGAGAGATGCTCCCTTCTGTGAATATTTAAGGCAGCTCGCATGGCATTTTGAGTGACCTGAATTCTTTTTTTTAATGCTATTGGTCGAGGCGCCAGCCAGGAGAATATTAGAATCTAGTTTGGACTGTATGAGGGCTCTAGCTAAGGTTAGGCAGCTTTTGGAAGAGGTAAGTTCTACATGCGTTAATGAGCTTTGCAGTATTGGCTGCTGATGAGACAGTTGCGTTGGACTTGTCTAGATGGGGTTAATGAGTCCATGTACACTCCCAGGATTTTGACTTCTTTTGAGATGGTGATGGTGTTCCCATTTATTATGAAGAATTTGTTTTTGGTGTTAAGATTTTTTTATTTTTAAGGCATGTTTGGGTGCCAACCAGTAGTAACTTGTTTTTGTCATCATTTAGTCAAGAGTCTGATAGATATTGAGTATAGTGGAATCTTTATCGTATATCACCTGAGAGATGCAGAATAATTTGCGTGTCATCCGCCTAGTTGGTGTGGGACACTCTGAGTTCATCAAGGCGGTCCAACAGAGGCTTGGTAAAAAAATGTTATAGCGTTTGTGACACAAAAGATCCTTGGGGCACACTGCAGAGAACTGGGGCCGCATTTGCTATATTGGAGAAAACTCATTGTGCGCGGAGATGAAAGATTCTATCCAAGTGATGGCTTTCGATGAGAATTGGGCAGCACTGGCTAGATGACAAAATATTTTGTGGTTCACTAAATCAAAGGCCACGGATAGGTCTAGGAGAAGTAGGATAGCTAGGTTTCCATTGTCAGTGATGGTGTCAATTTGTTTTTTAAGGTTGGGGAGGGCCGTTTCCTTAAGTCTACTTCGGAAGCCCGATTTGGCATAGACCCAGGAGGTTGTTCTTGAATATGAAGGTTGGCGGCACGGTCTAGGACTTTCAAAAGGAAGGGGACTGTGGTAATGGGGCGGTAATTAGTTGGGATGTTCTGGTCGAGCGATTTTGTAGTGGGAGGACCCACGCTTCTCTTAGGTTCTTGGGGGCAGTACTTTGCGAAAAGGAGTTGTTGATGAGAGAGGGGATAAATGATGCAAGTTCTGTGACACAATCTTTGATGGGGCAAGGCAGATGTCACCTTGATATCTAGAGCGTTTTAGGCTGGAGATGATGTTGATGACCTCTGTCATGGAGATTTTCATTGTTTTTTTTTCCCCTTCGAATTTTACCTTATTTCGTTGAAATAAAATGCAGGCCGAGCCCCCCCCCCCCGCACCCTTCCTACATCTACCTTATTATGACCCACCACCCATCTATTTATTCCATGAAATGTGCTAAGATTCTATGCAAAAAATCCCATGCAATGTGTTTCACAGTTATTGTATTAAATGTTTTCCACCTGTACGCTTCAGAAGCATCTGGTAGACCGACCTCTTCGATACACAATAGACTGCACAACCTGCTTGAGATTCGCTTATTCTTGATGCATTCCAAGGTTGGAATAGCTTACACTCTGCCCCGGTTATACCCAATTAGAAAGCCACCCACAATAGCCATCTGTGTTCGACTTTTGTCGGAAACAAAACTGCTTAGCGGGCTTGGGTCAGACCTCTGCTACAGCACTGGACAGCAGACCATCTGAGGGAAGTGGAGAAAGCGATGCTTGGCACACCTTAATGGGGCGCTGCTTGCAGTACACGGCTGGTACGGCCTCCGTAATGCTGCTTATCGCCATAAGTTTGTTTGTGGCACACACCTTCTAGAACGCAGTGGACGTGTGAGTGAAAGTCGCCAGTGGGTGCATCAACTGAAGGCTGCATCCCCAGAGGGTTGCACGCACGCCCAGATGTGCAATGAAGAGCACCAGGGTGGGCAATGGATGGGAAGTTATTTTTGGGAAACTTATACTAGTGCGTGTTTTTAGTGGTGTTCGGGGCTGTACAAACAGTTGCAGTTGATATGCATTTGTTAAAGTATTCAAGCAGAAGTCCTTCCGCTGAAAGGCACTTTTATTTCTGAAATTCAGCACTTTATTGACCATTTTCTCACATCAGATCTACCCCTAAGTGAGTTTTTAGTCTAGCTCGCTCTGAAAGCAGTCCCACCCTCACTGAAGCTTGTGGGGAAATTACTCCCATGACTATACGCTTTGCAGCCAAACTACTGAATTCCCCACAGCGCCCTTAAGATGCTTTCAAATAGTGTTCAGATGTTATATTTTTCCCCCCTGTGAGTTTGTTTATTTCCCTGGAAGTACTTTGCTTTGTTATTGACTATTTTTTTTATAATGCAATAACATTGTTTAGTATTATTGTGGCAGTACTGTTGTGGTTCCTGCTTTGTTTTTAATATATGATTTACTAGAACAATGTTGTATTCTGTGATATGGCATTTAATTTGTCGTTGAACATTACATATAAAGTTTTTAAAAGGTAAAAACGTTCAAAGCCTTTAGTGCCCTATTAATAACGGGCCAGAGGATGATCGGTTAGCAGCATTCCTGTGCCCTTTCATGCCAAAGATGCCTTTCCCCAGGGAGACTAGACGAAAGCAATACCAGAGTACTAGCCCACACTGCAATAGTCATTGCATGTACTACTGTTCCCATTTCCAAAATCAGCGAAATCTACACTGATGGACAGTTTTGCAGTGGCAATTTCGGAGAACTCCTTGGATCCCTTGTACACTTGATAGACACCAGGAGGCAATACCTTGTGCAGGGACTACATTAACTCCACGTCCACTCTTCCTCGTCCCAGTACTTGCCTCGTGAGGCCCCTGCCTCCGACACAGGACCTTCTTTTATTTCCTATAACTCCTCCCCTTAACCCACACCATCCAGTGAAATTTTTCCTGCCTCTGGCAGGTTGGACTGTTACCAGAGCGGGGAGCTACAGTTACTGGCCCCTTGGTGGGGCTGTGTGGCGGGGCCTCTGTTTCCTCCAGGTGCAGTGTGCTACCGACCCGCCCCCCCGCGGGGGCTTGGGTCCTGGTTGAGCAGGAAGCCTCTCCCGCTTTTTTGCCTGGCCCAAAGCTAGCATGGAGGCATCGATGCCCGGGTTCTGCAGGGCCTGGGGCTGTGGGAAGGAGGAGAAGGGGTGGGGGGAGTTAGACCCATTTATGCCCCCTGGGGGCTGGGCTGAGTGGGGAGTATTTGCTCATCTTTTTCCGTTCTGGTAGGCCCCGCAGGACTCGGCGTTCTGTTTGTTGCAGCATTACGGTGGTTTGGTGACCCTTGCAGGGACTCCAACTCCAGAGGGAGGGGGGCAGTATTTCGTGTTTATGTTTCTGTGTCTTGACAGGGATTCTGAATGTAATGGTCCGTTCCCATGGAGATGGATTGTTTGTTTCCCCTATTGGTGGGTTTTCTCCTGGCCTGGAGTTGATGTTTTTGGCCGTATCCTGATAGCTCAACAGGTGGCATGTGGGTCCCCCTGCTACAACATACGGGGTTCAGGCCACCTCTCAGACATGTGAAAGTAAAATGGCTGATTGAGGTGCAAGTAAATATTTTAAACTCGGCTTGTGAAGTGCCTGTTGGTTACTACATTCCTTGGGTGTGTGCTCTGCTGCACCAGGGCACCTGCCTTGACCTTTTTCCTTACGTATGAAGGAATGACTGCACGTGCTGTTGTCTCCTCCTGGGGGGGGGGATAGAAATAATGGATGGAGGGGAATGCAGGGGGTTAATGGGGGGGTGGGAGTGGAATGGGGGGAGGAATAGGGGGGAGTTTAATGGATGTGTTGCTGGCACTTCTGTTTTTGCTGTGTTTTGGGCTGCCTGCGCCATGGGCCAGCAAACTGCTCAGCTCAGGCTCCTTGCCCTTTTCCCCCTCTTCCTCCTCTCCTCAGCTTCGCAAGAGGTGGAAGAAAATGTCAGCTATATGTTCTTTGTCCATGAAGGCAGTGGTCAAAGTGAGCGGGGGCGGTCCGGAGCTGGTGTTCCGCTACTTAGTTTTTTGCTGTTCACAGCTCCTACTTTTTGTACCCTTTTTTTCACCATTCCGGATCTGTTGTTTTTGTGAAATTAGAGCACACTTCTTCTTTTCCCACCGGGTGTTTGCTGCAGCTAATCTGATCTGTTTTCAACTCGATTGGCTGTCTTCCGGCATGACTGTAGCCCTGCACGTTGCTCCTTTCCTTCCTACTCTGTCTGCCTCCAGGGTCACAGTGGCGCTCCTTTTTTTTGGTACTTTACTAACCATGTCCACGCTATTCTGGTGGGTCGCTCCAATGGGTCCGCCGAGGAGGCGGCTGTCCTTGACCCGGTGGACCGTAGGGTGGATTGCAGCCTGCAATAGGTTCATGCTGGTGCATATCTGGCCCTCGGGCGACTATCTATGGCTCCTACACTGTGGCGGATGTGCTGAGTGGTTCAGGAGGTTGAAGGTGGCCATTGACGGTAGCTCTGACTATGCCCCGCTGCTGGCTGACATGCTACAGCAGGTTGCCCTTTTGTCCGATATGGCATTTGATGGAGTTTGTGGCTCGGCCTTGGTGTTGGTGTATCGGCCCGCAAGCATGTTCGTCTGTGGGATTCGAAAACAGAGGGGTCTCAGTGGGCGGCTGCCCTTTAGCCTTCCTTTTGACGGTTCCAAACTTTTTGGTGGTTTGCTTGCAGTGTTTTCCCGATTGTGGGCCCAGTGGCGCTTGGAGTCTTGGGCTCAAGACACTGTCCGGAGGGGTTCTCAGGTGTGCTTTCCTGGTTTGCATGGTTCGTACTGGTGCGCCCCCCCTCTTGCTGTCCAAGTAGTTGGCAATGGCAACGACTCTGACCAAGCTACTTTTGAAGGTGGCTTTTCATGCCTGTTCCTTTTCCACAGCGGGGTTGGGGGTTTTTACTCGTGGGTGTTTCTGGTCCCCGAACCTTCGGGCAGTTTTTCGCCTCATCTTGGACCTCGAGACTCTGTACTGTGTTGTCCGGGAGGAACGCTTTAAGATGGGTCCTTTGTAGGACAATCTCACGATGTTGTGCACAGGGGTCTGGTTGGTTTCCCTGGTTCCCGGGGTTGCATTTTACCACGTGGGCCTCCGCCCCTGCCAGATGTAGTTCTTCCGCTTTACAGTGTGATCTTGGTGTTCATTTCTGAATGCTCCTGTTTGGGTTGCGCTCGGTCCCCACGGTGTTCCCCGAGCTGGGGGCTCCCCTGGTGGCGCATTTTAGCATGATGGGCCTTCAGTTTTTCCCTACATGAACGCCCGGTTGGTCGATGTGGCCCTGCGGCTGTTGATCCTGATTGGTCTCTGGCTGGTTTACCGGGCATTGCGGGACTGGGTGTTTTCTGGGGTACTGGCATTTGTCTCTTGTGGAGCCTCTCAGGATCTGGTTTTTGTCAGGGCTCAGGTTAGTCCAGCTCCTGCTGTCTGTTCTGGAAGGGTTCTAAAGTGGCGGTGTGTCAGGGGCCCATGGCGTCTTACATCTTGGTTCTGTGGGCTCGTCGTAATCCGCATCCTCTTGTGTCCTTACCTACTCTCCCACTGGCTTCTCGGGTTTATGCAGCCTTGAACCCGGTGTCTCGGGCTCTGTGGGCCTCCTTACTGTGGTGGTTGCGGGATCCGTATCTCCAGGTGGGGCTGTCCCTGATCCGCCCTCCTTTGACACCTCTTTCGCCAGGAGCCAGCTGGTGGTGTGGGGGGGGCACGTTGGGCATCCTCTTGGCCCAGGGATTGTCGGCTCTGGAGGATGGCCGTCGTTCGTCCACTTGGAGAGATTGTGTGCCACTCTCCGGGGCCTGTTGCACTTCAGGGTTTTTTTTTTTTTGGGTGGGGGAAGTTGCTTCGGGGACTCTTCTTCCCGTCCTTGCTCTGATAGGGGCCTTCCTCCTTGGGATCTCCGTTTTTGTCTTGAGGTTCCTTCAGGGCCACCTTTTGGCAACCCTTTCTGGTTTGTCGTCGCGCTCCTTACTGTTTTCCTGATCGATATCACGTCTGCCCGTAGGCTTGGGGGGGATGAAGGGGTGGCGGGGATTGGGGCTCTGTGTTGCTCACCCCCATTCTTTCTTGCGGGTTCTCCCGGACTCTGTGGTTTTGCAGTGTGCTCCAAAGTTACTGCTTAGGGTTGTGTCTTGGTTTCGCCCCTTTCAGGATCTGGTTGTCCCTGCGTTTTCGGTTCCCACAGCGGGAAGGGGTGGCTTGGCCTGCCTTTGATGTGCGGCAGGTGGTTTTCTGGTGTATTTAGCTCGGACTGCCCCTGTCGGGCGGTCTGGTAGTCGCTTGGTCGCTTTTTTGGCCCGCTACTGCAGATGGGAAGGCCTTTGTGGTTTTCCATTAGCTGGTGGCTCCGTGTTGTGCTTTACCTGGCCCGCCTGTGCCTGGCCATGCAAGGTCGCTCTACCAGGGTTTTGGCTGCTCCCTGGGCGGATGCTAGGGGGTTTTCTCTGCAGGAGATTTGTGGGGCAGCCACCTAAGCGTATCACAGCACTTTTGTCACCTGCTCTGGGGATGGTTCCTTCAGGGGTTGGGGTTTTGCCTGTTGGGATGTGAGTTTGGCGTTCTTAATGGTGTGAGTTTTTGTTCTGCACTTTTCTGGCTCTAGTGGGACCTCTCCCCGTTGCTGCTATGGTATGCCTTATGCGGCAAGTACTGGGACGAGGAAGAGTGGACGTGGAGGTAATGCTGATTACTTAGCTGTAATCTTCATTACTCCGATTCCTACTCTTGCTCGTCACAGTACTGATGACCCTCTTCTCCCTCCCTGCAGGGAAGCTCCGATGCTCCGTCTTGGATATGTTAAACTGGATGCCGTGGGTTAACGGGATGAGTTGTATGAAATTAAAAAAATGGTAGAAGGTCCTGTGTCGGAAGCAGGGGCCGCATGAGGTAAGTATTGCAACGAGGAAGAGTAGGAGTAATGAAGATTACCGGTAAGTAATCGTAGCCTTTTCAGTCAAGGATAAGTGTTTTGAAATGAACCAATGATCATGCCACCTTCTTGACATTGATTTATATTTTGTCATTTTCAAATGACCCATGAAAAACTTGACGCAAACCAAAAATCATTAAAGTAAAAAACTGTACCCTGCACCCTATCAATCCATGTCTATATAAGCCAAATCATGGCTTTGAGCATCTTACGTTTCCTCTAAAAGCCCCCTCCCCCCGTATCTCCCACACCTGTAACCTCACTGTGCTTATAGCACCACACGCTTTCCCTTGTGAATTCCACATGTGCGTTTGTCGCTGGTGTAAATATCTCATTTCACCCTTGTCCCTAAACAACTGGTTACTAACTTCTATAATATGTCTCTTGGTTCTGTATTGCCTTGATTACTGTATACTACTTTTGGTATCTGTAGACAATGTTGAATAAAAAGAACGTATGGCAGAATTGATTGAATTTCGGCTGTATGAGATTAGATACAGCCGAACAATTATGCCAAACATTCCCATTACAGATAAGAAGGGTAGTGGGGGATGCGGGTGTCCCTCCCTGCACCCTTGTTCGCTGTAGTGGGATCGGTGGTTGCAGAGGTGTCGCCCCCTCTCCCCCCCCAACCCCATGCTTTCTGGAAAATAAAGAAAATAAAAAAAAGGAAGTGGGGGTGGGAAGGGTCCTGCGGTGCCGGTTCACGTCCACGTAAGTGCAGGGAACTGGTGTTGTAGGGAGACTGAGTGCCGCCGTATGTTAGGGGGCGGGGTGAATTAATGATGGATACTGCCGTACGTAAAAAAAAAAAAAAAAAAAAGTTCATAAGGGCAATGTGTTAAAATAAACTTCGTGTTTTCCTCCTGTTTACTTTTCCCTTTCAACATTTTCATGTACATCCACTTCTTTTGTGCATGTTTCTGCTCAAACCACATTGTTTCTTTATCAATACAAGTAATGGCTTTGCATGACATTTAATTTGTGCACATAAATTGGTGGAGCCACATATGAGGGGAGTGGTAGTTGTACCGATCAATAAACGGTACACCTTAATGTGCAACTTGAATAAGGGGAGCAGCAACGTGCCCCTTCACGTCTCTACCTTACTTCTACACAGTTAATGTACCGTAGCACCTTTTACGTGGTCTGTCTTTTCTTTCGTCGATTTCTGCAATCCTAGCCTATGCCCTTTATTAGGTAGATTTATCAGTTTTATGATTAATCCCCACTCCTAGTGAGACCCTCTGCACTTTTTGCTGGACCTTTTTTCTTTCTATCCCGAATGATGGAAGCCTTGCCCCCTCTTTCTTATGGGCTTTGAGTTTTGGAACTCTGTTCTGTTTTACCTTTTCTTTGGAGCCTGATTTCCTCCATATCTCTTTTAAGGCATCTTTGTTTAACTTTTGCAGCACACAGCACCCTATGTGCAGTGTTGCTTAGGACCCCTTTTCACTATCCTGTAAAACGACTGTTCTCAAGGATAGAGGGATACGTTTTCTCTCCCTTCTATAACTTTATCCTAGGAGAGATTAGCACACTCCACCCTATGTGGATTGCTAAGGAGACGCCTAGTATCCCCCTTCTCTCTGCTCCTGTGACGTTTTAGTCACATAGACGCCCCTTTTATTTATGGCTGGTGGCAGTGGACTTATTCTACCAACTGTTATGCTATTTTCTACTGGCGACTGTATTCTAATTCTGGGTTATGCACAATAGGGTCACTCATGTGCTAACATGGTGGCTCTTTTCCTGTTTTGCCATTTCTGTTGTGTTCTTTATTAGCCCATCTACCATTCTGGGAGGGGAAGGTCTAAATTTGTGTTTTGCCTTTGGCGGAACCCTTGGGTGTCTCCGCCTATGCTCCAGTGTGCGAGGACTGGAAGCAGGGGAGGAGTTCAACACTCTTCTTGAGTGCCTGAATGGAACCAGTTCTCACTGGTTAGACAGCCACCTTACCCTTTCTGTAAAATTCTGTGAGTGTTTGCAGAGGAGTGACTGGTAAAACTGAATAAAAGGTGAGGTTCCTGAGGCAGAAAGCAAGTCGACCAATGGAACAGAAGAACCAAAGATGCATGCATACCCTTCCAGTAACTGAAGCGACCACTGCTGTCCTGACCCCGTTTTCTAATCGACAGAGTAGCTCCGAAGAGTACTTGTGACCAACTAGCCTCAAGATGTACTACAAATTGTGCCTTCTTCCGATGTGCTGTGACTTTACTGCGAATACCAGGAGACCTCCGACCCATTAGCAGTGCAACATCTTGGCGTGGACGAATCTGGCCAGAACTTTGAGCTCCAGTTTGACTTCAGAGGAACAATACCACTCATCCATTCTGCTCACCATAGTGCAGGACTTCAGAATCGAAGAAGATTGACCGGGCCAGTCCCGTCCTTTGTTGGAGCTGATAAAAAGGCGACAAAACCACAAACTTAAACAGGAAACTGAAGAAATCCTTACTGAGGGTTCTCCCTAGTGACTGCTGCTGTGACAGCCCCCTTCAGAGCCTGTCCTTTCGTCAACAGACCAAGGAATCCAGAAACTGGGTCAGTCACTGCTGCACAGGAGAGAATCCAGCTGAATTCGCTTCTACCAACCAAAAGTACTGTTGGGCTAAAGGTAGAACTTACCTTAAGCCGAAGAGTTGCTCCAGTGTGACCGAAGTGCGTGAATAGGTGTTTGGGTGTCCACCCATACCTCTTGTCCAGGCTTGTCAGCTTGAGTCCTTTAGGGTGTCCTTCACAGGGTCCCCCTAATGCGTGTTCTATTGCTGAGCATCTTTTATTATAGTTGAAGTATTGCTTATTCTGCTACTACATAAGACTTTGATTCCACTCCTACACTGACTGGTATAGTTGGGATTGGACTTTAAAAGCATTAGAATCCCGGAAAAGTGTCACCATAACGTTAAGATTTGCTACTGTGTGTGTGTGTGTGTATAACCAACCTTATTACTTCTGAAAGATTTTCTCTGATGTGGTTTTACTAACTAAATGCAATTACCGTTTATCTGCAAATCAATAAGAGTACGCGATAATACGGTAGAATTCTCATTAGTGTCATTCTCTAATAATTGTAAACGCGAGCAATTACAATTAATCACCTCCGAAAAGTATTAAGAATTCCTGTGTTAGTGAAATTTACCATCTTTGTGTAAATAAGAATAAATGGTCATATATTTATTTTTATTAGCATTTTCAAATTTACAAAACAACCCCTTTATCCCCGAGACCTGCATACAAGTCTTCCAGTGATACAAATCTTGTTCTTCTGAGCTTCAAAGTCTACATTATGTCCAGTATTTGTAGGTTCTGTGGACACCATTGCAGCATATAATCTCCCCTGAGGTAATCTATTATCAATCCCCAGTCTTGTTGGAAGTTGTCCCTGTCGCCTTGTATTACGTAGGTGATCCATACCATGGCCACTATATCCCAGAATTTACGGTGCCATCAACCTTCGACGGAGAGGGTTTCTGCTTCCATTTCCTTGCTACTATCACCTAGGCCGCTATCAGTAAGATTACAAAAGCCTTGCATTGGGATTTAGTTGGTATTTGGAATTCTGGGTCTTGGAGGCCGTACATCCATTCTCTCTGGGAATAGTTTGGTGGGCCTTGCACTAGTTTCTGGATCTGTTAACCTCTTCCCAATAACCCTGCAGTCCTGGGCAGTCCCACCATAAATGCCTCCAGTCTCCTCTCCCCGAGCGTCTCCTCCAACATTCCTGAGATATCCCTGAATACATTATGTGTAGTCTTTCCGGGGTGTAGTGCCACTGTATCATAGTTTTGTACCATGCCTCCCTGACTTGGATAGATCTGGTTAGTTTTGGAACTTGGCCCCAGAGCGTTTCCCAATGGTTGACTGGTATTTCCTTTACAATTGTTTTGCCATTTCAGCATGTATGGCCATGTGCGGTTGGGTGCTTCGCTCTGCAGAATCCCATGTACGTTTGATACTAGCCGTTTGGCTCCCGTGTGCGTTATGAATTAAAGGGAGTCCAGCCTCTTTGCCCGGCCTTTTGTATTTCGGGCTGTTTCAGCCAGTGTCTTGGTTGGTAATATTCCATCCTGTCCTGTTCGGATAGTCCTAAATGTTGCCTGCAGTTATCAAAGGATCTGACCTCGCCTCCCTTCTATCCTATCTGCAACCTTTTTGCACCCCACTGCGTGCTATTTTACAAAGAAGCCCTGGGGTATTCCCGGGGAGAACTGCAGGTTCCCCAGTATTGGGATGTATGGGATTGTGGACATTTGCCCCGGTTTAATGAGGCGGTCCCATATTTCACATACCACCAAGAGAATGTGGTTCTGGCCTATGGTCCTAGGTGTATCTTGTTTGTTCAACCACTGCACCCCTCCTAGGGGAGCCCCTGCCACTGCCAGGTCCATTCTTGCCCATGGTTTCGACATATCGTTAGCCATTCCCGCAGTATTCTCAGCTGTGCTGCAATATAGTATTTGCTAAAGTTTGGGAGGTCAAAGCCGGCCTTCATCCTAGGGGCCATCAACGTTTCCAGTGCTATTCTGGGGCATTTGTTTTGCCAAATAAATTTGGGATATGAGCCTATTCAGTGATTTAAAGAATGATCGCGCCTGGAAGAGGTACAATAGCCTGGGGAGCAATTTTACTGATGCTATTCTCCCTAACCAGGAGATCCACAATGGGTTCCATCTGTTTAAGTTCACCTTATGTTTTGAGAGGATTTCCGGATAGTTGGCCCTGTATATAGTTGGGATAGTGTTGGTTAATTTCACCCCGAGGTAAGTTAATGATTCTGTAGCTATTTTGAATGTGGACCTTTTCGGGTTTCAAGTGGTTTCCTGTTGGCCCCAGACTGAGCAATTCGGATTTGGCCATGTTTCTTTTTAGCCCCGCTATTTCCCCTATCGTTGAGAGTTCTTGTAGTAGCGGTGGAATTGAGGTGTCTGGTGTGTCAGGGTCACTATTGTAAATTAACAAGGGGGGTCCTGGGAGTCCCTCTGCCAGACATTAGTCCTGGTTACGAGAGACTTACCCAGAGCCTTTAGCTCACTATCGTTCACAAAGAAGAAATATCCCAAACATATCAGTCTTTGTCCTGCCCTGGGGCAGTCCAGCATCGAAATGCTAGGCAATTCTCCTCTGAACGAGAGTACCAACAGCATCCCCAGACACGTGTTTGGGTCAGGTTGGACCTCATCAGTAGGGAGGAGCTCTGCCTCTCTAAGACTAGTGAGCAAGGGGTTCACGTCTGGATTCCCCTAGTAACTTAGGGTGAGGCCCAAAGTTACTTGAATATGCAAATTAACAAGGGGGGTCCTGGGAGTCCCTCTTCCAGACATTAGTCCTGGTTACGAGAAACTTACCCAGAGTCACTGTGACGCGAGTGACTACTTCCCTTGTCAAATAACAATGGGATTCGACCCAATACATTTTTCGTGAATAAGTCAGTGAGCCCCAGTGTGGTTCAACATATTAGCCCTAATTTGAAAAATGCCGGCAGAGGCCGAAACACGTGTAATTATGAGGGCAACTTTTTTGAGAAAAGATATTAAAATACATTTACAATCACCTTAAATAAGGCGCAATGTCCTGGATCTTCTTTTATGCTTTTGCATATTTTCATTACTAGATATGTAAGTGGCCAACAGGCAGTGTCACACGGGGGACAGCTGGGGGGGGGTTGCAAATACTTGATTGGTCGCCAGGCAATATTACATTGTGTCCCAGGAGGAGCAGGGCCGCAGGCAGGTACGTGGAGTTGGAGCGCCCAGGGTTTTGCTGGAGGGAGTTGTGCAGGGGTCCCGCAGGGCCAGACAACAGTAGCGGCAGAGGAGGCAAGCCCGCAGAATGACAACAATGGTTAGAGCACCAGTAGAGGCAGGAAACCGTCGTCAAATGAAAATGCTAAGAGGCAGGATTGCAGTAATTATGATATAGTGAGCTCAGCCAGTGTAATGTAAGAAAAATGCTCCCTCGTCGATGCAGACGTGTCCGCTCCCAGGGGATCAAGCTGATGGTAACGTGCCGCCGCGCTGACAGGGGCCCAGTAGCAGGCCCAGTAGAACGTTAAGTGGTGGATGGTGCGTGCGGGCACACCCCCCACCCCCAAGCGGGCGGGTCCGAAGCAGCCGGGTCCAGTCCCCGACAGCAGAGCCGAAGCCGGAACCTGCCTTCTCCCCTCCCCCTGAACCCCCCCCCCCCCCCCGCGAGGATCAGCGGGTGTTTAAACTTACATTCGCGGCCACGGCCGCACCAGCAGGGAGCGGAGAACGCAATCCCCAACTTCCTCACCTGATCCACCGGGGTCGGGTATCTGCAGTCCCCGGCGGCGGCCAAGACATGGCCAGCAGCAAGAGCCGCAATGCAGAAGGCAGCGGGGCGGGGGGGGTGGGGTGCCCAGGGTGCGCTCCAGCGCAGGCCCCGGCCACTGCCCCACCTCACAGCAACCTTGTCAGTAGATGATGGGAGGTGGCTCCACACAGGTGCGTGGGGCCTCAGCCGCCTGCCGTTGGCCAGCAGCCGATGCGTTCGGGCTTCCAGCCGCAGCGCCAGTCGCGGCTGCGGGGAGCCCGCAGCAGGAGGGCAGGAAATTCGCTGTACGCCGGGGCCAGCACCACTCCTCGGCCAGCCGCAGCCACAGGCAGTCCTCCGATGTATGGATCCGGACCAAACTCACATGATACAGCCGAGGCCACACAGAGCCAAAGAGCTAGGCAGCCATCTTGGGCTGCTCAACAGCACCCCCCCATCCCTCATCCCCCAGTTTTGCAAATAACTCATATCTCCAGCACTCTTGCCACTGCTTCATCCGCCATAATCTCTCGCAGAAGTGTCCATGCCCACAGCCCTCTGTGTGGTTCCCACCTCTACACTGTAAGTGTTAGTGGTCAGACAATGAGATTACTCCCAAATTTACGTCCTATATCCAGCCGCTAATACCCCTAATACCCAAATATAGTCGATCTAGACAATGTCTGGTGTACGTGAGAAAGAGGTGAACACCCCCCCTCCCTTAACTGCTCGCCACGGTATCGAAGGCCTCCTTTAAGCTCTTTGGCGGATGTTTATTCCCTTGTCTGCAGCCTGAGGCTCTGTCTCTTATGGGGTCCCACACCAGGTTGAACTCTCCTGTGCGGATGATCTCCCCAACTGCACGTTTCCAGCTTCAATATTACTTCTCCGGCCTGATTTAAGTTTGGGGCATTTATGGTTCCCAGGGTCATTTTCTTGTACCCCATTTGCACCTGGAGAAACAGAAATCTCCCTATCTTGTTCTCCAATGTGTGTGCCCCTAAAACCAATCAGTACACTAGCTGTTCTCCCTTGTGCGTTTGCTTGTAGGTAAGTGGTGGAATCGGGAGGGATTTTATCATTTTTTTGGGGGGGATTTTGTTATTGATTACATTTTTTTTAACGTCTGTATCCTGGAGCGTAGTGGCATTAAGGCCATAGTATACTTCCTTTTTATTCACATCGGTAGTGTAGTTGTGTCCCCTTTTGAAGTTACTTTACAGGCTTGACCCCCCCCCCCTTTCTCATGCCCTGTTGTATCCTCCATTCTCGGTCCCCCACATCTCCCCTACCTCTCGTTGCCCCCCACCCATTCATGGTCCAGGCCTGAGTTCCCAAGAACCTCCCCAGATGCTATCCTGGGGTATTGGACCTAGTTCAACCCAGTAAAATTCTACTAGCGGGGTGAACTACACCCCATAACAGATTCCAAGAGGTGGTCCCATCGCCCCTCCCCTGCTCCCTCTGGGTTGTTTGTTACCTAGCGGCTTTTACTCCCTCCCACTGTCCCTTCTAGTGTTCGCTCTTAGCCCCTTGGGTAATTGTTCCTGTTACCCATTTTTCACTTGCGTTGGGGACCTTTCAGAGTTACTTCCCTGCCTTGCCACCCCTTTTTCCCTTTCTCCCTGACCATTCCCAAGGCTTATTGGCCTCTCCCAGGTGGGTTGATCTGGGCATTTGCATCTGTAGGGCATCCTCTTCTTCCATGCCCATTCACGCTAGACCCTCTTCGTAAGACGTGACACTTTGTTGTTTCCCTTCCCATGTGAACAGGAGCCCAAACAGATTTGAATGCTGTTCTTAGCTATTGGTGCTTCTGTCGGCAGCTGCATTGCTTTCCTCTTTTGCTGGGTGCTTAATGCCAGGTCTTGAAATGGTGAAATCTGAGATCCGTTGATTGTTTTTCCAGGGTGGGCTCTGGCCACTCTTGATTATGTCCTCCATCATATGAGGTTAGTGCTATTAGGACATCTCGTGCACTTGTTCCTGGCTCCTTCCTTTTTTGGGCCTAACCTGTGCATCTGGTCAAGTGTTCTGGTTGGATCCCTGTCAGTAGGCTGCCAAAGCATTGTTTCATATTGTGTCTCAGTTCCGTGTCCAGGATCTCTTCGCTTAGACCTTTCACCTGAACAGTCTACCTGCGGGAGCGGTTTTCCAAGAATTCCTCCTGCAGCTCAAGGTTGTGGGTGGCCCTGGCCACTTGTTCAACAGGTCTCAATTTTTTTTGTCATCTCTTCTGAGATTTCCGAGAGACCACTTTCATTGATGCGATTTTCCTTCCTAACTTCATGCAGTGAGTTTTTGAGGTCTTCTTTCATTTTCACAATGTGGTCTTGGAATGAGCTCATTCTTTCCTCCATACCCCTGAGGCATTCTTGGAGGTCCTCCTTATTCAGGGTCATGCCGTCTGATTTAGCTTGTTTTGGTGCCCCAGCCCCGGTTTTTGCTGTGGCCGGTTCCTTTGGTGCAGGCTTCAGCCTAGCACGAGTTAAGGGCTAATGGAATTCCCATTACAAAGAACTTGCGCAGCAAGTGTTAAGCAATTCAACCTCCCCTCACGTAGAATAGGAATAACATAATGCCTTTTTAATTGTTCCTCTGCAACGGTCTGCCCATTTAATCTCTTCTATGTATATTTTAATTAACTTTTTTTAAGACACATACGCAAAGTCATGTTTGCTTTATACATCAGGTATGCGTTTTTGAGGTTTTATAGCAGATTTCTCTGTTCATAAAGTCCTTATTTACTGGAACTAGTACTGAATGGCGAGGCAGGTGCTCCATGCTAAAATATCTAATCCCATGGTCCAATGTTGGCTTGCCCGAGTTAGCCGTACTTGCTTCAGAGGTCAGTAAACTACTATCGACTGCGCTACTAATAATCAGAATGCTTATTAGTTGAAGGAATCCTGCATGAATCGCTACATGAACATTTTAAATACCCATCTGGTTTACCATTACAGGGACATGTCTTGCTGAGTTTCAATTTCGTTATAAAATGCAACCATTTCATCATTGTTTTGTACAGCGTTTACAGTGGCTGAAGAATCGGGTTTTTAATGTTTTATATGCAATCGTGAAGATTTGAAAGAGGCTGGACCCTTGTGATTAGTGGATTGACAGTCACTCTCCCGAGCAAGGGCTGCGCTGCTGCTGACAATTTAAATTACCATTTGCCACATTGACTCCCAAGTTAAGATTTAATGGATTTAGACCTTGCATACTCGTCCATGTCCCAGATAAGGTTCTGAAGTGGGAGTATTTTACACATTTTGAGTACACATTAAATTGTAATAGTAAAAGGATTTGCCTGAGCTAGAATGTATGGAACATATAACCCAAACAGTTGCGTAACAAAGATGTCTGGCTTCAAACAGGTTATTTATTACATTTGCAGAAAAGGTTCTCCTACGCATTAATGTGTATGAGCACACCACATGCATGTAGCTTTGATACATGCACTCAACATAAAAACTCTGAAAAATGCTTTTTCTATAAAGCAAGCCTTCACTGAAGAAGCAACTGTAAATGTCTTCCACCTTGTACTGCTACAATCCTACAGTGCTGGAAAATACACATGCATGCACAATTCTCCCATGAGCATCTAGGGACACAACGCAGCAGAAGTTGAACAGAAAGAAACCATTCCTCATCTCGCTGTGTGCTGTTTCTGACTGGCTCAGTGCACAATGCCCAAAGGCAGTAGATTTGTAATTTTCACTTCACAACATTATTAGAGTATGGTCCTTGACCTCCCGGGGGGAAAAAAAAAGCAAAATGATGCGAAGAAACTAGGGTCCCTACTCTGGACAATAAACAACTGATCGAGGAGACTACCCTCTTTGGATATATGCAGCACTGGATCTCCAAAGATTTTCTTGGAACAATTCAAACGGCCGCACCCTGGAATTGTATGCGATTCCCAACGCTACATAGGAAATCCCCAAGAAGGACCCATTGCGTCTGGATGGGGTTCCATTTTTGAACCCCTCTGCAAATTCATAGTTGAGTGGTTTGAGGAAATGATCTAACAGCCTCCTACCTGAAAGATAACTATGACCAGCATTGAATGCTTTGAGAACGAACCATTTAGCCACTCGGAATAACTTCTAGTTACTATGGACATTAAAGCGTTGTACAGCAGCATCCCACAAGAGGCAGCAATGGAGTGCGCTAGGGGGTATGTCACCGATCAACCGCAAGGTAGTTCCGACAAGTTTTATCATGAAACTCATGTCCGTAGCACTTACTAAGAATGTATTCACTTTCAGTTATGTTTTTATCTCCACATCTGTGGTACTGCTATTGGGGTAGCCTTTGCACCCAGTCTGGCAATTTTATATATGTCTCAATTTGAAGGAATTTGCGTGTTCAGTCAGCTCATTCCTTTTTCTCAGAATATCTCCAGATGGAAAAGCTACAATGACCGCATCATCTTTTTATGGAATGTGGACTCTTAATACATTAATGGAATTCCATTCCTGGTTGAACGAACGATTCCCTACATAAATATTCCTAAATATCTTCCCTCCCGAGCCCTTCGCTCATCCATCTCCAACTCCCTCAGGGTCAGCCGCTTCTCGAAGCAACGAGCTGGGGGTAGATCTCTCGCCTTGGCAGGGGCCTCCCTCTGGAACAGCCTTCCTGCCTCCCTGAAACTTGAGGAGAACCATCTCCGATTCAGGAAGCACCTCAAAACCTTCCTCTTTGCTTCTGCTTTCTCTCCCTCTCCCCTGCTAAATTCTCGACTGAATCTGCACCTAATCTGCAACTGGGCCACTCTCACCGACCTCGGTCCTGGGCCCAGCCACTCTCCTCTTGCACTGCCTCCCTGGCAACCCCTGCACTGAGGGACTGTTTTTGTTATCCCTACAGCCCCTCCCTTTCCCAGCACTTGTCTGCACTTACCTTGCACTTGCCACCAGCTGGCCCTATTTATTTACTTTACTTACTTGTACTGCATTTCCCCCCTCGCCTTCCCCTTGCACTTTTCCCTTCCCCCATCCCCCTGCACTTGCGCGGTCTGAATGACACCTGGCCTAGTAGGATCGTTGTCTGTCTTCCCCTTGTTCCCCCCCCTCCCTGCCTCGTTGCGCCTTGAAACACTTGTGTATAGGTGCGTTACAAATGCCATATCATATATACAGTTCACTATGACAAGGGATTCCAGCCAAATTAACTTGGATCTTCTCATAAAGAACACGGATGGCAGACATGCATTGTTTTTAGGAAGACCCACTGCTGCATTTGTCTCGCGACAACCCAACCACCACAAAAAGGCTTCATATGGACAATATCTCCATATATGCCATGGTTGTACCAACCTAGAAGACTTATACATGCATGCCATCATTTTAGATCAAAACCTGGAAGTGCGAGGATACCCCCAAAGAATTGGTGATGGACTCTAAAAAGAGAGCCTGTTTCACTCCACTTCAAATGGTCCTAGTCTTGCGTTTGGCTGAGCGTGCCACCTTTATACCAATCTATTATATTCATTGAATTATTTCCCTTGATTGATCGAGCTGCAATGCCAAGGCTGAGAGATGGGCTTGTTAACCCTTAACCCTTCATGGCTTGTGTGTCTGATAAAAACGGTACTGCTACCCAAGTACCTTGTACCGCTTTGCTAATATTCCTATTCAGCTTACCAAACAATTTTTCAGCAATGTTAGATCGATCCCCACTGATCTTATCTGGGGGTGGGACCCCTGCATCTATTCGGAGACTCTAGTGCTGCCATACAGTCATGGATGCTTGAATGTGCCAACTGTACATGTCGCTATGCATGCTCCAACATGCGATACATTGGTATCACAGCACCCCCCCCCCTTCTTGGAAACGACACAGAATAAACTCCCTCCTTTATGCCCCAATGACTTTCCTCGATAATATTGAAGGTATCGGTTTTCAACAGAGAAAGGGCATAATGCGGGAACTACACAAGGGGTTTACACGGAGGGCAGTCCTCGTTGTTGAGGGCCTACTCATTCCACTCGACCGATTTCATGAGCAATCTACTCCGAGTAACACAACACATAGTTGTATGCTTGCATCCAAGTAGAGTTGAAAGCTAACTAAATGTGCATACCTGAAGAACCTAAGCACATCCCATTTCTAAAATGGCTGATAAACTCTCACACCACATCTCAAATTGTCTGTTCGCTTTACAAGCTCGCCATGATCACAACCAGTTGACAGTCCGTCGAAGACATGATGGGAACTTGCTTTGCGGGTACACATTGATGTCACAGAATTGAACAAAGTATGACCAGATATATCACTCGCAATTATAAACCGAGCGCTGCAGTATCATTTTCTACATCCAGCATATTACACATCATTGAAGTTTGACCCCATGGTGACTGGCACCTGTTTTCAAGTGTAAGTTCCTTTTGGCAGACTTCCTAAATATGATCTGGTCGTACCCTAAAATAATGAAATGGAGCCATTTCCAAAACTGTAACAGTAGAATGCCCTTTAATATGTTTACTTGGCCTTCCTCTTCCTGTACCTAAACCGATAGGCAAGTTAATTGTATTGGTGCTCTTGTTAGCTTGCAAATGTATTCCTTCAGATGGATGGATTCCCTCTTTAAATCAGTGGCTGCAGGGGCTCATCTAGGTTAATGAATATGTGGAACTCTCACGTGAACTGGCTCACCCAATCTCCAGAGACATTGGTATCCTTTGCAGAATATTTGCTGCAGAGGGTGTAATTCCAGCCCTCTAGTCCAGTGCCAATTGAAATCTGTGAATCGTATGCAGAATACTTGGGGTCCGCTTTGGGTTTGGAAACTCTTTGTAATTGTTGCCTTGCATGCCTCCTTTGAAGCTTACGTCAACACAGCTCTGTGCTATTATGGTATCTATTCCTGTTTTTATTGTATGTTTAATGAGACTTGGTTATGTTTGTATCTGTGTTGGCGGCCAAGACAAAGTGCTTGCTGTTTTGTAATGGCAATTGGAATAAAGAAATGTAACAAACAATTTTTTGGGAATTGTACATTTTAGAGCTGAGGCGATGCATGCTTCAACACAGCTTGTGTGCCATTTGTTTAACTTGGCTGTACAAAAGAAGAAATACGCTTTTGATTTCATATTGGCGGTTTTGCAGTTCCCGGGAGCGGTTACTGAGTACGTTCTTTGGAGACCACTGAAGTTTCAGCGATGACATTCTGTTGCAGTAGGAAGCTCAAGACCCTTGCGAGGAACAATTTTTAAAGATTCTGCTCCTGCCCGGTCAAAGATCTTGCGTGGAAGAGCAGGAAGGCAGAGAAGCTGCGACACAGTCCTTCAGCCTTCCTTGGGCTCAGTATTTCGCTTCTTAGAATGGGATTTGCTTAAGACCTCAAGAATTATAGTTCAAGATTCACTCGCAGAGACGCAACCAAGAGGGACTAGCCACGAAAAAAGGATCAGGTCTCGAGTTGTTGGTGTGTTGAAAAAAGAACAGCATGGGACCCTGCCTGAAGTTTCCCAGATGGGCCAGACCAATCAAGGGCACTTGCTTGATGTGCTTGGATGAAGAATCCCTGCTCTGGATGCACGTAGTCTTCAGTGCTCTTGCAGTGAAGGGGCTCTCAGAGAGTCAGCCTCTGACTAGGCAAGGTGATCCAGTTGTCACCACAGGATGATTGGGAAGAATGTTCCTTCTGGTGTTCTCGAGAGGCAGAGCTTTGCATTCATATTATGTGGAGCCTCAGAGCGGCTGGTGCAGAGCTTCAGTCCAGACTTGTGGCGGCAGGCCTCCCAGGAATAGTGGAAGGGGTGGGGGAGAGGGTCTGCTTTTTTCCTCCTTGGAAGGCAGTGAGTGAACGCAGCACCTAATCCACACCATGCAACATTTAAGAGGTGGTCAGCCAATGGCTACCACCAAGCACCACCAGGCACTCGGGGGAGGGTTTGCACACAAAAGAAAGGGAATCTACACTATACATACATCTGCATATGCCAGTCAAAACTCTCTTCAGAATGGCTTCAACCAGTTCTGGAATACAGGCATCCAGGGACCAACTATGGCCACTACCTCTCATACAGAAGGCCCAGGGTTAGTCATGTGACCCCTCAGGTCTCTGAGAAAAACAAGACTCTATCCATTTTGTGAATCGAGGAATAGGCCAAAATGAACTTGATACAGGTAAAATGGTATTCATGGGATGGAAGCTATTGGACTAAAACAGCTGCCATCAGCCTAGCTGCATAGCGAAGTGTGGAGGTACCCTCTCTGGGACACAGCAGGGTACCTTTTGAGGTATCCATTCCTTAGAACTTTTAAGGCCGAGCAAAAAAACAGAGCTGCTTCTATAAGCCTTGTGATGAAGCCTGGCCGAGAGGAACGATTTGAGTCATAAACCAAAGAATTCAGAAAGAGGGTCCGTGTACATTCCGTAGGCAAATGAATCCCACACATCTAATTCTGCCCCAACAGTCCTGGCACTACAGTCTCCTTAATTACAGGCTGTGATCTCTTGTTCCGACTGACAGGATTTGAAGAAATGGAAGCGTCGGAATCTGATCATAACTGCTATGGTTGTGCTCTGCTTTCTTAGCCGTTCTTCCTCGATCATTTATGTGCGCAGCCGTAAATGTTTAGTGTGTAAATATGTAACCTCCTGCTCTCTACAGGAACATTCTGAGAGCAATATTGGGTTTTAATTTATTTCTCTTTGTGACCTGCCTGCACTGCTCCTTCACCTCCCCTCTCTACACCCCCTTCCCCCTCTCTCTCTACCTCTTGGACACGTGTGGTGTTCCCAGTCCCTCTTCCCATACTCCACCTCTTAGTGCAGTCATGTTCTCAATCACCCCCTACCGCACTCCCAAGAATATGTGCTTTCTGTGATGGCTGGGCCGTCGGATGGGGTTTGGGAATGGAATGGTTAAGCATGGATGCAGGTTCATTGAATGACTGTCTGCAGGCCCTGACCAAGGGTGGAAGGTATCGGCAAGAATGTTTGCAGGCCATAGCTGAATATGCTCAAACCATGGCTTATGATGGCTGCTGGTCTGTAGAACTCTCGAGTAAAGTCATTTTTCATGGTGAAATAAGTTTCAAGCTATTAGCCAGGCATAAGATGTCACTCGCTTCCATAGTTTTCGACATGTACTTTTGTAAGTTGCAAACCAATCAATTATCACTCCAATGGCAGATGCCAATTTTAAGGCCTGGTTTAATACTATGTCTTGTTGGTAAAGTTCGTGGCAAGAGCTTTGTGGTGTACAAAACAAATGTCTTAGTTTTGAAAATGGTGTTGATCTTTGTTTATTTGATTTTACTCTAGTGTCTGGTGCTTTTGTAGAGATGCAGCGTCTCGATTTTGTGAAGTTGGTTGTTCCTATAGGAATCCTTTCCTTGGTTCTACCCAAACATAGTCCTACATTTATTCTGCTTGGTATGTAGGCTTCTACTGGTGTGTTGCTTTGTGTTGGGGAGCTGCAGGTGTCAGGAGACTGCGTGCCTCTAGGCAAAAGTCAGCAGTGTTGGGTCCTCATAAGTTAGTGTTGTCGGTGAGGTAACGGTCGATGGTTCTATCTATTCTTTCACTTTATTTCGACCAATAGGTCATAAAAGCCATACAATAAAAAATAAAATCACATCAATTCTGATCAAATAAAATACAATACAAAATAATGCAATGCATAAAATGCAGCATCATTCTGAATGTACAAAATCTTCAAACTGTGCAAATCATGCAAAAGGTCCCTCTAACTCGCTATATTCCTAATGCAAAATTGGCATACAGTTCCAAGCTTGCAAACAAAGAAATCAATTAACCACATTCTGGTCAAATTCTTGAATGGGTCAAAAACCATGCCAATATCTGGCAGTTTAAAACTCATATGACAATTCACAGCTGATGATTACTAATTTTGATTTTCCGGACAAAAACTGCATTTTTCCAAAAACTAAAAACGTCCTAAGATACATAAGGATAATTAGCTGAAAGGAGAAAAAATAAGGTTGGGCGACATTGTATAAAATTGAAATGTGTTAATACAGGAATGATTGTAACCTTTCTGATATGCTGATAGGCTGGACAAAACAGAACTAGATGCAAGATACCTTCAACTTGATCCTCACAAAGGGGACAACCAGTGGTATTGGGTAAGCAGTTAACAACCACCTATCTACTTCCTGTAACTCCCAAGTAAGATAAGGCTGTGATGTAATCAATCTGGCTGATTTCTTGCAAGCATTCTATTTGCATTAACCTGAAATTCTGACGATTTTCTCAGATATCTAACCCTTTCAATGAGTTGGGCCTTAAATATTTTTTTTGGGGCACTACTGGGAGGGTATTGCATGCAGGAAGCCTGTAATGTCAATTGTTTATAAACATGAGTAACCATAGAATTTTCCACCCATCATTTCAATGTTCTAAAGCGTGAAATTTCACCCAAGGCATCATGGTGCTAAAAAGATGCAACACTGCAAGGCCAGAGGAATAAACCAAGGAATCTGGCAACATGAGCCTCGAGTTTAGCTTTAAATAGATGGTCCAAGAGAATACACAAACTCAGGAAGAGGGTTCCAAAGCTTTGGGCCGCCCACAGATGAGGCACAACTAACACGCTACAAATGATGATTGGTTACTACGAGAACAGCTGCATTGGCAGATCGCAAAGTAAGTGATGGACAATATGGAGGGACTTTCTCCTGAAGCGAAAGGCAGACTTTGCCATAGTAGACCCGATTGATGAAACCAAGAACTTTGAACTGAATGCATGCTGAAACCGTCAGCCAATGCAAATGACGGCGTGCCAGAGAAACTGACTTGACCATAAGGAATGCCCAGAGCCAACCAGACTGCTGCATTTTGCAGACCGTGCATATGATTTAACAGATAAGAAGGTTAAATAAGTAGGATGGCATTGCAATAATCAAGACTGCCATTAATGGTGGCGGCAATGACTGGGCCAAACTAGGTGGAATAAAGTTGATCACCTTCAATTTTGTGTTAACAGAGCGACTGGTTGCACCAATCTGGGCATCGGGTGACAGTGAAGCCATAATCCTAACGCCCCGATCCTTAACCGTCTGGACTGGGACAGCGCACAAGAGTGACAGCCAGACGTTGCTTGTCCATAAAAGATGTGGGTGGACCAAGCACCAATACCTCAGTCTTATCTCCATGAGTTTGAGCGAGTTTAAGTTAATCTGTTCAAGACCTGAGGCAGTTCCCTCCCGTTCCAGGTCAACCCTAAGAAGTAGCTGGGTGGTATCCGCATAAGAGCAGAGGCAGGTACCCCGATAGTGGATGAGACTCGCAAAGGGCTGGATGTATAGTTGAAAAAGCAAAGCGAACAGTGCGGAACCCTTTTGACCCCACAATTAATAGAAACTGGCGCTGATTTAAAAGGAAACAGTGAAACCGTTTGTTTTCGTGCTTTATCTTGATGTTCTCAATCAAGTACTGTGCCAGCAATCCCAGCCTCCCACATTCTGGCTAGGAAGGTGGCATGGTTAATGGTATCAAAAGCAGAGGTCCGATACAATGGGATTAGGCCATCCACCCCACCTTGGTCCCGAATATTGGCGAGTTCATTGATCACTGACACAAGGACCTGTGCCCAATAACGGATGAAAACCTAGTTGAAGGGGATCAAGGACATTTGAGGTTTCAAGAAAAAGGTAGGGGGGCGGGGGTATCCATTGCCTCCCAATGACTTCATAAGGCATTGAAGAAGGGAAATAGGACGGACATTAAGAGGAACCAAGGCTTAGAGTGGATTGTTTTTAAAAGCAGAACCACCAGTACATTTAAAAAAGTCTGCAACCTGTCCGGAGAGGAAAGAATGATGGATCGCATGGGTGACGATCTCATCGATGCAATCAACTATCAATTTAAGGACATGCAACAGAATGGCATCCAAAGGAGAGGTGGATTTTAGATGCAAAATTGCTTCCGATACTGCTGGACAATCTGTAAGCTGAAACGTATTGAAAGTATGCGGGTCTGGATACAGTGCTGGAGGTGACGGGAAAGGAACAGTTTGTGCTGAAGAGCAGTCCATGCATACAATATATTCGATCCAATTACCTCCATTTTGTGGAGAAAGAAATTTGATAAAACTATCGCACAAAGATCCAGGGGAGGCATTTTTGTTTGAGTAAACAATTGGATTTTGCGTACCAGGCTCCTTTAGGCACAGTGCCCTTTGTGGAAAGAGAGCCAGATGTCTGTTACGTTATTGGGCATTTGTTTAGCACCTTTTACCATTGGTATGATTCTAGAGCTATGTGGACTGAACGCCCTTGGGGACCCAGGTCAGTGGGGCGAGTAGTGTAGTAAAGTGCTTGGGTGCACTCGGTATGTGTGCAGCCAGGGTGGATAAGTGGTGTGCGGCTGCATTGTAGTGAAAGGCGTGGTGCAGTGGTTGTGTGAGATCAGTAGAATGTGTTCAGCCAGGCCAATGGGACTTGGAAAGCTGTGTCCTGGCTGAGGTGGAGATTGTTAAAAGGATTTGCAGCTAGGGCGATTTTCGTGGGGTATAGCTGCACTCTGAAGACTGTTCCAGTGATGTGGGTGTATATAAGTATGTGTGCAACTAGGCTGAGTTAATCGATGGGTATAGCTGCTTTCTATCGTTAGTTGGTGCAGAGGGAAGAGTAAGCATATTGTTAGTGGGGATTTGAGGTGGACCTTGTGCCTGTACAGGGGATGGTATCTCCCTTGGGTTTCGGCTCTTGGGCTATGTCCTCCCTGTGTTATGTTGGGTTTGCAATTGGTTATTAGCGTTGTCTGTTGGATGGTGACAGCCAGATCTGATGCAAATTATGTTTCAATATAGGTGCGGCAGAGGCCCTTGGTCGGCAATTCTGGTAGATACAGATAGGTAGGATTAGCAGATGAAACCGCAGATGATTAAGTCCTGCATCTCCTGACCTTGTAGCCTAGTGCATATCCGGATGGAATAATCAAGCGTAGCAATCACATTGGTACATAAGTGCTATTAGTGCTTGGGTTACGAGTCAGTCTGTTCAAATAATTGGAGGCCAATATCTGGACCGACTGGCCTGCCGCCTGTTCCAAAGGCAGTACAGACTGTCCTCTCTAAGAGTTTACATCCAAGCCCACATCTCATGCGGCATCTACATCCAAGCCCACATCTCTTCGGCATTTAACAACTCCGCCAAACATTTTTCAAAATCTGCAAGGAGCTGGCCATTCCTGCTGCAGCCTCTACCTCTGCTGTTCCCTGTTCAGCAATCACTCCTTTTCCACTGGAACTTCCCCTCCCCCTTAAGCACTCATGTGCACCCCCTTCTAAACAAGCCCTCGGTCGATCCTTCTTCTCCGGGTAACTATCGCCCGATCTCCATCACTCCTTTCTGGGCAAACTCTTGGAAAAGCTGGCAATTTCCCATCTTAATCTACATACTGAATCTGTTGGTTGCCTCCATGACCACCAGTCTGGCTTCAGAGCTGCCAGAAGCACAGAAACTGCTCTCCTGGACACCAGCGAAGACTTGCTCTCCAATCTGACTCTAATCTCCCTTCTGTCCTCATTCTCCTTGATCTTCATGAAATCCTTCTCCACTGCCTCTGCAACAACCTTGGTATTACTGATCAGGCCCTGGCCTGGTTGACCTCCTTTCTCAGTGACCGACCCTCTCTGGTCCAACTGGGGGCTTTCCTCTTTTCCATCTCTCTCGCTCTACTTGTAGTGTTCCCCAGGGGTCTAACCTCCCTTGATTTTCAACCACTACCTGGCACCTCTTGCCCACTGCATTGCTACTTTCTGTTCCAATTTTCAATGTTATGCGGAGGACACTCTGCTCTTTCATGCTCCCCTCAGCCACCTCTGCTTCTTCTTATATACCAGACTGGCTGCAATTCAGTAATGGTCCGCCGCCAATGATCTCTGCCTTAATGGCAGGAAGACTGAGATCCTCCTCATTGGGACACCCGCTCCCTCCTTTCCTCTCCGGCCGCCCACTCTGGGGCCCTCCTATTGCTCCTTCCTGTGAGGCTAGGAACCTTGGTGTCGTCTTCGACTCCACCCTTTCCTTTCCTCACATCTGACGTCTCTAAGAAGTCAAACTATCCCCCGGAAGCTCACCGTCTCCAGAGCTGTGGTCCTCTTAGGCATGACTATTAGCAGCCTCTTTCTAAATCTTCCTGCCTCTACTCTTCGACCTTTACAACTTATCCAGAACAGGACTGCAAGACTTGTACTTGTCCTCAAGCCCAGGGATCGTATCTCTCCAGCTCTGTAATCTCTTCACTGCCTCCCCGTGGCTGCAAGTAACAAGTTCAAGACCCTCTGCATTGTCCACAAGGCTTTCTGGGGCCTGGGACTGCTCTACCTCCAACTTTTTAAAAATGTCTTCCTTCTCGAGCTTTCTGCTCATCCACCTCCAACTCTGAGGGTCAGATGCTTCTCCAAACAGAGAGTTGGGGGGCAGATCGATCTCCTCGGCTGGGGCCTTCCTTTGGAACAGCCTCTCAAACTTGAGCAGAACCACCTCCTGGTTCCGGAAGCAACTCAAGACCTTCCTTTTCGCTTCCACTTTCTCTCTTCCTCTCCCCTGCTGATGCACCTGACTGCTCCGGACACTGGTCACCTGGCCACCCTCAGAACTCTGGCCCAGGCTCCTGCATGTCCAGTTGCCCTTGCACTGCCTCCAGGCTCCCCAGCATTTGGTCTGTATCTGCAACCCTACAGTCCCTTCTCTCTGCACTTATGAGTCACCCGCTGGCTGCACTTGTGAGTTAACTGCACTTCTCCCCTTCCCTCTTTCCCACCCTTGCAAGATCTGAATGACACAAGGCCTAGTAAGATCATTATTTTGTTCTCCCTTTGTTTCCCACTCCTTGTCTTATCGCGCCTAGAAACACTTGTGTGCAGGCGCGTTATAAATGCCACATCATATCATAGATCTAGGCCTCATACCGTAGTGTGTACCTGGTGGAGGAAGGCGATGAAGCAGATGAAGCAGATGAAGCAGCTGCGTCATGGCAAAGGAGCATAGGTGCTGCTTCGATTTCGAGATGGATAAGATTAGCGACGATGGGCTTAATTGATGATGTAGTAATCTGTAGGGGGGGTTATGATTGAGGTCAGTCATGGCGCGGTACCCAAGTACTATAAGTTCTTGGGTTAAGAGTCTAGCACAGTCAATCCAGGTATTTGGAAAAGGATATCTCTTGGCCTCATGGCCTATTGTATGCCTGGTGAAGGAAGGCAATGATTCAACTCAGTCATGTGGTAGGTACATAAGTGCTACTACGATTTGGGTTTCACGTCTAGGGCACTGGCTCCAGAAAGTTGGAGGTAGATTACTCTTGGCCTGAGTGCCTATTGAGGGCCTGTATTGAAGGGTTACCAAGCCATTTCTTGAACATGGTTGTAAGTCAGGTGGTCAGGGCGGTGCCTTGAGATTTTACGGGAAGAGCAAGATTTTGACTGCCTTCCGCAAAGCCATGTAATCTTGGCTGTCTCTAATGCTTGAGGCAGCTGTTTCCACAAAGTTGGCGCCAATTCCACAAAGTTGGTGCCAGGGCTGAGTAGGTGGGCTGTCCGATCCTGGCCATTGCAGACCGGGACCACTAGGAGGGCTGTTTGAATAAGTGTGCGAGTTGGGTGGTAAGGCGTAATTGTTTCTTGTATATATTTGGGGCCTGCTTTGTGCACCGTTTGAGTAATACACAGGATTTTGAAGGTGGCTCTGTTCAATTGGGAGCCAGTGTAGGGTGCAGAGGGCGGGTGAGATGTGATTCTTCCTCTCAATTCCATTAACGGTCTTGCACCCGAGTTCTTGACTCTTTGGAGTTTGTTTAGTTGGTAGGCTGGTGCACCCAGGTAGAGGGAGTTTGCATAATCCAGTCTGGACATGACGATGGACATAATTGCAGCCAGTCGATTGGCGTAGGTGAGGTAGTGGAAGATGCTTTTCAGAAATGGTGTCAATGACAGGAATTGAATGCATGGTTGATGTGGTAAGACCGGTCCAAGTCAATTGTGCAGCCGATGTTTTTGACCATTGGGGTGGTCTCCGCCATGATCTGTTTTCTCTGGGTTTAGAAGGAGATAGTTAGCCATCCAGCGGTCCATGTCAGTGAGACATTCTGCTAGGTGAGGGTCGGAGGTCGGGTTAGGAATTCTTAAGCTTTGTGTCTCATCCGCCTAGTTACAGCATGTGAGCGGATGATACTGGGCAGAGGGGTTAGGTAAAGGTTGAAGAGAAGGGGTGAAAGCGGGTGCCTTGGGGTTGTCGAGGGAGGGGTTGGTTCTTGTAGAGCGGGTGGACAGGTTGGAGAGTTTGGCGTTGAGGGTAGCTGTGCTGTCTAGGGCTGTTTTGTGGAAATGTTTAGACATGGAGTTGCAGAGCGTTTGTGAGGAGGCAGACTGGGCTGTGGTGCTGGGTGGGTTCAGGAATTCTTTGGTGATCCTGTTGAGCTGTTTGCTGCTGCTACCGCAGTTCAGTATCCTTTTATTATAATGGGCTTCTTTTGGCCTTTCAGATCTCTGATTTGTAATTTCTGTGTTGGTGTGAATATTGATGATTTGCGGTGTTCTGGACACTTCATGGTGATGAGGTCGGAAGAGCTGAAAATGGCGTTGAGGGTGTGACCTGCAGTGTGGGTGGGGTCCTGTGATATGCTGGATGAGATTGAGTGCCTCTAGGCTGTCGATCAGGGGTAGAGTCATGGAGTTGAGCGCGTCGAACCCGGAGATATTAAGTCTCCCAATAGGGTGGGTGCATAGTGGGTTGTGAGGGCGGGTGGCCGCAGGTCTTTCTAGTTACGCAGGTTGGGGGGGTTTTGGTTGGTAGCGAATGGCTCGGATGATTGAGGTGTGGTGTTGTGAGGTGCTGGGGTCATCCAGAAGTCTGGCTACATGGTGTTACAGATTGGTGCACTGGGATAGGAAAGTGGGGAGGATGATGGTTGAAGGAGAGGGAAGGGGGGGTGACAGAGTGGACACAGTAGTGGGGCTAGGAGAGGTGGATCGAGAGATGCAGGGCGGGTAAGGCATGCAGTTGACGTTACCTCCTGAGTTTGTATGTTTGGGTGCTTAAGGAGTGGAAGAGGGTGGGGGGTCTGTGGGAAAGGGGGTTGAGGCGATGGTTTGGGAAAGGGCAACATGTGCCAAGCTGAGGGAATGGTGTGGCTGGGGTGGCCGCCTTCTGCTGTGGTGTGGTGGAGAGGGTAGGAGGTTGGTGAGCAATGCTTGCTGACAGGTGTGGTCGGGGCGAGGGAGATGGTGGTAGCGCCGGAGTTGCAGTGGAAGTGGGTGGGGGGATCTAGGCATGCGCAGGGGAGGGTTTGGGCATAATCTGTCTCGGCACCCCCGGGATTCCTCTTGGGTGGTTTTGGAGTGTGTGGGACAGGTCAAAAGTGTATGAGTGAGGGTGTGTGGTTGACGGGTGCGGGAGGAGAGGGTCATTTGGGCTCGGGGGGCATCTCCTTGTGGACTGAAACTGGTGTGGTGGTCCCTGGGGTTGTAGCTGTGGGAGCCAGGGATAGGCGCAGGGTGAGAGGTGCAGGGTGTATTACCAAAGGTAGGCGCAAGGTTTGAGCTGCCGTCGGGGCAATTATTGCACCAGATGGATCCTCTGGTTTGAGATTTGGACGCTGGGCAGTGGGAAGCTTTCGGTGGGAGAACGCCTTCCGCCTGGGGAAGCAGAGCAGGGAGGTGTGAAGGGTGGGCAGGGGGTTGTTGAAAGCGGTGCAGGGATCAGTTGATTCTGGGTGTACTCTAGTGCCCTTCTGGTCTGAACGTTGGATGTTGGGCACTGAGAGGATGTGGGAGAGTGGGTTGGGGGGCACAAACCACCGAGCACTGCATGGGCGTGTGTGTGGGGCAGATCTGTCACTGGCTAGTGGGAGCTGCTGCTCTTACCTGGCTTTTAGGATAAGAGGATCCCTGCACCCACTCTAGAGGGATCCTGAAAAACTGTGGGAGCCAAGACTCCTGTCCAGCTACAAGACTTGCGAGGAGATCGTGGACCCGTTGGAAGAAGGCTCTGTCGGAAGGCTTGGCGACCAACTTCTGCTGCTGCCCTGGTAGAGCCCTGTCCTTTGTTTGGAAGATATCCAACAGTCCTACAAACCTTGGAGTGGAGGGAACACTCAACATCAGCTCGTAGTCTTACGAAGAGCCTTCAGAAGTGCCCCAGGACCGTCCTGTGGTTGACCAGCTCTGAGTTTGGGCTACCGTGCTGCAGACGTCACTGTTCCGAGTTGAGCCCTGGAACTTGGTGGATCTTCTGCTTGTGCAACAAGACTGACTTGTGCGAAATGTTCTGGTCCTAGCATCAAGTGGACTCGAGATGGGAGGGAAAGTCTGACCGTGGCAAGTGAATCCCTTTGCGTCGCCGTGCATCTGTGGCCATCGTACGAAACTGTTTACCTGCGTCCATTCCTGTCCTGAGAGGATCCTTGCATGAAGTTCTTTGGCATTACGTCACTGGAAGACCTTGCACCAGCAATAATCCCCAACTGGAGAACCCATTGGAATCGAGGGCTGAGGATGGCTGCGGGAAAAGCAACCTTGGACCTTCTTCAACCGACCTGCGGAGTCTCATGAAAGAGTATGGGCGGCGAGTTATAGCGATACTTAACGGCACCCCAACTCCCCTTTAAACGTTTGATTACTTTATAAAACCTTTCCAACACTGCCATTGCTTGTTCACCCAATCACTCAAAGTTTGGAACACGTTTATTAGTTGGGTTAACTTGTCCCCTGACACTTGGAAATGTTCACTGGACCCCAGACACCCTACTTCTCATTTTTTTCCCAGCTTCATATACTGCGTGACACTTTGCTGAACATTTGGGCACAAGGCCCCATACATTTCAGGGATATGAGGTTCGGGTTGATGCTCTGCAGACTTGTAGTGCTAATACTAATTTGTACCTTTCTTTTCAGGTGTTTTGAAATATATTTTGCCCTACACCAGTAATTGTATATATGTATCTAATTTTCGTGTTGCGTGATAGTATCACCTGTTTGTAGTTCTTTTTCACTGTTATTTTGGCCATAATTAAAGTAGTATTTGTATACCCGTTTGTCCAAGTGTGTTCCTTAACTGCTTCACTATTGTGTGCTCATTGTGGACCCTTTACAAGCTCATCACCTCTTGAGACTTCACCTAGACCACTCGCCTTGCTACCTTGAACTTGTTTGGCTACAGCAGCCAGAGTTGTCCCTGTCACAATATAGGTTGGCCTTCTATACATCTGTCCACCAGGCCAGAGTATAGAAAATCAGTCCTAACAGGGAGTGGTGGTAACGTTGGGTCGGTATGTGTGGGGTTCGAGTGGAAAGGTCAGAGGTGAAAAGGTTTTGGGTAGTGCAATAAGGGTGAAGGGTAGGGTGTAGGGCGGATGGGGTGTATTTGGGCAATGTCTGAGATGTATGTGTGTATGATTCCGGTTGAGTGTCCTACTGGGTATGAGGATGAGTGGTGTAGGGCGGGTGTGGTTTAGTCCAGCATACCCGAGAGCTGCTCTTGTGTGCGTGGTCAGTGGCAGTGTGTGGGGTGAGTGGCAGTGTGTGCATGAGTAAGTCTGGGAGAGTGCAGTACTGATGGATGGGAAAAGGGTGTTGGGGGGGGGGGGGGGCGGGGAGTCAGTCATTCTCAGGGGAACTGGAGATCTAGGTTATCCATGTGTCTGACTCAAGTGAGTGCTGATCGCCATGGTCTTGTTAGGGTGTGGCTGTAAAGAGGGCGGGTTGGAGGGACCAGGAGTGTCTGAGGTTGGGATACTGCCATAGATGGGGAAGGCTACATTTGAGAGTCTGATCAGTGCACGAAGACGCCCAGAATTGAGGCAGCAGCACCTAGTATAAGCAGCTAAATTAGACACAGCATCCGCAAGTATAACTGTTTGAGTAGCGATGCCTGGCTGCTGGGAAGGTACCCAAATATGAGACAGCAGTAGTAAATATAAGACTAGACCGCATCAACAACTTTAATTGGCTGGATTTGGGGTACCCGGCTATTGGGATAGAAAGTCCAGATCTGAGGCGACCAGCAGGAGTGAAAACCAGCTACATTACGCAGACAGCAGCTAGTGTACCGAATTGAGATTGCAGCAGCAGGCACATTAACTGCCAAAACTGGGACAGTTGGCTTTTGGGAGAGAGCACTCAAAAGTTGAAAAGTAGTAAGTATAGACAGCTAGGTTGTTAAGTAGGATCGGAAGAGTGCCAGAGTTTTAACGTAGATGGGACTGGAAGGAGTAACGCCTAAAATGGGGGACCCACAGTAAATGCACTAACCCCTAGATTTGAGATGAGCGCCTAAGATGAGGGCCCAAGAGTTAATGAAGTGGTACTTAACGGTTGGGATGCAGCAGTGATGGGACTATTATTTACAAGCCAGCGAACTATGGTAAGCTAGTTTATGAAGGTGAGCGGGGCGGTAGGGCTTTCCGGAATACAGGAATTGCTGTATTTCCCCACCCAGACTCTTACCTTCTGGTTGGCAGCTGCAGGCTTCCCAGGCAAACCTGGCGTGGAGCTGCTTCTTCAGGAGCTGCCCTTTGCCTTGGGGCCCTTGGCCGAAGAGGCTGCATGGGCAGGGAGATGCCCTGCGTGGTCGTATTAGAGGATCCAGGCAGCCAATGGGGGGGGGGGGGGGTGAGGGGTTGCTATACATTGGGCTTTTTAGGTAGGTAGGAAAGGAATGGTACAGATCCAGAACGTAAGCATAGGTGGATGCTGATTTTTTTTCAAGCTCATACTCCTAATCTGTCAGTATACAGTTGATCCCCAGCAACTCGGAGCATCCCGAAGGATGGATTGGAACATGCAGGACTTGCATGTCCATGGTGTGATATGCTGTGACAAGCGTACTCTTCTTCCTATCCTAAAAATTAACACTAAGGCTCTGCTTATGGGGGACTTTAATCTTTGGTTAGGAAATGAGAATGACTGACTCTTGGGCAGGAATTGTGGGAAGCTCCTTGGAAAATCTGGGCTTTGAGGAGTTTATTAGGTTAACTAGTCAAACGAAGGGGAACACCGTGGACTGGGTCGCCACACATATAGTGGCGGCCAGGGATACGGTAGTGGCCCCATGCCCTTGGTCAGACCTTGTACATTTTACGATACTGTGTGATAGGATCGAAAGGAGGGAGGTGAAAAAAGTATTGGTGACCATGACGAATTTTAAAAATCTTACCCGGAAGCAATGACACCATGGCTACTGCCGTTGGCATAGAAGCTGTCTAAGCTGACCATGATGGAGGATATTCCTTCTTGTTTGTCAGCAAATTTTAAAGGAGGCCGCTAATACGTTGGCTTCTCTTAAACTTAAGCAAATGGTGGAGAGGAATGGGTTCTCCATGGAGCTGCAAAAACTGAAGTCTGTTACGTGTTTTTATATCTGGAGATCCTCTCGGGATGCCCAGGAATGGGAATGCTCTAAACTGGCAACTAAAAAAATGTAAAGAAGCTGTTATTGTAGCTAAAAAAAATTTAATGTGAGGATTACAAAAGCACAATTTGAAACTAATGAACTCTTTAAGATTCTGAAAGAGCTAGTAGCCTCGTGCTACAGGAATTCAGATAGAATCAATAAAGATTCTATCTGGCCTCCTTCTATTCAGGAGGCTATGATGAGCAAGCTCAGTCTAATTAAAGAGAAGATTGGAACGAGCCAGGATACCAGTAGTTTTACTGGAGATCATCCTTTTGGAACCAACCACATGCCTAAATTGGCACACTTTGGAAGTTTGTCAATGCATCCTTTAAACAAAACATGGTACCAACCACCCTCAAGAATGCAAGGATTAAACCTTTGTTAAAGAAACAGGCTTGTGTCCTAAAATACCATGCAATTACCGGCTTATTACGAATACTGCTTTCATGCTGAACATTCGAGACAGAGTAGCTTTTGCAGCCATCTTAATGTCCAATGGATCCTTAATAATGGCAGTCTGTCTTCAGGCAAGGCTCTGGGACAGAAATGGCCATGTTGGATCTGAAGTCCAGGCTGCTGCATATCATGGACAAGGGGCAGACCGCAGTTCTAAATCTTCTGGACCTGTCTGCGGCCTTCGACTTGGTGGACTATGAGCTGATGGTAGCCAGGATGAGGGAAGTGGCAGATTTCTCAGAGAATGCGGTTTAGTGGACAAGTTCCTGTTTGAGTGATCGCTGGTGCAGGGTATGCAGAAGCACAACCGACCCTACTTGCATACAATGTGCCACAGGGGCTTATTTATTCCATCCTTTTACAGCCCCTTACTTTAATCTCTTGGAAAAACATGGGATTGGCTTTACGAATTACGCGGATGACCTGTGTCATACCGTTATCTGACAATCGCTATGAGGATGAAAATGGAATCAATCTATGATCTCATACAAAACAATGTTAAATAATGGTCTAGCACAGAAACAAGGGAACGACAGAGCTAATGGTGATTGGTACGAAAGGAAGAATCTGCAAATTTGTAGAAGAGCATCATCACTTTCTAGGGGCGGGTTGCGATCTTAAGACTAAAGTCAAAGTAAAAACCCTAGGTCTATTTGGACCAGCACCTGAAAAGAAGGCACATGTGAGTGCGTTAGCCTCCTCAACTGCCTAATATATTAAATTGTTGGTGCAGCTCTGCCCATATATCACCCAAGCCAACTGTAAAACCAGAGCAAGAGCCATTATAGGGTCAAACATTGATTACTGCAGTAGCCTACTGGTTGGGATCTCCAAATCGAAATGTGCTAGATTGCAAATAGTGCAAAATGGTATGGTCCGAGTAATCTTAGGACTTAAGAGGCAAGGTCCTGTGTCTGAAGCAAGACACAACTTAAACTGGCTACAAGTAGAGGCAGGAATTGAATTTCGACGCCTCCTAATCACTCAGAAGTGTCTGGGCTTAAGTCTGCAATACCTGATTGAAGCACTGACTTATAAATCTAGTGCAAGGTCCTTGATGTCGAGTAATACGAATCGGCACAAAATTCCATCTTGTAAACTGAGTTAAGAATTGTGATTGCTCTCTGGCTGCTCCTACAGCCTGGAATGCTATTCCACCAGATTTGAGGGAAATTGGATCCACTGCTCAGTTTAGAAAAAAAACGACGTTTCTATTCAGATAGTTTGCCTGCTTCTTTATGTGGGGCTACCACTTCTGTCCTAGTATGCTTATATAGTTCTGAGGTTTGTTTTATTGTGTGTGTATAACGTGCCTAATACCCAGAAACCTTTGTTGCGCCAAGTCGTCTTGCTTCCAAGGCGAGCATGTTGCCCCTGAGCTATCCTCCCAGCCCAATGTTCCGGTATGTCTGTTGCACCCGTAAGGGTCATTTGGTGCGCAGTATAAATGTTTTAAAGTAAAGCCTTGAGCCGCCCTGTCCTACTCCATATTTGTGAACTTTAGGTGATACTCCGAACTAGCAAAGCGCTTAATGTGCACAGCTATAGGACAGAATGATGTACTGAAAAATGATAGTGCTGATGAGAATTTGATCCTAAAATGTTACTGTGATCGAGCAGTACACTTGGATTATTTGTGGTTTTCGTTTAGCAAAGATCTTTGAATATACCATCAAAAAAACTATTACAGTTTAGGATTCCACAATCTTGTTTTTAAAATATTCAGCATCTTGATCAAAAACACAATGTGCTAAAAGTGAACAGCACCCTTCGCTATCCAGGTCAGAAATACACATTTCATGAATGCAAGTTGCCCTGTATATTTTTTGGGAGGAAATTAGCTGGGAAGTGTTAGTGATGTGTGGTTGAGAGAGAATCCGTGGCTTTAATTTTCACCTACCTTTTTTTTTTTTTTTTTTTTCCTTTTTTTAGGTGCGAAACTTCAGCACTGGAACTGCCATGCAAGTTGCTAAGTTGATCCGGGTAAGTATGCCTTAAAGACATTGTGATATATATACTCTTGCTTCAACTACTCTAGTTTCATGTGCGGTAGTGCTGTTTTATCCACATGCCTGGTTATCTGAAGGTTTGTTTCCATTTATTTTATGGATCATGGAGTTTACTCTCCTGGCAAAATGGCTGTCGATGTTTCTCTGCAAATTAAGTGAAACCTTTAGCAGCATCTCCGTTTTAAAAGGTGGTGAGCCTTGTAATGCAACAATTGAATTGGTGGGAGAGCTCTGCTTCTGTTTCACTGTGAGTGATTGATCATAGCAGCTTCTTGGCAAAGGTAAGGTGACCAGACGTCCTGGATTTGCTGGGACAGACACATATTTTAGACATCTGTCCCAGTGTGCCATTTTTATATAAATAAATGCATGCCCCCATCTTTGAAAGAGGATGTGAACGTGCTGCTTCAGAAGGTCCACCTTTGGGGCACAAAACAGCATGGATATTGATGGCGCACAGACAGCCATATTAAGAACAATGGTAGGCAAGGTTAGTTTGAGTGGGAAGGGGGTAATTCATACCTTGCACTGACAGTAGTAAGAGCACTGTTTAAGGCAACACTGACCAAGAGTTGGATAACGGAACAAAGACACTTTTAAACATGCATGTATTAGCCAATCCTTGGCAGGCATGGTACCAAAAACGGGTACACATTTTAGTAATCTATGCAAGTGTCATATGTGGCTACATGAAGGTATCCGTAGGAGAAGCCAAACCTACCAAATTGTGTTCCCCAGCACCTGTGCGTTTTGCTGGATACAGTTTCATGCGTCAGGCCCAGGCCAGTAATTTTTTATTTTACCAAATGCAAGATCTCTTTTGATACCCTTTGTGTAAAATGATGCAAATGCAACAGGCCAATGCAAAGGGAGTGGATCTGCCAAATTGCAGTCCACCTTCATGTCGATTGTATGTCTGTCGTTCGTTTGGAAAAACTTGTCACCCTAGCAGAGTGGCCTGTTTTAATGCTGGGACTGTTGGGTGTTCTATGGCACCCTACCTTCCAATTACCACAGTGCTCGCCTTAGCACTGCAGCAGTAGCAGTGGGGTGTGTTTTTAAAAAGCCTGGCTCTCGCAAGCAATGCTTGTCTGAGCAAAACTGATGTGGTCAAAGTAGGTGTCTCTGCAGACTTCTGCTCATTCACAAATGTTACTGAGGGCATGAATACGGGAACCTAGCTTTACCTCTGTGTGTGAAGGAAGAGGAATTACAGGCGAGGCAGATAACCGTGTCCATAAGAATGGGTGAAGTCGGGAATGTAGATTTTGGGGCTGGTCACTGATCTGGCTGTACCTTCGCCGCTACTAAAATGACATGCTTGGGGGTGACCCATAATACTGATAATTCATGCGGTCGTCGGTTTAGGCAGTTACTTCCTACCAGTCTGATGGGTCCTGTCCTTCCACCGTGCATATGGACTACAGGGAAACATTGGTCTACCATATAGAATTTGGATGGTGCTTAACAGACATACAAGTCTTTGTATGCACTGCAAGAGATGCAAATTTAAGCTTCAGCATTGAAATTTCAGTGCACTATCAGCAATATATGAAGTGTCACATTAAGTGTACTGAAGTTTTTTGTTCCTGATTGATAACACATGCTATGTAAAAAAAAAAAAAAAAAAATCCAAATTAAATATGAACTGTGCACATCGCTATCTGAATTTGCATTTTGGATGGGATAAACATTCTCTTGCATGTTTCAAAGTTTGGGTTAGCCTATTGCTGCTCATGACACTGATTTTAATGATGTCTGGATAAACAGATTTATTTACGGAGTAAATGGGTTCAAGGTCACTTTAGTGTTTCTTCAGGGGTCTTCTGGGCCCATGATCAATCCAGACCTGGCTTCAGCTTATCACTACAGTTGTTTGATAGCCTTCAACACTCCTGTGAAGTGTCCTGATAAGGCATTATTTTTGTTCTGAGGTTTTGGGCCTACTCGCAGCTGTATTAATATCAATATTTGCTTGGAGTGGGTGTATAGTCCTCACCCCCTCCTAAAGTCTTTATTGATTGCAAGGATATTGTCGCCGCATGCTGCTAAATTCAGCTTTACAAAACCGTTTCTTCGTATGTGCGAGAACACCTTGAACAACTGAATTGAAAAATGCATTGCCTTCCTTGTTCTGCCACTTGAAATCCATGTACCATTACCTGCAAGCTGTCTTACTAAACCATAAGCAAAAAGAAACAAACTTCCTTCTTTCCATGTTGCGTGTGTATTATGCAACATTGCCACTTTGTGGATACACCTGCAGGTGGCCAGTGTCACCATTAGAAGTGCTTTGCACAACAAGTTATCCTTCTCTACTTGTCCAGCTAGCAAAATCCTTACAAATGTTGACAACAAAGAACGTGTCGGGTGATGGGATTTCCACACACTGCCTCTCGATCGGTCGGTCGCCGTCTACCCCTTAAACATTATACTGTGTGCCCCAAGTATCTGGGAAATGGTAGCTGAGGGAAGGGGGCAGTCTGGAGACCCTTCCTATTACCATAAACTAAGGGTTGTGAGCGGTTCAAATGTTTTTTCAGAGAAATTACTTTTAAGATGCGAAGACCCACAGGGATCCATTTAAAATTTGGTATATAGGTTGCCTGTTTCAAAATTTTTTCAGGTGCTGTGTGGTCCGTAGTAATTGGGACTTATTGGGATTTTTGGCCGCCATTGCAGTAGATCGTATTTGTTGGGCCATTGGAGCAGGGTTGGGCCATTGGAGCAGGGTTCCAGAATCCCTGGTAGTGTCTCCTACAAGGCTCAAACTCCTCTTAAATGGTGCATACAGCCAAAAATGTAATTCCACCCATCTCCTTGACCCGCTACCCACCAATTACTCCTTGACTGTTGCAGCTTCTCCATATCCTCTGTTAGTGATGCTGAAACACTGAAGGGAATTTCTTAAGACTAAATGGGAATTCGGAAAGCTGAAAGTTGATTCTGAATTCCTCAGAATGCTCCATGATGCTAGTTGCACCATTCCTTGGTCTAAAGAGGGTGCTGCAGGAAGCTGAAGAGAAGCGTGCCAATAGTGCATTAGGGACTGGCTTTCGGAGATTCTCATGCACAGTGTGTAATCTGTCCCCACAGCACAGCCACTGTCTACTGGAGCCAACAAGGAGCCACCTCCGCCATCAACAGTGATTTACAATCCAAGAAGGGGAAGATGAGTTACCCTTCTGGGCAAAGGGAAGGGGCTTTGATTTGTATCCTAATATTTACTGTTACTATGGTTTCTGAGATGATTGTCAAGAATTATGTGCATAGATTTGATCAGACCTGTTTTGGCTATGTGGGCTCCTTTTGGTTGTCTAGCCATTTTCTGTTGCCTTATGATACGCAGGCCCTCTATGGCTTCAGCTTGCCCTTTCCTGCTTATTGCTGGCTCTCACGTTCTTCTGATTTTCACACATTAGCCTGCCATGGTCCTAAGAGGCAAGGGTAAAAATTAAAACCATGTCTACCTTTGTTTGGATATGCCCTGGTTTCTAGCACACATGGCCTTCATGATCTTCACTTTTGCCCTTGCCTCTCCAGGTCAATTTCTCCCGTTGTCTGTGAATGTTATGTATTGCATATACTGGAGGCTCTGCATGTCACTAGTTAGGGGGGATAGCTTGAGTGTTGAGTGGGAGGAGAAAGGAGGAATGACTGGGGAAGCAAGGGGTATGGAGCGGAAGGTTGGAGAGGATTTTGGTCTGGCTCATAGTAGGGAGAAAGGCTGGAGGAGGGCCAGGGGATGCAAAAGGAGTGGAGGCATTCCTTGGTGAGGGTTGGGGTCTGGTTGAGTGGCTGAAAAATGGCTGGAGGTGTCGGAGCGATAACAAACATTTTGGTTTGTAATCCAACACACCACCTTTCTGACTGTTATAACCTTGACGACTCGTACTAGCTGTTTTTGGTCCTGCCAAGACAGCTTTCCTTTTATGGATTTTTCTGCTGTCTGAAGATTTCGCACCGCTCATCTAAATCCTGCTATCGCATTCCAACTGTGCCACCAGGCATCAACCTTTCACCCCCTTTTCAACTTTAAAATGCTTCTTTCAGTTTTACATTCTAAAACTAGGTGGATGACACCCAGAGTTTTGCCAATTACTAAAACAACCTTTTTGTTAACCATCTGGATTTACAAAATGAATGCAATCAATATATGCCAGTATGTAGGTGCACAGATCGAATTGAGCCAATGATGCGTCATGAGACTGGAACACCAGACCTGTCGCAAAGGCAGTGGTTGTGAGCAGCTCTTTAGACATGTGACATAAAAGTCTGTTTTACTGTAAAATTGGGCACATACTCATGTTATTGGAAGTAAAAGATGGATTTGTGCCTGCTGTTGTCCGGTGCTACTGTTGTAGACGCTGTTAAGGCATCTGGTCTGAACACAATACGTTGGAGATCAACTCTTGTCTGATCTGAAGACCGATTTAAAATTTGGCACAATAAAAGTATGTTTCAACAAACACCAACTTAAGTAAAATTACAATTTTGTACTTGCTGCAAAAGGTCAACAGTGAGACTTTTGTTTGCTTTAATCTTATAAGCCCAATTTTACTTACAAAATCTTATCTTTGTACTTGTTTGAGGATGGTGCTTAACAAAGTTGGTGACTGTGAGCAGTGATTTCTGGTGCGGTAGGATTTGGACACATGACAAAAGAACAATAAAAAAGAGCCATACATAAATAAGCTACAGATTTAGACCTTAAAGTGATTTCTTTTTGCCTGTTTGTGTTTGGATAGTGGTAGGCCACAAAGGAGGGGCCTAGGTGGAGAACACACCTTTTTCAACTAGGTGTCCTAGATGCTTGCAATGACTGGACATTCTTGATGTTGAATTTTATGCATTGCAGTGATGGGTGGCAAGTAAAGTGAAGGAACGTATGTATGGGCGACAGAGGGGATTATATAACGTTGGGGCAAAGATTCTGAGCAGGAGAGTAGATGGAAATGGGTTCATCCAGGCAGTTGGTGGCTAGGATATGAGTATATTTGAAAACAAGGGGCAGACATTTGAAGAGTGAGCAATTCTACATGGGGAGGCATCCAGTGGGGTTATGGTGTGGGAGATAGTCTAGTTGGGTTGTAGAGCGTTCATATGTTAATTTTAAAGACCATTTTTATACAGTGCACGATCACCACCGGAGTGGTCCTCTGGCGGATCTGAAAGGTAAGAGTGTGTGGGTGGGGATAATTGGATATAGCTGGAATAGGTAGAGCAAGATTTGTGATGTCCTGTTGACGGCTCCAGTTCGGTTTGTACTGTTCACTGAGCTTGAATCTGTAGATTCCCATGTGCTGTTGTGCAGTGCTAGGTGGGGTTTGTTTGTCATTGCAGTGTGGTGAAGTGTGTGCGGATTGCTGTGCAGAGGGGTGATTGTGTTTTGCGTTTGAGAATTGTATGCAGAACTTAAGTTTTAGGGTTGGGTTAGTGTTTTTGTTTTCTTACCTTGTTGCTTCGGTCTTTCATTGTCACTGTCCGTGCTGTGTGCTGAGCATTTTGTAGTGGTTCATTCGCCAGGCACTGTGCCTGGTGGTGGCTTACCTGTTATTCTCTAGTGGGTTTGTGGGCAAGAGGTTGTGAGGGCCTCCCCCCCAGCCCCAGGCTGTAGATGGCTAAGGTTGGGTGTTTGGCTGCCTCCCGGGTATCTTGTGAGCGAAAGTTATTGGATAGTGCTCCCTCCCCCGTCTGCAGCTGGGATTATTGTCCTGGGGGTAATGATTAGAGTAGAGTATTTTAGGGAGTGGTTCTTTCTTGGGTTCTCTCATGCGCAAGTGCCGCCAGGTGTCCAGAGTCCGGCGGAAATTATTGTTCCAGAAAGTCCACTCTGGCCCAAATTAATGCTGCTTTTTGTTTTTGCTTTTGACATTGGAGCAAGGCACATGGTTGAACTAAAGAGTTGTGCATCTAATCCACCCCCACCCTCCTGCAGCCTTTGACGGCGGGATCTAGTTCACCTGGGGTAAAGAAAATTGTAGAGCGCACTATGATCAAGAAGTGTGATTCATGTTTGCTTTTAGAAAGATTACGATCTATTTAAAATAAATATGCAATGTGTTAAATGCATTTTGTTATACTCAGGCTGCGGGCAATTGAATCCAGCGATCTAAACTGGATGGCAATTGAATCCAGCAATATAAACCGGGTAGAAAGCCGTTGACTGTATTACTGTAGTCCTTCATTTAAAGTCGTATTTAGTAATACAAACCCTTCTTGAAGCAGTGCAGATGCTACTCCTATTTGGATTTCGCCTCAAAGAAGTTGGTACAGAGTCATACTGTTGGGCAGTCAGCCAGTTTTATAGAGGAAAGGGGAGGACATATTATTTTTCCTGCCAGACCAAGGTGAACTAAAAGGTGCGATTGAGGGGCAGTTTGAATCCAAGAACGCCCGTGTTACTTGGTCAAGGGGAGAAATGACTTGGCGTAATGTTCTATTCATTCTTCTCCTGCAGATTCATTAGGTAGACATTCCTTTCCTGGGTCAGCCGCACTGAAAACCATAGCTGGGGGTGAAAATACAATATTTTGAGGGGAGTGAAAGCGAGGGGGTGGGGGCCTGTGAACCGTGAATGCTGGGGTAAGCTGCCTGCAGATGACAGGGGATCCAAGTACTGACTGAAGTTACCATGATTCAGGTGTCCTCTCGCCTTGACCGGTCTATTAAACCTTCTTTCTGAGCTGCTGAACCACCAACACCTTTATCATTCCAGAACCAACTCTCTCTCTCTCCCCCCCCCCCCTCCCTTTACCCCAGGGTTGCTCTACCAGTTAAAGAAAAACAATAACTGATTATTCCACCATATTCTACGGACACAAGTTTCAGTGCACTCAGGAAGATAAACTGCACACTAGCCTAGAAGCAGGAATAAGTCAAATTACTAGCACCTGTTTCGATCTTGCAATACAAAGCTAAGAAAGGACATTCCTCCATACCATTTTGACACTGCACCATGCCAATCCAAGGAATTCTTCAGCCTCCTAAGAGTCCAGGGGCCTGAAAGCATACACCAGCAAGATTACCTCAATCTCTGTGCAAATTCTTTCTCACCATCCAGGCCTTGGGATTTTTTCTGGAGGTGAACACCTTGCAGTCACAATTGTATCAATTCCCAACCCCTCTCGCTCCTTTGCCCCCTTTCCACGCTGCCTCCACACCAGCCATGCTGGCCATCTCTATAACCCCGCTCCCCTCCCTTCTCCTCCTCCTCTACATGAGCAACAAGTCTGGCATTCCCGGACGTCGCTGACCTCTTCAAATAAATCCCCAATCCAAATGACTGCAGATCTGACCTTTGATCAAATCACTGCCTGTGCACTACTAGTCTTTATACAAACTACAGAACTATTGTCTGCATGAGGTGAACAATTTTCTTGATAAAACCCAAGCAGCTGCCTTTTCACACCATGTCACATCTGCGTTTATTGCCACCGTGGATGGCCTTAAGACTTAGGATGACACCAGTGGAACAGCATCCTTCATCCTGTCTTCTCATTCTCCTTCCGACACATTATATAATGCAACACTTATCAGCACATCGCCCAAATTGTTTTAAAACTGAACTCTGGGATTGATTCCCTAAGTGCACATCATTCCTCTGCTTCTTTGTACTGTACCTTCCTCCCCACCTAAACAGTTTTCCAGAGTACCATCTCACCCCATGCCAACACTCCTATATTAAACCTCTACTCCAGCAATTTTCTCCACCTTCATTCATTTACACTCTCCTGCTACAACTATGCTGGTGACACCCAGATCATCCTGACACTGCATAACTTACCTTAAAACTCTGCACACGCTTTGACCCCTGGATTTCCCTAAACCATGTAAACACCAGTGCAGGCAAAGGTGAGAGACTGACATTTCACTTGGCCACTCCCCCTGTATCCTGATGAGGAGTACCATTCCCAAACCACTCTAAACCTCGAATGTAGGTGTCGGCTCTCCTTAATGCCTCAAATCAACTGGTAAAATTGTGCTTTTTGGCTAGAGGTTTCCATTGGACCCGTCTCTTGGTCCTATGTATCTTAAACTAGGAACAAGAGGGTGATGGTCCCATTTTTGTTGTTACTACAATCCAAACTTTGTTAGTTAATTGCAGAGGTGCAACTTCTTTGAATCAAAATCCTGATTTTTCTCAACATCCACCCTGTGCGCTGCTTTACAGAAAGAAACTGCAAAGCAACACTTTGTTTCAGATCGGATACTTCAAGGTCCACCACATTGTTTTAATTTTTATGAGTGTTAAGTACCACTGAACATCTATATCCATATTTTGTGGAATATATCCACCAATCTGACTCATTGCATTTGTGTGTTAAGTCATACATTTCAAATCTATTGTGAGAATTTCAAAATCGCTGTTTAGACTGTTGTGCGCATCAATTTTTTTAAAAAAAATTTTTTTCTAGTAAACATTTTTATTTAAAAAATAGATAGGCAACATAAAAAAAAATATACTAGCATTCTCCGTTTTAAAACTTCCTATGTAAAATTTTGAGCTTTTCAAGCTCAAAATTCGCAAAAGCAAGCACATGGGCGCATCCATTTTGTGAAATGGAGGCCCTCCTGTGCTGGCTTTTGCGGCTCTAATGAAGGAAAAGCCAGCCAGCTGTAGTAAACAAAAGCTACCGCTGGGTGGCTTTCCCTTCATTAATGCTGTAGGTGGAGGACGGGGACCGGAGACCAGAGCAGGAAAGCTGCAGCTGAATCTCGGTAAGTGCGATATTTAAAAAAAAAAAAAAGCACTAGCTGCGTTTTTTTTCTAAGTTTTCCGGGCTGGAGGAGTCCGGAAAACTTAGAAATAAAACCGCAGCTTTAAAAACGTTGTATTTATGTTTGCGGTCGCTTTTGAAGCGACTGCAAACATAAATACGTTATTGTGTTGGAAAACGCTGTGGTTTTTCTTTCCAAGTTTCTCAGGCTCCTCCGGCTGGGAGGAGCCTGAGAAACTTGGAAAGAAAAACCGCAGCGTTTTCCAACACAACCGCGTGTCTTTCTGCCTGCTGTGGCTATCACTTTGGGTCTCCGGTGCTCCCAGGGGAGCACCGGAGACCCAAAGTGATAGCCACAGCAGGCAGAAACACAACGCGTTTATGTTTACATGCCGCGTAGTGTTTCTACCTACAGCTGATTTCCCATTTGGGGCTCTCGGGTTCCCCGTGGGGAGCCCGAGAGCCCCAAATGGGAAAGCAGATTCAGGCAGAAACAACGCGGTTGTTTTCCGCAATGCTGCGTTGTTTCTGCCTGAATCTGCTTTCCCATTTGGGGCTCTCGGGCTCCCCGCGGGCCCGAGAACCCCAAATGGGAAAGCAGATTCAGGCAGAAACAACGCGGTTGTGTTGGAAAATGCTGCCGTTTTTCTTTCTGAGCTGGAGGAGCCTGAGAAACTTGGAAACAAAAACTGCAGCATTTTCCTACACAATAACGTTGTATTTATGTTTGCTGTCGCTTCAAAAGCGACCGCAAACATAAATACGTTTTTAAAGCTGCGGTTTTATTTCTAAGTTTTCCGGGCTCCTCCAGCCCGGAAAACTTAGAAAAAAAAACGCAGCTAGTGCTTATTTTTTAACAAAAAAAAATAGCACTTACCGAGATTCAGCTGCAGCTTTCCTGCTCAGGTCTCCGGTCCCCGTCCTCCGCCTACAGCACTAATGAAGGGAAAGCCACCCAGCGGTAGCTTTTGTTTACTACAGCTGGCTGGCATTTCCTTCATTAGTGCCGCAAAAGCCAGCACAGGAGGGCCTCCATTTCACAAAATGGATGCGCCTATGTGCTTGCTTTTGCGAATTTTGAGCTTGAATAGCTCAAAATTTTACATAGGAAGTTTTAAAACGGAGAATGCTAGTATTTTTTTTTTTATGTTGCCTATCTATTTTTAAAATAAACATTTTTACTAGACCATCCCTTTAAGGGTATATTGCTAAACACTTGACACAGCTTCAGGTTGCATGTTGTGATTATTTCACGTTTTACAAGTTGATTGCATGAAAGTATTTGCTCTGTTTGGGGAGACAATTAAAATGTCTTATCAATTGGGGGGGGGGGGGGGGGGGCAGGCGGTGAGGGGAGTAGGGGGGGTGTCGGCCAGTATGGACAGTTTGAAAATAATCCAACTCCAACTAACCCGGGGAAGTCTGTGTTGTCTTAGATGAAAGACTTTTTATAGCACCCCAGATATTACGGGAGATATTCATTGTAGCCATATTCGGAATACTCTTGTAACAAAGTAGACTTTCCAAATATAGTTCTGACTGAAATTACCTTTTTGTTATCTTTACATACATAACGGATGATCTATGTTTGGGTTTATTGATATCTGTTCAGTCACTTGCAGCTGGCCCAGAGCTTATCTCTGGACATCCTCCTCGCAATCCCCCATCTCGAGGGCAGGAGCCCCAACCAACCAGGACCTGCCGGAGCAGCTGTGACTCTCCAGCGACGAGTTGCAGGAGCAGTTAGACGCAACCTCTCCTTGTCGGCCGTACCAGCAAACGGCTGATTTCATAGGTACACCCTTCCCACAAGTGCGCCACCTCTGCTGTGAGGCCATAGCCCTGCCAGCACTCTCGACCCTCATTGTGTGGAACCTACATCCATGGTCGCGCAGCAGCGTGTTCAAGGCTGCCCTAAGATAGCCGCTGCAGCGTTTGTTTTTTTTTTTTTACCTTTGGTTGCCTAGCAACCACCCATCATCATAGGACCAGCTGGCCACCGGAAGGTGGAAACAGGCACCCCACGACTAAGGCCACCTAGACCAAGACCTGTCTGGACCTGTCCTAGCCGTCACAGCTTCGGAGGCATGATCCGCTGCCTCACCCCGTCCCACCCTGTCACTCGAGCATTCCCTCCCCTACACTCTGGGGGGGGAGGTGGGGGGGAGAAACTGCCATACCTGCATGATCTCCCGACAGAACCCAATCCCACGACTGAGAGATGGTCTACCGCTGCCGAGGCATTAGCTTTTGGCTCAGCACTTCTCGCAGCTGTTGCAAATATACCCTGAACACGAGTCGACGAATACGGCAGCCACTCAAACATGCCATATCAGCTGTTCTTGCTGATATGTCATTTCGTCGTCGCGCTCTGCCCGCACATTACCAAGAACGATAATATTGTTTCTACACCCTGCCTCTTTTGGCAATTGTTGATTCTTTGCACCATACCAATGTTAGGGGTATGTTGATTGATTGCACCCTGCCTTTCTGGGAATATCGATTGCTGCAGCCTGCTTATGTTGGTGAAATATCAATTTCTGCACCCTGCTTATTTTAGCGAAATATCAATTGCTGCACTCTGCCTGTCTTGGAAATGTTAATTGGTGCACACTGCCTTCTTTGGGAAATATTTCCTGTTGCGCCCTGCCTATGCTAGGAAATTATGGATTGTTGCACCCTGCAACCTTGATTGCACACCTTACAGCCTCTACGGATCATCTAAAAAGTGTTCGTAACCATCTCTGCTCCCCTAAGGCAGACACCCCCGCAAACCGAGCACCGCAACATGCGCGTTCAAACTTGTACCTTCACTCCCGCACAGAACATGACCCATGAGCACTTCCTGCCGCAATCTTTGATTCTGCTCCACGGACATGAACGACAAAGCCAATGCACGCCACACAGTTAATCTTCACCCCCCGAGCCCACCCATGCCACAGGCCCCCTCACCACCTGCCCCGCCTGAGCCCTCTACTGTGACTAAGCCATCCCTCCCTACGACCCACAAGCAGCAAATGGCTACCACAACCACTTGCCATGGGGCCAATGTAACGCATCTAAACTGCGCCCTCATGAACGCCAGATCATCCCAGCTCATGCAGCAGACCTACACGATTTAATCACTACCCACGACCTAGTACTGTGCGCTGTGACCGAGACTTTGCTTCAAGAAGCTTGTGGCCCAGCTCTGGCACTCCCTCATTGCTACATCATATACCGCCAGGACCGCCCTCTCACCAAAGGAGGTGGAGTGGCATTCCTAGCCAAAGACTGCCTTGCTATCCGCAAAATAGACCACACTAACTCTCGCGACTATGATCTTCTTTCCCTAAAAATCGCCACCTCATACAAGTGCACCAGTACATTTCACATTGTATATTGCCCACCAGGCCCTCTAGCTGACTCCCACTGCTCCATCATGCACCTAGTCTCCAATAATATCAAAACATCCTCTAAGGTCATCCTAGCAGACGATCTAAACCTAGGACTTCACAACCCCAAAGACACTTCAGCCAAAAATGTGGCCAAAGCACTAGAAGCTCTAGGCGTCTCGCGCTCCATCAACCCCACCCACAAGGGCCGCACCATCGACTGGTTATCTCACCACAACTGTGCCCCAGATGTCCCAGCCAACCTCCCCCCCCCCCCCCCCCCTTCTTTCCCTGGACAGACCACCACCTCATAACACTCCTCACCGAAGGTCCAAAAAGCCACCACCTTACCTCTCCCTTTAGCATCCACCAGAAGTGCACGCCTCCTCACTAAGGAAAGGCTAGCACCCTATCTCAAGGTCCCTGCTTTGAGGCTCCGCTCTATCACTCAACTCCATCCTAGCTGAAGCTATTGATGCCATTGCTCCCTTAAAAGTCAGCAAAGCCAAACCTAATGAACACGCTAACAACTTGTTTACACCTTAACTATCAACGCTACGCACCAAAAAGCATGCAGCCATCTCTAAATGGCAAGCCAGCCAACTTGCACTAGACAAAGTTGAGTTCAACATACTGTCTAATGAATACAAAAAAGCTATAGTCTGTGCCAAAGCTAACTTTCAGCAATAGAATAGAGAATGCCAAGTCCAACTGTAAAGACTTTTTCTCCATCTTCAGGGAGCTAGAAACTCCCGCCGCCTCCAGCCATACAAAAGAATGAAGCCTGGTGCACTGACATACAAGCAGCCATGCTCCTCAATTTAACCCTTGCCAGTCCAACTCGACCACACACATCCAACCAGCAGACCACCGACACTACGCCCTTCTCATTTAGAGACGTCAATGAGACGGAAGTCACTGCCATAATGAAGAAAATCAAACATCCACGCGCAAAGGGGACATCTGCCCTGCAACCCTCTTCAAGGAATGCGCTGACCTGCTCACCCCGTTCATCACAGCATTCATCAATGCCTCTTTTGCCTCTGGATCGGTTCCCTCTAGCCTAAAAGAAGCCTGGATTTGTCCCCTTCATAAAAAATAAAACATTTTAAAAAAAGAATTACTTTCTCGACCCATCCAACCCAAATAGCTACAGACCCATTACCACCATACCCTTCTTGCTCAAGATTCTGGACAAAGCAGCATACCTGCACGTCCAGGAATTCCTAGAATCAAAGAACATCCTGGGCACCCGGCAATCCGGCTTCCGTCCAGGTCATGGCACCGAGACCGCTCTACTGCACCTTAAAAATCAAATGGACGATATCTGAGACTCTCACAAACAGCCCTTCTCCTACTTTTAGACCCATCAGCAGCGTTTGACATAGTGGATCACAACTTACTATGTCAACATATCTCTTCCTCAACCTTCTTCTCTACGGATGCAATCACCTGCATTGCATCCTTCCTTAAAGGTAGAGTCCTGTGTGTCTTCTCGGACTTAGCAGCTGCTAACCCAGACACCATACTCTTCGGAGTACCGCAAGGCTCCTGCGTATCGCCCACATTGTACAACATTTTTACTATCTCCCTGTACAATCTACTTGATTCGCTCAGCTTCATGTACACTCCGGCAACAATGAAAATGATTCATAGACCCTTAACTCCATCTACGCCACCATCCACACATCGATGGCGGAAAACTGGCTCTGCCTGAACGGCGACAAGAAGGAATTACTACTACTAGCCCCCACTGACAAACTCATCCAGGCCACTAAATACCAAGCTTTCACAATTGACATTACCATCCCAGTCAGTCAAATCTCTCTAAGTTTACTTGAGCACAAACCCTACCATATCCAGACAAGTTAGCAGTATAGCTACCTCTGCAGCCTACTACTCCAAGTTCATCAATGCCACCAGACCCTTTTTATCCACCACCAACTATCAATTGCATGAGCCATCATAGGCTCGAGGCTAGACTATTGTAATGTACTCCACAGAGGAACCTCAGCCAATAACCTGGACAAATTGCAAACCATTCAAAATAATGCCCTCTGCTCAGCACTGGGCATCTCCAAAAGGGAACATATCTCTGCAGCCTGACAACAAGCACCGTGGCTGCCTATCCGCCAACGTATCCTGTTCAAGACATTTGCCATCACGCATAGATGCATCCACCGCACCTCCCTACCTTTCCCACAGAATCCTCCTGCCGCCGGCTGCAAGACCCATTAGAACTCCTTATGCATCTACTGCCAGTCCCAAGAATTAAACGTAGAAGACGTAGTGGCGCTAGATTCCCATTCATTGCCTGTAGACACTGGAACTCTTTGCCCCATTCACATCTCTCCTTCCGTAAGGCCATCAAAAACCATACTGTTTGTCTAAAAGTTATTCTGTATTACTGCAGCTCAAATGTAATCCTGCTGCTCGAACAGTGTAACCAAGAAGGGAGATTGTAATCAAGTCTCTTACCTAAATATTGTGACTAATACATGTATACGGGCCAATGTAACCAATGCCCACCTCTGTGTTGCAACTAAGACATCTTCCTGTAACAGCGCAATGTCCCTGGGCTGTATGAGTGCTTTATGAATATAAATAACATTTTTTAAAAATAACATTTACTAGCTGCAATTTATGTCCCGAGATAAATTCAAAGCATAGCGCATTGTCCATCAGGTCATTGAGAATAGGACCAACAGTATAGTATGCTAAGCTGTTTGTAGATTTTTGGTCTTGGCAATACTATTAGTAGCATATTCATCTTGTTCCCTAACACTGGATGTTTTCTTTTCTCAGCCTCCAATTCCTGTGTTTGGACTGGAAGGTCGCTATGCAACTGCTCTTTATTCTGCTGCTTCAAAACAACAGAAACTCGAACAAGTTGAGAAGGAACTCACCAGAGTATCAGTAAGTATGCTGTTTGCTTTACCATGTTGGATAGAATTTCCTGAGTGTAGTTTCCCCACTTTTTGAGTCCACCCAGCATTTGTGCTGGGGGATTAAATTGTTGCACTGATTCTCCTGAGTGAGTGGGAACCTTTTTCCGCATTTGCTCATTCTTTTACTCTACTTGGGAACTCTTTTGACCTCTTTTTGGTACTCTTCAATAGTTATGCATTCCTCCCGTGTTTTCTGGCATTTACATTTTATTATTACAGCACAAAGCACCTTCCGTGCAGTGTTGCTGGAAGCTCCTTGGGCGTTACTTTTGATTTTACCTGTGTTGACTTATGTTACCAGGCCAGGGGGACAATTTTGTGAGATCAGTACACCTCACCTTATTTGGCGTGCTGAGTGGAAACATTGTCCCCCTTTTCCTCACGTTTCAGTAACATTTAGTTACTGTTACAAGTTTACAGGCTGGTGGCAGTGTACCTTTTTTGCACAGCTTTTTGTGGCCTTCTACTGCAGGCTGTCTTTGCAGCTGCGGTAAGGGACGCGGGGGGGGGGGGTGAACATTTGCCTAAAATAGTGGCTGTACTTTTTTAAGCCCTGTTCATGACTTGTTTTTGCTTGAGCCGCCTTCTACATGCCTTGGTGGGGGGAGTTCTTGATTAATCTTTTCCTTTGCAGGCTTCCCTTGGAAAGTCTGCCAAGGCTCTCGGTGTACCTCAAAGGAGAGGAAATTGGGGAGGTAACCAAAACTCCCCTGGTCTTTGCCCTGCAGTGTGGGACCAGCCTGGAACCAGTTTGGGGTGGGAGGCTGGCTGTCCCCATGGGGCAGCCAACCCCCAGATTTGCTTGAATGTTAAGTTATTTGGTATTTATATAGCGCTCTATATATCATAGGTATGATCTCAAAGCGCTGGTAGGTTGAACGCCCTTGGGGACAGCAGTCCAGGTCAGTAGAGGAAGTGTTGTAGGTTGCGTGGGTGCACCTGATGTAATTGCCAGATGGTAGCTGCATCCTAGCTTTTAGGTGTGGTGGTGAAGATATCAGTTAAATGTGTGCCGTCTGGTGGCTGGACACCCAGGCTGGGTTCTGGCTGCGTTAGGCATGTAGGACGCTTATGTTAGCAGCTAGGCCGGATTGTCATGGGATAGCTGTGTTTTATTAGTGATGAGGTATTTCATGGGGTAATGTTCGTATGAGAACAGCTAGGCCGAATTTATAAGGGGTATAGCTGCATTCTAATTGTGTGATGGTGTAGAGTAGAGAGTAAGCATAATGCTACGCGATGGGAGTGTTTACGTGTATTTTTTAACCAATTTCTAGGTTGAAGTTACTAGTTCTTCTAACCAAGTGTGGCACTTGCCGACATTCACAATCCTGTCTAGATGCGACGCAGGCTAATGTTCACAATACTAATTAGGTGAAGCATTGCTAAAATTCACAATTCAGAGGTATGGTAATGTAGAGTGCCAGGGTTCTGCTGTACTCCCCACCCATGCCACACTTACTTTGATGGTTGCTGGCTTCCCCTGCGGACATCTGCAGAAACAATCTGGAGCTGCCTCTGTTGGAGCCACCCTTTGCCATGAGTCCTTCGCCGCAGGGACTGCACGGGCCGAGGGCTGCCCTGGAGAGCTCACTTATGACCTGGCAGAGAACCAATCACAGGCGGTGGGCGGGATAGGAGGCGGGAGGTTTATGGAGGCTGGAAGAGACTCGTGGGACATGCATAGGCCTGGGGGAGCAAAACTTTTAATAACACAATCGGCCCAAATGTACCAGGGTGGGGCGCAACACTCGCACCACTCCAATAGAGTACATAAAACAGGCCAAAAACAGATTACAATCATTGTGCCAGTACGCACTCGGCATTAAATAGCCCCTGAAGCTGCTTCCAAGTGGTTTCTCTACCACATCCGTCCACAAAGCAAATGGAAAATGGCTGCTGGAGCCAAGGCACAAACACACCTGACTTTTCCAACAAATTGCAAGAGGGGAGGGTGGGGACTGGGAATGGTGATTGGTGGGCTCAGCCAGTTTTCTTTCATAAGAGGGCCATGGAGCTGAACCTCAGGCGACCACTCAACTGAAATATCCAAAGAGGAATTTGTTGGACGTCATAGCAACTTCCAAGTGACCGATGCTGACCTGACCCCGAATTCTGAGTGACAGGATAGATCTTTTGAAGACGACTTCCTCCCCTGGACTGGACAATATCCTATTCTACAACTACACCGATGATGCACAAATCATCCTCAAACGCCTCAACTCGGAACCCAACTCGCAGCCCAACCTCGCTGCTTGCCTCCTTGACATCGACCTTTGGATGTCTACATACCACCTCCTCCCCACTAAAACTGAAATCCTGGTGTGCGGGAACACTGAGCTTCTCCCCCGCCCTCTACCTTGGGCCCCATCCATGGGCCAACCACCCACCCCCTCTCCCGTAGTAAAAAACCTTGGATGCACTCTGGACTTGGACCTAACCCTCTCTCGTCAAATCAACAACGTATCGAAGTCTTGTCATAACCATCTCAAAATTCTCAGGCGCTTTTTTCCCTACCTCTCCTTTCCTAATATACTTGCCGCTGTTAAGTCTAATGTGAAGACTGGACTATGCAAACTCCCTTTACTTCGGAGTCCAGGCATCCCACCTTATTAAATTGCAAAGGGCGCAAAACACAGCCGCCAACATGCTACTAGCACTGGGACCAAGAGACCACACCTCTCCAGCTCTCAGAACGCTCCACTGGCTCCCAGTTGGACAAAGGGCCACTTTCAAGACACTGCATCATTCACCATGCAGTGTACAAGACTGCCCTCTATACCTGCAAAACGAGCTAAAAACCCAACCTCCCACCCTGCATCCTAAGATCGAGCTCTGCCCTCCTTTTAGTGATCCCAACCACCAACTCGGTCAAGATCAGAGGATCCTCGTTCTCATCCTTGGCCCCCACTCTATGGAACTCACTTTCTCACATCCGACACACCGACTATTTGTCATTCCGCAAATTACTAAAAACATGGCTCTTCCCATAACACCAATGACCACCCTAGAGATGTGCCTGAACCCCCCCAGCAACCCAATGTCGAAACACACAATGAAAATATTCTACCTGGTGTGCAAAACCTCCTACCCTACCCGATGCGATGGGATGGAACTTGATGTGTGGACAGAGTTGACTGGAGTGTATGGAGTGGGTGTAATGAATGGGTGGAAGTGCATGGAGTGGATGAAATCAACAGGAACTGGATGGAGCGATTGGAATTGGATGGAATGAATAGCTTGGATGTAACAGATAGTGTTCGGAACGGATAGAGTGGATAGAACAGATAGAATGGATGGAATAAACTGAACGAAACAAATGAATGGAACGGATGGATCCGAGATAACGAATATTAGAAGGAGCGATCAGAATGGGTGGAGCAAATAGAGTGGATGGAACAGATAGTTGACAGAACGGACAGAGTGGATGAACAGACATAGCGGATGGGACGAGTAGAGTAGAAATGGGTGTTATTTGATGGAACTGGATGAGGCAAATGGATGGAGTGGATGGAACTGCACAGTGTGGATGTAACACGTATCACTGTAACCTGTTCCCATGTTGTTGCCATATATATCCCCCTATATATGCTATATATCTGTGTCACCATATTTACCTGTATCGACCCCTGTCGCTATATATCCGTATGTCCCCACTGTCCTGTCCACGTGCCTGGTCTAAGGCGCTTCTACAGATAACCACCATATCACACCACTACGCTTACTCTCTACTATACACCATCATTCAACTAGAACACAACTTTACCCCTGATCATTCGGCCTAGCTGTTCACATACGAATACGACCCCATGAACACCATCACCCTAATAATACACAGCTAGCTGAGCACATTCCGGCCTAGCTGTTCACATAGGCGTTCCTCAGGCCTAACGCAGCCAGAACCCAGTCTGGGTGTCCACCCACCAGACTACACACATCCAACTGATATCTTCAGCACCACATCCATCGTTAGGAAGCAGCTATCGTCCAACTACACCAGCTGCACACATCCTGTGCACCCACGCACCATACGACACTATCTCACTCTCTACTATCTGAACTACGGTTCCTGAGGACGTTCAACCTACCAGCACTTTGAGGTCATACCAATGATATTATAAAGTGCTATATAAATGCCAAGTAACAATACAGTTTCAGAATTTGCTACAGGGAGGAGAGAACTGGAGATTTCCCAGTAGGCCTTTTGTGTGGGTTCTCTGCATTTATTTTCCATCATTGCCTCATGGTGCATTCACAATGTGGAAAAGCAAAACACTCCATACCTTAGTCGCTGAGGTATTTAGAGTCCTGTTTTTTTGTTTCTTAAAAATGAGAGGTAAGACAGTGCTGAGGTCTCCCAGTTGGCAAGTACATGACCTGGAATTATATCAATCTCGCAGAGGCTGGCAGAAGGAGGTGACTATAGTCTAGTGACTAGGTACACACCACGCATTTGATTGCTGCTGAAATCATGAGGGCTCCTTTTTAAATGTCAGAGAAGACCAGAGGGGTATTTCTTTGTTGGATGCTTTTCCATAAAGACACATGGATGGGGCTAAGGCTGAGGGATACTGGAGGGTCATCCCAAATAGAGGGCTTCTGGTAGATTGAGGTTGACCATGGTCCCCATCCTCAGTTCTGTAACCACCTTTGGCGAGACTGTTGGCGGTGAAGAGTCCACAAAACCGTGCCTTTTTTGAGCTTTGTTTTAAAGTAGGGTCTAGTGAATTCTGATAACCTATTTTGTATGTTCTTTTTTTTTTAGGCTTTAGTAAAGGAGTCCAAAACGTTCGCTCTCATCACCAATCCTCATGTGAAGCGTGCTCTCAAGCAGAAAACCTTAAATGATATCTTGACGAAAGAAAAGCTCACTCCCATCACTGTAAATTTTGTCTGTAAGTATTTTTCTTGTAACTATTCTCCTGAACATGTTTTCAGGTTATAAAAGGCAGGGTGATTGTTGAAATGCAAACATGAGCTCGAAAAGGTCTACCACATCATTGAATAGTTAAGGAGAAAGTTTTATTTTTTATTTTCTCACTTACCATGGATGTCTGATGGGATATTTAAAAAAAAAAAGATTTTTATTTTAGAACACTCCAAACATTACAAACCATTAGGACTTCCGTGTTTAAATTTCACAAAGTTACATTATAGAATGCACTCTTCTGTACCCCCCACCCCCGTCCCACCCCTTTAACTCGAGCCCCTGTGTCCATGTCATCAGCCTGTTCATCTTCAGGAGAGTCTACTGCCAATATCTCTTTCGTGTCATCACTATGGTCTGCCTGGGAGGGGCCTGCCATTGAGGCCACCAATTGTCTCCATTCTATTAGGGGTCCCACCTCTTCTCCCCCCCCCCCCCCACCCCTGTTGACCGCTTCGTACCAAGCAGCCGTTTCTGCCTCTGCCCACTTCATGAGGTCAGCCCACCACATTTCTATTCTAGGCCTATGGGCTGCTTTCCAGCACATTGCAATTCTCCGTTTGGCCAGGATGTAGGCCAGGTCCTTCATCTTACTAATGTGCCTCAGGTTACGTGGTCTGGGAAAGCCCCCAAGCATACATGGCCAAGCTGGCTCTACCTCCAGCGTAATGCCTTTCCCTGCCAAGCCTATCTTCAGTTCTGTCCAAAACCTTCCCACCTCTGGGCAAGCCCAAAACATGTGCAGCATCCCAGCTTCCTCCTCCCCGCACCTAGGGCATTCTGTGTCGACGGCCCACCAAACCTGGCAATTTTACTGGGGGTCAGATATACTCTGAGTGAAATATAATTGTATCTGCTGGAGCCTCGCGTTTTGGGACACCTTCTTATGGTACCTCTGGGCTCCATCCCACTGCCCATCCGACATGGGTTCTCCCACCTCTTCTTCCCAATCTCGCCTCAGCTGGAGCAACTCCTTCCCCGCCTTGGTCCCCAGTAGCTCATATATGCGGGATATTTCGTGCCCACCCTCCGAGATGTCATACATAGTCTCGATGGTTGTATCGGGTTGTTCCACAAGCGCTGCCGCCGGCCACCTCTCTCGCACTCGTTTAATGATTCTGGAATAGGTAATGTGTTGGCCCTTATGCACCCGGTGTCATCTATTAGCCTCTGAAATTCCAATGCCTCCCCCTCCTGCCATATATCTCCAAGGGTAGCCAGGCCCATCGGTTCCCAGTATCTACGGACCCCTTTCATGCGTTGGGATTCCTCTCCGCATAGCGCCATCTGCATGGGGAACGGAGCTGGGTATCCCACAATCTGCCATGTTCTATGCCATACCTCCCAGCCAAGCACCAGCAGCCTCGCCATTCCTAGTACCTTTGTTTTCGGTAACCACACTGTCTCTCTAAGGAAGTAGGGAACAGGACCCTTACATAACAGCCTGGTTTCAGCCGTTTCTTCTTCAGAGAACCACCTGGCCACATAGTGCAGCTGTCCCGCCAGATAATATAACTAAAAATTCGGCAGATTTATACCTCCCCTGTCACACAAGTTTTGTAATTTCCAGAGGGCCACCCTGTTCCTGGAGTTGTGCCAAATGAAACCCCTGCACAGGCCGTGGAGTCTGGCAAAGAAGCGCCTAGGGATCACATACGGGATGTTTATGTCAATCCCCAGGTATCGGAATGTCTCGGTTCGCCAGGGTATTGGCAATACTGGTAGGCTCCTCGGTAGGGAACGTCTATAACTCCCCAGGGGGAACATGCTGGATTCCTTGGGGTTCACTGCTATGCCCAAGAGGGTAGCGTATCGTTCCATCATCTCCAGGATATATTGTAGGTTCTCCTCTGGGACGCGCAGATATAAAAGTATATCATCGGCATATAATGATACAAGATGCGAACGACCCGCAGTGTGGATCCCTACCTTCCTGTATTGTTGTCTAAGACAGACTGCCAATGGCTCCAACGCTAGGATATTTAGCATAGGTGACCAAGGGCAGCCTTGTCTAGTGCCCCTGCTGAGTTGCCATTTATCTGAGATAGTGGGGCCCGTTTTGACCCTTGCGATACTACCTCGGCTGCAGCAAACATAATCCAGCCTCATGTGCAGGTCATGTGGTGCCGCGTAGTGAGTACTGCCTGTCCGCTGGGTGCAGCTGCCTCCCGATATCTTCAAGTTCAAAATCTCTCAGCAGGGCCTGTAACGCCTTTGCGACCGGGGTGGGTTTGTCTAGTTTACCATCTGATCTGTCCATTTTAGGATTCAACGTACAGTTAGTCCCCTCCCCATAGGATCGTTCCACCCAGTAGGGGGCTAATTTTGCCATATAGAGTCCTAAAATAAGCCGCTGTATCTTGGTTAGGGGCGAATAAGTTTATAATGCTCACTTCCCGGTTTTCCAGCATCCCCCGCACTATCATTCTGCCGTCCGAGTCCCCCGTAGACTGATCCAATTGAAATGGTACATGCGGTGCCACCCATGTGATAACTCCCCTTGCGTAAACTGAGTATGTGGCTCCCACAATGCTCCCCTTCCACTTTCTCTTGACCACCTCCAGTTTCTCCCTAGTAAGGTGAGTCTCCTGTAATAATGCTATGTCAATCCTCATCCTTCTTAGGTACATCATTACTTTATTACGCTTCAGGTAGCTATTGAGGCCCCTCACATTCCAGGTGACCACTCTAAGGCAACCCGATGCCATTTATACAGTATCCCGCCTCCCCTCCCAGTGTCCCCTCCCGCCTAATATAACTCAAAATTTGGCTTGTTCTCCTCCCACTCCCAACAAACTCCCCCTCCCCCTTTACCAACTTCAAACCACCACACACACAACCCCTTCCCTCTCCCCCCCACCCCACCCAACCCAACCCCAAGTGCCCAGCTCCATCCCTGGATCTCGGGCCTCCCCGCATTTGGTCCTGCCTCGGAATGCCGAGGGCAGGAACCCGGCAGGGTGTCACCGGACTACCGGTGACCTAACTAAGCAAGCTTCTCTTTATGGGGGGTATGAGGGCTGGCTCTGTAAGGCTCCCGCACTATTATCAAGGTTTCTCGGTGCTAACGGATCATGCATACTTGTATCCGTAGCACCACCCGCCCATAGGCTACGTCTTATGCTATATTCAAGTCCCATTGTCTTAGGCTGTGACACCCAAGGTGCCACAGACACATGTTACTTATCTTCTCCCGTCTGGATACCCGATTCTTGGGGGTAGCTCTGTGTCCAGCCACCCCATGTCGTCTTCCGGGGTTTCGAAAAACAAGGTTCTGTTCTTGTGGAACACCTTCAGTTTTGCCGGGTAGATCAGCATATACTTGTGACCTGCTTCGCGCAATCTTCTTTTTACAGTCCCAAAGTTCATGCATCTGCGCTGCACCTGCAGGGTGTAATTTGGGTACGCGGTTATGTTTGCCGACCCCCTCCCCCCCTTGTATTTTTCCGACCTTCCGAAAATGTTCAAGGATTTTTTCCCGATCCCGGTAGTTCAGGATCTTGGCGATCACCAGCCTAGAGGGGGTTCCCGGCAGTGACCTCCTCATCAGGGCCCTGTGCACCCTTTCCACAGCAAACCCCTGGGTCAACACTCCCCGGGTCTCCTGCAGCAGCATATATTCAATGTACTCCGTGAGGTTGGGTCCCCCAACTCCTTCCGACAATCCAACGATGCGGATATTATTCCTTCGGGCGTGTCCTTCCGCCTCCTCTGCCCTGCTTTCCAGGTTACCCACGTGTTGTACCAGGGCGTGAAGTTCCGATTTATGGGTTGCAGAGTCTGCTGTGTTCGGGGCCACCTCTTTTTCTAAGTTCCCTGTGCGTTCCGCCAGTGACCTGACATCTTGCCGGAGAAGATTCACCTCCTCCTGCACCGCCCCAACTTTGAGATCTAGTGCCGCTTTCAATTCGGTCATAGCCAGTCCCAGTTTGGTCTCCCAGGCCACTTTCAGATCAGCAATCGCAGCAAGGATCTCCTGGTACATGCCCACATTGACTGACTCCCCAACAGGAGTTTTGTCCTTGCTCCTGGCTCCTTCTGCACCCAGCGATGTTCTGGCGTATTCGTCGAGCATGGGTTGCTTACCGTTTGTTCTTAAAGGTTTATTGGTCATTGTGTTGTCAGGGACGTGTAGGCAAGCTCCACCACTTGTGGCCCCCGGCCTTAGTGACGTTAGGCTGCTATTCGTATTGGGGCCCAGCCGGGCCGTGTCAGGTGTGTCCTTAAGCAGCCTATTTTACTCCAGGAGTGGGCTGTGTCCTCCCACGTAATTATGTGGGTTTATTCACCACTCTCGAACCCAGAGCTCCAGCCCCAGTTGGTCCGGGTCTTCAGGCGTACCTCCAGAGCTTGCGGGGCCCCCTTGACGTATTTGCTGGCGCAACGTGCATTACCCCGAAGCCCGACAGGTTACTGTCTCTTCCGGCCCAATGGTGGTATCTATGGAGCTTCCCACCAGCCACGTTTCATGAACAAACTGTGTTGGGTTGCCCACGAGCTCCCAGTCCAGCCCCTGGAGTGGTCTGCGTCGTCCCATGTGGTAATTCAGGCTATTCGGTTCACTCAAAGCTGGAGCCCCATCTCAGCGGCTCTGCTTGCATACCGGCCTCCTGTGGTGTAATGTGGGGGCCCCAGCACTGTATTATGGGCATCAGCATCACCTGCCGCTGAAGGCCAAACCATTGGCATCATCCAGACGTCTGGCGCGCGGTGTTACCAGCCTCAGTGCAGCCTGTTCATGTCAATGGGCTGTGGCTCAAGTGTCCTCTTCACAGCTGGTGCAATCCACTAGGTGCTGTCCTGTAGCCGTGGGTGCGCCGGTGTTCTCATCGATTCAGCTCACAGCTGCGGGTGCTTGTACCGCCCCGCTCTTGGGTGCCTGTCGGGAGACCAGCTGTGCGCCGTATGCCAGGCGCGGCGCCTATCAGTTTGGCCCCCAGCTGCTGAGCGGGGTCCTACCCGCATGGCGTCTGCATGCTTCTCCTGTGATGTCGCCAGATGCTGTGTGCCCCTCCGGAGCCGGCCCCGGCACTTCTTTGTTACGAGTACATCTGTCACCGCCGAGGCGGTGCAGGGCCAGTGCCGCGGAGCGCCAGCCAGAGCCTCTCCGAAGGCTGGTGCCACCCTCTGCATCTGCACTTCTCAGGACCAAAGCGTCACGGGTGGCTCCTGTCTCACCGGCAACAAAAAAGCCCAATGACCGGGCGTCGGACGCAGAGTTGCCACCTCTCCGTCGTCCAATGCTCAGACGCTGCCGGGGGCGATCCTCCCCAGCCTCGCACAGCGTCCTGCCGACAGTGCTGCCCGCGACCTCCCACTGCACCTCCACACTTCGTGGGCCCCGGCGCCAACATCTCGACTTGGCAGGGTCTCATCCTCCCAGCAAAGGTCTTCCTCAGCTGGCGCCCACGCCAGGCTCCACCCGTCCTGCTAGGACACGACTGGCTCGGTCTGTGCTGCGCTTAGTCTGCTACCACTCCTTACGACGCAGCGCTCAAATTATATGGCCCTTTGTGTCCCAACCGCCATTTTGTTTAGCCCCAAGACTCGGGCTTCTGGAAACTTCCAGCGTTCGTTTTACGCTTGTCCCGCCACAGATCGGGCCCTCATTGCGCTCCATTTGTGCCCCCGCTATTCATGCTTCCATAGGTGTGTGGCAGGCACATGCGGCAAAGGTAAAGCACATCCATATCTAAGGATCAATGTCGGATCCATTTTGTTTAGCCCCAAGACTCGGGCTTCTGGAAACTTCCAGCGTTCGTTTTACGCTTGTCCCGCCACAGATCGGGCCCTCATTGCGCTCCATTTGTGCCCCCGCTATTCATGCTTCCATAGGTGTGCGGCAGGCACATGCGGCAAAGGTAAAGCACATCCATATCTAAGGATCAATGTCGGATCCGCAGGAGCCGTCCAAGAACACGTCCACTCATGCGGCCATGTAGCCACGCCCCCCTGATGGGATTTGTTTCACTGAAAACATGGTTGTATTCAAGGAATACTTCAATCAAAATGAGCTGTGTAGTATAGAAATTGTAATTCTCCAGCATGGGGTCTGGCATGGATTCATGAATATTCCACTTTGTCAGGTTGGGAGTCCTCGGTAAAAGAAAATCCAGTTTCACTTTCACTTGTATTTCTCCTTTAAACCAGTCACTGTCCTCTGGGTCATACTGCCCGCATCCAATGCAGCCCTCTCCCTAAACCCCTCCTCTGGCAGCCATCTTCAGATTTGTAAGGCGCGCTTCAGGGTTCAGTGCTTTCTTTTTTTTTTTTTTTTCTCCATCTGCCAACAGCAGGGATCTGTTGTCGGTGAATTTCAGCACCCCTCAAGGGCGAAGATTCTCGAAGTTTCCAGAAGGCCATCGGTCCTACTTTGCGTCGTCGGACCATGACGGAGGAGAAGTGCGGGCTACGGAATGTGTTTGTGTAAGACAAACACTTACAATGCCTCTACTGCCTGCACCATAAGGAGGTGGAGTACAAAATATGTCTGGGGTTCTCCAAGATGATGATGAAGAACCGGCACTGTCGATTGGCGACGTAGCTTAACACGAAGGCCTCTAACCCGTGCCCCAAGCAGGGTCATGCCTCACCCAGGACAGGCCGGTCCGAGGAGCGGTCTTCTAAGTCCTTTGAGGGCGTTTCATTCGACTGATATGTAGGGGAAATTTCTCTTCTGTGAAAGGATGGTGAGCTAAAGACTCTGGTTGAGACTCTAACCCGGGATATAGGCCGGTGGTATAGAAACTCCCAGAACCCCCCGTTTTTTCATATTAAGTAGCTTTGGGTTTTCACCCTAAGTTACTAGGGTAATCCAGACGTGAAACTCTTGCTCACTGTTCTTAGAGAGGCACAGCTCCACCTCACTGACGAGCCCAACCTGGCTGAAACACGTGTCTGGGGTTGCTGTTGGTACTCGTGTTCAGAAGAGAATTGCCAGGCATTTCAGTGCTGGACTGCCTTTGGGCAGGACAAAGACTGATATGTAGTGGAAATGTCTCTTCTGTGAAAGGATGGTGAGCTAAAGGCTCTGGTTGAGACTCTAAACCAGGATATAGGCCGGTAGTAGAGAATGTCCCAGAACCAGCCTTGCTTTTGCATAGCATTTGCTGTGGCTGCCCTGGACGCCAACCGAGCATTCGACAGTTTGGACTGGTGATATTTAGGATACTTCTGGAGAGCTTCAGCTGCGGCGAAATATTCACAAACCTGGTGCTAGCTAACTTTCAGATCCCGTCAACGAGTTTCACAATTAATGGTCAAAACTCTGAGTTTGTTTAAGATACGGCGCGGGATGCGACAGGGTGGTCTTCTTTCCCCCCTGGTATTCGCAATGGCAATGGGGCCATACACGATCCAGTTCAGACAAGACACAGGAATCTGGTTGGGGGGAGTCTATGGGGGGGGGTTTATGGCGGGGGTGGTAGCAGGTGGCCAAGAAACATACTAAATCGCAATGTATGCGTATGACATACTTTATATGGGAGCCCCGAAAACCACGATGCTGCAAGCGATTAAGAAGCTGCAGGAATTTAGGGAGATCTTAGGGCTCTCTATTAATCTCTCCAAATCCATGGCCATGAACATTACAGAGGAGAGAAGTGATCGAGAGCTTGGAGAAGTCTTTAGTGGTGAGCTGGGTGGGAGAGTCAATGGAAAACTATCCGCCTACCAAGCGATCTAAATAAACTATACAAGACAACTATAGCTCCCCTATGGAAACGGCTGCAGGAAGATGTACACAGGTGGGAATCCCAAGGACTGTCATGGTTCGCTCATATTATGGCGATAAAAATGTCTCATCCTGACACGCCCTCCACTCCTTGGTGGCCTGCGAGCCCCATAGGTGGTGTACAGATATATAATGGCTGTGCAACTGGCAACAATGCTGAGATGGGCTAAACCAGAAAATCACAAAGTATGGTGCCGGATTGAACAGTCAGCCACGTCAATCCCCTTGAGAGCGCTACTAAGCCTGATGGCAGAGAACCGAGGGAAGGGGGGCGGGGGGGAATACTCCTGGAATCAACTAGGAGGTCGCTGTTATGCTGGGATAAAGTCAGACGATCAAACTCATTCCCTGGGTTCTGGGCCCCTGTTCACCACTAATGCACAACCCGGACTTCTCACCGAACCTGCAGAGAATGTTCTGGGAGGGCTGGACTAGCGCAGAAGCACTGACCCTGAGCGACATGCATAGTGATGGTTCCCCACTGCTCTACAGATTGCCAACAGAAATTCGGAATAGGAGAACGAGTGCTATAGATATACACAAGTCAGGCACTGGATAACCCACCCAACAGTGAAGAAGGTGGGCACAAGACAGGCGTCTGGTCTCCAGTTGACCATTCAGGAGGGCCAGACAAGGAAAGGAGTGACCAGGCTCTACAAGCTGTTATCCAAAGCACAACCTACAGACAAGCTCCTATACAAAGCAAACTGGGAACAGGACATGAAAGACACTAACTAAAGAGGAATGGAATCAAATATGGACAAGGGCGCACAGAACATCCAGATGCACCACAATTAAGGAGTCAGCATGCAAACTATGTCTCAGATGGTACATGACCCCACAAGGCATCCACAAAATCAACCAGGACTACCCACCCATATGTTGGAGAAATTGTGGAGCGAGGGGGAAACCTAATTCACATGTGGTGGTCGTGTCCCAAAGCAGAAACATTTTGGAAGGAAATACTTGGGCATATAAAAGACACCACTGGATTGGCCCTCCCAATGTCCCTGAAACAATTCTGTTGGGGGTACCAATAGAGGGAATCTACGTGACGTCAGGGGCAAGGGCTACCTTAATCACTCATCTTTTGTCGTTGGCAAGAATGACCCTCTCACAGAACTGGAAAGTTGAAGCATGACCGCTGATTGCCTGGTGGAGGGTCAAGCTGTGGGGCGTGATGGCCATGGAAAAGATATGCACCCTCAGCACAGGTAAATATCTAAACATGCAACCCCTTTCACGAAATGGTGAGGGACAGAGAAGCCCAATATTTCAAACCACGTCTACTCAAAAATACACATGTCATTTGAGTCCAACACCTGGAACAAGCCTGGCTTAACCTTCTGAGAACTAACTCCTCGTGGACGGATCTCTGGACCCCTAAAGGTTGGGGGGGGGAGTGGGGGGAGAAAGGTGGGAAGAGGAAAACATGAAGACTCAGAGGCAAGGAAGTTTTTCACTGAACTGGAAGGGGTGCAAACAAACTGTACACAGTTATGGTACTAGTTCACCGAAAAGGTGAAATCTTGTTTTTAAATGCTATGCCTTCGATCAATAATTAGTTGTTTTAAAAATTAAACCACTGCCACCAGCCATTAATTGTAGAAAGGGCATATAAATGTTACATGAGAAACTTGATAAAGGGGATAGTAAGTAATCCCTCCAGCACCCTATTGTAAGATGGTGTGTGCTGGGTCTAGTAAGTTACAAAATGTATGTAAAGTCTATTTCACTTCACTGCTCCTCTTGGAAGCAGTAGTTTTTGCAAGAGAAGGTATGAAAACCTTTGGTAATTCTAATAGACTTCCCTGTGCAACTGCACTTAAGGTGCTGTCACAATGTAAAGATGATGCCTATGGAGTTTGTCAGACTTCAAAGTCAAAAGAAACGGAGTCCAAATCACAGAAAAATACAAGAGTTGGGGGAAAAAGGTCACGCTCTCTTCAGGTTAGAAATGAAAAAGTCCTAAATTCCAGCAAAAGAGCTGGGGGTCTCTAAGGTAGAAGGGAATTAGCACATTTCTGAGAATTCTCCCTAACATTCATTCATAAAGATTAACATTGGGGGTTGCCTTCCCTGGTCTGTTTTAGACAGACACAAAAAGTCTTGGGTTTACACCTGCCTTTGTGACCGCTGAGTCCTGTAAAGTGTATAGGTTTCACTTACCTTGAGCGTAACTGTGTTAAAATAAGTTGGGTATTGCTTCCCTTAGTCTGTGAACTAAAGAGCAACTGTAACTGAATATTAGACACCAAGGTCCAACTCCCCTACAGTAACTTTTATCCAGAATCTGAGTTATAGGTTAGTCTACCTAGAATAAGTGTTCCACTGTTTACAAAAAGTATATTGTCAAGTTGGTTTACTTAGTGATTTCTTGCTGAGCGTCCCAGTACAACTGTTAGGTTCCAATACCCTTGTATTACTGAAGCTAATGCAAAAGTAACTATTGGTTTTTACTCCTCAAGAATAGCTGTGAGCTATACTGAATGTGTATGAAAAGGTTTGACTTACCTAGACTACAGTTAGTTCTCTAAGGTCTATGCTTTGGTCTGTGAACTTTGAAGCATAGTGATGTGTTTTTATAATTATGGTTATATATAATCTGATAGTACTTATTTCCCTCAGGATTTATCTGAGCCTACTTGTATTTAACTAAACATTTATTTTTACAATACATAGTGTTTCTTTGGACCACTTGTATTACAATTTCATTGTACTCATTCTACAGCCCTCTCTCCCTCCTAAGATGAACCTGGCTGCTCTGTCTACGCTGCCTTGGACTCGGGTGGTACAGCCTTTATACTAAGAGTGGAGTCTTGTACTGCCTCAGTTGAGTGGTATTACTAAGCCCTTAGTTTGACTTCAGAAAAACTGTAACAATGCCACACTATTACTACTTTATCAAATCAATTTACTAGCTTCAAACACAATAGAATGGGACTCTATGCACTGCACTGTGCCTTTTGTGGAGTGAGTCTTATTAGTTATTAAATCAGATACCGTTGCCTGTTAAACAGACATGCTTCATTTGTGAGATGCTTTGACGTTAGGCTAGGTCATGTCGAGCATCTGGTTGCTAGTCTTCCAAACCTATTTCTTAATATCTATCCCTATCCAACCAGGAAGGTTATAGCCTTTATTGTGTAATCTGTAAACCCAAGAAGTAATATGGCCTGTACTGGCTAGGCTACAACCATTAAGCACATTATGAGCTTCTGTAGAGGAGCCTCCAGGTGTCTTACACATTAAGTAATACTGTTTTGACTGATAATGTTCCATTTGGCCATGCTAAGTTATTGTGCCTGCTTTCCAGGGGGCTGTACATGAGCTTCAGCTGTGTATTAACAGTATATTTCAGTAGGATCTACAGAGGTCATCTCGAAGGATAGCTCGGGGGCAACGTGCTTGCCTTGGAAGCAAGACGACATGGAGCAATACTGGTTCGGTCCGTGCTTGGAAACCTCTGGGTATTAAGTGTGTTATAAATAACATATTATTGCTTATAAGGACACATTCCTCCATGAATAGGTTCCCATATTTAGAGCTACCCACACACAACCATATGTATCTATAGCAAATAATGCTGGTTTAATATTTCTTTTTTTGTAAGTTGCACTAGCTAATTTGTCACTAAACTTTTTATATTTTTTATTTGTACAGGCTTACTTGCAGAAAACGGTCGCCTGAAGAGCGTTGGTGGCATCATTAATTCCTTCAGTAAAATTATGAGTGCTCATCGTGGTGAAGTGACTTGTGCGGTCACAACTGCAAAGGTTTGTTCAAGAACAATTTATGCAAACCTAGAAGTGCATCTTTTTACTACTTTATTTTGGTATGTTTGCATTGAAAGTTTTGGTTTTCAGGGGACAAAAACAACTTTTTTGATCCGTTTTTAAATTTAGATTTGCATTTAATTGCCAACTAAATCTGGATGAACAGCACTTCTCCCCCAGTGCAACCAATAATTCTTTTTTTTAAAACAAGCAGGAAAATACTTTGATCAGAAAGGGTTACACGAGTACATCAACAGTTAGTGGAGCAGTCCGTTTGTAGGAGTCGGGGGGGGGGGGGGGGGTGGGGGGAGATAGTTGAGCCAGTTGTGACCAGGTGGTGGAGGGAGAAGATACCTGCGAGTACATAGACTGTGACCAAGCAAGAGTTTTGTACATTATATACAAATCTTATTCGCACTTCATACATTAATTTTCACTTGAGTATAACTGTGAGTGGGTATTCAGGCAGAAAGATATTCCACTGTGTATCTCTGGTGTACCTTATGTTTATTCATCAACCTAGAAGGTAGACCATGAGGTAGGGAGTTCCATTGGCAGTGGGGTAACTTTGCCGAAAATGTGGGTGGGGGGGAGATTGTATCTAAATGAAAGGAGACCCTGCAAAATGAGTGGGACCACAAATGTTTGGGGCTACAAACACCATGTGTGGAAATTAACACTCATTAAATATTAAGGAACCCCTGACCAGCGCCAAAGTACAAACATTTGGATCTGTCACCCAGAACAGCATCATCAAACACTGCGAAATAAGGAGCTTTGTCCCCCTGCGATCCACCTACAGGCGGCAGGCAACGGAACAAGGAAGCAACACATAAAATAGCACAGGATCCACAGTTCCAATAAACTCTAGTATCAGTTTAACAATCATAGGTTGTGGTATATTGTGGCTAGGAATTGATGCAGTCCAACTGGTGGGACTACACAAAACCTATTTTTTGGAATAAGGCTGTACTACACAAGTTGGTAGTGTGACTGAATAGCCAGGCTTATTTTAAGAGGGGTAGTGTGAGCTGTAGAGCTGTACAATGAAGTCGGTACTTACAGGTATCCAAGTAAACACTTGCACACTTATTTTATATTTATATATAAGAGAGAGAACGAGAACAAACTTTGCAAAAACAGTATATTGGCCACTCTGAATTTTTTTGCAACGTTCGGTGATGTTTGGTCCAGGGTAGGGGGGGGAGTTATAGGCGGGGTTCCAAAACGTCTTTTTTTTCCCATAGACTGAATGGGGGAAAAACTTTGCGCACGGCTACAGGACAAACCGCTGGACGGATTTTCACGAAATTCTCAGCAAGTATAGGGGCTTGGTCAAGAAAGCGTGCTTTTGTAAATTTGGTGACAATCCGTCCAGTATTTTTCTTTAAAACGACCAAAAAGTATGTCTCAAAAAATTTGGGATATCTGTCCGCGCCGCGGTCACTCTTCCCTGTTCGCTCCGCGGATAAGATAACGATTGGCTAATGGGCTCACGTCATGACCGCGGACACGCGACGTCTCTGCCGATTGGCTGCTGCGAGACGTGTTCTGCATCAGATTGTTTGGCTGCTCCCGACATCTTGGATCTGCCAATAGCGGAGCAACAACCAGCGTACACATGCTATATTTCTAAAACTCTTTTGCTGTGTCACAGAGCGTTGGGACAGGTTCAGACAGTAAGACATGGGTGATCAATGCATTTGTTCTGGGGGTCGGTCTTCACAATGTATTTTCTATGGCCACCTTGTACGCACAGAAAATGAGGGGTGTAATAACTGTAGCATTTCAGTCCATGCAGTGCACAGGCAACTTGTAACTGTTGTAAGGACAGTAGAGAGAGCAGAGAGTAGGCATGTGGCCCACCATTTCGATGTGAGAGGAGTGTAGGTGGTGTGGAATGCTGAGACTGATGCCAATGTTGCAGCAATTCTGAAAGTTTGCAGACACATACGTACGATAACCTCTCCTCATGTGGTAATTTTGCACTACGTTGCTTGCCATTTGGGCTACGTGACTGCACGTACTTTGTTGGCAGATTTGGCACAGTTGGTTGAAGCACTCATGAACATCATTCCAACTGCGAAAGTAACTTCTGATTTACTCCCTAGAGTAAAAGGGGACAACAATTCTTTTTTTCTGTCCAGATCAAAGTATTGGGAGGTGTATCATTAATCTGGCCATGCGTACGTTTGTTACGCGCTGGTATGTTTTTCTGCAGCCACAAAAACATTGTTCCGCGTAATGCAGATTATTTTGAAGCAGATGGTGTTGCGCTATCTTCTTTGGGAAATGCGATGTTCTTTTGGAACGTAAGGCTTGCTTTAGGGAATGTTCTGTAGTGGTTGTAGGAGTAAAGTAAGGACAAAAAATAGAAAAAAAATACAAAAAAGGCTCTTCAGAGCCCACCTTAATGGGGAAAAAGGGGAATAATACTTTAATGTACCGTCGTCACGCTCTGATCATATACATGTCCGCGGACATGGCGGTAGTTTGCAGCCAGCGCATATCACCAACTGGTATTCTGGGGTGGAGACGCATGCAAATGAAAATGAGCGGACCTAGGGATTGGTCAATACAGTTCAGTGGGTGTTGTGAACGGCAAGATTTATTAAGACAGTCTTCTCCCTGACAGGAGACCACACAGCCATGGGTTTGCGTGCTCACAAACTGATTATCTGGATTTTGGGAGACTCATGGATACATTGGTTGAAGGTGCATGCAGAAAGCTGCAGTTTATCTGCAGATCTCAGATTTCCTCATGTGGAAGTGCACTGACACGGCATGCATGGCTTGAGGTGGCTGGACTTGGTACCTCTGTGTTACTTTACTGACCGAGCGTCCTCGAGATATACTTCTCATTCATTGCGGAGGAAACGGTTTAGGCCATGTCTCTGGAATTTCTTTGCAATTTGCAATGAAGGAAGAACTTGCTCAGCTCATGGACATGTATCCAAATTGTCAAATAGACAAATATGGCTGCGTTATTCTGCTTTTGGTCCACAAATGGAGAAAGCTAGACACAATGTGAATAAGGCTGTGTGCCTTTTTAAGAGATGTTGCAAGTCCTCATTCCACAATTAAAACATTTTGTTTTGCAGCTCTTTCATTTTCCGCAGAGATGGAGTCCATCTCACATATGCTGGCGATCAGATTATTCTTCACAATGTACAAAATGCATTGCAACCTCTTTTGGATTCACAATAACCGATGTGACAATCTGTTTTCTTCAATCCACAATTTTGACCCACACAACACACCACTGATAGGCTCTTTTCAGAGCCACCACTTACTCCCAGCATACACTGTTTGCTCCGCTTGCACCCTCCTTTTTTTTTTTTTCCTTCGGCTGTCCGCAAACTTTTCCACAACTTCGCAGGGGTCTACAACGGTCCCTTCATAGTTCTATTGTTAAACTGAGAAAGGCGGCTCTGTAAAGAGCCTTTTCTGTAATTTTTGTTGTTTTCACATTTATTGCTTCTCAGCACACGACACACTAGGAGAGGAGGCCAAAGGAGGGTAAGGAAGGGACACCAGCCACGGGGATAAGAAAGGGCAAGTGGACCGAGAAAGATATAGGGTGAGCTTCACTTCGGTAAGGAGCAGATCTTCTGGTGCTCCGTGACCGTAGCCTCAAAAGCACTTCGAAAACTCTCCCCCCTGCAGAGTACTACGCCGCAATACATACACACTATTGTCACATTTGAAAGGTAAGGGTCCACAGTATTGCGAATGGCTTGTGAGGCAGCTGGAGGGAGGCGCTTCCCCACAAGAGTGTCTCTTGTGGTGGGAGGATCGTACTCGGAGGATGCTGTGGAGGAACTCAATCGATTACGCTCTTCACATGGCACCACCTTGCGAATGTCCGCAGTGTGGAACGAAGTGAGTTGTCGCTTCATGGTTGTCGTACCAAAGCTGTACGCACCAAATCTCCCGCGACTCAGCACCACCTCGCACTGGTTACACCTCACCAGGTTCGCACGTGCTTTTGATACGTTCCCATAAACGGAAAACAACCGCCACACCCACGACTCCCAGCGAGTGCTACTAGTGCAGAGTTCCTCCACTTCATTCTCTTCCTCCTCTTCTTCCTCGCTCTCTACATCCTCACCCGTTTATCTCTCTGCAGGCCCTTGGGGAGGTGGTGGTGGCGGGGTTTGGGGGTGGTGCAGAGGCTAATGAACCAATAGCAGCCGTGGAAGCCATACCGATTACATACCGATTACTTTCCTTTTGGTCATTACAGCAGTAAAAGCAATACACCTACTTCTGCTATAGCTAGAAGGACAATGAAGATGCGCTCGGGGGTGTGGCCATTTATAGGGGTGGAGGGGTGTGCCTTGTGACAGTCTTCATCCTTGCAAATTTTACACAAGTCCTCAGGTAAGCTATTGTCTGGGATATGTGAAATAATATTTTTACACTCTACAATATTTTGCCTTGTGTCTATACATTCTTTTGTACTGCTGCGGAAGCACTCAAACTGTGCAAATTAGTCCACACGCTCAGCGTGGGTGCAGTCACATGATGACGTCCTGAACACATCCGCGACTGAAATGGGAGTCCGCTGGACAGCAAATGCAAAGTATCAAATGTGCGCAAGCGTCCTACGGACAGTGTTGGCGTTCTCAAACTAATTCAAAGTGCGACACAAGTGAGACGACTTCTTTCATGTTCTGGGTGTGACTGTTAGCAGTGCACAGTGGTGATGGCAAGTATGGGGGCTCAGTCTGCCATAACTGGCTAATTTCAGGGGTTTTCTGGTTTTAATTTGAACCATAATGGGGAGGGCAAACTTTTTTTTTTCTTTTTTTAATTTATTTTTAGTGAAGTGCACAGGTTTTTTCGTAGGGCAACTTAACCATAACGTCCCCTCAACAAAGTGTTTTTTTAGTGAAAAGAATATACATGTGTATGTATTTGTATATATACACACACATACATACTAGGGCGTGCCAGTAATACTATGCCTACTGTGACGTCCAGATCCCTCACGCGTGTAGGACTCTCGGATTGTTTTTTTCCGCCATACTTGTCAGAAGCCTATTGCGGAGTTCCCTTGGCTTTAGCCATTTATCAACATTAATTACAATACTTCCCCGTTTCTCACACCCTATGCCGAAGATTGACGTTGGTGAAGACTCCACGACAGACTTTGGGCCTCGAAGGCCTCTGGCCTCGGCCCTGTGCAAGTAGGGAGAGTGTGGGGGTGTTCATACACTCAATTCCTACATATACCCACCCGCTGCCAATTATTAACATATGGAGAGTACTCCCTTTAAATTCTGCCCGAAGTGTAACGGGAAGTTTCCCTGGGTAGACAAACACAATAAGTGTAACCTGTGTCTCCCACGAGACTATCCCGAGGCTACCTGTAGAGCTTGTAGGCTCTTCAAGCCCAAAACATGCAAGGACCGCTTGATGAAACGCTGGGCCCACTACGCCAGGCAGCTAGAGGCCATGGACGCCGTGGGATCCTTCAGCGATGGCAGCAATGCCGCCGTATCGGACGGCGAGAGCAACGGTGTGACTTCAGACACCCACGCGCAAGCCCCCGACCTCGGAGGACTGGCCGGCGGTTCAGTAATGGGGACACCACCTGGCGGCAAAAGCGCAACACACACCACTTCCACCAAGCATATTAGCCCCAGCCAGGACTCAACACGTATGTCGAACGATCGGCAATGAAAGGCACCGAGAGAGCGGTCCTCTGAATCTGTCCTCTGGGCGTTCCCGTCACGTTCGCCTGACCACAAACAACCGTCCACGGTTGGGAAAGGTGCCACATTACCAAGAGTCATTGAGGCCCGGTCGTCAGACTATTCCGACCTCTTCCCCCAAGAAGCACGTTCGACGTCTACTCCCGAGATTCGGTCTCCATCTTCCAAAACTTCCAAATCTCGTGCCACCTTCGAATCTCGATGTCAGGCGTCGAATCCCTCAGAGGCCCCTAAAAGTTCTGGAAAACATTCCTCTAGTCATGGGAAGGGTGAACAACAACACACAAAAACCCTCCTAACACCATGTTCAAAAGGAAAAACAAAAAGCCCCTAAATCTTTAGAAAAATCCAAGGTCCCTGACCCTGTCACCAAGGTAAAAATTGTTCCTCCCACTGATCAAGATATGGGCATGGAGGAAGAGGATGAAGATCCTGTAGTAATTTCTAGTTCAAAAGAATGGAATTCTGCGGACATTGATGGGGTAATGAAAAGAGTCATTTATGGCAGACTTTTATGAGAAGGACCCTAATTATTTCCAAGCTATGCCAGCACTCCAGCTACCCCTGCCCCTTCGAGGTCCAAGGCCTCTCAACCCCCTACTAAAAGGCTCCGATCTGAGGCTCCGGCGCAGGGCTCGTTTTCAGACCCTTTGCTAATTGAACCTTACCATCCAGAGTAACATGGTGAGGAGACAGAAACACATATGCTGGAATACCAGACAGGGGTTTCTTACTATGCGGACGACAAGGACCAGGAAGAGGAGGATGAGATGGAGGCCTACAATCTTGACTCCCCTATTCCTAAGGACCCCGGTGCATGACTCAACGATTGATAATCAGCCACTCCTTAATGAGGTACTGGCTAAAGCAGCAGCTCATTTTCAGATAGACACACAGGGTGTCCAAGAAGATGGGGATTTCGCGGAAGAAATCCTAGGGGACAAGAGAGCCATTAGCCAAGCCATCCCAATATTAAAATCAATCCAGCGTAGAATTGATCCCTCGCTGGTAACCCCAAATCTTACTCGTGCAGTTAACCCACGAGTGGAAAAATTATTCCGGGCTGCACCCTCCGATCCCATGTACATAAGGGGTCAATTAAAACCCAACTCCATGGTAGTAACAACCACCAGAAAGAGGGCAGGTACACCACTAGCTTCTTCAGAAGCCCCTCCCGATAAGGACAGCAAAAGGATATATGCTCTGGGTAGGAAAGTTGCCTCCATGTCAGCCCATCAGGCATGTATTGCTAACAATACCACTCTTTTAGCAAGCTATAACTGCCATCAGTGGGAACAAGTAGCTGCTCTAGTAGCTTCTGCACCTGCACCACTAAAGAGCCAGTTAGCCCAACTTGCAGCAGACAGAAGGTCCGTGTCTGGATGCATCCGTAAAACAAATATTGATGCAGCAGACCATGCTGGAAGATTGATAGCCGAAGGCACAGTTATAAAACGCCATACTTGTCTAAGACAGTCAGGGTTCAAACCCGAGACCCAAGCCACGCTCATAGATATGCCGGTAGAGCCGAACGTTCTATTCGGCAAAGCAGTGGAAGAGGCACTAAAGTCGGATAAGGACGAGTACGAGACCTTAAAATCTCTTCCAACTGACAAATAAGCCCTCGGGTCAGAGGGGAAATAATAATTTACGTGGCCAAGGCTCTCAGAGGGGTTCCAAATACTTTCAGAATCGGGGAACCTCATGGGGCCACAATCAGTCCCAGGCAACACAGGGTTTCACCAGAGGTCAGTGCAGGGGCCGCACTAGGGGTATAGGCAGCCCCGACAGAGGTGGTACGCCACCCAGTAAACAGTGGCGTTCCGCTCCGGGTCCCTTCCCATGCATCCCCAGTAGGGGGCGCATTTCCACCTTCACTCACGCATGGGAAGGGATCACTTCGGACAGATGGGTGCTGTCCACAATGTCCGCAGGATACTGTATAGAACTAGAACGCCCCCGCAACTATTCTCCAAGACAGAAGGTGCACTCCTTGGAGCACCAGAAAATCCTCCTCGAGATCATCGCCATTCTACTTGCAAAGGACACCATAGAACTCGTCCCGGGCAACCAGGTAAACAGGGGTATTTATTCAACCTACTTCCTTGTGCCAAAAAAAGATCGAACGATGCGCCCAGTATTAGACTTGCGCCCTGCAAACAAGTATGTCAAGCCACAAAAATTCTGCATGACTACACTCCAAAAGGTAATCCACCTACTAAAAAGGAATTAAATGGCAACATTGGATATGAGATGCCTATTTTCATATTTCAATTTTCCCAGCGCACAGAAGATTCTTGCGTTTTCAAAATAAACCACCAACACCAGTTCTGGGTGCTGCCCTTTGGTATAGCCTTGGATCCAAGGGTATTCACCAAGGTACTGGCTGTGGTGGCAGCGTACCTGCGCAGGGAGGCAATCCCAGTGTACCCTTCTGGACGACTGGCTCATTACAGGGGAGTTCCCCCTAATTTTCAGACTAAACATCCAAAGAACAATCGACCTGCTCTTCCAGTTGCGCTTCTCGATCAACGAGAAAAAAAATCAAGCCTAGTGCCAAGCACCTCAAAACCGTTCCTACGAGCTGCCCTAAACACCCAAGAAGGGATGGCCTTTCCATCAGAGGAAAGAATTCGAAATCTGTTGCTGCAAATTCCTCAATATCAAGCGGTCGCCAAATAAGGGTGCGCAAAGCGATGCGTTTACTAGGCATGATGGCATCTTGCATTTACCTGGTTCCCCACGCGCGCTTGCACATGCAACCCATGCAGGAATCGTTGGCGAAACTGGTCTCGGGCAAGTGGTCAGTGGGACGATCTAGTGGTGTTTTTGCCAACACTAGTACAGAGATTTTGCTGGTGGACAAGAGAATCTTACAAAGGGGAAACCCTTCTACGTTCCAGAGATGCAGGCCGTTGTCGCAACAGACGCCTCCCTAGCAGGGTGGGGAGCCCACTACCTGCACCATACAGCTCAGGGTCTCTGGTCTCCCACAGTGGCTCAGAACCGCATCAACCTGCTAGAACTTCTGGCAGTCTTCAGAGCACTTCGGACATTCAAACCCTTTCTATCCAACCAGTTGGTGCAGATCCTAACAGACAGCACAACTGCAATGTTTTACTTTAACAAGCAGGGGGGCACTCGTTCGCCAAATCTGCCCAAGCTTACCCAAAGAATTTGGAGATGGGCACTCGGACGGAATATTTACCCGTCATCCCAACATGTTCCAGGGGATCTCAATTCACTAGCAGACGCTCTGAGCAGAAATCCCCTGCCAGAGGAACACAAGTGGCGACTACACGAAGTAGTAGTAGAAGATCTCTTCTCTCAGTGGGGTTTCCCCCACTATAGACCTATTCGCCAAAGGCGAAAACAGCCAATGCCCAGACTTTGCATCCAGGTTCCCCCAGCCAGGCTCCAAGGGGAATGCTCTATGGATGAATTGGTCAGGGATGTTTGCCTACGCTTTTCCACCAACCCCTTTGATGAGGAATGTGGTCAACAAGATACACAGGGAATCAATGACGTTCATCCTGGTTGCTCCTATGTGGGCGAGACCACCATGGTTTCCACTCCTAAGCAGACTGGTGGTGTGCGACCCCATCAAACTCCCGTGCTGGTACAACCTACTCTCCCAGCAGGAAGGACAAACAGTGCATCCTCAACCCACCTCGATTAACTTGGCAGCATGGCTCCTGTAGTCATAGAGTTCGGGCATCTCAAGTCACCCCAGAGATGTATGGCTATCTAAAGAGAAAGAGTCAAGAAAGCCCAACACAAGGCAATGCTACTATGACAAGTGGAAAAGATGTTGTTTGGTGCCAGAATAAACAACCCAATTGATTGTACTCCTTCCAATGTTGTCACCTGTATGCGCCACCTACTAGATGCAGGGTTAGTGTTTAATTCAAGTACATCTGGCTGTGCTGTCGGCCTACACCACCTCCCATAACAAGGTGTCGTGGTGGAAAGTGCCAGTTGTCAAGGCATTTATGGAAGGGATAAAGAGACTCCACCCTCCAATTTCTAACCCACCACCAGGTTGGGATCTTAATGTGGTGCTAAACCTATGGGACCTCCCTTTGAACCCATGCATAAAGCTAGTCTCAAACACCTGACTTATAAAACTGCCTTCTTAGTAGCCATTACATCCATAAGAAGGGTCAGTGAAATTCAGGCTGTCAGTGCAGGATCCTTTCTTTACTGTACATAAGGATAAACTGGTTTTACACACTCACCCTAGGTTTTCACCTAAGTTAATTTCTAAATTCCATGTTAACCAGTCCATTGAGCTACCAGCCTTCTTCCAAGAACCCAAAAGCTCTGCTGAGGTGAAACCCACACACTAGATGTGAGGAGAGCGGTCCTCTACTACGTAGACAAGACCAGACCGCTAAGAAAGACAGATCAGCTGTTAGTCTCCATAGCTCTAGGCAGAGAAGGAGATTGTGTCTCCAAGGGTGCCATCTCTAAATGGATAGTCGGATGTATCCAACTGTGCTACTCCCTTTCAGACAAAACACTGGCTTTTACGCCGAGGGCCCACTATACAAGAGGTACTGGGGCCACTCTGGCTTTCATTGCAAATGTACCTCTTGACCCCATTTGCAAAGCAGCTACATGGAGCTCTATTCACACCTTTAGTCAGCACTACTGCATTGACACTTATTCCAAGACAGGTACTCAAGTGGGACAAGTGGTTCTAAGACATTTGTTCGATCCTGACCCTTCTCGCATCCCACTTCCTCCTAACACTGCTCGCTAATCTATGCACAGCATGTGATCTAAGCAGATTCCACAAGTCTCAGAAGGGATACATTACTCTCCGTAATTGTATTTCTGATGCTTCGATTCACATGCGCCCGCCCTTCCTCCCCTCTGAGAGAAGGCGCATGGATGCTTGTAGTCTTATCTGCTTGGATATTCTGTACTCCTGCTACCTCATGTCAGAAAAAATACAATCTGAGGGTCCTACACGCATGAGGGATCATGGGTACAGTGGACGTCACACTAGGAATAGTATTACTGGCATGCCCTAGTTTGACGCCCCTTTTCGAGTTTCGAAAAACAAACTAATACTCCGCAGCTTCCACTAGATGTCGGCCTATGCACAGCATGTGAATCTAAGCAGATACAAGCATCAAATACGATTACGGTGATATATATATATATATATCTCTCTCGAGATAAGATTTTGGAGTGGGAGTATTTTACTCTCTGCTTTTAAACTTTGAGAGTAAATGTGATTTTAAGAGAGTGAATATGATTTTTCTCCTTCGCAAGAGTAAAATGTATGTGACATCCAGCCGATGTGTGAAGAAACTGTATGGGAATCATTACTATTTTATTTGTATTTATTTGTAATGCGCCGGTAACTCGCAAGTATCGGGGCGCAGAAACGAAAGACAGAACGTATGTCGCATTACTATCTAGATGTGACGCAGGCTAGACTTGGGAATTCCATATATGTGCGGCACATGCCAACAATCACACCTCCATTTAGATGTGGTGCGGGCTAAGCTTGAGGATTCCATCTAAGTGTGGCATATGTTAACAATCACATTTCTATCTAGATGCAATGCAGGTTAATCTTGTGGTTCATGGTACTAGTTAACATTATTCTGCAGGCAATGTTTGCTGCCCATCCATAAATAGGTTTATGCTGGTGGTCACATATCTCTCTAATAATGCATGATTTAAGTCTATAGCAGTCTAGGCCATTGAAAGGCCAGTTAGAGTGGCAGGAGCTTTCTGGAGTAGAGTAATTGCTCTACCCCCCCCACCCATGCCAACACTTAGTTTTGTCGGCGTCTGATGGCTTCATTGGCTTCCCCTGCTGACACCTGCTGGCACATCTTGGAATCGCCAACGTGGAAGCCACCCTTGTCCTTGGGCCCTTAGCCTTAGGGGCTGCCGGGCAGTGGGCTGCCCAGGGAGGAACAGGTAAGGCCATGGAGGCAACCAATCACGGGAGTGGTAGGGCTGGAAGGCGGGCTTAAGGCTGGGAAAGAGCGACGGGGAGAGCCGGGGCTTGAAGGCAGCATGCAGGGCCTGGAGGCAGCAAAAGGCAAAGCCCAACGTTTTGGAGGGGCAGGGGGGCTCGAGGGGACTCATCTGCTCTCCCGGGGACGCAGGATGTTGAATGTGCGATCCCTGGGTGCAGCCAGCGTGGTCTTCTGTGCCTGGGAGGGGGAGGGCTGGGAGGCGACCAAGAACTGAGGGCAGCGAGTCACCAGGCTCCAGTGGTGTCGGGGATAGCAGCCAATCGGAGGGGAAGGGTGGGCGGGCCTACATAGCAGCAAGGGAGCAGGGATGGCCAGCACGGCACACGGGGCCTGCGGGCAAAGTTAAATTACAATTTGGGCCAAAATGGGGTCGCTGGACCCTACCGGACTCTCCAGCGTCGTGGATCGAATGGGCAGCAGCTGAGGGCAGCGAGTCACCAGGCTCCAGTGGGGCCGGGGATATCGGCCAATCTGAGCCAAATATATATATATAATTTTCATTCTTTAAAAAGCAGCAACTAATAGGAACATTAATTGCAAGTTAGTATTCAATTAAAAAACAATAAAGCAGGCGAGTTATTCGTTCATATGTTATACATTTTCCAGCACATTAACAGTCATTTGAGGTCCCGAATAACACTTCCTTTGCAGTATTGTTATAAGGGGGGGGGGGGGGGGGTGGAATCAGAGCGTATTTGACAAAAAGTTAGATTCTCCCAGAGGGATGCTGGTAGTCTCTTATCCCAGCTATAATAGTGTTCAACAACTAACCCTGTAAGGGAACAAACACTGCCAAAGCTAATGGGTTCAGAAGGAGGCCTTTTTAGGGAGCCATGGTCAATGGGCCAGTTCAAGGTCCTGATGTTTTTCTTAGAATTGTTTTTAAATAGTCAGTAGTTCAAATAGAAAATCACTTGAAACACTTGTGTATAGACGCGTTATAAATGCCATATCATATCACAGCAACTCGAGAGGAGTCCCCTTGAAGAAGCACAAGCTGAAAAGCCAGTGCAATTGAGTTGAGGTCAACTCTGGAGAGGGTAAAATAGCACTCCCCAAGGAAGGAAGCCTCCCTCACCCCCCCCACCCCCAATGACAGAAGGTTGATGTAACCCCAAACCCCACAGTACCTGTGAACTGAAGAATGTGTTCCAGCTGGATACCTTCTGGTTGCAGTATAGCAGACCCTTGTTCCTGGTCCTTGGTTGTGGTGATGAAAGGGACGTCTGGCGGGCTCTTACAGCAGCACTCGAGAGTGTTACTCGGCAGCAATGGATTCTTCTTTATTCAGCGTCTTTGTGCCTTTTTCTCCGCGCCAAAGAACGAACAGCGGGGACTCGGGATGAAGATTTCCTGCCTCTGTAGGGTCCTCTGGATGCCCACAAAGTTTTAGTTGGATTCGCACTTGGGAAGACAATGCACTTGATGATGCTCAGTGGTTGCTGGGTATTGGTATTCTGCAGCCTAGTCGCATCAAGTAAGGGGATGCGCCAAAATGAGGCTTGTCTTACAGCTAGTTGATCCCACTAACCCATGGGAGGAAGTAGTCCCTTGCAGGTCTTCCCAGTCGAAATGAGAACGGGTACAGCACAGCTGCAGGGCTTCACCAGGCACTTTGTGGTCCAGGAGGGTGCTGTTCTCCAGTGGTCGATTGACTCTGGTCCCAAAAACCTTGCATTTTAAGCAAGTTCCCATTCATTCACATCCCTAGGCTGTCGATCACCCAGCAGGGTGGCTGTCCTACAGGACAGGACAGGACAGCCAGCCGGCCAATCAGAACTGGTTTCACTCGGGCACACCTAGAGACAAGGGACAGGGAGGTTTCGGCCCTCTTCTCCTCACTGCCTGCCTTTCCAGACACAGGAGCCTGGGCGGGCTTCAGGGCTGAAGCCCGCCAAAGGAAAAATGCACAAAGGACTCCAACCCAATTCAAGCAGAGTAAAAGCCCAGAAGAAGCTTAACTGACAAATGGCGAAAAAAGATTTTGTGAAAATTGCCTTTGGGTACTGTACTGCAGCTGAGGATTAAGCCTGCAGATAAATGGCACAAGGTAGTAAAGAAACCACTGCCACCAGCCGTTCAAGTGAGTTGGTTTATCAGGATGTTAGGAGTTAATATGCAACCCCCCAGCACTCCTGTTGGGGAGAATTCTGAGAAATGTGCTAATTCCCTTCTACCCTGGAGAACCCCAGCTCTTTTGCTGGACTTTTAATTTATATCCTGGAGGGAGCTGGACCTTTTCCCACTCATGTGTTTTTCTGTAATCTGAACACTGTTTCTGTTGGTTTTGGAGTCTGACATACTCAATAGGCATCATTTATTTACATTGTCACATAGAAATCCCTTGGATTTATGTTGAGGTTTAATTACCTTCTCTTGGATAACTGTTTCCAAGAGCAGTCAAGTGAAATTGACTTTACTTACATTAGTAACTTTCTAGACCCAGCACACACTAGACTCGGCACACAATATCTTAAAATGGGGTGCTGGAGGGGTTACTTAGTATTCCCTTTGTCTAGTTTATCATGTAACATTTTTGTTACCCTTTCTACAATTAATGGCTGGTGGCAGTGGTTTCATTTTTTCTACCATTTAGTGTTTCTACCGTGTGCTGCAATTGCAGCTGCAGTAAATCACTTATCCGTGCCCATTTTGTCAAAATGTCTCGGTCTTCTTTTTTCGCCATTTCTTGTTAGAAAGATCCTTCTTGAGATGTACTCTGCGCGCCAAACTAAGTTTGGTCCCTTTGTTCGTTTGTCTTTGGCGGGATTGACTGGTGAAGCCCGCCTCTGGCTCCAGCGTGTCTGGCAGTACAGGAATGCACCCAAAGGTTATTGGCTGGCTGTGTGATTGAGTTATTCTACGAATGAATGGGAGAACCCTGCATAAAAGGCGAGGTCTTTTTTTCTTTGAAGGCAGACGACCACTGGACAAAGGAATCCGAAGAAGAACTTGGAAGCGATACTTGCTGCAACTCCTGGACTGTTGGTTTGCCCGGTGAAGCACCGCTGCTGTGCTGAAGCTCTGAATTCGCCTGAAGATCCTCCGGACTCCCAGGAAGCAGGACTGACCAAGCCTGAGCCACCTCAACAGAGTGCTGGATCCCGGATGCGAGGAAAGTCCATAAGGTATCCGAGAACCACGGTGGTGCTATTTGTGAGAAGCTGAAACCGCAAAGTGCTGCTGATCTGAAGTTTGCCCATAGATGCCGCTGACCTTCAAACCATAGTGAAGGAGTCCCCAGACGTCCTGAGGCCCAGGAAGAACAGGATCTGCAGACCAACAGGAACAGAAGCCAGCTGGAACCAATTTCTTCAGCCCTAAGGTACTGTAAAACTAAGGGGTACTTGCCTCTTGTCGTGTAGCCTTGCTAGCTCTCAGTTGACTTACCTTGGTTGCCTTAGCAGAGTTGCTTGCAGCTTTGCCCTTCACAAGCCTCCCAGCTTGTGGCCCAACAGTGATTTCTTTTTCTACAAAGATTTCTAATACTTTGTGCAAGACGTTTTACTTATCTTCAAGAAGCCCTTCAGCTCTCCTAGACTTTTGCTCAATTGGCACTGGCTGTACTGGTTCCCTGAAAGACTAACCTCTGACTTTGTGCTTTAACTATCCCTCCAAAAAGTCACACATTCTATAACTTGTGTAGCTGGGAAAGGGTTAATCTACATTTAGGGAGTGGGAGGACACAGAGTGAGGGGGAAAAAAAGTCCCACTCACTCAAAGATCTGAGTCCAGCAAAAGAGCTGGGGGTCACTAAGGTTAAAGGGAATTGCCAGAGAAATGAAAATTCTCCCCAACGGATATAAAGAGGTAGCTAGCTATGTGATGGGGCAGAAAATGAATGGCTTTACATGAAGGCTCACCTGGCTAGTACTGCATAGGTAGAGGAGGGCACGTGTATTGGGTTTTGGAGCGTGAGGTGGAGAAAATTGCAGAGGGGAAGGCCCATCCTGAGTTGACAGAAGTCATGTTTAACTTGACCCCCTTGTCTTCTGCTTTTCGAGTGGTCTCACTCAGAAATCCTCATGAAAATCAAGGTCTTCACCTTCAATGCCAAATTCCTATTCATGCCATAAGTAATAGCCATCGAGTTCCTAAACCTTCTGAGGGTTACTGCACATCATTGCTGTCCTCCTGTCACCCTGTGACTTCTGCAATGGCAAACCATCTACAAACGAATCCAAATAAAGAAAAGTAACTTCACATAGCCATGAAGACATTACTGGCCGGGTGACATCGCAATTCTGTGCTTCACAAGAAATCCTTACACACCCATATGCTGCTTCTGAAGATTCCCTGTGCTTCCGGAAGCTGAAGGAATATCCTCCTGAAACCTACTACCCCTCATCCAGCATATGAAAATATTTTGGCAGTAGACATCTGCATTATCTTTCAGCAGTGGATAGACTTGGAGTAAATCACAGAACACACCAACCAGTGACAAGTGTTTCCATCCCTCGGGCCAACATTTCTTGCTTACTCAGAAATCGGTGAGCAAAATAAAAGGTATTGCCTTTGCGAATTGATGTATCCTTAACTGATTTATCCTGATGAGGCCACAGCAAGGACTCTGGTACAGACTTTGCGAGAACTTGGAGGACTTGGTCAAGGTGCCATGAGGCATCCTCGTTCCTTGTTTGTCTCCTCGTACAGCTGTCTGCTCCACTGGTTTGAAGCATTTAATAGAATTGCACACATTTCAAGTAAGTGCACCCTTCGGCTACTTTAGGATGTACCCCACTAGAACAGTTCCCCAACAACCATACCTGTTTCCCTTTGGGAGAGTGATCAGGATACAAATGTTGACCGGCCTCACTTGGCACTTGTCATAGGTGAGTGAGAATTGACTCTTGAAATGGTGAGTTGTGTGCATCTCGAGAACTGACGGGGCCACTGACTAGTGCCTAGCAAGAATCTTGCACCATTTTCCATATATGGTCAATATGCTACTGCTTTCCTCAAAGAGCCATAGCAACAGTTGCTAGAATGAAAAATGACTGGTTTGCAAACGTTCTAAGAATTAAACCCACAACTGAGAGAAAGCGACTTGGAAGAACCGGCCAGTCGTACAATACATTCTCACCCTGAAAATGAGACCCTCCGAAAGCACACCCGAGTGTGGCGTTTACATACTTGCATTCCTTTATATAAAGCCTAAAGGCTACTGGAGCATTGCAGTTATTTGTTTCTTGCAGCTTTCAAAGGTAATCTGCATTTAACGAAAAGGGCTACCAAGAGTTATATTTCTCTACCAGGTTGCCTTTGACACAGAAAGCATTCTTGTCGTCTGACTTCTTTCCTCAAGAGTGGACTGAGCCCCTTTCTAGTCAAGATAACGCTGTGACAAGCAGCGACCACCCCCACCTTTCCCCTTTACAGTTAAAGGTACTTCTTGATCCTCATGCAGCACAGACTAAGGAAAAGTTATGGTTATCAAACAAGATCCACCATAAAATGTGCTGTGACAGTTATTTTCCCATACTTTATATTTGACATTAATAAAGGGGTATACTTGTTATTGCTGGCTGCACTACCACTCTTTGTTGCCTTTATTATATGTTTCTCCTTTGCTCCGTGTTGGGGAGAATTCTCTTATAAGGCTAATTTCCCAAACCTAGTGAGTCCCCCAGCAGCTTTGCTGGATCTGTTTTTTTTTTTTCTCCTGGTAAGAGTGAGACTCTTTTCCTTCCACTCTTAGGCATGATTTGAGGTATACTCTTAGGCATGATTTGAGGTATGTCTTTGACTTTGTGTGCTTATGGGCTATGGGGTTTTCTTTTTACTCCATAGGGTATTATCTATTTTGTATGTGTTACACAGCATCCTCAGTGCAGTAACACAGGGGTGTCATAGTGACCCCCAAACATAGACTCCATACCCTGGGACTGACTACTGTCTCCCAGGGCATGTAAAGCCACCATTGACTTTACTAGTCCTAAATTGTGAACAGAACCAGTACAAACCATCATATTGTGGAAGTACTGGAAGGGGTTAATTATATTGCCCCTGGGTCTGTTTTCAAGGGGGCACCGTCCAGTCCCCCTTTGTCGAGTTTCTGGCTGGTGGCAGTGGTTACCACGCGAAATATTCCACTGGAATATTCTCTATGGGATTTTCCCATTGATTTAAAACGCACCACTTTTTGGTGCAATGTTAGAGATACCGCTGGTTTATTTAATATTAAATCAACGGTTGGGTCTTTTTGCCAGAACTCTTTTCTAAAATGGCGTTCGTGTCCGTCTCTGTAACTCTGACCAAGGTCGGTCGAGCCATTTGTTCCACTTTTTGGCAGGCTTCTCCACAGAAGCCCTCCAAATGGTGCCACTCTGTCTGGGTTCCACAGGATGGGTGAGGAAGGGAATTGGCACCCTGGACTGTGTTGCCTTAGCAACTCAAGTCGCACTCTGTTCTAATTGGGCCAGTGGTGAGCCGCCCGGCTCACCACTTAGCATGTTTGAGTGACAGCGAGGCTGTTGAATGGGGGTTTTTCTGCATAAAAGCAGGGCCTTTGGGACTGGAACTTCAGAAGTCGCCACAGGACCTAAGAATCCGAAGAGGGAAGAAGCTGAGCCATCTGCGACGACGACCCCACCGGTGAAGCCCTGCTACAACTACCTCACCACTTTCCCGACAACAAGAGAAGATCTTCTGCTGGAGGAGTCTTCTTCCTCTGAGTTGGTGGGACCAACCAGTTCACCCCTTTCGCCTTCCAAAGACGTCTCTTGGTCGAATCGCCCGTGCCAAGCACCCCGGTGGCCGGATAGCCAAGCTTCACCACTTTGACCACGAATAAAAGGAACGCACCTTTTACAGACGAAACTCTAACTCTGTTTCCTCCTCGACGAGATCCTCTTCCCCTGGTCGAAACAACGAACTGCAACCACTGCCAGAAACAACTGCCACCACTGGAGCTTCCTCTCTCTTTAAGGTACTGTCCTGCCTGGCCTCCCTTTCTTTGGTTTGCCCAAGGTGACCCTTAAATCCTTGGCTTTCCAACTGGGTTGGCCCCAGACCTTCTAACTTTACCTTCTTGAATCGCTCCAACCTCTTATTGAACATTCTGCAAAAACTTTTAGTGCATTTTAAACCGTGTGATCCTGGGCACATTTCGCTTTGCTCCATTTAAAGTGGGCCTGGCCTATGAACTTTGGCTCTGCAGTATATACTGCCTTTATTCCCTTGCTGAGAACTCCTAAAAGTTTTGGGACCTGTTTTATTTCTAGGCTCTGCGTTTTTCTCTCCCTTTAACTGAACTATTGGAGTGCCATCAGGTCATATCTGTTTAACAAATCGTGTTGTTTTAACTCTGACTTGTCTAATAGTTATCAAGGGAGGTGTGTATACTTTACCTGACTGTGTTTTAACTTGCTTTTGATTTAGAGTGCTAGTATATTGCCTAACGTGTGTTTTAAATAAATAATTATATACTTTTTATACAAAGCTCTGGTCAGTGTTTGTTTGCCCTACTGTGTTTTTAGCCCTATTGTGTATACTCTATAGACTGCCCTACTCTTCTTGAGAGAAGTCTGACTGCTCAGCCACAGTTACCAGGTAGTAAATCTGGGTGGTGCAGACTGCTACCAATTGGGTTTACTGCTTACTCCTGTATTCTTAATCTTTTTGCAGTGTTCTCTAAGGGAACTGCACAGGATTCTGCCTAACACTCAGCACTCTCCACTTCTCCCCCCTTCCATGCACTTTTCCCCTCCCCCATGCACTGGCACATTCTCAATTTCACTGGGCCTAGTAACATTGTTGTTTTGTTCTCCCCTGTTCACCTCCCTTGCCTTGTCGTGCTCTGAAACACTTATGTACGAGCGTGATAGAAATAAAATATCAATATCAATTGCTCAGTTTGATATTGGTCATAGAAAGTCTTAAATATTGCAATTTAAATAGGCCAATACACAGTGGGTGTGGGCAGCAGTGCCCATGATGGCTGCAGTTTGATGGAGCTCAGGCAGCCTTTGGGCAAAAACTCCCCTCCCTGCCATATAGAAACACATGCTGTGCATATAGTCCAACATCTAATGGTAATCGTGGAGTATTTCATCTTGTTTTCAAAGTTGGACAAAGGACGTGGGCCCGTTTGTAACACCTGCTCTACTGTAATGTGTAGTGTACCCATGATCCGTTACGTGCCCCGCCAGGTACCCCAGGATTTTTTTTCGCCAGATTGGTCGGTCACGTAATGGGGAGCTCGTAGCATGCTATGGATGTATTGCTGCTATTCAAATTACAGTCCATCTTTTGACATACCTTTGACGTCCCTTCATCTGTTATGTCTGTGGACTTCTTTTAAACTCTAGATGGCTGACTTTGGCCTTTGACAGTAAGGAGTGGAGGGGGCGGGTGGGACATTATTCTGGACATTATTCTTCATTAGGGAATGTCTTTTCTTGTCCTTCCCTATACTTTCCCTTGTCTGGTTGCTCTTTTCATGATTTCTGATTATGGAGAGACTGCCATTTAAATGTTGCCCTTCCTGTAACGGTAAGTTCCCTTGAGGGACACTCGCAAAGAGTGTAACCACGGTTTGCCACATGTCTACGGCTAACTGCGTTGCATGACCTGTCGGCGCTTAAAGAATGGTGTGTTAGGCAGAATTGCATGCAGTACCCTCTGGGACCACTACACACAATTAGGACTACAAGTGTAAGCAAGACCGACCTTTGATAGAAGTCTGTACCATACAGTTTGTTGGTAGCGAGCTGAGCAGCCAGGCTTATCTCAAGAGTGAATGTGAGCAGTACATGTAGTTGGAGGACTTTCAATCACAGTGGTTGAAGTAGACACTTATACTCGAGGTTTCTTGGTAAAATGCTCATTAATTTATTTACACAATCATTTATAAAACATTTCACTAGAAGAAGATAACTTATTATAGACCAATACACTTCAACACAAAACAATGGGCTAGTGTTCTGGATAGGAAAGAGCAGTTCTGGTATCAAACAGTAAAGTATTTGCAAAAGTTCTCAGAAGTATTTTAGGCGAAAAAGCATGATTTGTGGGGTCACAAACTGATTAGGCCTGCAAGTTGGGAACGTTTCACAAACGTCCTCCAAGAGTGGCGTTCTCACAAACAAATGTTGCTGAAGTCGTGGTTCCTGCTGGTTCCTGCAGATCTCGCTGTTCCTGAGCTTCAGTCATGGGGACAAGAGGACGTCGGGGGACTCCTGCACTTAACGGGATCTTTGAAGAAAGCGAACAAAATGGAGTCACTTCGGTTCCAGTAGCTGTAGCTTCAAGAACCCTTACTGGAGTCCTTCTCCCAGGTTAAACCTAACCACCCTTGAGAATGGTATCCAGGTGTCTTATGAGTTGATTGGTCCCACCAACTCAAAGGAAGAAGCCGTCCTTGAAGGAGCTTTTCTGTCGAATGGAGTTTAGCAATTCGGACCTGCAGCAGGGCTTCACCAGGCAAACCAACAGTTCAGAGTTTGCAGCAGCCGTCCTCTTCAGCTCGTTTTCGGTTCTTTCGTTCCAGAGGTCGACTCTGCCTTGCACTCCATAAGAGACTCCTTTTTTAAATGGTTTTCTCCCTTTCATTCCAGCCTAGCGGTCACTCACCCAGCAGGGTGGCTGTCCTTGCCGGACAGTCAGCCAGCCAATCGCGCCAGAGTGCATTTGGGTCTCCTAGAAGACTAAGCACAGGGAGTTTCGGGCACCTCCCTCACTTCCTGCCACCCCAGACACTAGACGCCATGGGCGGACTTCAGTCCTGAAGCCCGCCAAAGGCACACAACCTGGTTTGGCGTGCAGAGACAAACACTAGAAGGACCTTTACAAAAAGAAATGGCGAAAAAAGACCGGGAACCGTTTAAACAAGGGGGCTTAAGGCGCCATCCATGGCTCTCGTGATTTTTAGCTACCGGTGTTCGCGCTCGGGAAAAATCATGGTAATTTATTGTAAAACCACTGCCACCTGCCTTTTCAATCGGAAAGGGTAGCATTTGAATGCTACATGAGTGTTTAGACCCAGGGGATACTATGTAACCCCTCCAGCACTCCATTGTAAGATGGTGTGTGCTGGGTCTATGAATTTGGAAAAGACTAGTAAAGTCAATTTCACTTTACATTCTTTGAGAAACAGTAGTTTATCCCAGAGAAGTTATTTAAACCTTGGGACAGCCTTGAAGGCTTCCGTGTGAGTGCAGTGACACCGGTGTGCTTGACTGCAGCTACCGGACTTGAAGATTTGCCAGCTTTTTGACCAGTCCCAGTGCAGGGCAGGAGTCCCCCCGATGTCCTCCCTCTTGTCCCCACGACTGAGGCTCTGGAACAGCGAGATCTGCAGGAACTGCCAGGAACAGAAATCTTCAGCTGTATCTTTTTCTTCATTTTAAGGTACTGTGAAATAAGACTGAGAGTACTTGCCTCTCGTGGCAAAGTGCTTGCAACATTCCCAATTTGCAGGCTTAATCAGCTTGTGACACAACATCTGATTCCTTTACAAACTACTTCTGGCAACTTTGGCAAAGACTTTCCTGTTTAACTATTAGAATGCTTTATCCTATACAAGACTTTAGCCCATTGACTTTGGCCTAACCTATTGCATTGCATTGACTCCCCTGGTGAACTCAAAATATTTGCACTGCCTAAAGAATAATTGTAATCTTGTATTGATCTATTAACCTATGCCTTTTTGTTCCTACTTCAAATTACACTGCATGCCATTTTACTCCTCCTTCAAAGTAGTCTAAATGCCTCAAACTGATAGTGTAAAGTACTGAAGTATATTTGTGTATGATATATATTGCCTTCTTCTAGTGAATGTTTTATAACTGATTGACTGTGAAATAAATTAAGTGTTTTACCAAGAAACTTTGAGTGTAAGAGTTTATTTGAATACTTGTGATTGTAGACCTCTGTGTAACATCATTACAGCTCACATTCCCCTCTTGAGATAAGCCTGGCTGCTCAGCAACGCTACCAAAACTGTGTAGTACAGACTTATACCAAAGGTTGGTTTGCTTACACCTGTAGTCCTAGTTGTGTGTAGTGGTCCCCAAGGGTACTTCATACAAACTTTGCCTAACAAGCCACAGCTCCAGCTCGGATGCCGAAGACATTGTAGTGGAGTCTTCGATTTCCGGCTTGCCCCTCCCCAGCCTCAGTGGGGACGGGTATGTGAGGAAGGATAGCTCGGGGGCAACGCGTTTGTCTGGAAGCAAGACAACATGGCGCAACACAGGTTTGAATCCCGATCCTGTGCTTAGAAACCACTCGATGGTATCAAGCATGTTATAAATGAACAATAAATAAACTCATGCCGAATGCACTGCTACGAGGGTGTGGGGGGGGGGGGTTGAGTACCTCCCTCTGGTGACTGGGGGACACACAAAGGCTAAACGCACAACCCATGGTCAATCTTTAACGATGTTGGGACAGTTTTCTAAAGTCTTTATAAAATCATATGCGAGGCACTACAAAATGCCACTATTCGTATAAAAGGCTGTACCAGCTGAGAACATTTGGTAGCACAGACTGAGCAGCCAGGCTTCGTAGGAAGAAGAGAGGGCTGTAGATTATGGTCCAAGGAAACACTATTGTAACATGATTTATTATAAATGCATGTAGACCAAGAAATCCTAGGAAAGTTAAGTGCCATCAAATTGAGGGCGCTAGAGAGCCACCCAAGATGGCCGCTTCCTGAGAGAGCTCCGTGGGGCTCTAATGGATCCTGTAACATCGATGCTCCTGTGATGGTTGCAATGACCCATCCTACAGCTGTGCACATTCACAGCGCTTCGCTGATCATTTTGAGGTAGATCTCGACCCAGACGCCTGCCCACAGCCCGAGATAATCGCTCCCGGATCCGAGGCCTGCTGGCTGATGGATTGAGTGGTCGCGGCCCCTGCGTGTGTGCGGAGCGATGGAGGCTGGCACTTGGCGGGAGTCTCGGCGACGGGACCAGGAGCAGCGCCGTGCAAGCAGGGTGGACGTGTGAGACGAGGTGGTCTCCGTCCCCCACGACAGCCCGTCGCGAGGGCAGAGGAGCGACGAGTCGGGGTGCCAGAGTCCCGAGACTGCCCAGGTAGGAGCAGACTGCAGCACGGGCGGGCTCGGCGAGGCTGCTGGGTGGGCCCGCGCTGTCCCGCTACCGGACGCGGCATAATCCTGACCGCGCTGTGGCGCAGACCTGGTGTGCAGCGCGGGTGAGCAATCCACGCTCAAGGCCGCTTCCTAGAAACCTGAGACACGACACGCGTCCCGGTGAGGCCTCCCACGGTGCCCATCCGTTCAGCTACAAGCGCGGAGAGGCCTGGTTCAGTTAACCGGATATCTGAAAGCTAGTAAATCCCAGCGGCATTGATCCTGGGAACAAGAAGCTGCAGCCGACCCGAGGTGGCTGGGCCTTGACGCTTTGATACAAGCCGCATGACCCATGGGCACGCATCCCCCCCGCTGACTGCACCGTGTGCCGCCGCCCCTCGGCGCAGCTGGGATAGAAGGCCTGTGGCAAATACTGGCATACAAACTCCTCCAAAACAGCCGCAGTTACAGTAGTGCGGCTGTGTAAGCAGCAGTGTGCCGTGCAGGGCCCACGCTCGGTGCACGGACTCTCCTCATCAAGCACCGAAGGCATCGTGCTAACATCCGGGAAAGTACGCGGTGCGGCTACCGGCTGGGTCTACCGGGCACCGCCATAAACCAAGATAGTCGCAGCTGAGCCGGGCTCCACGGACACTCTCCCCAAGCTATCATGGGGAAAGTAGATAAGAACCAGAAGAAACGACCTTCGAAGCCAGCTCACAGGCCAAGCCCACGACCAGCAGCAGACCCAACTCCCTGACACAATGTCAACCGAGGACCAGGCCCCGCATCTGGATATAAGGGAGATTCTGATGGACCTGAAAGCTGGTGTCAGCGGCCTGGGATGCAAATTGGACACCCTATTGACGAAGGTAGACCAGCTTCAGCACAGGCTAGATAAACAAGCCGATCGACTCGACAACGTCGAACAACGCGTGTCTGACCTGGACGATGGATCAGCGGCACTGACATCCTGTGTCTCTGCGCTCGAAATCCAGATGAAGGTGGTGTGCGCCAAGAATGAGGATTTGGAGGGCCGCTCCCGCAGGAAAAACCTCAGGATCATAGGGGTGAGGGAGCAACAAATCCCAGGTAAAATGGAAGACTTTGTGGAACAGATCTGCATAGCTTTCTTCAGTAGAGAAACGCTGTCTCAGCTATTTGTGGTAGAAAGAGTGCACAGAATCCCGAACACTAGACCGGCGTCCGGTGCACACCCTAGACCAATCATTGCAAGACTTTTAAACTACAAGGATCGCAACGCCATGTTCAGGGCAGCCAGAGATGAGGGGAAACTTCAATACGATGGCGACTCCATTCAAATCTTCCCAGATTTCTCGCAGGCGGTGCAAACGCAGAGGAGATCCTTTACAGCAGTCAAGCGACGCCTACAAGACAATCAGATTCTGTATTCCATGCTATATCCAGCGAAACTGCGTATCCAACATGAGGGGAAGGCCCAATTCTTCAATACCCCCGAAGAAGCCAATGACTACCTGGACCGGGCTGGCTGCAGACATGGCGGGAACAATCTGAGACCCCGTCGGGAAGAGCGAGCGAGAAGAGACCCTCCGTAATCTACAATCCCAGTAAGGGGCGGTTGTGACCAGCACGCCTCCTTCTTCCATGCTCAATGTACATCACAGGAACAAAACTGTCGCTATAGGAAGCCTGGTACCCTCTTGGCAGGCTACTAGTGCCCCTAGCGCGCCCATGCTTGCAACTCTGTTCTATATGGGGGGATTACTGTGGGCCAGTTGGGGGTTGCCCACACAAGGGAGGGACTCGGGCCAGACGCAGCCGCTTTACTCACCCCGCTCTCATTCCGCAACGTTGATGATATATAACTTGGATAATCCGGAAGCCAAGCCCACTAGTCACTCCAATACTTCAAGGCACCATTATCACTTTCACGTCCCGACAGGCGAGAATCCACCCGGCCTTCGGAATGCCAGCCATAACGTTTAGAATAGCCACCTGGAACATCCGTGGCAGCAATCGGCCGGCAAAGAACAGGAAAATCCTTCAATGTCTCCGTAGGCATAAGGTTAACATCGCCATTCTCAAGGAAACCCATCTCCTGCCGGCATCGGAATCACAGTGGGCCAAGTCCTGGGGTTGTCACAGGTACTTTTCATCGTACTCGTCCTTTGCCAGACGGGTCGCCATTCTGATTGATAGGAGAACAAACTTCAGTTTCATTGAATCGGTGAAGGACACTGAAGGTAGGGGCCTGCTGATGAGGGGAATAATTGCAGGGAAAGAAGTGGTGATTGTAAATTCCTACGCTCCCAACACTGATGGACCTGACAATTTCAACTGGGTGATGTCCCAACTAGGGAGGTCCAACGGAGGAACAATCATATGGGGTGCTGACCTTAACACACCGATGGACCCTACTCTAGACAAATCCCATAACACCACTGGGAATCGGTCCAAAACCAGTAGTCAAGTTCGTGAGATGTCAAGCGTTTGACCTGTCTGACACATGGCGGCATCACAACCGAGATGCGAAAGACTTCACATTCTACTCGCCCGTTCACAACACCAGCTCCAGGATAGATTACATCATGGCCTCCACCCATTGTCCGTTTGCCTGGGGAATGAGCCAAATCCTACCACGCACGCTATCCGACCACTCAATGGTCACACTTGATGCCTCCATGGTGGGCGCAACGGTCCCCGGATTGAACTGGAGATTCAAGCTGGGTGCGCTTTCGGACACTGTTTTCGCTGAAGAACTGCGTGAGGAAATAACATCCTTCATCGAGAGAAATCAAGGCTCAGTCAAGGCGACCAGCATCATCTGGGAAACGCTAAGTGCTTTGTGCGCGGAATATGTTTGGGTAAGGAAAGCGGTGTACTGAAGCTGATCCGCAGTGAACTCTCCGACAGCGAAACCCGTCTGAAGGATCTAGAAATTAAGACTATCGCAGCTCCAAGCCCGCAAATCCAGGCAGAACTGAAGGAGGAGCTTCAGAGGTTCAGGGAAACAGCCGAAAGAGAGCTAAAATTCCTAGGGCGGAAACACCAGATCCCACAATATGGAGAGGGTCAGAAGCCAGGAGCCCTGCTCGCCCGATTTACTATCGGTGGACAAAGCCCCGACCCGGATGGAACATGTTAAAGACGCACGAGGGCAGCGTGTCTATGCAGAAGTGGACATCGCCAAGGCATTTCGGGACTTCTACCAGGACCTGTACAACTCCAGAGGCAACTCGGACTCTGAGTCTCTGCAAGAATACCTAGACGACCTAGCTGTACTGGGTGGAAGCAGACCTACGAGAACCTCTGAATGCTCCAATAACGACAGAAGAAATACTGGAAGCAATAAAATCCCTCCCGAGCTCCAAGGCACCAGGTCTAGATGGACTTACAGGAGAGTTTTACAAGGCCTACGCTACTTCCCTTGCCCCTCTCTTGCTACGCGTATACGAAGAATCCATTGAGAGCGGATGCCTTCCCCCAACACTACGAGAAGCCAATATAATTCTTTTACATAAAGCCGGCAGACCCGCTGACGATTGTGCATCCTATAGACCAATTTCCTTGATCAACCTGGACAATAAAATCCTGGCCAAAATGCTTGCATCCAGGCTCCTCCCCCTTATGCCAGCACTAGTTATTGGAGACCAAGCCGGATTTATCCCAGGGCGCAGCACCACCTATGGCATCGGGCGTCTGTTTGGCGTCATGGAGGCCCTGGACCCATCGCAACAGGCAATAGCGGTGCTTCTTGACGCTGAGAAGGCATTTGACTCTGTGGAATGGCCATTCATGCTAGCAACACTTGGACAAATGGGTTTTGGCAACTTCTTTATTAAATAGGTGTTGTTATTGTATAATATTCCCCGATCCTATATTACACTAGGGAACACTAGATCCACATGCATTTCACTCGAACGCGGTACGAGACGGGGATGCCCACTTTCAGCTTTGATCTTTGCTCTCATTATGGAACCCCTGGCTTCCAGACTACGCGAATTCCAAATACACAGAGGCCTCAAATTAGGCCCCCACAAATTGATAGTCTCCCTCTATGCTGACAATATTATATTATTTGTCAGCAATCCCCAGGAGAACCTTAACCCAGTTATGCGGGATGTATTAAGATTTAGGCAAATGTCGGGATTAAAAATCAACCACTCTAAATCTGTGATATTGCCCCTGACCCCTCACACGGTGCAATTTGCTGATGACCATGGCTTTAAATGGGAGAACTCAGGAGTACGCTACTTAGGTATATTTGTCACGTAACCATCACGAGATATACAAAGACAACTATGTCTCCACGCTCACCTCCATTCAGGAACGGGTGCACAGGTGGAAAACGCTCCCACTAACGCTGTGGGGCAGGGCCTCTCGTACGAAGATGGTCCTACTCCCCAAGCTTCTGTACTTGTTTACCAACATCCCGTTACTCCTTCCTTCCTCCTGAAAGTCAAGGCTGCAGTCCTGGAGCTGCTATGGGCCGGTAAAACGGCGCGCGTGGCTTACGACACCCTAGTTCTGCCGACATCAAAAGGAGGCCTTGCGCTCCCAGACATTGAGAAGTACTATTGGGCATCTCAGGCACAGTTTCTAAGCCACTGGTACACGATCCACTTCGTGCGTCCACACGTGCAGGTGGAACGTGCTCTGGCTTCTCCCGACTTGCTCAGTGCCGTTATTAGTCAAATCCCAGTTCCGTACAACACTCTAAATACAGTCCTCTCTACGTATGCAGTCTGGAAGAAAATGGCTGCTAAATATGGGGTGACCGTGAGATACTCCCCTTTGCTACCGATCAGGTTCATCCCGGGTGTTCCGCTCACGAATGAAGGAGTATTTTTAATATGGGCCGACGAGCTTAATATTCACTCCTTCGGTGATGTCTTCCCAGGAGGCACCTTCCTAACGCCTCAGATGGCCAAAGAAAGGGGCGGAAGCACCTCACTAGATATCTTTCTATATTTCAGACTGCGCTATACCCTACAAAAAATACTGCCCTCTTTTCCCCGAACAACCCCCTACATGGGATCTGCTGACAAGACCATCCAGGCCGCGGGAGAGGGGAGGCTGGTCTCGGCACTTTACAGGTCCCTGGTGGCAGACACCGGGTCACCCAATGACGGAACTCAACAAATATGGGAATCAGACCTCCAGGTGTCGATAGATGCTGGGGACTGGTCCTACATTCTATATCGAACCCAAAAAGTCGCGGTGAATACACGATATAAACTAATGCACTTTAATTACGTGCACCAAACTTATTACACCCCTGCCAAGAAACACCGACATCACCCTGAAGTATCGGCCCAATGTGAATGTTGTACAGCGGCGCATGCCGACTTTTTCCACCTGGCATGGGACTGCCCCGGAATCCAGCGGTTCTGGGCCTCAGTCCTGCAGATCGTCACCGATACTATTGGGGAACAAGTAGCTCCGTTGCTGTTGGCGGCCCTCCTCGGCCTCACAAAATACTTACGTCCCACATCCCTCAGACAAGCAGCTCTCCTCCTGGTGCTGGCCCGTAGGCGGATCGCTATGGCCTGGAGCCGGGGCCCCTTACCCGAAATTGAAGATTGGAAAAAAGACATTACCTATTGTCAGGATGTAGAGAGCGAATTTATAAGAACTCTACCACTGCATGCTCGACCGCCCGACATCTGGGGGCCTTATATTACATATCTGCTAAACAGCGCAGCTCCTTCCGCTACTGAGTGCTCCTGACTCCGAAATAGACCTGTGAGATTGAAAGACACTATATATTTGTGCCTTAATGGTGATTGACAATTAAACCAGGAAAGTTCTGATGCTTGTTGTTGTGGACATGAGTGGGGTGGGGCGGCTCCGCGGTCGAACCCGTGAGTGGGAAATGTTATGTTCTCTTTTTGCTTTATTCTATTCCTTTCCTTTCCCTTTCTTCATTTCGTCCCTCTTCTCCTCTCTGTTTCGCCTTGTTACATTAACGCACCCTGATGGTGTGCTTGTGTTTTTTTTGTTTTGAAAATTTCAAAAATAAAGTTTAAAAAAAAAAGTAACATCACATTGTTAATGACTCCAATCAAGCATTCCCACTAAGTCAGTGCCTTGTCTGGGATTGCTCAAGGGAAGCCCTTATTTATATATTTTTATGACAAGTTATAATCTGGATGATGAACCCTTACATAACGCCCCTCTTACAATCCCCCTGACCCCACTGAGCCAAGAAGTAGGTTTGTTTTGCAAATTAAAAAGGTTTATTTGAAAAATTAAACAATAGATATATATCACTTTTATAATTAATATTTGATATCACACTTAGACATATGACAGTGAGTGATCAACAATGGATGATGTTATACTAGCACACTGGTTTAATTACTTAGGAGTAGTATAGAGGCTAAAGTAGCTGAGAATGCTTTATATGGTACAAAGAAATTCAAGGTGGAAAAGAAGCAACACAGGAATAAACTTGATATGATTTCAGCAAAACATAATATAATCACTTTTCCCCTTTTGGCAATTTACCCCCCCTCTGTGCAATGTAAGGAGGTGGAAGTAACGCACAGTCTTCAGTAATACAATCACAGTACAATACAAATTCAGTAACCCCCCCCCCCCTGGCAAGCTTAGAGAAACAGGGATGGTTTTAAACGCAGGCAAAGTACTTTAAAGGTGGTATGCAAAGAAGGGAAAAATATGCTAAAAAATTATTTTAATTCCCTCTAGAGGTTCAGGGTGCGTGAGGGATACTTTAAATCAGTTCAGGCCAGCCCTATCAATGATTCAGGGATGGTTACCAGGTTGAACACAGAATTCCGTAATGGTGGCGAAAGACAAAATGTTTTTACACGTGGCTGGAATGAAACAAAATGTCACATCGCAGCAATTTAGTCGCGTGCGTCGAGCGCAATTACGAAGGAACTATAGGGAGTAGCAAGTCGGTTTAGAGCCTGTTGGAAAGCTTAGAATCTCAGCTTTAAAAGAAACTTAAATCTCGCTTCTATCACAAACGGTTCAAGAGATACGAACGAATTTGTGAAGGTAGATTCTCAAAATAAAAGTAAAGCTCAGAATGACAGATGACAATTTTGCAGCTCTGAATCCACAGGAGGGACACGATTTCTATGATGCAGTTCTCAATAGGTTAAAATAGTTTGAATTAGATTATTTTAAACTAAGAGATTGGTTTTGCACAGTTCTGGCTGAGTACTCGCACTATATTTTGGACAGGAATGCAACTTTGTCACGGATTGGGTCAGGATTGGCTGCGGTTCTCTCGCCACTGGGTACTGGTTCTGCATACAGCGATCTGGGTCAGCTCTCAGCACTGCACAGCGATCTGGTCTCTCTGGATCTCTGGTCTCTCTGGAGATTGGTGGATTTGAAGTCTGGAGTTCCCCGGCAAAGCGTCCCGCAAGAAAGTGGAAAGTGAATGTCCCTGTCTGGCTTCCAGTGGCTCTTTTATGTCTTTTGAAAATGGGTGTGGATGCTAACTTTCTTTGCCCAACCCACTCACGATTTGATAGGCCAAGAATTTCTCTTTGATCTGATTTGAGAAGGGAGCAGTGAGTCATCCTATGTCATCAGGTGTCATCTTTATGGCATACAGAAAGAACATTCCCCTTTGCTTTTACCTTAGAAAATCATTTTCATAACTAAACACATTTCCCAGATACACAAGTGGTTGATATTACATGAACAAATTGTAGATGACTTAAGGTACATTCTTGTTCAACTCTGATCTTCCTAAGAGCTTGCATTCAAAAATGACACTTATTTTCGTTTTTAGTTGGTTTACCAATATCGGACGTTTACCAAAAATGGCACAAATGTACACCGCCTTTCTACACAGATTCCAGTAAGTTTCCATGTCTCTAGCTTAAACCCAGTGTCTGCAACATGAATAAATTGCGGGGTTCGGTCCCAGAGCATCGTACGGAATGGAGTTTAGACTCAAATTGTAGGTACATTTTCCATTTTAAGGATCTCCAACTTGTACATTCCTGTCATCTGGTTACAATTAGTTATCAGTGTTTTTATAAAACATATATTTGGCTTCAATTCACAAAAATTGTCTGGGTCCGCCCCCAGAAGCTTGGTGAGTCAGAGATCACATGTCTGGCTTCTCCCAGAGCAGTGTGTTGACAGTAAACACCTAAAATCTGCATACCCTATTCAATGGAAAGAGTCTATTATGTTGACTGAGGTCAGCAGACCAGGGGGCCACTCTGCATTTGGTTAGCATGACCCTGTGATCTCCTGGGCTGTTGCTGGTAAGGGCTGGTGTGAATGCTTCCCATGGACAGAGGCCCTTTGAACTGTTTTAATTGAATCAAACTGCCTCCTGGGAACAAACCTTTGAAGTCCCAGCTAGCTCAGGATGCTGTTTAGCTTCTGCAATACAGGTCCCCAGTCAGAGTTTAGACCGCTGGCGCCGGTTTGTGGAAAATGCCAGTACTGCACCTATTTTTGGGATCTGTCTTGAATGAATTCCTTTCCAAAAGAGAGGATTTTACTTGATAATATATGATCCTTGCTTGACATGGCATTGATGTGGATCTGTAGTAGAGTAAAGTAAAACACTCAACCATAGTTGGATTTTTGTTTGGTGGTTCCGGGCCCACGATTTTAGCAATTTTGGACATTTATAAAAACGGGTTTTGAACAGCACCATATTCCTTAGCACTGATTTCGCTCAAGGCGCTTCTGGCCCCTCGCGCTCACACTGGTGGGTGGCAGGTCAGGCGACCATTTTGTTGTGCGCAAAGACTGCGCGGTTCTCCAGGAGTCTGGCGCAAATGTGGGCTTTTCCTCCCTCTTAGATTTCCTAAACCCACAGCACCAAGTGTTGCAGCATAATAGTCCAAACGTGGGTCAGGACACCAACAACATATTATATAAACTCAATTATAAAACCCACTCAGTACTTGCGGTTTGTAAACCAAAGTAGAACCTTATTTAGATTGCAATCAGCAGTCAAGGTGAGTCAAACCTTTTAACAGTCATAATGGCATTAAGCTATTCTTGGGAAGTAAAACCAGTTTCGATACACTAACACTGTTATAACTATCTCTTGCAACATTTGTAACTTGTTTCAAGAATGGATACAGTTGCACACCAATGTTCCTTTTTTAGAACCCAGTTCAGAGGGAGTAACTTAACTTGTATACTACCTAGAGACCTAAATCTAATCCATGATCAGTATACACACAAACTATTTAGAAGTGCACTAAACAATGCTGTGAAAGCACAACCCAACAGGGGAGTAATTTATGATGTACTCCTCTAACCACACGCAGTGACTTCAGTCGGGCAAGTAAGAGCAGCCCTACAGATAACGGGTGTATCAGCCGATTTTACTCCCTAAAAATAGGCAAATACTCACAAAAAATGTAAATGGAGAGGAAAAATCCTCCCAACGAAAATGGGGAAACTCACATCGGCACATGCCCTCCTTCTTTCATCCACACAGCTCAATGGATCTGTTTGGACCAGTAGTAAACATAAGGCCACAGAACACATATAAGCTCTATTACTGCTTGGTCTGAAGAGAAAAAAGTGTACCTTTTTTTTTAATGTGCATGTATAACTTGGTGCAAAGAAATATTTCTAAGAAAACATTTGTTTCATAGGTAAAACATATATTTTTACTCGCTTATTAAATACTCTTACTGGGAATGGAGCTTGCTTACTTTTTTACTCCCTAAAAAATCATTTTACGTCCAACTGTAAAAAAAATAGGGAGTAAAATAGTTCCACTTAAAATCTTACTAGGAGCACTGAGTTAGAGTACTTATTTCTTTGTATGTTGTTCAAAGAACTTTTACAAACACAACATATTAAAATTACAAACAGCATATGATAAAATATGAGCTTACAATTAAATCAAGTCCTACAAGAACAAGTGGTAGCTACAGTACCAATCTAGGTACAGGTGTAAGTACAAATACAAATGAAAGTCAACCTAGCAGGTTACAGTTCTAAAACATTGCCACTTTACACTCTTGCATCGAAGGCCACTACACCCAAAACTAAAGTCATGCCCCAATTTCAGTATACCACAAGCGTTCAACAAAATGTATAGCACACTTTGGGTGCCCTAGTTAAAACACCTAAAATTAAATCTCATCTACCAATTGAGATTACTTTCAAATGTTAGAATCCCCCTACACGGGCTCTCAAATACATAAATAATAAACTAGTACAGGGCATCTAAACACAGTACCTGCCCAAGGGTAATTTACTCAAAGTGGGTCGAATAGCAGCCTACTCATGGTGACACCGGGTAATCATTCAAAACACCCAGTCTAAGTTTCGTTAACCGACCTTTCACTATTTACATTAGCAAGTGTTTTAACCACCAGGCACCATATGTGGAATAGATTTTGAATCTATGCAATCATTACAGATGTAGTCTTTTATTGCTTCATATTCACACACAAAGCGCCGCAAAGTAGTCCTATACGCAGCACCTAACATTTTGCACTGTGTATGAATGTGCTGCTGGGTTTCTAAGGCCCCAGGTACATCACAAATATGACATATTCAGTCTACCTCTGGAATCTTGCGTCTGGCGCCAAGAAATATCAGCAACGGCAGTTGATTGATTTGAAGTCTCAAAAGAAATGACTGCATTGCCAGGCAAGGGCATTGCCTCAAGTTTCTTTGGGTTTGTAAATAGGAGTGGGTCACATTTGCATACTTATAATTAGTAAGAGTAGACAAATGCAAATAATTATCCAATCGCACTTCCTTACTTTGTTTTTAAGCAATCGTTTCAATAAGAGGACCCTTGTTTAAAGTCTGGGCACCTTCCTATCCACTCGTAAATCCTAGCCATTATGTTGCCATATTCAGTTTCACACTTACTTTTAAGACAGGCTTCCGTCACACTGAGGGTAGCTATTAATTTACAATGTGGGAGTGCGAATTAATTTTTATTTGCAATAAACCCCGTCTCCTCATTAGTTGCCCTTTCAGGGAGATCAACCCCAAATCTAATCGGAGATACTCCATCGAAGTGGAAGAACTCAGTTTTTTAACAGTAGTTTCCAAAAATAACACTCATGGCCGTCTAACCACATAGTCTCTCATACAGAGACTCCAGGCCGTACAAGATCGGACAGAAGCATTGCGAATGAAGTGTAGCCTGTTGTCTTAACCGAGAATGTTCTAATTAAGGCAGTCATTTGCCGGGCCTTTATACCCTTAGCCTCCTTAGTTTCTCTATATGCCCTGTTAGCATTCACCGTCCCCATGTTTATTATTAAATAGTTATCCCTAGCAAACGCTGTTCGGGTTTCAAACATGACAGGAGCACCGGAAAGGGTATGATTAAACATGACCAGGTTGCCTGCATACAGCATACACGGGATAGGATGCTTACCAATCCTTGGGAAGCATCCAGCCCCCGACCCAAAACACTTGGGTAAATCTGCACCAATTGTGGCACAGTACCCTAATCATCTAATCGGACACTGGCTTGAGTGTTGACGTGCAAGCCCCTGGGAGGTTCACGAACCATTCCGTGCACCCCCAGTTTTTCATTTTGGCCCACAGCTTCCCCTGGTTTATGCTGTCAAAGGCCGCACGGAAATCCACAAAGATAACAACATAAAGAGTAGCACCTCCGGCAGCAGAAGCTCCCTGGAGAAAAACATCTAGAACCTTCAAATTGTGTACCGTACTACATCTGGGCCAAAACCCTGTTTGGGTAAAGTGCAATAGATGAGTACTGGCAGCCCAACTCTCAAGGGCCTTTAGAGTAAATATAGACATTTTTCCCAGAGACCACCAGGAGCGACAGCAGTCGGTAATTGTCGGGCACAAGCCGATCCCCTTTCTTATATACCGGCACAAGAACCGACTTCTGCCACAAACTTGGAATAATTTGTGTACTACAGACTTTATCAAATAATTTGTGCCCATCTGGCAGGGTTTTGCTTTAGGACCACATTAGCCAACCCATTTGGCCCTGGTGCCCTCGAGTCCATAAGATTCTGTATTAGCTTTTCAATATTATGTTCACCTATATCTAGGCACCACCCCTTCAAGAAATGAGGGGGGCCAGAACCTACTTGACCCACCTCTTTCCTTTATATACTCAATCCACCTATCTTCCTGAATAGGGTTTAATAGCTTAGCTCTAGGGCCAGCTTTAGCCCCAGATAGCTCCACCCATATGTTCCTGGAAATACCCCCGCATAGCACCATGAACATGTGTTGCCAGTGAGTTTAATGTTCAGCATTTCCAGCTTCGCAGCCAGCGTTTATAGTCCCTTTTGATCTTCTGCACCCTGGGACCTCGCATTAGCAGGGATCTCAAAATGCCAAACCAGCTGAAGTTTGCGCTGCATGAAGAATCTTGCGTCTCTTAGAACACCATCAAACCTATGGGAGGGTTTAACACAACTATAGTTCCTATTGCAAGAACCCATCATTGAAATTCCCTTCGTCCATGCCTCAATTTCATTGGGGCCAAGCAGATCCAGACTTCTAACTTCATCAGTTCGCCAATGTACTCACCCAATTTATGGATTTGTCTAGCGACTCAGTGAATATGATTTGTCCCCTAACCCTCCCGCCTCCCCCCCCACCCCCAAGGGGCAGTCTCGCTCCTCCCTGATGCTTCACCTGCGAGGTATCGATATTGAAAGTAATGGCCAAAATATCGTGATCACTGCATCGTCATGGATCACCTTAAGTTCAATAGTGGCCATGAGACACTGGTTATTCCCGAAATGGTAATCTAATGTAGATTGACGATTCCATGTGTACAATTCCGGGATATCGCCTTTAGTCCAGCCATTTAACATTACCAGATCCCATGATCTCAAAAACGTAATCCACCGTCATTTCTCCCATCTTGAAGCATAGTGCTCTGCCTGACTACATTATTACATGGGGCACAGGATAATTCATCTTTCTCCAGTATGGGTTCTGGCATGGATTCACATGCTCATGAATATTCCCCGGGAATCCTTTGTAAGAGAAAGTGACATTTTTCTTTTACCAACGGTTTTTCTCCTATAAACCAATCACCGAGCTCTGGGTCATACTGCCTGTTAGGGAGAATTCTCAAAAAATTGCCAATTCCTCCCACCTTGGAGCCCTCCAGCTCTTTTGATGAACTTTGAATAGAAAAGTTCAAAGTCCCAATGTGTTTTCTGTGTTTCTTTTGGTTATGGAGTCTAACCAACCCCATAGGCATCCTCCTTTTACAATTGTCACACAGCACCTTCAGTGCAGTGGCACAGGGAAGTCTTTTAGATTTCCCAAGGTTTAAACACCTTCTCTGGTATCAACTACAGTTTCCCAGAGCAGTAAAGTGAAATTGACTTTACTTAGCATTGTTTGCCAGACCCAGCACACCCTTTCTTACCATAGTGTTGGAGGGGTTACTTGGTATCCCCTGTGCCTAAATGCTCATGTAACATCTTTTGTTACCCTTTCCTCAATGGACTGGCTGGTGGGAGTGGTTTTGTTTTGAAGTACCTAGGTTTGCATTTACCGTGACCGATGGCAGATCTGGTAACGTTAACCGCGGGAGCCATATTTTTCAAAATGGCATCCAGCCATCTTTGCTAAAATGGTGCACGGTATTCTTTTTTTGTCAGGTCTTTGTGGAAAGGTCCTTCTAGAGTTTTTCTCTGCGCACCAAACCAGGTTTGGTCTTTGTTCATAAGCCTTTGGTGGGCTTCAGGAGTGAAACCTGCATCTGGCTCCAGAGTGTCTGGCGTAGGCAGGAAGTGAGAGAGGTACCTGAAACTCCCTGTGCTTAGTCTCCTAGGAGACCCAAATGCACTCTGTGGTGATTGGCTGGCTGACTGTCCGGCAAGGACAGCCACCCTGCTGGGTGAGTGGCAGCTAAGCTGGAATGAATGGGAGAGAACTGAATAAAAGGCGAGTCTTTTGGCTTGGAAGGCAGAGTCGACCACTGGACGCTGGACGAAGGAACTGAAGAGCTTGAAAGAGGGCGGCTGCTGCAACTCCTGGACCATTGGTTTGCCCGTAAAGCCCTGCTGCAGGTCCGAATCGCCAAGTTCGCATCAACCGAGAAGCCCCTGCAAGGACGACTTCTCCCTTTTTGAGTTGGTGGCACCAATCAACTCCCAAGTAAGCCACCTGGACACCCATCTCGGAGCTGGTTGAATTTCCTCAGAGTTGCTGCAGGAAACAATAGAGCCAGGGAGAGGGACACCAGATTGTGTGCGTTGCTTGTAAGCTAGCCTAAAGCTTTTGGAAATCCTCCAGACTCCCACGAAGCAGGACTAACCAAGCCGGACCGCCCTCAGTTGAGTGCGGGACCTCAGATGTGAGGAAAGTCCACCTTGACTTGAGGAGCTGAAACGCGAAACAGCCACTGAAAGTTTGCGGGTTGCCAGTTTTGACAGTGCCAGTGCAGTGCAGGAGTCCCTGACGTCCTCCCTCTTGACCCCACGACTGAGGCTCAGGAACAGTGAGATCTGCAGAGCTGCACAGGAACAGAAGTCATCAGCTGCATCTTTTCTCGAGCATGGGGTTTGGCATGGATTCACATGCTCATGAATATTCCCTGTTGACAGGCTGGGAATCCTCAGTAAAGAAAAAATCAGTATCAGTTTTGTTTCTGATCTGTCCTTGGTAGTAACCAATCACTGATCTCTGGGTCATACTGCCCCCAGCCAATGACTGCCCTCTCCCTAAGCCCCGCCCCTGGCAGCCATCCTCAGATTTCTACCGCACGCTCAAGTGTAGGGAGTCCTCATGCTATAGCTCTCAATCTTTTTACTGCGTTTTGCGCTTTTTCAAAGTTTTCTCATTTTTTGGTTTAATCGAGCCTCAAGCTCTACCGTTTCTACTTCTGATCAACGGGGACCCGTTTTGGATTTATCTACGTCCCTCAAGGGTGAAGTTTTCGTCAAGTTACGATTCTTGGAGGACTCCAGAAGTTTCTGAGGCCTACCTCGTGGACGAGAAGAACATGGCCCAGGAGAAGGGAAGCTCGACTCCCGGCAAACTGTTCAGGATCTGCCATGGATGCAACCTATAATGTGTTCAAGGAGGACGAGCATTCGCAATGCCTTTATTGCCTCCACGAAGACAAAACACACGTTGAGAAGGACTGTGCGTTTTGCATGAACGTGTCGGATCGGACTATGAGGGATCGCCGGACCCGCCTCTCCAACTGGCTGGAAGGCAAGAGCCCAGCAGGTGAGAAGAAGTCTGAGCGGTCTTCTAAGTCCTGTGAGGGTGCCCCGGTGACGGAGGACACAACAGAAGGCAAAGCACCGCGGGAACCGGGAGCACCGAACGGTCGGGGAAGAGAAAATCCGAGAACCTGGCTAAGCTTCTGGAGAAGCCCCGGTTGATCTCGAAGGAACTGGCCGAGGGGGAGCGAAGCAGTGACCCTCCCCCTAAAGGTGAAGGCCTCAAGCGCGCCTAAGGCGGTGATCCTGATCCATCCGGCTAAGGCCTCTATCGAGGGAGTCGCTGCATCCCTGGTGAAGCCTGTGGAGGCTATCCCAGTGGAGGCGTCCTCGGGGGGAGGAGGGGGTCTAGAGTTTCCATGCCTCCGCTGAGGGAGTCCTATTTTAAGCCCATCGAGAAGACCCCCGTGAAGACCCCGGTGGAAAAAGGGGGGGTGGGGGCGGTGGCCATTATGGACACGGACACAACCTCTGAGGAGGAACTGACGGAGAACTTGGAAGAGGCCCGGTCCCACGGGAGAAATCCCGACGAGGGGGACGACGAGAGCGAGGGTGGCACCGACGGTTCCCGTGGATGAGGAGCAACCGTCGTGCCCGTTGCAGCCAGAGCGGCAGGACAGGACAACTCGGCGGCAACTTTGACGGCAATCCAAGCCTTCTGCACGGAGATAAGGACGAGATTGCCCCTACCCCCGACGGACGACCCGATTGAACCAGGTCCATCGGGAAGCCCTCCAAACAAGAGAATTCATCCTTCAGCCCTCACGGCCTTCTCAGCCTTTGCCGCCTTCCCCGATCCCGAGGGACGACACGGGAACGGACACGGCCACGACGGATGACGACGGCAGTGACGACAGGATTGACCTGTCTCTGATCGCTCGGACGTCCCCACCCGACGAGATTGGCTCCTTCCACGCCCTGATTGCCAGGGCATCCGAGCTTTTTCAGCTCTGCCCCGAAGAGAAGGAAGGCTTCCTCTACCAACGGCGCAAGGCCAAGAGGAAGATTGTTCTCGCGGTGCCGTTGCTGGGACGAGGGGCTTGCCCTTCTCAAGAACCCGTCCACGAAACCTGCCAAGAGGGACCGGTACGAGAAGAAGTACTGGGTCCCCGATGTCGCCCTGTTGTGCCTTAGGGCACAGCCGACCCCCGGATTCGGTCGTCTCTGCAGCAGCCAAGAAGAAAGCGGGGGGGGGGCATCGGTTTCACCTTCAACTTCCCCGCTGTACGGCGAGGGAAAGAAGCTGGATGCCATGGGACAAGTCATGGCGGCGGCAGCGATTAAGGCTGCAAACGCCCTAGCAATTGTGGTCCGCTACGACAGGGAATTGTGGTACAAGATCACCCCCCCCTGTTGGTCTTCCTCTTGGACGACAAGAGGGCAGAGGCCCTGGCGATCCTACAGGAGGGTGAGGTGGTGTCGGACCACGCCATAACTGTGGCCACGGACATTTTGCCGACACCGGTTTCCGCCAGTTGGGCAACGGCGTTTGCCTTCAACGGCGGGGGTGGCTCAAGGAGAAGAATCATGTTTGGTGCCCTTCGACGGGAAGAATCGTGTTTGGAAAGACAGTGGATGAGTCGCTGCAGTCCATCAAGACCGACACGGAGACAGCTCGGGCCTTGGGAGTTCTGCAGCAACGGCGGCCGCCCTTTCGGAACTCCGGAGGCAAGCAAGGTGCCTCCAAAGGATTCGGCGGCTCCTCGACCTACCGTCAAGCGGGCCGTTCCTCGTCGCAAGAAGCCTACAGGGGACGAGGCAAGTCAGGTGGACCTCGCCGACGTCGCTAGGGAGACCAAGGAGGCAAGGCTGCTTCCAAACACGACTGAACCGGCCGTTGCGTCGGGCCCCCACCGAAGCACACCGGTGGGAGGTCAGCTGGCGAAGTTAGTCACTGTGTGGTAGTCCATCTCCACCGACCGTTGGGTGCTGGATGCCCTGGCCCACGGGCACACTCTGGAATTACTAAAGACGTGCCCCCGAATTCCTCCAGTGGCCAGAAAGGAAAACCACGTCCCTCAACTGCTGTTAGAGGTAAGGGCGATGCTCAAGAAAGGAGCCATCGAGCTAGTCCCAAAGAGGCTCCGAGTATACTCCAGATACTTCCTCGTCAGGAAGAAGACAGGAGGTTGCCGTCCCATCCTGGACCTGCGTCGGCTAAACAAATGCATCAAGGCACTGAGTTCCGGATGGTCACCCTCCAGCACATGCTGGGCCAGCTGGAGGAAGGAGACTTCCTATCGTCGTTGGATTTTGAGGATGTGTACTTTCACATCCCCATCCTAAAAGGTCACAATGTTTCTCAGGTTAGTAGTCCAGGGACGGCACTACCAGTTCAAGGCCCTCCTGTTCGGATTGAAGTCTGCACCCAGGGTGTTCACCAAGTGCCTTGCACCAGTAGCGGTGCGGCTGCGCCTGCAGGGAATCCACGTCTAACCCTACCTGGGCGACTGGCTCATCCGAGCAGGGACAAGGGAGCTCGCGTCGAACACTCAGCGAAGACAGTCCAGCTGCTCACGAACCTGGGATTCTCCATCAACTTCCCCAAATCCCACCAGGTTCCGTCGCAGGTCGCGCTGTTTATGGAAGCCAAGCTCGATACAATGGCGCAAATGGCCTCGCCGTCGGAGGAGAGAACGCAGGCCATCCTGGGCAAGGTACAGCGTCTGCTGGCCCCGGACATGGCCAGAGTGAGGTCCATCAAGTCCCTTCTCAGGATGATGTCCTCTTGCATCCATCTGCTGCGCCTGTGCAGGCTTTGGATGCGCCCTCTGCAGGAGTTCCTCAACGCCTGTTGGATGCAAGCGATGGGCAGTTTCGAGGACAAGATATCGCTCAACGAGGTATTCCGCCAGGCAATCCGATGGTGGGGCACGTGCGCGCATCTCGCGGCGGGCAGACTTTCAGACCACAGCATACCAGGCGACGGTGACGAGGGATGCTTCCCTGGAGGGGGTGGGGAGCGCACACCAGAGATATTCATGCAAGAGTCCGGTGGCGCCTGGAGGAGAGGCCGCTCCACATCAACATACTGGAACTCCGAGCGGTGTTCTGGGCCCTCGAGTCATTCCTCCCGTCCCTCAAGGGCAAGGTGGTGAGGATCTTCACCGACAACACCACCACGATGTTCTACATCCGGAAACAGGGAGGAACCAGATCCCCAGCCCTGTCTAAGGAAGCCCAGGATCTGTGGCACTGGGCCGTTGCCCAGGGGATGTTTCTGGTGCCTTTTCATCTAGCAGGGATAAAAAAAACACCATCGCCGACTCACTCAGCAGGGAGCTGCGCTCGTGCCACGAGTGGGAACTACGCCAGGATCAAGTGGATCAACTCTTCCGGCGATGGGGCAAACCCCAAATCGACCTGTTCGCAACGGTGACAAACTCCAAGTGGCAGAGGTTCGCCAGCAGGTTCCCCCAGCCGAGGAGCATGGGCGATGCTTTCTCATACCCCTGGGACAGCCGGTTCCTGTACGCGTTCCTACCGTTGCCATTGCTGCTCAGGCTCATCAACCAACTCAAGAGGTCCCGGTGCAGGATGATCCTCGTCGCACCGAGGTGGCCAAGACTGATCTCGTTCCCGGACCTTCTGGACTTGTCAGCGTCCCCACCAGTCAAACTGTTGACGGGCGCAGATCTTCTCTCCAGAGAAGGAGGCGCCATTCTTCATCACGACCCGGTGTCGCTGAATTTACAGGCCTGGCTCCTGCAGCACTAGAGTTTTGGAGGGTACGATATCCCGGCCGAATGCAGAGAGGTTCTTGCAAAGGCCAGGGCGTCCTCAACTCTCAAGTGCTACGGACACAAGTGGGGGAGGTTCTCTCTCTGGTGCCGTGCACAGAAGATTAACCCTCTACGGATTACTGCCCCTCAAGTGCTACCGTACTTACTGTCGCTGGCCAAAGCTCGACTAGCTCATGCTTCCATCAAGATACATCTGGCAGCGATTGCAAACCGACCAATGCCCGGCCGTCCGAGAGCCCATTCGACCAGAGCGATCGCTGCTACCACAGCGTTCTTGTCTGATGTGCCCCTGCTGGACATCTTTAGGGCTGCTACGTGGAGGTCGACGCACACCTTCACGAGATTCTACTGCGTCGACCCGGATTCCAGGGAGGAGCCCAGAGTCAGCCAGGCAGTGCTGCTCAACCTGTTCGCTTAATGTGAGCCTGTTGAGGAGGTAAGAGATACTTAATGTTGAGTTTTATGTAATGCTTAATGTTGAGCTTTGCCACCTCCTGTGGTTGTGCATGTGTGTACTGCTATGTATTCTTATATTCATGATATTGTGAATACATGCCAGACCCCATGCTGGAGAAGGAACAAGTTACTTACCTGTAACTGTTCTCCAGCATGGGTCTGGCATGGATTCACATGCAAACCCTCCCTCCTTCCCATTTGCTGCTCTTCACTTGGTCCTACTGCCACTTTACGTGCTACCAAATCTGAGGATGGCTGCCAGGGGCGGGGCTTAGGGAGAGGGCAGTCATTGGCTGGGGGCAGTATGACCCAGAGAACAGTGATTGGTTGCTACTAAGAAGGACAGATCAGAAACAAAACTGATTTTTTTCTTTACCGAAGATTCCCTGCCTGACGACGGGGAATATTCATCAGCATGTGAATCCATGCCAGACCCATGCTGGAGAACAACAGTTACAGGTAAGTAACCTGTTCTTCTTCTTTACCAAGGTACTGTAAAACCAGTCTAAGAACTTACCTCTTACTGTGGAAGTGCTTGTAACTTCTGCAACTTACAAGTTTAATCAGCTTGTAGCCCTACATTTTGTTCTTCTTTTTATAAAAGACTCCTAAGTACTTGTGCAAAGACTTTTCCATTTACCTACCTGAAGTGCTGCATCCTATACAAAGACTTTTGCCCATTGACTTTGGCTTAGCCTATTGAATTGAATGACTCTTCTCTTGCTATCTGAAAGTATTTGCCCTACTTAAGAATAATTATGTCTTGTGTTCTAATAACCTTTGCCTTTTACTTGAGTATTCCGAATGCCAACAGTAAGATATTACTGTCCCCAGCACCCTTGTTACTAAAGTCACCTGTGGGTGTAGGTTTTGTCTGTGGGCCATCCCAAGAGTCTTGTCTGATTCAGAAACTCAGTGTATAGTGTTGAAGTATATTTGTGTTACTAAGCTATTGCTCCCTGCTAAAGAAGGCTTTATAACTGATAAATAATTGTTTATGCATGTGTGTAAGAGTTTATTTGAATACCTGTAGCTGTGAATCTTTGTTACTCCGCTACTGCTCACATTTCCCCTCTTGAGATAAGCCTGGCTGCTCAACACACTACCAAAACTGTAGTACAAGCTTATACCAAAGGTTGGGTGCCTATACCTGTAGTCATAGTTGCTTGTAGTGTTCCCAAAGGGTACTGCATTCAAACTTTGCCTAACACTGCCCCCAGCCAATGACTGACCTCACCCTAAGATATGATATATGGCATTTATAACACGCCTATACACGAGTGTTTCAAGGCGAGGCAAGGGGAACAAAGGGAAGACAGACAACTATCGTACTAGGCCAGGTGTCATTCAGATCGCGCAAATGCATGGGAAGGGGGAAAAGGGAAAGTGCGTGGGGGAAGGGAGAGGGGAAAGTGGAAAGTGCAGTACATGGGATAGAATAAATGAGAACGGCCAACTGGTGGTAAGTGCAGACAAAGTGCTGGTAGGGGGGCTCTGGGATACAGAAAACAGTCCCCAGGTGCAGCGGTTGCCAGGGAGGCAGTGCAGGTGGGCAACTGGCGGGGCCTGGGCTCGAGATCAGAAAGGGTGGCCAGGTAACCAGTGCAGTTTGTCAGGAATTCAGCAGGGGAGAGAAAGCAGAAGCAAAGAGGAAGCTTTTGAGGTGCTTCCGGAACTGGAGATGGTTTTCCTCAAGTTTCAAGGGGCAGGAAGGCTGTTCCAGGGGGAGAGCTCTGCCGAAGAGAGACCTACCACCAACTCGTTGCTTGGAGAAGCGACTGAACCTGAGGGAGTTGGAGGCTGATGAGCAAAGAGCTCGAGAAGGAAGGTATTTAGGAAGAGAGTTGAAAGTATTTCTGCCCCAGAAGGCCTTGTGGACAATGCAGAGGGTTTTGAACTTAATCCTCGCAGCCACTGGAAGCCAGTGCAGAGATTTCAGTCCTGGAGAGATACGATCCCTGGGCCTGAGGCCAAGGACAAGCCTCGCAGTCCTGTTCTGAATAAGTTGGAGAGAGAGAAGAGAGAGGCTCTGGGGGAAGGAGAGGAGAGGAAGAATACCTCTGAGGAGGTGCAGCTGGTAGCGTGACTTTAGAGACGTCAGATGTGAGGAGAGAAGGAGCGTGTGGAGTCGAAGATGACCCCAAAGATGAAGCCCCTCCTCTGGCAGCCATCTTAAGATTTTTACAGCGCGTCCAAGTGTTGGAGTGTTTGTGTTTTGCTCCGTAGACGTTCAAGTTTTTGGGTAAAAATATCCACGTTTTGACAAATGGAGCCTGTGTGCTCTTTCATGCTTTCAACCGGCAAGCACGGATCAGTTTGATGTCTTTCATTGCCCTTCAAGGGCTAGAATCGTTGTTTTCATTGAATATTCCAGAAGGCTATCTGGCCTACACTGCATGCCGGACCATGTACGAGAAGGAGGACCGAGGTTTGCTCTACAAGCTCTGCTCCAGCTGCTGACTAAGGAATGTGTTTGTGGAAGACAAACGCTCCCAGTGCCTCTATTGCCTTCATCTGGATCACAGGAAAGCGGACTGCGAGGTGTCTCCAAACACACCATCAAGGATCGACACAGTAGACTGGTGGCGTGGCTCAACACCAAGGCCTCTACCCTGTGCGGCAAGCAGGGGCATGCCTCATCCAGGACCGGCAGGTCCGAGGAGCGGTTTTCTAAGTCAATTGAGCTCGCCCCTTCCGTGGTGGGGTCCAAGACCAGGCCAAGCAGCGCACGTCCGTTTCTGTCTGGCAGGTCGCGCAAGTGTGCTTCCGTGATGAGCAGGGAGTACTCATAGTCCATCGCTCCAGCTCCTCTTCTGGAGAGTAAATTGGCTAACCCGGAGAAGGCCAAGGCACAAGATAAGGTGTCCGACCTACCTCTGAAGGCCCAGGTGGCCCAGATTACATCATCCCTGACGATCGAGCTGGTGGCGGCCCCCCTCTTGAAGGCTAAAGGGGCTGACCCGGCCCATGGGGTTCGACGGCGCACAGTGGTCCTTCCTCCCAGGTGGGAGGCTTTGGCCAAGACGGTGGGAAGACACCGGAGAAAGGGATGCCGGCCCTGAGCCCTGCTCCGATCCCTCATGCAAAAAAGAGGGGGGGCAGTGGAGGCCTCTACCGAGCTCCAGGACACAGATGTCGTCTTTGGATGAAGAGGGCGTGATGTCTGTTCACACGGTCCTGGAGAACGTGGGATAATGAGAGCGTCTCCACCGGACGAAGTGGGATCATTCCACGCCATGATCACCCACACGTTGGAGCTCGCCTACGCCAGAAGAGAGCAAAAAGGAATGATTCCTGTACCAGCGCCATGAGGCTAAGAGGAAGACCATACTGGCACTTCCTCTCCAGGATGAGTTTTGGGATAAGGGCCTGGCTCTGAAGAATCCCGCCTCAGCCCCGGTGAAAAGAGACAGGCTGGAGAAGTACCAGGTGCCGAGTCTGCACCTAAGTGCCTACAATCGCAGCCTTCCCCAGACTGCCATCTCGCCGGCTGTGAGGAAGAAGTCCTCCAATCCATCGTCTGCCTCGGTTCCCCCAGACAGCGAGGGGAAGAAGTTGGACGCCATGGGGCGAAAGGTGATATGCATGGCGGCAACGACAGTCAAGGCAGCAATTTCTCTTGCGATCCTGGCTAGGTACGACAGGGAGCTGTGGTACAAGAGGGCCCCGTTGCTGGAATTCCTCCCCGACGACAAGCTGCTGGATGAGCTGGAGATCCTTCAGGAGGGCGAAGTGGCATCGGACCATCCATCACTGTGGCCCTGGACATCGCGGACACAGGGTTCTGCCAGATGGGGAACAGTGTTTGCTTCCGTTGTCGTGGCTGGTTGAAAGCCACCAAAATTCAGCAGGAAGTTCAGACTTGGGTCCTGGACATGCTGTTCGGGGACAGTCAAGCCATCAAGACCGACAGACGGCCCAGGCCCTAGGCACGCTTCAGCAACACTGCCCTTCCTTTCGTGCCTAAGGAGGCAAAGCCGGAAGATAGTCAAAGGGGTTTCGGCAGCGGATCATCCTCTTACCGTCCACCTTCCCGTTCCACGACCCAGGAGACCTACAGGGGTCATTCCAAGGCTTGGCCGTTGTCACTCCCAAGGTGGCACACAGGCACCGAAGCAGGACTGAACCAGCCAGGACGCCCACCCATGCACCCTGGTGGGAGGCGGGCTGGCGGGCTTTGTCAGCGAGTGGAAGATCACCGACCGATGGGTGCTGAATGCTCTCGCCCATGGAGACACTCTAGAATTTCAGCAAACGTGCCAGCGGATGCCACCGATGGCCTGGCAGGAGCAACAGCTCCCTCAGCTCCAGTAGGAGGTACAGGCCATGCTAAGAAAAGGGGCAATGGAGCGCGTTCCAAAGCGACTCCGGTGGCGCCAGAGTTTACTCCAGATACTTCTTAGTAAAAAAAAAACACCAGGGACTGGTGGCCCATTCTCGACCTGCAGCGACTAAATAAGGTCCCAAAAATTCAGGATGGTCACGTTTCGGCATGTGCTCGGACAACTGGAGGAAGGGGACTCCATAACATCGCTAGATCTAGAGGAGGCTTATGAGGATCCGCCTTTTGCTCACCCCAACGTGGTACAAGGGACCCCACCAATAAGACTCAGCCTAATTAAGTCAAGTCATCCATTTATTCAATTTAGGCTTTCGCAAAAGGGCATGACTCCCCACACACTCAGAGGACTGCGCAAGAGTGAGCTATATACAATTTGGTTAGCATTGCATTCAATAGCTGGCACGTAGTCGAGACAAAATACATTTCAGTGGTTCAACAGTTATCTCTACAGCTGCACACACCACACCTATCTCCAACTTCAGGCGGCCTAGTTTGGGTAAATCGCTCGTGTGGTTGCATAATTAATGCAAATCTTCTCCGACAGGCATCCGTCCCACACCTGCTCTGCTCTTCTTGGAATAACAAGGGTCGTAGTCTCAGCCCTTCCTCCGAAAGTGTTCCTGAGAAGGGCTTATCTTGCTAAAACATTAGCACCAACTAAAGCAATACGGCCAGCCCTTTTATTCAGAATCTACAAAGCAGCCCTTTTGCTCATGTTCAGCAAGATCAATATATGTCAATTTTATTTGTCTTTCAGCCACATTACCTGCTTATACTCTTCGTTTGCAGCCACATGAGCTGGCCTTGTGTGGATTATTTTATTCACTGTTCTACCACAGCAATCTACACAACACCCTACAGCATCGGTAAGCACTGCACACAAAAACGCAATATTATCCCAGCCACTACCAACAGCGGGGTCAACAATTTCCATCCCCAATCCTTCAATGACATCCACCAACTTTCACCTGACCCAGTCTCGTAATAAATGGTTTCGGCAGTCTTATGCAGCTTTGATATACCAGATAACACTCTGTCCGTTGCATCAGGTTTATACACGCAACACTGCGATCCTACCATGGCGCAGACTCCGCCCCTTTCTGCTGTCAACACATCCAAAGCATACCTCTTTTGTAATGCAACTAACTGTATGGCTTTTATCTCGTACGTAATGTTGGTAAGAATATAGACTTAAGAACAGTTGAAAGACTATCACTGTGCTCGGAAATAGTATTCTTATAAAATGAAAAAATGTTCAGATGTTTAAATAACAATCACAAGCCGATGCTGAAAATAATAAAGTCCACGCATAAGATCATGAAAAATCTCTTTGTATTGTGAATAATAGCCGACACGTGTTTCCCGGGGATTTCTGTACCCTTTTAAAGTGATGCGGGGATTTAACCCAATGATCTTTCCAATCCACTAAGGGACTTCTCAACTTGAGGTCAATTTGAAAATACACTATTCAAGGCTTGAATAACAATCGGTGCATTTAGACGCCTTGAGAACGACCTTCGGGGTTGAAACACATGTCGGCTATTATTCACAATACAAAGAAGAGATTTTTCATGATCTTATGCGTGGACTTTATTTTCAGCATCGGCTTGTGATTGTTACTTTAACATCATCGGAACATTTTTTCATTTTATAAGAGTACTATTTCCGAGCGCAGTGATAGTCTTTCAACATGGGGGGGGGTGTTCGTGCGGGTTGGCGTATGATTATTTAAGTAAGGAGGGGGTTTAGGGGAAGCCCAGCCCCAGTATCTACCAAACATTTGAAGGCGGGTTGTTGACCTATCCGCAAGGATACATACGGACCCTTTCTGATCGATAGGTCCAGCTCCCTCAGATCCACCACGGCCCCTTCATAGCAGACTACTGGTCGAATCTTGGAACATCGCTGGGTCATTCCCAAACACGCACTCCTCTCCCTCACTTTGACTAGTCTGTATCATCTGTCTTGCCTCATGATCAAAGAGGTTCGTCCCTGGAGGGGCAAAGTTTGCTTTCAGAGCTGTGGTACGCCGAACTGCTGAGGAGGTAGCCTGGGCCCTATTTGCGGAGGGCCCGTTTTTCGAACTATGCTCTCTGGACACTGGTTCTTCCAGTGGCCAGGTTTCTTGCAAAAGGTGCATACATTCTGTGCCAGGCCATCCGGCCGTGCATAGGTATTCACCTGGGCCGGGTGGTTCCTGGTATTCTGGCCTCTCCATTGTCTAGGGGGGCACCTCTAGTTCCCTCCTTGCTGCTAATGTCCTTGCTGCAATTGTTGCATTAGCACCCTAGTCTTCAACTCTTTCTGTCTTTACCTTTGTCTGCACCCGGGCCTGCTCATTTCGTTCTTAATATCGTGCCATTTCTAGTAGTTCCTGCATGACTTGGATTGCCACGTACTCTCTGCTGCTCGCAAGTCCCTTTTTTGTATAGGTTGGTGCAAGCCATCCACAAAACTTCCTGCAAAATATCGTTGACCTGTCTCACTCGTCGGGTCCAAACCGCTGTGAGCTTTAAATGCTGCTTCGTACCTTAAGAAATACGACGCAGCATCCTCAGTTTGGCTTTGGGTCACAGTGGCCAGTTTTTCGACATTGACATCTATTGGCTTAAGGACCTTCTCCAACGCCCCTAACATATTCATAGTGTGTATTTTCAGGGTGTCGGTCAATTTCTCATGTTTCCTATCATCACTCGCCTTAGTGACCACTGCCCAGTTTATTCCCACTTCATTACTTGCCCTGAATGGAATCCACACCTCTTCTGGAACTAGTGACAACATGTTATCCGCATCCTCCACTGTATACTGACCATACCGGAACAGTTTCCTCATTTCCTTGTAGGAGCCTGCTGGGTCTATCCGTGGGTTCCGGGATACTTTTGGTCATCTGCATCAGTTCTGTTCTCGTCAACGGGACATATACATGCGTCCGGACGGGTTAGTTACTATCCCCTGTCATGGGCTGACATTCTCGCAAGGGAAATGCGGCTGCCCCTCCTGATTACCCCATCCCCCCCCCCTTACTTTTTATCCAAGGCCTCCTTCCAATTTCTATACAGTTCTAACGCCCGCTTCAGCATCCTCTCTTCTCGACCTCGTCGTACCGCTTTCTTCTGGTACCCGTGGATTTAGATCCTCCTTTATATAGTCTGAGACCCTGTAACTCCGAATCGCCTTCAGCTTCGCCAATCAGTGTGTCTAAAATTTGATCATATGGATCAAACAGTGGGCTTGTTCCGCCCATCTGTGGTTCATTATGTCCTCCAGTACCTGGCTTACGTCTCGGTTGCTAACTCCCCAACCTTTTTAACCGCAAAGTTCTTCCCAGTTACGACTGCTTCTGACATCTGTCGCTTTATTATTTCTAACTCTTCGGCTTGTTCTTGTTCCTTTTCCATCTGGGTCATATGTCCCTTTCGAATTTCTTCCATGATTATCTCCATATATTCCCATAATGACGATTTGTCATACCTACCTTTTTATTCCTGCTTCAGCGTCCAGATAGGACTTCAAATACTTATCCTGCACCTGTTTTCTAAAATTGTAACTTTCCATCATTAGTTGTGCGATCTTTTTAAACTCACTAGTCTTAATCTGCCCAATTTCCTCTTCACATCTTCCCCCAACCTCTTCCCATTCCACTTCCTTTGCTAGGTTTTCTAAGTATCTTACTCGTTCCGGTGATATTACAACCGTCCCGGTGACCCCCACTTCCCCATTCTCACCAAACCTCATTGGAAACTAACCTTCGGCGGCCTCTTATCAATTTAGGAGCTGTGGCTCCTGGGAATAGGAGATTTTTTGTGATTAATTCAGTTTCTCTAGTAATGTCCTCATATCTTGGGGTAGGGATGGACGGGTACATACCCTTACTCTCCTTTATCATCCTTCTCCCCTCTGCATCATATTTTTCTTGTAACTCTTTGACATCTGTCTCGCCTTTTCTGCAGCTGTTAGTCTATTTTACTTCCAATCGGTTTTCATTTGTGCATTCTGCATCCTAATTGCCTGAACCCTCCACAACCTGATTGCCTCAAACTGTGTGGGTCGGACATGTCGGTTTGTCAATTCTATTTCTACTAGGCCAATGCTGTCCAAATCAAATGTGCCCTGTTCACCCACGTATGTTGTTGTGAGTCTTTTGTATGTTCTGTCCATTGTTTCATTGATAGTTGCATTTAACCCGTGCTTAACATTTGAAATGCTGGTGTACCCTCTAATGGGGCATACTGGGCTTTAGCCAACCCCCTCCTTTCTTGACAACAAATTCCCCATAACCTTTGTTTCACTTATACCCTTTACATCCGGACCGGTCCTTCACATCAAACATCCATCCTTCCTTTCAGTGTACAAAACAGACCAACAATAATACATACGATGAAACGAATACTCTTGTCCCAACGGCCTTACCAACTGTTCCTCCTACCCGCACTCACCTCTAGTGGGGTCTTTGCCAGAAGTCTATCGAACCCGTAGAGCGGCAGCCTGCTGTCGTCAGGCCGGACTGGTGGAGGAAGGGTAACGCGTGTTTTTGCATTCAATGGTGCGGTTTTTCGTTGGGGCCTCGATACCGTTACCCCTCCAGCCTCGCCCTGCAAGGCCTCACCCAGTGATGGGCTACCACACCTTCGGGTCCCTTCGTGGTCGGGCAAATTGAGGATACACCTTTTGCTCACCCCAACCTGGTAGAAGGGACCCCACCAATAAGACTTTGACCAAATAAGTCAAGTCATCCATTTATTCAATTTAGGCTTTCGCACAAGGGCATGACTCCCTGCACTCTCTGGACTGCGCAGGAGGGAGCTAAGCATTCAAAGTTCATACAGCTTCTATACAATTTGGTTAGCATTGCATTCAATAGCTGGCACGTAGTCCAGACAAAAACACATTCCGGTGGTCCAACAGTTAGCTCTACAGCTGCACACACCACACCTAACTCAACTTCAGCCGGCCTAGTTTGGGCAAATCGCTCGTGTGGTTGCATAATTAATGCACATCTTCCCCGACAGACATGCGTCCCACCCCTGCTCTGCTCTTCTTGAAATAACAAGGGTCTTGGTCACAAGCCGTCAGCTCTTCCTCCGAGTGTTGAAGGTTTCCGAGAAGGGTTTATCTTGTAAAACATGAGCACCAACTAAAGCAATATGGCCAGCCCTCCTATTCAGAATCTACACTTACGTCCCCATTCACGAGAAGCATCAGCAGTTCCTCCGCTTCGTTGTACAGGGTATGCACTACCAATTCAAGGCCCTTCCCTTTGTACTGAAGTCGGCGGCCAGGGTGAAGTGCCTGCCATCGGTGGCGGCCCATCTACGTCTGCAAGGGATTCATGTGTACCGACTGGCTCATCCGGGCCAAGTCAAGGGAAACCGCTGTTGACCACACAGACAGGACCGCCCGGCTGCTGTCGGATAATTCACAGAATCCTAGATCCGAAGTCGTGCTTGATTCCATCACAGGACGCTCTGTTCCTGGGGTCCAGGCTCAACACGGTCTCCTGCCTGGCGGCCCCCCTCAGAAGAAATGATCGTGGCCATTTTGGGCAAGGTACAAAGACTGTTGGCACTGAAAATTGCCACGGTGCGTGCCATCAAGTCACTGCTCGGCATGATGTACTCGTGCATCTACCTGATCAGTCTGCGGATGCGGCCCACCCCTCTCCAAGAATTCCTGGATGCCCGGTGGATCCAAGTGTCCGGAAGCCGCACGGACAGGATTGTTCTCGAGTTCTGTCGAGAGGTAAGGTGGTGGGGGCATGCGTGCCAACATTGCCACGGCCAGACTTCCAGAGCCCCCCGTACCAGGAGACTGTCACCACAGATGCTTCCCTGGAGGGCTGGGGAGCCCACACCGGACGTCTCCACGCCAAAGGCCTGTGGCGACCAGAGGAGAAATCTCTCAAAATCAATGTCCTGGAACTGGGGGCAGTGTTCTGGGCCCTTGAGTCGGTCCTTCTGTCCCTCAAGGGCAAAGTGGTGCAGGTCTTCAGACAATGCCACCACGATATCTACATCAGGAAGCATGGGGCACCAGATCCCCAGTGTGCTTCAGAGAGGCGCAGGGCCTGTGGCACTGGCCCGTCGCCCACGGGATGCTTATTCTCCCTTTTCGCCTGGCAGGAGTCAAGAACACAGTTGCTGACTCTCTTAGCAGGGAGCTGCGCTCTTGCCACGAGTGGGCGCTTCGGCAGGATTAAGTGGACAACCTCTACCTCAGGTGGGGCAGACCCAGATTGATTGTTTGCGGCGACGAACACATGTGCCAGAGGTTCGCCAGCAGGTTACACCAGACAGGGAGCATGGGGGAACACCTTCTCCTTCCAGGAGTACCAGGATCGCTGAACCTGAAGGCCTGGCTCCTGCAGCCTTATAGTTTGGTTGGCACGAGCTAAGGTGGACAGCAGGGAGGTCCTTGCCAGGGCATCGTCGACTCTTAAATTACGGGCACAAATGGAAGCATTGCGCGACTTGGTGCCGGTTGCAGAAGATCAACCCTCTGAGGGCCACGGCCCCTCGGATCCTTCCATATTTATTGTCATTGGCTAAAGCGGGGGTGGCGCACGCCTGCATCAAAGTGCATCTGGCAGCTATCTCCCGCTACACCAGGTCTCCGGGAAAGTATTCTTTGGTCACACAGTCTAGTCAAGGAGTTCCTCAAAGGACCCTTTTGATCGTTCCTACCGGTGAAGGCGCCTGTCCCGGCGTGGGAACGCAACGTGGTGCTGACAAGGCTCATGGGTGTGGGGGGGGGGGGGGGGGGGATCATTCGAGCCTATGCATCAAGCGCCTCTCGAGTTCAGCTTGTCTCATGGCCATCACCTCTGCCAGGAGGGTATGTGAGATCCATGCCGTAACCTGCAAGCGGCCTTATCTGACTTTCCATGAGACGAGGGTGGTGCTGCAGACACCCCTCCTTTATGTCAAAGGTCCCCTCGGAATTCCATCTCAACGAGTCTTTGGTTTTGCCTGTGTTCATCACCGGCTGAAAGGACTCTGCACTCGCTGGATGTGGCGCGTGCCCTGAAGTTGTATGTGGCATGCACAATGTGTTTCCGGAACACGTCACAACTTTTGGTCCTGTGAATCATGGGAAAACTTTGTCCAAGGCTTCCATTTCCAGGTGGCTTTCCGGCTGTATCACTCCCATCACTGGTTGGCAAACCAAACCGCTGCCTGGCCGTCCAAGAGCCCATTCCACCAGAGCAGTCGCTGCATCTACAGCATTCCTGTCTGGTGTGCCCCTGCTGGACATCTGCAGGGCTGCTTTGTGGAGGTTACGCACACCTTCACGAGATTCCACTGCATGGACAGGGATTCCAGAGAGGAGTCCAGGGTTGGCCAAGCAGTGCTACAAAACCTGTTTGCTTGAACGTGAGCTGCCTGGTCCGGAGGTGAGAGTAATTGCTTATGTTGAGCCTTGCCACCTCCTGTGGTTGTGTATGTATATACTGCTATGTATGTATTCATGAGCATGTGAATCCACGCCAGACCCCATGCTGGAGAAGGAACAAGTTACTCACCTGTAACTGTTGTTCTCCAGCATGGGACTGGCATGGATTCACATGCAAACCCTCCTTACTGCCCCTCTGCGGCTGTACTTGGTCATACTGCCACTTTACGTGCTACCAAATCTGAAGATTGCTGCCATAGGGGCTTAGGGAGAGGGCAGTCATTGGCTGAGGGCAGTATGACCCAGAGCACAGTGATTGCTTTATAGGAGAAAGACAGTGTGAAAGTGGAACTGTTTTCTTTTACCGAGGATTCCCAGCCTGACTGGGAATATTCATGAGCATGTGAATCCATGCCAGACCCATGCTGGAGAAAACAAGTTACAGGTAAGTAACTTGTTCCTTACATTTAGACTTGGTCTCCTCCCAGAAGCATGTAGTAATCCCCATGTGTGCTGTTACTAGCAGCAAAAACCTCATCAAGATACTCAAACAACATTCCCGTTATACCCAAACTTGGAGGGGCACATATGTTTTTATAAGAAGCATCTTCCATTTACTACCACAGGAGTCCGACCACAACTCAGCCGTCAACACATTGGCTCCCACTGGGTCCACTCTGCAGGAGCAGATTTTATGATGGACTCCAGTGGCAAGCCCCCCAAACGGGCGTCCCTGTGGCCCTTTATTTGCAAAAATCGGATGCACATAAAAGCCATCCACCAATAAAGCGTAATCTAACAAGGTTTCCTGCAACATGAAAATGTCAAAATCCATTTTTAGTTTCACCTCCAGTAATCTGAGGCGATTACTGAACATGGGGCCAACAAGGCACCCAATTTGGAAGTTGGCTCATTGAGGATGGGAAGCAAAGTATCAACTTCCGTCGTGCCCCTTTCAGACCCTTGCTCTGTACTTGCAGACTCATAGTTGGAAGTCCCAACAACTTCCATTTCCTTAACCAGGTCAATCAAGTTGGGGCTAGCAGACAAGTTTGTGAAATTACCAGTCCTATCTGAGTGGCTATTACTTTGCGCGTTACCCTGTAAAGTCCTGCAAAGGTTGAGCGGCGATCCATTGTTGTCCAGCAACTGCAGGGTAGCAGGAGTGCAAAAGTCACCGTCCACGCGTTGTGTGTGTACCAAATAGTTATTGACACATGTACTTCAGTTAATTGGGGCTGTGCCAGGAGCATAGAGGATCTGAGTAGAGATATTTTCAACACCAGAAAAGAATCAAGAAATCCTGGGTTGGCCGAGTGCTGTGCTCTCCTCATTACACCCCGTCTTTCTTCCCCTTCTTTCTTCTTGGAACCTCTCTGTGAACTTTCTTTGTGTTGGGCTACGAACCCGCTTCCCTCTCACCAACTTTTCACTATGTAAACCTTGCTGCCAGTCTGTTTTTAAGTTTCACAGTGCCACCAAGATGTAGATTGGCAGAGTTCCAATCAAGTACAGGGAGAGCGACAATACTTGGCACACTGTATTTACAGTGTGTTTAACTTTAGCACGCCAAGCTTTCTTACTTAAATGTGTCGACACCCCTCCAGTTGGCCTAGGGGAGTGTATGATATGTTATTTATAACTTGCTTAATACCCAGAGGTTTTTAAGTGCGGATCCAGGGATCGAACCTGTGTTGCTTCGTGTCAGTCTTGCTTCCAAGGCGAGCATGTTACCCCAAAGCTATCCTCCCGAGACCAAGGTATGGTAGGGCCAAGGTATCAACAGACCCATTCTATAGTATAGCAGGTCAGGCACCCAATCGGTGTCGCAAAGGGCGACACCCAATCTAAATTTCCTCAGTCCCTTACTCTGATGACCAAGAAGAAAAGCAGGGGGAGGTTCAAAGGCCCGTCGGCCCACAGTCACCCCCTTATACAAGTGAAAAAAGGACATCAAGATAATGCAGCCGATTGTAGAAACAAGCTCACCTGAGGTGAGGGTACACAGTAGAGGCCTCAATTCTTTCAGTACGAACTTCCGCAATGGCCGAGTCAATCTTCCTCTTCTGGCCGCAAAAATCAAGATGCCGTCCCCAGCAAGAAGCTCCCAGTCTTTCAAGTTGGAGCCTCACTGGGGCGGGAAGGGGAAATAAATTTCCAAACGATGGGGCTAGCTGGACATCCGCCCACACAGTACACCCAGAAACTCTTCCACGCTCCGGCTCCACCTCGGTGTTGAGGTTTTAAACACAGCCTCCAGACTACATCCAAAATAGACTCTGGTCTGAATAGTGTGTCTTCAAAGGTCCCAGACACACTGCCGCCATCCGCCAGAGTACTTATTGAAATTAACTCAGCAATATTGCATTTTAAGAAGGGCATCAGCTATATCAGTATAACAGCTATATCAGTATAACCTATCAGGTTTTCTAAACAATGACACTATTTCTATTAAAGCAATAGATGGTTTAACCAAATATGCTTTTCAGAAGTGTAGGATACAATCCTGGGTTAAGTAAGCACTCTTATGACTGTTTTAGAAATGCTCAAGCAGTTCAGGGAAAGCATAACCCAATAAGAATGGCAACGCTATTCAAGTTAAGTAAGGAACCTATTGTATCACAATGTTCGAAATTGGGAATCAGCAGGAGCTTAAACCAGCTCCTGGGTGTCAGGCATCGCGCTGCAGGCAGGAGCTACTGCAGAGGAACCAGGAGCTACCAGAGATGCTCCTTTAACTTGTCCATTTTGTATGGGCCATTGTGTATTAGATGTGTTTCTAATTTTTCATTTACATTCTCAACTAATCAAATGTAATGTCACATTTGCACGTTTGGGAGGCACCAGTTGGCCCTACGAGCCAAAAGTAGCTCCTGATAGCTATTGGTTTAAAGCTAACCAGGCTCTACTATGCTAGAAGCAGGAGATAAATAGCTACCAGCTCCCCTCCGTTTCCAACCCTGCTCTTGGTTCCTTTCTTCACTGCTGCGAGTGTCTCTATTTTTCGGTCAGACAAATGTTTCTCCATTCACTTACCATGATTCTGTTCACTGGACAAGTAGATTGAGTCCCTAATGGTTCTTCACTTGTTTTGATGTTTAAGCGCTCACTTGGATGTGTATGCTGAGTGTCCCGAAGTGCTCTTCACTTAGCTTGACTCCACACTGGTTTGCTCATTTCTGAATATTTACGGTTTCACTGACGAGTAGGTTCTGTTCCGCACATATTCATAAACTTCTGAATAATTACTGCTTCACTGGGACAAGTAGGCTGTCTCTCCATTCCTCCCGTGTTCCTCCCTGAGTCTCGCGCCTCTCCTGCCTCTCCTGTTAGCTTTCTCCTTACGGGCTAGCATCACAGGTTGGTTGCTCGGGAGCCGGGTTATCTGTCTGCGTCAGAAGATTTTCTGTGGTCCTTTCTGTCCTTCGTTCCTTTCCGGTGTGGAGCAGTCTCAGCCCTGTTAATGTACTGCACGGTCCATCATCCCCCAGGTCACGGCACTGCCTTTCTCCGGTTTGGCTTCGCCAGTGTGAGACAGGCCTCCGTGTCTTCTCCCTCCAAGGCTGATCCTCCCGAGGATCTTCGGTTTTGTGCTCTGGTCTGGTACATCCTAGGTTTGAACTTCTCAGGTCACTCTCAATGAGTCTTCAACTCCTCCCTTTTATTATGCTACTCGCTCGGAGGCTTCCCCTCTACATAGCTTTAGACCTTTCTTGATGTCGGATTCACATTCTTTGACGCCTTTCAACTTCTTCGTCCCAGTGTCGGGGACGCCATCCGCTTCTTCAGAGGTCTTACAATGATTGAAGATGGTTTTCCTGAAGCCCTGATAGTAAAAGGGGCTCATATGACGTGGGGCTACAGGGGGGTGGGGGGACATGGAACTGGATTCCTTGTCCCCTGTGGGGTCTTGCTTGCAGCCACCCCCAAGGGGAACATTGTGTAGCAGGCTCACCTCCCTATCCTCACAAGCAAGGGCTCCCCTCTGGTGAGAGGTGACGAAAGCCCACGAGTCATCACAGCGTTCATGTTAAAATCTCCTGAGCACCAATTTTCTTGTTTTCCGAGTATTGAATGTCCATACCCTTTGAAAAACTATGTTGCAGCATTGAGTGCAAAATGTTCAGATCCTCCAGTGGTCCAGTTCAGCTCCTGTTAAGGCAGCACCATCTCTGATCAGCGGGCTGTCACGTTTGGGCTCAATCCTTTCTTAGGGGGGTGTGTGTGATATATTTTGGAGCATTTGTGTGCCCAAGCACAATCTGCACAAACATTCTTCAAATAAAATGTGTTTATGGCTCTTTTTGAAGGGTGTCTGAAAGGGTGAAGCCCTCTCTCAGGATATAAGCAATTCTGCTTTAGATGTTTTCTGACACCTTTTGCATTCTAAAGGACATGAATTTGCCAAAGCAAGTAGATACCAGTAGTTGCTAGTGATTTGTAAAATAACTGATTTTGAAGAGTTGAATGTTGGCACTAAAAATGCATTTAACATTTGCTGGTCTATATTTATTCTTAGCCTTTGGATGAGCCCACACTAGCTGACTTAAAGACTGCATTAAATGCCTTCCTGGCTAAAGGTGAAGTTCTGCAACTAGAGACTAAGGTAAGACGTAATCAATTAAGCAAGCAAAATCCTCTTTTGGCAGGAGTTTATTTCGGGACTTGCTTAATATCTGTGACCTAAAGTAGACTGCAAAAAATCTTGTATGTACTGCTTTTGGTTACTGTGTTATATCCTTGATCTGGATTGCATTCAACAAAAATAACCAAGATAGTCTGCTGAGGTTCTTTGAAACCATCCATGTAATGTTATTGGGTTTTGTATCTTGTTCTGCTGCCGTTTATGGTCTTTTAGTGGTGTGGGATCTTCAAGAAAGGCAGGTTGCCTTTGGTTGGTACAGCCAGTGTGGGAAAAGGCAAATTCATTCTGCCGTTGCAGGGTTTCTGCATGCAGGTATGTTTAGGTGATGTGTATCAAGCATGCTTGAGATATTTGTATTTAGAAGACAGCCTGTACCGACAGTGTGAGGGTGTGTGTTGGAAGTGAGGTCTACACGTTAATCAGAGAGAGAGAGTTCTATTTTTTTTGTGCGCGTGTTATGAAGGTTTTATAATTGCTGTGGGTGGCTTGGTGGTTGAGTGTTAATGGGTGAAAAACAGTCGATGCCCTGAATGGAGTATGTGTAGGGGTGTGCCATCATGCATTGATAACTTCACAATTGGGAAAATACATAGCCCGAGATCAGCTGTGTATATTATAGCTTTGGGGCAGATTTAGAGCACTGGAGTGTTCTCATGCGGCCTGGATGACAGGGCAACATGTCACCCTTTGCCTTAAACAGCTGCCTGAGCAGGTTGTTCTGTGGCATCTGGTGTTCTAAGAGGTAGCGCTCTCAGTTCGGGGGTGTGGAAGGAGGTGTTGCAGCCAAATCCATCTGGGGAATGGAATTGTGGGAGAGACTTGTTAGGGAGCTAGGCTGGGCACTGGAAGACAGATGGGGGTCCTATTTGGCCTCTGGGTGGAATGTCTGCCCATAACGGATTCCAAAATGATATAGGCAATGGGGTTTCTTTATACAATGTTTGCAGTATTGGAGGGAATAAGCTTTTGCAACTCTGCAGTTTAAGGGTGGACGGGGGATCACTAGACTTTCGTGGCAAATCAGTATATGGACTGATACCTGTATCCTTAAACAGGTCTTGAGCGCTGGATGCACATCTAGCTTCCAATGAGGTGCGCTGCACCATTCACACATTTGGCATGCACCCAATCTGGATGGCCGCAACTTGCAAATCTTTCTGGTTTTCGTCGGCGCAAAACTCAGGCTAGAATTTCGCCAATGAATCCCAGAAAACCAGTCACACCTGGCCAGATCTATTTAAGGCTAATCTGAGGTCGCAACCTGGAGTCTCAGGAAGGCAGGTACAGTTTCCACAGTTCACAAAAATTGTGTTTGATAAGCGTCGTCTGTGCACTCGGACAATATATTATCAGAATACCAAATGGGTCTCTTCAATGCCTGACGCGCAACACATTATTTACTTTTACATCTAGGAGTCGGGGACGATCATGGTTTTATTCTTACTATCCCACTCCTCTGACTTGCATTACCAACAACATTCACCTTCTTGCAGGTCCTAATCTTGGCCACCTTCTGGAGTTTGCTTGACCATTCTAGAATAACTATTTAGGAGCCTTACTGTGCTGCCATAATCCTAAGCCTACTTATCTGCGAGGATTTCCAGAGCACACTCTCTAGCCACCCATGCTCACAACACTGCTTGATCTCTAATCTAGAACTCTTGCAAAGCTGCTTTGAGATCCCAATGCGGATAGCAATCCGACATGTATGTTTCTGTGTGTCATCACTACAAGATGGTTCAATATAGTAGTCTAATACACATATACACTAATTCAAAGCTTTTCCCTTGCCCGATTTCCCCCTGTGTCTGCAACCTCCTGCCATTATGTGCTGCCCTCTTACTTTATTCATGCTTTTCTCAGCAAACAAGCTTTCTGGCCTCCCCATGGGAGGGCGGACTCCATACACCACAGACAAGTATTAGCCCTTTGAAGCTACTGTGATGGTGTTTCAGTGCATTACAAACTCATAGTAACAGGGCGCAAAATGTACACCCCAATGAGCCATTAGCTCGTGATATTGAATCTTGCTGAGTAAGAAATGGTCTGCTGTGTGGATGTTTGGAATTGAGGTGGCAAGTGACTCTTTATGGCTTGGTACTAGCTTGCAACTAGAATTGTTGACCTCTGATGGTGACCTTGCCAAGAATATGCACTATACTGGTTCTCCAAGTAGCTAGAAGGCACATCTTTTGCAATTCTAACATATTACTATGGCATTTCGAAGCTTTGGATAACGTTCTGCAATATGACAAATTATCTCAAAGATAAGTAAATGTTTTTCAACACATCTCTTGATGGAACAGTATTTCAAACAAAGTAGAGGCACAATTAAACAGAAAAAACAGTGTTGCAAGAAATGTATATTTGATGTATGCATACCATGGTTCCTAGTATTCAAGAGCACACAGGTCCCGTCCTCTGACAGTTACATTAGATCAGGGGTCTGCAAACTTTGGCTATCCAGATGTGTTGTGCTACGTTTCCCATCAGTCATAGAATTGTAGATGTTGTAATTCAATACACCTGTAGATTGCAGTACCCTGACGTAGTGTATATCTTATTTCTGCCAGAGGAAGGTTACCTAGGTTTGATGGCTAGGTGGTGAACTGTAAAAGTAGCCTACCAAGAGCAAGTGTTTTTCTGTATTGGTTGGTTAAAAAAAAAAAATTGAACATTTTGGTTTTCTAAATCATTCTCTTGCATTTGAAATCTGTTAAGAATGTTGACAATGAAAGATCTAATGTGCATGTTTTATGAAAAATATTTCTTTTTGTTCACCCTCCTTACTCTGCTCAGACTTAATTCTCAGTCTTGAATTAACCACTGATTATCAGGGTAAGGGTTGTCTACACTGTGTACTATTTATGAAAATATACATTATTTAACAATACTAATTTGCATTAGCAACAGTAAGATAAGTAACACAAAATATATAAAGCCGGTATTAGTAATGTTGTCTCAAGTGTACACCAAGAGCACTCTTTAAACAGGGTAGTATTACTGGAACAATCCATGATACATTTGCCGTTAACATCTGGGAAAAATGAATGGTTAGACCTTGGAACTATTTTAAAAAATATGTAGCACACTTCATCTGTTTGGTATTTTAAAGGTCCAACACGATCCCCCAAACACATGTTTATCACAATTAAGAGAAAGCCAAATGCTTTTTGTATGGATGCTTGCATTGACCAGACTCCTGCTTGGCTGTAGAAGCACCACTACTATGATGCCCATGTGATTTACCTCACTTGCGTTTGTGGCCCTGTTTAGAAGCATTTTTATCTGACCCAGTTTGCTTTTGAACCACCTCTGCCCTTTTGTAAAGTCCTTGTGGGATAGAATGCGGGACACCTACAAAGCTATTGCACACATCTTTGAATCTAAGGTATTCGAATCCGCCAAATGCTGTCTGATCTCGGAGGAACCAGAATCAAAATATATTGCAGCAGGACTAAGTGGGCCTTGAAAGGTATAACCTTTGCGGTCCCCGCTCCGTCTGTTCAGGTTCTTGAGGGAAGACCAAGCTACACTTTTCCACTTTAGGTCACAAAATATTTGTTTTAGTGTTGGGAAGGTGCGATCTCCAACCAGAAGGCTGAGGTACTCTCATGCTTTCATACACATCCTGTTCACTAGAACGCCACTCCAGAACTGTATTGCAACCACTGTGGAGAACACTACTACGAAGATAGGATGCCCGATTGTCATCACCCACCCTCTGCATCTTACTAGCCAATTCAAACTAGCTCACTGATAACTAAATATCAGTACTAACTTCTTTCATACTCCCAAGTTGGAGACTAGGCAAATATATATGCTTTGGACCCCACCCCAAACCCCTTCTCAAATCACTGGGCATACATGTATCATTAATGGCCTCAAATTCTTTTTTTGAGATTTCTTCACCTGGGCAGCCAGCTTTGTCCTTAAGGGGCTCCCGAGCAGCTAATTCCCTATGGTCCTTGACAGCTTTGAGCCATCCCTCTTTGGCTGCCAGCTCTGCCTCTAGCTTTAAGGCTACCTGTTAGGTTGTGAAGAGCCTCAAGTGGAGCTCGCTTTCGGTCAAGTGCCCTAAGCCTGAGGTTTGCTTTTCCTACATCATGGAGGATCCTTGTGCTGGCAGAGGCAGCAGTAGATGCTGGAGTAGAAGAGCCTGCTGTGTACCCTTGGTCTGCGGTCACAGGAGGAAGAGTATCCTAATGGATTTTTAGAATCTGCCCTGTGAACGGATCGAGACCACCCTATTGTGGTGAAAAGGCATAAAAGACTAAGGTCTAGCCAAACTCCATCTGTGTAGTATGACTGAGCAACAAGGCTTAGACTTTGGAAATGCAAGAGTGGTGAAGAGTTCAGCTGAGTGCACAAGGAGCATGTTTAATCATTCAAGTTAGGCAGAATGTATAAACAGTTATGGAAAACAGGTAAGTAACATGTTAAAAACATTCACAATTCTATCACTTTCACTTTGGTGTCTCTGATAAGAGTACCAATGCTTTATTTTTCAGAATAGTTGGATGAGGATCGCCTTCTACAGTAACGTTCAGTTAGAGAACTAATATGCTGACGACAAAAGTTACACCATACAAAGCCTTATGATTTAAGGCACTACACCTTTAAAAAGTCTTTGTTGGCGTTTTTTTTTTTAGTTCAACCTTGTGGAGACTGCTGGCCTGCCCGCCTCTCTGCGTGTAACGACGTACAGCAGTGCCACCGAAGCAGCAGCTGACAACCAACTGAGGAGCCCTCCATCTCCTCTTAACAAGGGCTCGGGCTTAAGACCGCACCAACACAGGTGGCTGGTGGCCTGGACACATACTGCCCTGCGGAGCAGACGGGTGCCTCAGTGATCCAGCGTGGATCGCCTGCGTGGCCACTCTTCAGCCCAACGGATACGTGAGATCGAGGAGCCTGTCTGCACGTGAAAAGGCAACGGCAGCTGAAACGTGCACAGCCCACAAGAGCATGTGGGCGCTCGGGGGACTCGCCGTAGAGCGCCTGAACATACACGGCTGCCTGAGGACACAACACATTAGACTCTGCTACAACCTTCTCCCCCCTGCCCCCCCTTGTCAATATAAGAGGCGACACACTGGGAGCACATAAGGGAACAACGCAGCTCAGTCTCCCCACTTTGGAGACCCGCCACATCTGCAATCTATCCCTGCTCCAGCATAAAAAACTATGCCACACTCACCCAGGGCGCACACGCACATTACGATCCAACCATTTCTACAGAGACTTTAAGGGACTCTACGACCCCACGCTGCTGTGCAACCCGCTACCCCCGCCAGCTGTGCATCTTATGGGTTAAAGACCATAGCATTACGGTCACTTGCACAATCTATAATCCGTGAAGAGCTGGTAAGGCCGACGACACCCTGGGATCCCCCAAGAACACTCAAACACAGCCCCTGGAAAAGGACGTGGTGGCCCCTGCTCCTTCATAACCCGTCAACAAGCCTCTATAATGTGCTTCCCTCTAACTGACAACGCTATATAAAGTGCAGCTGACACGGTCCCCTCCCCCCGATCCAGGTACAGTGCAAGGCACCCAATTCTTGCGCAACCCCCTCCTGAGGTGCAGGTAGAAGGGGACAGATTGCTTGTGAAAAGTGCTGCCCTTACAACCGCACTGATTCGACTCCCCCAAACAGCCAAGATCAATGGCCTATGAACAGCTGTTTTTGGCCTAGTGTGGCCCCCTGGGCTACATCCGGGGCACATACCACACTAATGTAGATCAGCGGCACATCAACTACAACAAGAGCTCCGTAAATACTTTCTGCACACGCCTTATTTGGCAATAAGACAACCGTGGAGCAGGGGGCTCGATTACATCCTGATATCTTCATTGTGCACAACAACTACGCTTGACCCAGCTCCTGGGAGAAACACCTCGCCCTACAAATACACAGCAACCACAGCACAGAGTCAAGTCACAAGGATAATACCGCGGAAAGAAGGTGGTCGTTAAACTTTTAGGGCAGTTCACGGACACCTAATTAAACAGACAATGCGGGGCATATAACGGACTGCAACAGTGCATGATCATACAGCACAGAAACCAGGCCGTGCCCCGCGCTCAGTTGTGACGCGCTTCCCTACTGAACCACTATACAACCAGAGTGACACCAAGGATATTGGCGTACAACCCCCGCAACCCTACCGCCCATGCCCCTTCCCCGGTGAGAGTGGAAGAAGGAACCGAAAGCAGTGAAGAAAGCTGAAGCACAAAGGAACAAGGCCCCCCCCCTCTTGCTCTGACACCCAAGAAGATGGCTCTGCTGCCCCCGAGTGGCACCGACTGCTCCCAAAGGAGCAACTCGGATGCCAAGGGCTAGGGTGAGGACCGGACAGTCAGAGACGAGAACACAGGCTAAAACCCAGGTGGGCCAACTCAAAGTGCTGGGGTCAGAGACTGCGAACGGAGAGCGACTCACCTCCCCTCCCCTGGAACGACCCTACCACGCAGTGGCATCACCACTAAACACTATGGCGTCAGACAAGGAGGAACTCCTAAATTGTTTGAAGGGGGTGGAAGCCAGACTCAGGAATATGTTCCACAATCAATTAGAACAGATGGAGGAACTGAAATCGTCCCTCCAGGAGGTAAGCAGAGAATTGGCAGACCTGGGAGGCAGAATAGATATCGTTGAAAATGGCTTATCGAATGTAGCAGAAGAATCGAACCAGAACAGCGTCCTTCTAGACCAGCTGGCTAACTCAGCAACCAACTTGGAATTACAGGCAGAGGACCTTGAAAACCGTCAAGAAGATCTAACATCCGGGTCAAAGGCCTGACTGAAACGATCCAGGATCGAGACCTCAAAGACACTATGCAACAATGTTTAAGTAGCATGCTCCCTGACACGCAGTCAGACCAAATTGAGTTTGATCGGATACTCAAGAGTTGGCCCAAAACAGAACGATCCTGGAGCAAGGCCTACAGACGTCCTAATAGGCAGAAACGTCCTACTGCCAGAAAGAAGACATCTGGAGAGCAGCAAGATCCCACAATGATCTCACAATCAACAGCTCACATTCAACTATACCAAGACCTAGCGTTGATTACTCTCCGCAAGAGAAGAATGATGCAGCCAATTACAAAAGTACTCCAAGCAAAGCAGATACGATAAAGGTGGACGCATCCATTCAGCCTCTCCTTTACATAGGAGGGCAAGCAGCAGAAAATCACTACCTGCTAGGAGGACTGTTCAATCCTACAGCTAGAGGAAGACCAGGATCGTCCGAATGACTGACCATGTCCCAATCCACCAGACACTGCAAGTAAACCGTGGGAATGGTCAATCGAGAAAAAGCAAAGGTCAAAGAAAACAGGGAAATCGAAGGTTCTGCAACAGAGCCAGGAATAACTAGCGACGGTAGAACACTAGGCGAATCAACTAACAAAGAGTGTACAACCTTGGAACAATGGTTGAGGACTAAAACACCGAAGCATGCAAAGCCTGCATGGAGGAACGCCACATCTGGGAAGTGAAGAGGGAGAGATGGAGGCTAATGATATGATAGTTTATTTTTATAGCGCCTGTACACCATGTGTTTCAAAGCGCTTCAAGGCAAGGGAGAGAACAAGGGAAAATACAATGACATTCTTACAGGCCATGAAGAGTAAGGATGTGAAATTAACTATCGTACTCGGCCTGACATTTCAGATAGTGCAAGAGCTAAGGCATAGATAAGGAAGGGAGGGGGAGAGTGGGAAGGAAATGGAAACAGACAGGCATTACCGTACTAGGCCTGACGACATTTCTGGTAGAGCCACAGAAAAACAAAACGGTGAGGGAGAGGGGTGCAGAAAGGGAGGGGAGGAACAAAACAAGCGACTATCATACTAGGCCTGACGACACTTCAGATAGTGCTGGGGCGGTAGGGGTGGGGAGGAAAAACAGTAATGGGAGGGTGGAGGAAACAGATGAGGTTGCTATCATATTAGGTCCAGGGACCATTCTGATAGAGTAAGTGCATAGAAGAAAGTAAGAGGAGGAGATGGGGGGAAAAGGGGAGAAGGGAAAGGAGGAGAGAACAAAGTAAGCAGTCAAAAATGAGTGGAGAAGCAAGAGTGGAGAGCGAACACAAAAGTCAAATCCAGCATTGGCCACACAGGACGGTGATGGTGAAACCAGAATGTATCAGGACAGACTCCTGCAGAAGTAGGCTGGAGGAGGTTGAGGGGGAGCAGGGTAGAAGAATCAAAGGTTGGGGGAAGAGCAAAGGATCAACAGAACAAGCTAGAGACCCAGGGAACAGAAAAGGTAAACGTGAGAGTCACTGGAGCACCTCACTCCAGCTTGACACTGCGCAACTTCCCCTACACAAAAATGGCTGAGTCAAAGGTAATGTCTCTGAATGTACAGGGCCTGAACTTGCCAATAAAACGTCCGGTGATACTGGACAGGCTGAAAACATTGCAGACGGCAATTGGGCTCCTACAGGAGACACACCTCCTCTCTAAAGAGTAAGAGAATGGCCAATCGAGCCTTCCCACAACAATTTTTTGCCTCACGTGGGGAGAAGAAAGGGGAGTAGCTATACTAAGGTACTTGGGGCTCAAGGGGTTGATAAAAGGGGAAATTGTACACAATCCTAGCTATTTAAGCTCCTAATAGTCACCAAGGTGTGTTCATAACGGATCTGCTGGGCAAACTGGGCAGCTGGTGCAAGGGCCTACTGATAGTAGGTGGGGATTTCAAATGTGTCATGGACCCAATGCTGGACAAAACACCCCCCCCTCCACCCCCACACACAAAACAAGTTATCAGAAAAATAGACAAGCCCTGGGTCGCTTCAGAGAATTGGGTGTTATTGAAACTTGGCGCTTCTTCCAAGGGGACAGGAGAGAGTACACCCACTACTCAGCCGTCCACCTTGGATACTCCAGGATAGACATGATCTTAGTATCCACAACATTAATCCAGCAAATAACAGAAGTAGAATAGGAGTGGAATATCACTCCGATCACGCGCCAGTGTTGGTGGGTATAGATCGGGGGGTTGAAGGGAGCAGAACAAAACCACCCTGGAGGTTAAATGAAATCTTCCTGAAGGATATAGTGCTAAGGGCCCATATGGAGGCTTCCATCAACTACTTCAAAGAAAACGACAATGGGGGAAACGGACTAGGGGGTAATATGGGATGCTCAAAAGGCAGTGATCAGGGGAGAATTCATTTCACAGGCAGCGGCATACTACAGAGAAGGAGCATTGGTGACAAACCAACTAGAAAAAGAGGTGAAAGCTGCCGAAGCCCAACACAAAGCCCACTGTTCGAGAAAATCCTTGAGTGCTTCGGTCACTGCTACAAACAAAACAATCCTATTATATCCCTGGGGGCAAGGCGAATCGTTTCCTGGCGGTGAAATTGAGAAAGCAAAAAACCCAGAACTATATAGTACAACTAAACGACGTCCATGGAAAACCCCACATGGCGTAGCTCGACAAAAAAAAAAATTATGAAGCGATTTCATGAGGAACTCGTAAATAGCGAGAATCTTGAACCAGAACGCCAATTTACCTACATCAAAATGCTCCCACTGCCCCAGATTTCTGAACAAGACAGAACTATTTGTATTTTTTGTATTTTATTTATAAAGCGCAACCGGGCCCTGGGGCAACTGGGTGCATAATCCTAGAACACATTTACAGTTGCGTACAGTAGCGATGGAGGCATGGCTCAACCAGTTTAGACACATACCGGTGTGAGCCAACTAGCAACATGACAGCATAAGTTGGGTACAGGCGATATATACAATATACAAACGGTCATTGTAGACGCGTGCTCAGTGATGGGGAGTACGAGTGAGGGACAGCAAGGCCGTATCAGAGATAGCACAGCGGGTATATCAGTTGTTTTGTGCAAAGAGCCAATATTTGGTTTTGTTCTTAAAAAATTGGAATGAGGGCTCAGTTCTAATGGCGTTAGGGAGAGTTCCAGAGCTTAGTGGCCAGAACAGGGAAGATCACACCCCATGCTTTTTGTAGTTTGAATCTGGGAATGGATAGGCTGTGAGTCTGGGCTGCTCTCATGGGTCGGGTGGAGGTGTGGAGTGAGAGGCGGTTTGATAGGTAGGGAGGGGCCTTGTTGGCCAGGCACTTGTGCGTCATGGCAAGGGTTTTCAGTGAAATTCTGTGCTCGACAGGAAGCCAGTGTAGATTACTTCTGTGGTCGGAGATATGGTGATTTCTGTGGATATTTAATGCCGCTCTAAAGGCATTGTTCTGGGTAATTTGTAGTTTGTTTAGGTTGGACAGGCTGGTCCCTAGATGGAGGGCACTACAGTAGTCTATCTTGGACATAATAAGAGTTCTTGCCAATACGATGCAGTTGGAGGTAGTCAGAAAAGGTCTACATGCCGTGATAAGTTTGCATGTGTAGGCCGAGGCTGACCTAACTGCATTAGTTTGTCTAATCAGTGATAGTGTAGCGTCTAGATAGATTCCTAATGTTTTAGTGTCCTTGGAGACCTTAAATAATTCTTTTAGTGTTTGAGTCTGCTTGCGAAATGTGATTATTAAATCTTTTTTTTGCCTGGAAGATGGCTTCTTTGTAATGGATGGAGGCCAAGATGAGACAGTCTTTGTGGGCATCAGAGGGTTGACTTTTCCACCAGGTTTCAGCACTACGTTTTGCTTTTCGGAGCACTCTTAGCTGTGGTGTGTACCACGAGTTGAGATTTGCGTGTGGTTTCGGTTTCCTGAGTTTAATGGGGGCGATTGAGTTTAGAGCTGTAAGCATGGCGTGATTATAGGTATCCGCTAGGATCGATGGGGCAGCACACTAGTCTCTAGCTTTGAGGGTGGAGAGGATAAGAGGGAGTAATTTGTCTGTCCCTTTTGTTTCTAGTAGGAAGGGCAGGCGCAATCGTTGGTGTGGGTCGGTGGGCAGCTTCTATGTTGAAAGTGATAATATGGTGATCTGACCAAGCACATGGTGAATTGGTTTGTAGCGTAATGTTACATTTAGTATCAACTAACCAATCGAGTGTCCTCCCTTTGATGTGGGTAGGATCTTGGATGTGATGGGTGAAGCCAAGATCAGTTAAGGTGTTAGCAAGATCTGTTGCCGTGGTGTCATTTGGATCTTGGTAACCCAGGTTGAGGTCCCCTAGGAGGATGATTTGTGATTTCGTTTTCGCTTTGTCTAATAAGGATGTAATCTCATCCACAAAGGATGTCCCAGGGCCAGGCGGTCTATAGTTAAGGTGTAAGGTGGCGGTTTGGTTGGGAGATAATGGCAGCTTAACCAAGAGTAACTCAGCTGACCGGATGTTCGGATTAGGTATAGCTCGCAAACCAAGTGAATTTTTTGTGAATGAAGGCAACTC